>NC_047108.1:97897530-98596697 GCF_902500255.1 Thalassophryne amazonica | reverse complement strand
GTTTTTGAAAAAATAATAAGGTCGGATACTTTTCTAATAGACCTCGTATGTATAATGTTTGTGTTTACAGTGTTTGCAAACTACCTGTCTACAGTCTAGTATCAGAATATTCTATAACTGTTAATCCCACTATGAATATTAAAATACAACAAACCATTTGCTCCAAATATTGTAAAAAGTGATGCAAATGATTGTTTCAGTTAATAGGTTTTTAAAAGGAATAGTTTTCACCCTGTGTCGTGCTTAGTTATCACGTTACAGGATTCTATTGGATTCTATGGCATATGTCACATGCCATAGAATCCAATGGACGTCGACATTGTTTGACCTTTACCTTGCAGACCGAGCATTTAACACAAACAATAATTTGCACCACTTTTTTTACAAAAATTGGAGAAACTTTAACTTCTGACCCCTGTACAAAACTGTACAAAATTGGTCTTTGTCACCGTTCTTAATGTTTTTCCCCCATAACTCCATAATATTCAGTCATAGGTAGTCCAAACTATACCTTTTTGGAATATTTATGTTCAGACAAATAATATGGTATAGCTTTCAATATGATTTGAACATTTTTAAATTTTGACCCCTGTGTAATTCTTCAATTGATTCCTACCTGGCCAAGTGGATTCCCGGGTTTTTTTTTCCAAAAGAGTAATGTTTAAGGAGTATGTGTGCCAGTTTTGGTGCTTGTAATGAACAACTGTTACAGTTATCTGCTCCACTAGTACTGAAAAATGCAGTTTTGCACATGTGTGTGAAATATACTGTTTGCATATACTTCACATATTGCACATGATGAGCATTGTAGTTATATGTGTGTATGTGTGTGTGTGTGTGTTGGTTGGGGGTGTTCTTCATCATTTTGCCAACAAACATTTTAGTAAATTGCCCAGCACTCAATGATGAAGTTGAAAACCTTATTTTCATATTAATATGACAACATGACACCACAATGAGTTGCCAGTGACTGCTCATTAATAAAATCAACTGTTAAAAAATAATTCCCATTAAATACAGACCTATTTTTTATGCTTGGAGGAAACCACTTAAAGAAAATTATATATTTTTATCAATTAAAATATATATTATTGAAAGTATCACACTCACACATTTCACTTACCTGTATTTGTTAATAGCTGTGAAATATTTTGCAGGTTTTCCTGTTACATTTTAGGCACATTGCAGAGTAGACTATAGCTTGAGCACAGGGAGGGGGGGTAGTGCCCCTGTGGGGGCTCTGTGGACTCCGCCCCTGGTAGTATGACACTTCATAATGTCATTTGTCTCCTGAAGTCTGGGGTAGGTACAGGTCACCCTTTTTCCATTCATATCAAAGCCGTTTGAGCGTCATCTGCTGCTCCAGAGTTTAGACGGTGATCAGCTGACTGTCCAGGTATTATCTAGTGCGTGTACGTTCACTGTGTTTGGTGCTGAAGTCATGGCGAAGATGGAGCTGGCGCCTCTCAGACCGTGGGCTGATTTCTTCCCTGGTTCGGACCGCTTTGCCAAACCAGATTTCGGCGATTTGGCCAAGTGGAACAACAGAGTGATCAGCAATTTGATGTATTACCAGACGAATTATCTGGTGGTGGCCATTGTGGTTTTCCTCATTGTAGGGTGAGTGGAGGTAGCATGCTAACACTCACTAGCATCCACACCCTTCACGCTCAGCCTATTTCTGTAACAGCTGCTGTCATTGTTTCCATTTACAACACACAATAACGCTGACGTGGCCTGTGCAAGTTAGATATTTAATTTGTATGACCGGTAAACACTGTGTTCGCAGATGATTTAATATTCAGCAGCAGAAAATGTCAAGTTAACACGAGCTAACAGCTACCTTCAAAAGTACGGAGCTTTAGTGATGCTGGACTAGAATAATGTTTTTTCTTTAGCACGTAATTGTTTAGTTTAGGCTAAATAAATGCTTGTTACCGTTTCTTAACTGTTCTCCCCAAGCTGTACAAAATGCATTTTGTTTGTTTTTGGCAACCGGGTAACTTCTGTCTAAAATCTACCAGTGTCGAAGTCTGTTGAAACGTGTTATTGATGTACATATGTGTCAAAGTTCAAAGTCAGCGGGTCTTAAAAGAAGCTGCTTAAATGGAATTAAAATCAGAATGTTGTAAGTTTTTAGAAAACGGCTCAAATGAGATCATCTCTATTTTTAACCAGACTGATATCAGTTGTTCACGTTCTGATGGTGATGCGTCTAAAAATAATAGTAATAATCACTGGATGCATTTCTTGTTAGTCCAGTCTGCTGTTCCTGTGTAGAACAGTTTAAAGTAAGGAATATGATTGCAGTGCCTTGCCTCCATCAAATAATTTTTCAACTTTGCTCGTCACCACCAAAGTGGTGTCATTGACATCATGGATCTAATGCATTTGTAAGAAGGAGGACAGCAGAAGTCTATGCATCAAACTGTTTCACTGTCTCATGTAGTTCCTGACATGATGTGGTATTTTATACAGCAACCTCTGATTTGATCTTCATCTATGACCTTGACTTAATCTTTGTTGTGAAAAGACAGTCCACTAAGCTGGATTGAAATTGCTCATTGCATTTTAAAGTAGTCACTGAAGACAGCAGTCAAAGACGTCATATTTTACCTTGATATTTAACTTTTATTTTAGACTTGGTGATGGACCAGTTGTGTGTCTGGGTTGTTGGCATCCAGGAGACCCAAACCGGTTCTGTGGTGTCATGGATGTGGTGAAGTACAACGCCAGGTCTTGCTCCTAGACTTAACTTGAGTTTAAGTTGGGGCCTTGACATGGCCTGTGTGGCAGGAACATTGTGTTTATTGTGACATACTTGAAATTCAGTATGATAAAGAAGTCATTCCAGTCAGTACTCAATTAACTCATGCATCATTTCAGTTGTATCACTGCTAAGAGTGGACTTATCTAGTTGGTTATATTAATAGGTTAGTAGTGCAAGACAGTGTGTTTTGGTGCAGGCATCAGCTTTCATATGATTTGCATCAAACCGGCCAAGATGCTAGTAACATCTGGCAGGTTGTGCTTTGTTAAAAATGAATACATAAATTAATAGACATCAAATGGAATCAGTGTCTTGTCCTTTTTTATATATATTTCTGTTTTCAGATTTTTTAATCCTTCTGGCATGTTTCTGGGAGGACTTGTGGTGACGCTGGTCTTCATGGGATCCGTTTGGGCAGGAGAGAACAAGGCCACCATCAAGAACTTCAAAAAGAAGAACCCAACACTGTTCATCGTTGGTGTCATGGTGACCAGTTACTTCTTGCTGCGGCTATGTGGCGGTGTGATGGTTTTCATTTTTGGAATCACCTTCCCTTTGCTGCGTGAGTCTGTTTATTCATGAATGTGCACTTAAATCACAAAAACAGATTTTTTTTGGGGGGGGGGGGGGTGGTGTTAGCCTCTGAAAAAAGATGATGTGATTGTTCTTAAATAATGTTTTTTGGGTTAATCTATCAATCAATCAATTTTATTTATATAGCGCCAAATCACAACAAACAGTTGCCCCAAGGCGCTTTATATTGTAAGGCAAGGCCATACAATAATTACGTAAAAACCCCAAGGGTCAAAACGACCCCCTGTGAGCAAGCACTTGGCGACAGTGGGAAGGAAGAACTCCCTTTTAACAGGAAGAAACCTCCAGCAGAACCAGGCTCAGGGAGGGGCAGTCTTCTGCTGGGACTGGTTGGGGCTGAGGGAGAGAACCAGGGAAAAGACATGCTGTGGAGGGGAGCGGAGATCAATCACTAATGATTAAATGCAGAGTGGTGCATACAGAGCAAAAGGAGAAGGAAACACTCAGTGCATCATGGGAACCCCCCAGCAGTCTAAGTCTATAGCAGCATAACTAAGGGATGGTTCAGGGTCACCTGATCCAGCCCTAACTATAAGCTTTAGCAAAAAGGAAAGTTTTAAGCCTAATCTTAAAAGTAGAGAGGGTGTCTGTCTCCCTGATCTGAATTGGGAGCTGGTTCCACAGGAGAGGAGCCTGAAAGCTGAAGGCTCTGCCTCCCATTCTACTCTTACAAACCCTAGGAACTACAAGTAAGCCTGCAGTCTGAGAGCGAAGCGCTCTATTAGGGTGATATGGTACTATGAGGTCCCTAAGATAAGATGGGACCTGATTATTCAAAACCTTATAAGTAAGAAGAAGAATTTTAAATTCTATTCTAGAATTAACAGGAAGCCAATGAAGCGAGGCCAATATGGGTGAGATATGCTCGCTCCTTCTAGTCCCCATTAGTACTCTAGCTGCATCATTTTGAATTAACTGAAGGCTTTTCAGGGAACTTTTAGGACAACCTGAAAGTGAATTACAATAGTCCAGCCTAGAGGAAATAAATGCATGAATTAGTTTTTCAGCATCACTCTGAGACAAGACCTTTCTAATTTTAGAGATATTGCGTGAATGCAAAAAAGCAGTCCTACATATTTGTTTAATATGCGCATTGAATGACATATCCTGATCAAAAATGACTCCAAGATTTCTCACAGTATTACTAGAGGTCAGGGTAATGCCATCCAGAGTAAGGATCTGGTTAGACACCATGTTTCTAAGATTTGTGGGGCCAAGTACAATAACTTCAGTTTTATCTGAGTTTAAAAGCAGGAAATTAGAGGTCATCCATGTCTTTGTCTGTAAGACAATCCTGCAGTTTAGCTAATTGGTGTGTGTCCTCTGGCTTCATGGATAGATAAAGCTATCATCTGCGTAACAATGAAAATTTAAGCAATGCCGTCTAATAATACTGCCTAAGGGAAGCATGTATAAAGTGAATAAAATTGGTCCTAGCACAGAACCTTGTGGAACTCCATAATTAACCTTAGTCTGTGAAGAAGATTCCCCATTTACATGAACAAATTGTAATCTATTAGATAAATATGAATCAAACCACCGCAGCGCAGTGCCTTTAATACCTATGGCATGCTCTAATCTCTGTAATAAAATTTTATGGTCAACAGTATCAAAAGCAGCACAGAGATGAGTCCACTGTCTGAGGCCATAAGAAGATCATTTGTAACCTTCACTAATGCTGTTTCTGTACTATGATGAATTCTAAAACCTGACTGAAACTCTTCAAATAGACCATTCCTCTGCAGATGATCAGTTAGCTGTTTTACAACTACCCTTTCAAGAATTTTTGAGAGAAAAGGAAGGTTGGAGATTGGCCTATAATTAGCTAAGATAGCTGGGTCAAGTGATGGCTTTTTAAGTAATGGTTTAATTACTGCCACCTTAAAAGCCTGTGGTACATAGCCTACTAATAAAGATAGATTGATCATATTTAAGATCGAAGCATTAAATAATGGTAGGGCTTCCTTGAGCAGCCTGGTAGGAATGGGGTCTAATAGACATGTTGATGGTTTGGATGAAGTAACTAATGAAAATAACTCAGACAGAACAATCAGAGAGAAAGAGTCTAACCAAATACCGGCATCACTAAAAGCAGCCAAAGATAACGATACGTCTTTGGGATGGTTATGAGTAATTTTTTCTCTAATAGTTAAAATTTTATTAGCAAAGAAAGTCATGAAGTCATTACTAGTTAAAGGAATACTCGGCTCAATAGAGCTCTGACTCTTTGTCAGCCTGGCTACAGTGCTGAAAAGAAACCTGGGGTTGTTCTTATTTTCTTCAATTAGTGATGAGTAGTAAGATGTCCTAGCTTTACGGAGGGCTTTTTTATAGAGCAACAGACTCTTTTTTCCAGGCTAAGTGACGATCTTCTAAATTAGTGAGACGCCATTTCCTCTCCAACTTACGGGTTATCTGCTTTAAGATGCGAGTTTGTGAGTTATACCACAGAGTCAGGCACTTCTGATTTAAAGCTCTTTTTCAGAGGAGCTACAGCATCCAAAGTTGTCTTCAATGAGAATGTAAAACTATTGACGAGATACTCTATCTCACAGAGTTTAGGTAGCTACTCTGCACTGTGTTGGTATATGGCATTAGAGAACATAAAGAAGGAATCATATCCTTAAACCTAGTTACAGTGCTTTCTGAAAGACCTCTAGTGTAATGAAACGTATTCCCCACTGCTGGGTAGTCCATCAGAGTAAATGTAAATGTTATTAAGAAATGATCAGACAGAAGGGAGTTTTCAGGGAATACTGTTAAGTCTTCAATTTCCATACCATAAGTCAGAACAAGATCTAAGATATGATTAAAGTGGTGGGTGGACTCATTTACATTTTGAGCAAAGCCAGTTGAGTCTAATAATAGATTAAATGCAGTGTTGAGGCTGTCATTCTCAGCATCTGTGTGGATGTTAAAATCGCCCACTATAATTATCTTATCAGAGCTAAGCACTAAGTCAGACAAAAGGTCTGAAAATTCACAGAGAAACTCACAGTAACGACCAGGTGGACGATAGATAATAACAAATAAAACTAGTTTTTGGGACTTCCAATTTGGATGGACAAGACTAAGAGTCAAGCTTTCAAATGAATTAAAGCTCTGTCTGGGTTTTTGATTAATTAATAAGCTGGAATGGAAGATTGCTGCTAATCCTCCGCCTCGGCCCGTGCTACGAGCATTCTGGCAGTTAGTGTGACTCGGGGGTGTTGACTCATTTAAACTAACATATTCATCCTGCTGTAACCAGGTTTCTGTAAGGCAGAATAAATCAATATGTTAATCAATTATTATATCATTTACTAACAGGGACTTAGAAGAGAGGGACCTAATGTTTAATAGACCACATTTAACTGTTTTAGTCTGTGGTGCAGTTGAAGGTGCTATATTATTTTTTCTTTTTGAATTTTTATGCTTAAATAGATTTTTGCTGGTTATTGGTGGTCTGGGAGCAGGCACCGTCTCTACGGGGATGGGGTAATGAGGGGATGGCAGGGGGAGAGAAGCTGCAGAGAGGTGTGTAAGACTACAACTCTGCTTCCTGGTCCCAACCCTGGAGGATTTAAGAAAATTGGCCAGATTTCTAGAAATGAGAGCTGCTCCATCCAAAGTGGGATGGATGCCGTCTCTCCTAACAAGACCAGGTTTTCCCCAGAAGCTTTGCCAATTATCTATGAAGCCCACCTCATTTTTTGGACACCACTCAGACAGCCAGCAATTCAAGGAGAACATGCGGCTAAACATGTCACTCCCAGTCCGATTGGGGAGGGGCCCAGAGAAAACAACAGAGTCCGACATTGTTTTTGCAAAGTTACACACCAATTCAATGTTAATTTCAGTGACCTCCGATTGGCGTAACCGGGTGTCATTACTGCCGACGTGAATTACAATCTTACCAAATTTATGCTTAGCCTTAGCCAGCAGTTTCAAATTTCCTTCAATGTCGCTTGCTCTGGCCCCCGGAAGACAATTGACTATGGTTGCTGGTGTCGCTAACTTCACATTTCTCAAAACAGAGTCGCCAATAACCAGAGTTTGATCCTCGGCGGGTGTGTTGTCGAGTGGGGAAAAACGGTTGGAGATGTGAACGGGTTGGCGGTGTACACGGGGCTTCTGTTTAGGACTACGCTTCCTCCTCACAGTCACCCAGTCGGCCTGCTTTCCCGGCTGCTCGGGATCTGCCAGAGGGAAACTAACGGCGGCTAAGCTACCTTGGTCCGCACCGACTACAGGGGCCTGGCTAGCTGTAGAATTTTCCACGGTGCGGAGCCAAGTCTCCAATTCGCCCAGCCTGGCCTCCAAAGCTACGAATAAGCTACACTTATTACAAGTACCATTACTGCTAAAGGAGGCCGAGGAATAACTAAACATTTCACACCCAGAGCAGAAAAGTGCGTGAGAGACAGGAGAAGCTGCCATGCTAAACCGGCTAAGAGCTAGTAGCTGCGCTAAGCTAGCGGATTCCTAAAAACACACAAAGTGAATAATGTGTAAATAATTTAGAGGTGATTCAGCAGAGGGAGTGCTTTAGTTAAGGCACGTGAAGATTACACTGTGAAACAAATCGTTATCTAGTTAACTAGATCAATCTAACTGCGCAGATTAAACAGCTAACAGATACAGCAAAACACCGCTGTGCGCCGGAACAGGAAGTGATACAATACCGCAGTGAGAGCCAACCACCAGTAGAGGCAAGCAAGAGCTCGCAATCTCCTCAAAATGTCAACATTAAATAAGTTGTGTCTCTAGGTCCCTCCCCCTAAAGGCTCCTGTACAGCTACATGTCCATGTTGTTTCCCGTCTCTATCTGTGCAGTGTTGAAATGGTACCAGTAACTGTTTAGTTTTGTGTTACGTTTGCAGCTTAAAGGATTAGAGTGGTTGTCTTAACAACCGAAGGCTCAAAAGGTCAAATCTGAGTTGCGCCTGGTTGTGTGCTGATCTGAAACTGAAGTTTGCTACACTTGCTGCTGAGTTTTGCTTTATTAACTGAAGTTTATTTGGATGGCAAAGTAGAAGATTTGTGGAATTTGATAGAATGTGAATGTTGGACCAAAAGACACTGACACGGTGGCTGGTATGTATTACATCCAGGTCTGGACCTTATAGCAATAGCTTATTATATCCATAATTATAATTATTTGAACTTAATATGTATATGCTTTTGTTGTGTAGGTTTATCTGGTAAATTCAGTGCAGCAGATATGGAATTAAAACAAAACAAGATAGTTTTGATGGAAACTGGGGCTGCAACAAATGATTATTTGGATCATCGATGAATCTGATGGAGTTTCAACACGATTAATCGGATTAGCGGGGAATTTTTTAAAGTGCCAGGGAAACAATTTTTCTCTCCTTCCATCACTTTATTTAACAACAGAACATTATTTGAAAACTTAAAATACTTGAAAATCAACAAATTGTCAAATGTTCCTTGTCTGTTGAAATATAAAATAATAAAGAATAAAACAGTTTATAATAAAAACAAAAATAATTATTTCAAATGGCACTGCTTTATCAAAGTGCTGAGTTGCCATAAAACAACATTGAAACATATAAATGTTATATATGGTGAAAAGAGGTATTTTTGTTGCTGCAAATGAGCAATTAGCATAACCAGTTAACCATAAAACCTAAATCAAAAACTGTAGCCTGACTCATATGTGCAACATTCTCTATAACTAAACTGTGGTCATTTCACAATGACACATATGGCTCATCCCACATACGTATTATTACTCTCTTTCACTCATGCACTCTTTCTCTCCTCTTTCTCTGTGAGGGAACGAGAGTCTCTTCACTCTCACACCGTATTTGAGCAAACTTTGGAAACATGTATAATAAAGCCTAGAAATGAATTTCTGGAGCTATGCAAGCAGAAGGAGCTCGTTTTATGTGAAGACTTTGACAGAGTTTTTTTCCACTGCAGCGCTGCTTGGCTCTCTGTCTGCGGAGGAGGGGGGAGCGGCCAGTGCAGCACAAACAGCCTGGCTGGATTTTAGAAAAACGACCTGATAGCAGGGCAGAGTGTGACGGCGCTGACAGAACACTGGGGAGAACTCTGTGTTATCATGTTTTCTGATTGTCCGTTGCGTGGAGAGTGGCAGGAAAAACCGAAGACGCTTTCTCGCGAGGTGCGAGAAGAATTTGAACGTTTTAAACCAAAAAAAAAAAAAATGCCACTTGTCCGGTCGGACAACGATTTAGAGCTATTACTTGTCCGATCACATTTTACACTTGTCCCGGACAATTGGACAAGCGTTAATGTCAATGGTAGGACTTTAACAACATTAATAAAAAACTGTTGGTGCTGTTACTGTTCTTTCTTTTTCTCTCACTCTCTGCCCCTCACCTCACTGCTCTGGGAGACGCGCAGACAGCCTGAAAAAAAGAACAGTAACAGCACCAACAGTTTTTTTTTTTTATTTTTTTTTTTATTAATGTTGTCAAAGTCCTACCATTCACATCACTGCCTGACTTGTCATACTGAGACGTTACGACTGCTTACACAAAAATAAACAAACATTTATTAACTTGCTCAGACACTGAGCTCTCCCCTTCCTCGTTGATGACTCCGATATGCTTTCGTTTAAGATGCTGCATCATTACCGTCATACTCCTGTGCCATGCGAGGTCCTACTTGCAAATGTTGCAGTTAACAAATGTCTTTGCGTTGTTTAACGTAAAGTGCTCTCACACTTTTGAAGTCTTGACTTTCTTCTGTCTACTTGCTTCTGTCATATTCTAAGTGTGTAGTTCTTCTACGAAACAGCGTCTGATCTGCTCTGTGCACTGGTCGCTACTGGCGTCAGAAGCGGCCAGCAGCTTCTGACGAAATAATCGCTCGACACAATCCATCGATGACACAATGTGTTGCCAACGCCTGTTGTCATCGAATTTTATCGATTCGTTATTGCAGCCCTAATGGAAACAGCTAATATTTGGATGTGAACGCATCTTAAGATAACCATTGTTACCTGTGATAACTGACCGTTCCCAATGTCAAACAAGACTAATGGTAAATGGACTGCATTTATATAGTGCTTTTCCATCTGCATTAGATGCCAAAGCGCTTTACAATTATGCCTCACATTCACCCCGATGTCAGGGTGCTGCCATACCACAGTGCCCACTGCACACCGGGAGCAATAGGGGATTAAAGACCTTGCCCAAGGGCCCTTAGTGATTCCAGTCAGGCGGGGATTTGAACCGAGGATCTTCTGGTCTCAAGCCCAACACCTTAACCACTAGACCAGGGCTATTCAACTATATTTTTCCGGGGGCCAAATATGTCAGAATACTATGATCTGTGGGCCGGACATTCTCGTGACCTGTACAATTGAGACAAATGCTACTGCATTTCTTTTTCCCTTTTTATTTAACAGAACATCAAAAGTACAAGCCTGTCATTAAGATCACATGTGAAAATGTCTTTTTTTTATTATTTTTTTTTTTTAGAAAAGCAGTCAGCTTTTCAACCACATCAGCCACTGTTTTATCCCTCCCCTGAGGACTCAGATTAAGACCATTCAAATGATGCATGATATCTCTTAAAAAGCACATTTCTGAGACAAATTTCTCATCCAGCATTTTTGTCAGAAATGTTTCAGCCTTCTTGTGCTTGCATTCACATAGAAAGGTGATAATTTCCTGACATATCGGCGAGTAGTCTGCGAAACAACCTGTGCTGAAGACTGGATGTTGCTCTGATTCACTGCAGCAATCACAGTCCATGGTACTTTTCAACTCACCACTAAGCTGAGAGCAGAGGACACTCTGGTGAACGAGACAGTGGACAGACTGTAGTTTTGGTGCAACAGCAGACAGTCGTGCAGACAGTCCTTTGACGCTTCCTGCCATTGAGGGAGCTCCATCTGTAATCAGCAGGTTACGCTCCAGGTCCAGTCCATTGTCTTTAAAAAAGCAATACGCTTTTGGAAAATTATTTCCCCTGTTGTTTGTCCTTCCAGTGGAATTAGGCCCAACAGATCCTCCTTCAAAACAGTCACCGTTGAAAAACCGCACATTCAAACAAAGTTGTGCTGTATTGGAGCTGTCAGTTGACTCATCCACAGCCAGCGACATGAATTCAACTTTCTTCAACTGAGTTAAGAGTCTCAAACGTCTGTGGCTAAAACATCCAGTCGTCTTGCAGCTGTTGTATCTGTACATTCTTTCACTGTTTTGGAGTCAGTTGGCATTTTCTTTTCAGCAAGAACCCACAACACGCAGGGATGCTGCTGTTGTCTTCTGTTGCACAGTGCAGCTACAGGAGAAGACTGCAGTGCTTCGCTTGTAGTTCATATTAAGTCCTTTTATTGTTATTTGATGCGCATCAGAATCCGGTGGATATTCATTGTCAAAACGGGAGTGAGTCGTAATGAAGTGCCTCCGCACGTTATATTCCTTATTCACCGCGCAACAGTCACAATACAGCAGGCACATAGGATTGCCTTCGGCATTTTCTACGTGCACATATTCATCAGTCCAGTCATTATTAAATCTTCTATTTTCGTTGTCAACTTTACGTCTCTTCTCCTTTGAATGCACCCTGTTGTCATCTTCTTCTTTGTTCAAGTTTATTGGTGGTTTGCAAACCAGTAGGGTACATTAGTGCCACCAACTGTTCAAGTGCCTGCAATGCCTTCACGTGAGGTGGGGCTGTTTGGAAACAGTGCTGACGTGCCATAAAGGATTCAACGTGCCGCAAAGCGCCATAAAGTGGCCTAAAATGCCGAAAATTGGCGAATGCGCTTTGTAGCGGCTTTTGATTGTGTATTTATTAATATTTATGGGTAAATGGGCCACGGGCCGGTCCAAACTTATTAAAGGGCTGGTTGTGGCCCGAGGGCCACCAGTTGAATAGCCCTGCACTAGACCATTACCTCCCCCAGACACAACTAATGGTATGTTATACTCTGAAAATTGGTTTCTTATAGACAAGTGATCTATTTTGGGCTTTTAACAACACATTATATGACAACAGTGCATTATGTAATAGTATGGTATAATAAATTTCAATTTTATTCCCGGTGTTTGCGTGGGTTCCCTCCAGATGCTCTGGCTTCCTCCTACTTCCGAAGACATTCAGGTTAGGTGAAGCAGACATTTTAAATTAACTGTAGGTGTGAGTGTGTTTGTGGCCGTTATGGACTGGCGACCTGTCCAGGGTGTACCCTGCCTGTCAACCAGTGGCTGCTGGGAGATGCCGCCTCCCCCATGACACTTAGTTGGAATAACTTGGAATGGGAGGTCCTGCAACTTATACTCCAGTGTCACTTGTATGCTATTTTCCTTACTCGGGTAAGACTTAAATATAATTTAGAAAACACGGTCATACTGCAAATTGCGTTCCAGTTGTTTATTACAAAATGTGTCAGATTATTACATAATGCAGTGTTTTTACATAATGTGCTGTTACAGGGTCATACTGCCATATTTTAACATAATTTGCAGTTTTTAATATGCGAGTTTGAATGAGAATGTTGGCCCAGTGGAGCATGTCTGAGCCTGTATAAGCAGGCACATGTCAAGTAGGCTTTTTGTTTGCACATGATTATGAAGTCTTGCTGCTAATCACAGGTTCCTGGTGACCCACCATATACTGTATATGCAAGTCATTATGAAACAGGAATTGAAGTGTAACAGTGTGGAAGATTTAGTGCTTAGCTGACCCTAAACTTGATTTTAACACATTCCCCATAGTGCACTGACTTACTAATGCTACACCACCAATGAGTCACAGTGATGATAACTGAGGTTTCCCTGTGGGCCTATTTTCCAACCGTTCTCTGTCTGACTCATTTCAGGAATCGAACAGCTTGTACAGCATTCTAGACATGCTTTACCTACGTCAGAAGATTACCAATTCAAAGGGATGCTAGGTGACCAGTTTTTACATTGGAGCTATAATTTAGGACTTTCTATAGTTTTTACAGTCACCGTCTGTGTTCGATTGTTGGCGCAAATGCCACGGCGCCAACACGGCGGTGAACAGAGCAGTCTGTTCGTTTCCCGGGAGGCCTGCCCACTGTTGGCCTTGTTGTTGGGTTGCTACGTGTTGTTTATTCAGACAGAACTACATTTACTGGTTGATGTCATGCGTTCAGTATCTGCCTGAAATAAAAGATACGCCTCTCCTTTCAGCTGTTTAGAAGTCTGTATTTTGGTTTCTTGTTTCCCAGAGAAGATTGTTTGAGAATCTAAGTATGGTATTATTTTTACACTCCAAAAATAAATAAATAATTCCATTTCTGTTCCTGTAGTAATCCTGATACACGCCTCTCTGAGACTGCGCAACATGAAGAACAAACTGGAGAACAAGATTGAAGGCGCTGGGCTTAAGAAGACTCCCATGGGTGTTATCCTGGATCTCTTGGATCAACAAGAAGAGAGAATGAACAAGATTCAGGATTTCATTGAAAGCAAACTGAAGGAGTAAAGGTTAACCAAGACAGTGTTGCACAATACACATTTGTCCTATTTGTTAAATTGTATCACTCCCATGAAATATAAAGTTATTGATGTTTGCATTCCTGTACTTTGTATCCATTTAGCTGTTTTGGGTTACTTTGTTGTTGTGTTATTTAACTATATAAAGCATATGAAGTAATTATAAGATTTGCACAATCACTGTGAGTTGGATGATGAAGTAGTGGGTTTGGTTACCAAAGGTTTGAGCTTTTCTGGGTTCAGTATCGTTGCACCCCCACCCCCCAAAAAAGTTGGAGGAAAAAGTGCACTTTCTCTGTGATTCCTTCAACATAGCATTTATTTCAGAAAAATAGAAAAGCATGTCTGAATGCTCCACAGCTCCAGTTATTACATAACCAGCTGCGTTCTTTAAAGCAATGGATCCGTTCAGTTTGCGACCTCAAAAGCAATCAGATTTTAAATACAGAGCCAACAGTATTGAAACATTAACTGCTTATTTACCAGCAATAACTCCCATCTTATGTTAAGAACTGTAGGAATGCTGTCAGGCATCTGTTGTTGAGATTGAAGAACTGACCTCACAGGTTGTTTCTAGTGTACTCATGGTTCCTGTAGCCTGAGTAATCATCTCAAGTCCAGGTATTCTCAGAAGACTTTGAGCTCCTGATTATGCAGGTTGGACTAATTGTATTATCACAGCTATGCAATACTGAAAAATGAATGGCAAGTGCAGCTTTACTGTTTAAATGGTATGCCATTATATGTACCCTTTGGTTATTTAAATGTCTTTGTTTTCATTCTATAGCATGTAGAAATGTTTCTCACTGTTGCAGTTTTGAAATGGCATCATTTGATTCAATACCGGTTGGTGATATTTTTATTTTAAACCGTATTGATGTCCCCGTCATTGTTACTGTTTGCTGTTTTGCCATTCTACTGGGACCCGATCCCTTTACCCTTTTATTCTAAATATCCATATCTGATAATACGGTGTTGCTTTTGACAAATGCACAGGTTCTGCATTTTGTGCATGCCAATCTCACAAATGGATGTTAAGAGCTGCTGTTTATACTGATGCATCATTCTTTTTTTTTTTTTCCTTCTTGAACATTGCATTTGAAGACTCAAAACTGAATATAATCCACAGCTGTCTGACATGATAATAAAGTTGCCTGATTTACAACAACCCTTTTTCCAATCAAGTGTCTGTGTAAATTTTTTTTCCCATCGATTCATTTCTTTAAACGTTTTAGCAAGAGTGGCCAGTTTAGAATGGTCAATGGCAGTTTCATTCAGTTCACATTATGCTAAATATCAACTTTTTTTTTTCCAATAATCATTAATGTGACTGTGTGAAGAAAGAAAAAAGTTAATTAGCAAACTTTAACATGCCATCTGGAAAACCTAAGTGTAGATCTCATGTTTTCATTTTGATTAACTTTGCCACTTTAAAACTGAACCAACAAGCAGGACACCACAAAGGGATGTTTAACACTTGAAATCAACTTTAGATCTTTTATTGTGTGACTTGTCCATGAAAAAAATGAGAAAACATTTGAGTGAAAGAGCTCAACAGCTTGTCCAATCACTTTCAACCTTTCTAAAACCAGGTCACAGCCCACAAAAATGCTGTCATTTACACCCTTCATCTGGTTTGGATGCAAGTCTCTGGCCATGTTGATTATCTCCTTTAATCCCTGTGATGTGTCACTAAAATAAGTCATGTCCACATATCTATGGTCCTGTGTAGCAAGCGTCATCTGAATACCATACACGTGATCAAATATTACTACAAATTAAAAAAGGCAAAGGTTAGCAAATAGTCAAACAGTGGTAATAGAAGAAAAAATTGCAGTATTTGCTTATTTTCAAAGTTGGCAGCACTTGAAGAACAACCAGGATATTTTTTTATGTGTAAAGGCACTCAGTGTTACTGCAGTGAAAAAATTAAAATGTGTAAAAACACAAAAACAAAGCTGAAGCTGCAACCTCAGAGGAGACTCGTTTCACTTGATTCCAGCGCTTTAGGGAGCGGCACCTACAAGCAGCAACAAAGACAAAATCACATGATGACATGGGTTTATAGACAAGTTTACAAGGGGTTAAATCATCACAACAAATCCTACAGCACTGTACAGCTCATAAAACAAGAATTCGGCAAATTACAAAGCATATGTTAATTGATTTGTCAGGTAAAAGTTTTCCAAACTGCTTGATACTCACAGGTTTGAGATAGGCCACATTGCTCTGTTTAATCTGGCTTAGCAGCTGATCACGTGGTGTGAGGTCAACCTTTGGAGGCACGCGTCTCCGGGGGACGGGTTTCAAAGTCTTTATCACATCTTTCAGGTCGGCTTTTTCAGCTGTCATCTCCACACTGCCTGCGTCCTTCACTTTGGGAGACTTCCTCAGTTGGAAACTGACCTTCTCTGGTCTCCTGTCTTCCCTCGGGTTTATATCCAGAAAGGGGTCACGCTTCTTGGGAGTCCTCTTCAGGTGCACATCTTTTAATGGGTTTGCTCGTTCTGTACTGGGTGCCTTTGGAATGCTCTTCTTCAAGCTGTGTTTGAGCTGATTCTGAGGCTTTTCCCTGTCACTTTTTTTAGAGCTGTCTGTCTTCTTCTGAGATGTCGCACTGACTTCTGAAGACTGTGGGACGAGCCCGTGCTGCTGCAGAAGTTCGACGGGTGGTATGTACCCAAGCATCTCAAGCAAGCCGGGAGGTAGGTTTAGACTGTTCTCATACATCTGCATCACCTCCCTCTGCTCCTTAAGTTGCTGCTGCCTCTGCTCTTCCTTCCTCAGCTGCCTCTGGCGGTCAAGATTCCGCGTTAAAATGTTGGTCACCACCATTCTGGGCCCTGGTTGCTCAAAGTGGTAACCCATCTTCAGGAGGGTGTTGTTAGCTTTGAGCAGGCGTGAGATCTCCATCTCTGCGTGGTGACCCAGCATGTGCCTTTGGTTGTGGAATCGCAGTTCTGTCAGTGTCTCATTGAACTGGAGGCAGCGTATTATGGCCACGATTCCCTTTCCAGTTATGAAGTTAGACTCGATATTCAATGTTGTAATGCTGCGATTCTCTCGTAGCATGTTGGCCAGGTTGAAGGCAATGTTTTCATCAACACCAGTGTTGGCTATACTGAAGGTTTTGACATGTTTATTCTTCTTCAAGGCATTGACGTAGTCTAAAAGCATCTCTTTGGGAATGTTTTCTATGTTGTTGAGGTTTACCTCCATGACAGAGGGGTTGTTGTTGCGGATTTTGTCAAGCGTGGTCTCTAAGTTCGTCTCATTACCCGAAGGTCTTGATGTCATTTTTATGTTACCAAGTGCCAACTGTGGGATCTTTAATTTATTAATTTTTCTCATTTCCTTCTCTGGGACAGTATCATTAGTCTCATTTGTAATTTGTTCCTCTGGCGTTTCGTTGGGAAGTAAAGCATTTAAGCCTTGATTTTCCTTCTTGTCTTCAGTTTGGAAGGTGACAGTTTTAGGGGCAAAGCTCTCGCTCTTCTCCTTTGAGTCTGAAAAAGGCTGATTGTCATCTGTATCCTCTGGTGGCAATTTTTTCATGCCGTTAAGACCTGGAGCATCTACGAGTTTCTCTACATTTCCATTTTTATCTGCAGTCACAAGTAACGCCCGGATTGGTTTGTCTTCCTTCTCATCAACTTCAAATATTTCCTCAATTATCTCCTCTATAATGTTTTCTCTTTCAGTTCCATCTGTGGCTTCCTCCTCAATAATATTCTCTATTACTTCATAAACATATTCAACATCCTCGTTCTTTTTATCTTCTTCCTCTCTCAACATTTTCTGATGAAGACAACAAATCAACATTGAAATTAGAAATACTTTTTGAAATAGATGTCATTTTGATATTATAATCTCAAATGTAGCTGGATATTTAGTAGTTGACCTCTTACCTCACTGGGCAGCAGGGTAGCAGGCACTCTTATTTCCTCAAGCATTCGTTTGGACTCTTTCTCCCAGTAGAGGTAATCAACCAGGGATCGATGGTCAAATGTTCCAGTTGGAGGCTTTTCTGTCTGGTCCTTCTGTCTCTGTCCAACCGGTACACTCTCATCGGGGGCAATAATAACATCCATCTCACTCTGGAGCTCCTTAAGCTCCTCGGGTGAAAGCGTAGCAAGAAGTTCATCCTCATCGAGGTCTTCTTCATTAAAGTCCTCTGTGTCATTGGTGTTTGACATATTTGTGTTCTGTAGTTTCTTGCGTGTATGGATTGAAAAAGAAAAGAGAATTTCCCTCCAACCTGTGATGAAGGAAAGCGCAGACTGGGAAGCTGAGGCAAGAAACGTTTAGCTCATGCCTTGTGCGTAGGCTAAAATTAAACGCTGCGAACCGCATGGAAGATATTTACGGTACAAGTGGGGGACAGACATGCTAACATTCCTTTTTCAGCACCTTATCCCAGCTGGCTGGACTGTCATGATCTTTGGGGATGACAGTTGCTTTGAGCAAAGGAAGGCGTGTGACAGACAGGAGCAGGTGGACTGTATTCACAGGCATGAGTGGGGGGTAAAATCTCCAGTGAATACAGTGGTCTGCCCAGTCTCCCAGAATTCCGCGGAAGATGTAAGCTCTAGAATGAGGAAGCAAAGCTTGGTGCATAGTTGTGGGAGTTCCTTTTCACTGAAATCCTTAAAATTCACAGTATATATTTTTAAACACAGATAAGCTGACTCAAAAACAAGCCTCATGTGCTTGACCGCACAAGATGACTTTGTAAATGTGTCATACATTTATTCACATCCTTATTCTCAGTGGAAAGTATCTTATGACAACATCTAACAACATATAACAACACAATGACTGTACAAATATGTGACAAAACAAATGAGACATGATTTTTTTTTCGGCAGTGATCTTCCGTTCATAAAAAAATTTCCATTTTTTATCAAAATGTGATATTGTCATCATGCATTTTAAACCACATTACGACACCAGCTAACACAGGATACATTCTGATTCAAAGTTTTGAAAAAAAAAAAAAAAAACTGTAAGAAATGGAAATTCATCAAACACACAATCTGCTCTAATAAATAACCACTTCTTATGTTTGATGCTGATTTCCATTATTTACTGATGTAAAAGTGGTACTACTTTGTATAAGGCAATAGCTAGTTCCCGTTAAAATACATGAAGTTGGACTCTACAGCAAAAATGTATGTTACCTCTTTTTTTTCTCTGTGTTTAAGTCCAGTATGGTTGTGCAACGTCTTTTCTGAATCTTGACACATTCTCATCTGCCTGTACAAATCATCCAATCCAAGGCACATGGGAAAGTCATTCAAGAGTGGCATCACTGTGTTCAGAGGTTACTGTAATACCAGGACAGGGTATACTGGATGTACATCTCCCATGATTGAGTTATGGCAGCAAAGAGTTATTGAGCAGCTTTACTCCGGCTTCACTGTCACCTTCTTTTTTCTCTCGGTCACATTTTTTGTGCCACTGTCAGAGTTGGTCCTTGTCAGTGGATGCCCATGTAGCTCCCATTCAGTTGAAATCTAGACAGGTGGACACACAAAGATGTCAACTTTGCTCTCAGTAAACATTTTATGAACATGTGACTGAATGGTGTCATGAAATGAGAAATGTAAAAGGAAATTAACGTTGAGACCATGATGTGGGACTCATGAGGCAAATGGCAACATCATGCTATTGAATTTTTAAACAGGTAAAATCATAAATGAGTGAACAAAATCAGAATTGCAGAGCACCACAGATGAAATCACAGCTGTCTAATCTAAAAGCAGAGACACACTGATGGAGATGGAGTGCCAATATAGATGGGAGCGGTGAAACACCACCAAGCAGCCTGCTGCATCTCACCATTAAGTGCTAGAATGGTTGTCTGATGCTTCGTCTGTACTAGTGGCCACAGCAGCAACCAACTCAACTGACTCACATTTTTTAGGAACTGTGTCAGACCTTGACCCTTTGCTATTGGAAGAAAATCTGCATCACAAATGAGCAATAATCAAGAGTCAGGAAGAAGGCAGAGCTACATAATTACATCTGTACAGAGTTTGAGGTTCTTTACAGGAAGTACAGGCAGGACCTGATGAAAAGATACAGCTATTTTTGCTTTAGAAAAACAGAAAATACTTAAGAGGGAAAGGTACAAAGCAAAGGACTTAATCTGCAGCAGACATGTATTAAAATTAAAATCCCACTTATTGCCTGAGGCTAAAATATGGCCATCGGGTATTGCATAAGTCCAGTCCTATTACTGCCAGGGACCATTCTTGGGACACAGACCTTGGACAAATTCAAAGATGGCTAACATGGACCTATTTTAAGAGGTCAAAAGGTCACATTCTGTTTCCTATGTTTATGCTCATACAGCCAAGGGTATTTTAGCAGTGTTATATTTATTATTACTGTACCTCTGCCAAGGAGCTTATATGTTTGCCAACGTATGTTTGTAGATTTCTTAGCAGGATTAAAAAAAATTAAAGAAGTAATTTTAATGCAATGTGAACAGGTTTGATCTGAAATATAGTCCAATAACCTTTGGGATGGATCCTGATAAAAGACAAGAAATTTTTAAATATTAACATTGTAAAATCTGCCGTTTTACTAGTGAGTGGATTTAAAAAAAAACTATTGAAAATATATGGCTTGGACTGGAGCAGCTGAATAATACAGGGTGAACACAAAAACACTCCTTGGTTTCAAATATTTGTAATATCAAAAGTCACATGAATAATTTTACAATTTTGGTATCTACAGTTGCAGAAACTCATCAAGTTTTTTCTCTTTTGAAGAGTCTTCTTCAAAATTGGAAAATTATTCATGTGACTTTTGATATTATAAATATTTGAAACCATGGAGTGTTTTTCTGTTCAACCTGTATTATTCTGCTGGTTCACAGTGCCAGGTTTTCATACGTAAGGTAATTCACACATTACTGCATCAGTGTACTCTTTAAAACAATTGGAAAAGGGATCAACAGTGGATTATGACCTCTGGCTTAACAAACGGAATTTACATATGCATTAGAGTTCATTAGGTCAATGAAGATCTTCCTTGAAATGTCTGAGCTGAAGCATTCCCAATTTCGTCAGAAACACAGATGGGGCTTGTCCATTGAGATGTGGTAAATTTGGCACATCAATAAAATGACATGGATGTTGACATGCTAAGTATTCTCTTGTCGGAGTACCAGGCATTCTGGGTTAAGAACAGTATGTGGCTAAAAACTGTACATGACAACAGATTAAGACACAGAGCCAAGAAATTTAAAACAATTTTTTAACACTGTGACATAAATAATGTCACTAATCCATCCATCAGGACTTGAAGGGTTCAGATGCAAAATCCACTAAGTCTATTATTTTATTTTTTTATGGAGAACAATACATTTTGATATGTGGATTTAAAGGAAAATGCATTTGGAAATGTACAGATTTCCATAAATAAAATGAAAATGGTATGTTCAAATTCTTTAATATTTTGTACACTGATGGTTACCTCAGCAGCCAAATGCATGTTGGCCTCAAATGGTTTTGGACTTACTGGGTTTTGCATCTGAACCCTTCACATTTTGTTAAGATAAAAATATCTATGATTGGCTAGATCTAAAATTATGTAATACTGTACATTTATTAACATTGGAATTTTTAAAAAATAATTTCTGAGAATGTGCATTAACGTGATTAAGCATTTATATGTTACTGTGTTGATGTGAGCTTTAGCATAATAAAAGAACAGCTTTGTTGAAATGTCACAAATAAATCCAAAGGAGAGCTCTGACTCTTCTTTTTATTGACATATCACTTTACCAATGAAACACTATTTGGCAAACCTTTACAATAACTCGAGTTTGGCCTGGAATAGACAGCTGTTGTTTTTGTTTGTTTGACTGATTTATTTATTTTTTGCATTGTGCTGCATAATGGGTGTTGTGAGCTTTGACAGAGGCCGAGTGCCCTTCTGTTCTTAAATTTATATAATTTCCTCCAACATCCAGAGTTTCAGCTTAGCGACTGCTTTAGAACTGCTCACCTGCTGTGTGTGGGGCTGCGGTTGTACAAAGAAGGCGGTGCTCCGTGGTGATGATACTGAGGTGTGTCAGCTGATTCACAGTCTGTTAGGCCCACAGACAGCTGGTTACGCCAGTTCCCTGTGCTTTCCACTGAGGACACTGCAACCAACACAAAACAACACTCAGCTAATGTTGGAGTGCTGCTCCTCGGTAATACTTTAAGTGTTGTTATTGGGAACACTCTTAATCCACAGCAAACAAATGTTTGCGCTCATGGAAATATGTTATTACAGTGTAGTGAGTGACACTTTCCATGGAAACATCACAGTTTTGTAATATACAAATTTGCACAAATAACCTTAATGTTTTTAAGCCCAATAAAAATAATTTTATGGTAATATTATTTGGTATTTTTATCCAGGATATTGTAAATTAACAGCATAATGTTCTAAAATTAAATTACAAGTATTGTGAAAGCCTGGAAAATGTTTGGACAATTTTAACATTCGAAAATGCATCACCCCAGCAGTCACAAAGGAATTTGTGTTGACTAATAGCTCTTAAAGCCAGTTGTTAATGTGACAGAAAAAATACTCATAAAATAAAAGGGATAATTACCTCCATCATAGAGGTCATATTGTTATTTGTGTCTGCATTTTCCATTGGCATCATTAATCTAGGGAACAGATTTTCTCAAAATGGGCCCAACGCTTGAAGCCTGGCATGACATCAAATTCTGAGGTGGACTTTGATGTGAAAGTTTTAAAAATACTTTTTTAAAAACATATAACTAACCTTTTTATTTCCAGCAAAGATATAGATGGTTTGGTTAAACGTTTAAATAATGATCTCTTGAATTATTCAATGTGGTTCAAAGTTAATAAATTATCATTAAATATAAAAAAGTCTAATTTTATGTTATTTGCTGGCAATAAATGCAATCATGATCAAATTAAAATTTATGTAGACAACGAAGAAATATCAAGGGCCTCTTCTACATGTTTCTTGGGTGTGTGGATGGATGACAAACTGTTGGAAAGAACATATTGAACATGTTTGTAAAAAAATAAGTCAATAGGAATCATAAGCAAAATGTTGTGTGGGCCGCTGAAGAGGAGGTACTGCTGGCCCACCACCACCAGAGGGTGCCCTGCCTGGAGTGCGGGCTCCAGGCATCGGAGGGCGCTGCCGCCTCACAGGAGCAGCCAGGGTGACAGCTGTCACCCATCACCTGAGACAGCTGATATTAATCAACAGGGAGGTATATCAGCAGGACGGCATCTCCACCTCATTGCCAAGATATCGCTCTACCAAAGAGGTAACGAACTCAGCCAATCATACTATTGATTGAACCCTAATACTTGTTGCTTGTTTGTAGGACAGCTGAATACTGTACTGGTCGTATTTGGATAAGTACTCACCTTCCTACACTTCAGTATTGTTTCTGACGAGAGGTGGAGGTGGAGTTTCCACCCTCCGTGTTGCTGGGTGCAGCCGCACCCACACCTGACTGTTTCTGTTCCTTGCCAGCAGTACCGGATCCGACGAGCGGAGGCAGTGGCCACCTGGGAGTTCGGGACTTGGCGGCTCCAGTATCCCCGGGGTTCGGTGGCAGAGGAAATCGGGTGGTTCCGGTTCGACTCGGACAGACGTCTCCTATCGTCGAGCCTGCCCACACGACACCATTGGAATTCGGCGTACTACTGTATTTGTAATCTGTTGTGTTTGTTGTGCGTATTCACAACAGTAAAACTTTGTGATTTGAATTTCTCCATTGTCCGTTCATTTGCGCCCCCTGTTGTGGGTCCGTGTTCCTACACTTTCCCAACAGGATATCTCGGCCAACATCATGGATCCCGAGGGGCGTCAACCGGCTGTTGAACGGCCAATGGAAGAACAGGGCGCACAGGCGTCCGCAGGAGGAGTGATCGGTGAGTTGCAGCGGATCCTCACTACTTTCACGGCTCGGTTGGATCTTATGACCGAGCAGAACGTCCTCCTTAACCGCAGGGTGGAGGCTCTCGCTGCGCAGGTGGAGGCGCGTCCTCAGGGCGCTGCTGCAGCTCTCCCTCCTGTCGACCCTGTGCGCAACATTGACGTTCCACAGGTCGTTCAACGACCCCCCCCACCTTCCCCGGAAGCATACATAAGCCCTCCAGAGCCGTACGGAGGTTGTGTGGAGACATGCGCGGATTTCCTTATGCAGTGTTCGCTCGTCTTCGCACAACGTCCTGTCATGTATGCGACCGATGCTAGTAAAATAGCTTATGTAATAAACCTGCTTCGCGGCGAGGCACGCGCTTGGGCTACAGCGCTCTGGGAGCAGAATTCACGGCTCCTTCAGACATATGATGGGTTTGTGAGGGAGTTCAGAACCGTGTTCGATCACCCTAATAGAGGAGAAACCGCTTCAGCCGTGCTGCTGTCAATGAGACAGGGGCGTCGGAGCGCAGCTGCCTATGCAGTCGACTTCCGCATCGCGGCTGCGAGGTCCGGCTGGAATAGCACTGCCCTCCGCGCCGCCTTTGTAAACGGACTGTCATTGGTTCTTAAGGAGCACCTGGTGGCTAAGGACGAACCGCGGGATTTAGATGGGCTCATCGATCTTGTCATACGACTAGACAACCGGTTAGAAGAACGTTGTCGGGAACGAGACGAAGGGCGTGGCCGGGCGCGCGCCGTCCCTCTCCCTTCCGGTTCCGACCGCGCTCCGCCTTCCCCACGCTCCACGGCCCCTGCGCTCCGTGTGGCCACAGCTCCCCCTGCTGACGAAGCTATGGACACGAGCAGGGCCACATTTAGGGCACCAGATGCACAGAGGAGGCGGGCCCGCGGAGCATGCTTTGTTTGTGGCTCGATAGAGCACCAAGTGAGAGACTGCCCCGAGCGGTTAAACACCAACGCCCGCCCCTAGAGACTGGGCTAGGGGTGGGCCGAGACATTCACGTGGGACACACCCACATTGCCACACGACTCCCAGTTACGATCCTTTATGAGGACTCAACCCTGAAGGCCCCAGCACTGGTGGACACGGGCTCTGAAGGGAATCTGTTGGACAGCAGATGGGCCAGGGAGATAGGGCTCCCTCTGGTGGCTCTTACCTTGCCTGTGCAGGTACGGGCACTAGATGGCTCCCTACTCCCTCCAATCACGCATAAGACACCACCTGTAACTCTGGTGGTGTCAGGAAATCACCGAGAGGAGATAGAGTTTTTTGTGACTCCTGCTACCTCCCGTGTGATTTTAGGTTTTCCCTGGATGTTGAAGCACAATCCCCGGATCGATTGGCCGTCTGGGGTAGTGGTTCAGTGGAGCGAGACCTGCCATCGGGTGTGTTTAGGTTCCTCGGTTCCTCCCGGTTCCCAGGCTAAGGAGGAGGTCAGAGTCCCGCCCAATCTGGGGACGGTGCCGGTGGAGTACCACGACCTTGTCGACGTGTTCAGCAAGGATCTGGCGCTCACCCTTCCCCCCCACCGTCCGTACGATTGTGCCATTGATTTGGTTCCAGGCGGTGAGTTCCCGTCCAGCAGGCTGTACAACCTCTCACGGCCTGAGCGCGAATCAATGGAGACCTACATCCGGGACTCATTAGCCGCCGGGTTGATACGGAATTCCACCTCCCCGATGGGTGCAGGTTTCTTTTTTGTGGGTAAAAAAGACGGCGGACTTCGTCCATGCATTGATTATAGGGGACTGAACGAGATCACGGTTCGCAATCGATACCTGTTGCCCCTGTTGGATTCGGTGTTCACGCCCCTGCATGGAGCCCGAATATTCACCAAGCTTGATCTTAGGAATGCGTATCACCTGGTTCGGATCCGGAAGGGAGACGAGTGGAAGACGGCATTTAACACCCCCTTAGGTCACTTTGAGTACCTGGTCATGCCGTTCGGTCTCACAAACGCTCCCGCGACATTCCAAGCGTTGGTTAATGATGTCTTGCGGGATTTCCTGCACCGGTTCGTCTTCGTATACCTAGACGATATACTCATCTTTTCTCCAGACCCTGAGACCCATGTCAAGCATGTACGTCAGGTCCTACAGCGGTTGTTGGAGAACCGGCTGTTTGTGAAGGGCGAGAAGTGTGAGTTCCACCGCACGTCTTTGTCCTTCCTGGGGTTCATCATCTCCCCCAACTCCGTCGCTCCTGATCCGGCCAAGGTTGCGGCGGTGAGAGACTGGCCCCAACCCACAAGCCGCAGGAAGCTGCAACAGTTCCTCGGCTTTGCCAATTTCTACAGGAGGTTTATTAAGGGCTACAGTCAGGTAGTTAGCCCCCTGACAGCCCTGACCTCACCAAAAGTTCCCTTCACCTGGTCGGATCGTTGCGATGCCGCGTTCAAGGAGTTGAAACGGCGCTTCTCGTCTGCACCCATTCTGGTGCAGCCCGATCCTAGTCGCCAGTTAGTGGTGGAAGTGGACGCCTCGGACTCAGGGATAGGAGCTGTGCTGTCCCAGAGCGGGAAGACCGATAAGGTCCTTCACCCGTGTGCCTATTTTTCCCGTAGGTTGACCCCGGCCGAACGGAATTATGACGTCGGCAATCGAGAACTCCTCGCGGTGAAAGAGGCTCTTGAGGAGTGGAGACATCTGTTGGAGGGAACGTCCGTGCCATTCACGGTTTTCACTGACCACCGGAACCTGGAGTATATCAGGACCGCCAAGCGGCTGAATCCCAGGCAAGCCTGCTGGTCACTGTTCTTCGGCCGTTTTGACTTCCGGATCACCTACCGTCCCGGGACCAAAAATCAGAGATCGGATGCTTTGTCCCGGGTACATGAAGATGAAGTCAGAACGGAGTCGTCGGATCCTCCAGAACCCATCATCCCGGAGTCCACTATCGTGGCCACCCTCACCTGGGACGTGGAGAAGACCATCCAGGAGGCCCTGACACGAGACCCGGACCCCGGAACCGGACCGAAGAATAAACTCTACGTCCCACCAGAAGCTAGGGCTGCAGTTCTGGACTTCTGTCACGGTTCTAAGCTCTCCTGTCATCCTGGGGTGCGAAGAACCGTGGCAGTCGTCCGGCAGCGCTTCTGGTGGGCGTCCCTGGAGGCCGACATCCGGGGTTACATCCAGGCCTGTACCACCTGCGCCAGGGGCAAGGCCGACCACCGCAAGACATCGGGATTGCTACAGCCGCTGCCCGTGCCTCATCGCCCCTGGTCTCACATCGGCCTGGATTTTGCCACGGGCCTCCCGCCGTCCCAGGGAAACACCGTTATCCTCACGATAGTGGACCGATTCTCCAAGGCGGCCCACTTCGTGGCCCTCCCGAAGCTCCCAACGGCCCAGGAGACAGCGGACCTCCTGGTCCACCACGTCGTCCGGCTGCATGGGATACCATCAGACATTGTCTCCGATCGTGGTCCCCAGTTCTCCTCGCACGTCTGGAGGAGCTTCTGCCGGGAACTGGGGGCCACGGTCAGTCTCTCGTCCGGGTATCACCCCCAGACCAACGGGCAAGCAGAACGGGCCAATCAAGAGATGGAGCAGACCCTACGTTGTGTGACAGCCGGGCACCCGACGGCCTGGAGTACCCACCTGGCCTGGATCGAGTACGCCCACAACAGTCAAGTATCATCAGCCACCGGCCTCTCCCCTTTTGAGGTGTGTTTGGGGTATCAGCCCCCGTTGTTTCCGGTGGTTGAGGGAGAGGTCGGTGTGCCCTCGGTCCAGGCCCACCTACGGAAGTGCCGTCGGGTGTGGCGTGCCGCCCGTTCTGCTTTGTTGAAGGCCCGGATGAGGGCAAAGACCCATGCAGACCGGCGGCGGACCCCGGCTCCTACGTATCGTCCTGGGCAGGAGGTGTGGTTGTCCACCAAGGACATTCCCCTACAAGTGGACTCCCCAAAACTCCAGGAACGATACATAGGTCCGTTTAAAATTCTCAAGGTCATCAATCCCGCCGCAGTGAGGCTTCAGCTTCCGGCCTCACTGCGGATTCATCCAGTATTCCATGTCTCCAGAATCAAACCTCATCACACCTCAACCCTCTGCACTCCGGGTCCGGCACCACCTCCTGCCCGGATCATCGACGGCGAGCCGGCTTGGACTGTGCGCCGGCTCCTAGACGTCCGACGGATGGGCCGGGGTTTTCAGTATCTGGTGGACTGGGAAGGGTATGGCCCCGAAGAACGTTCCTGGGTGAAGAAGAGCTTCATCCTGGACCCGGCCCTCCTGGCCGACTTCTACCGTCGCCACCCGGACAAGCCTGGTCGTGCGCCAGGAGGCGCCCGTTGAGGGGGGGGGTCCTGTTGTGTGGGCCGCTGAAGAGGAGGTACTGCTGGCCCACCACCACCAGAGGGCGCCCTGCCTGAAGTGCGGGCTCCAGGCATCGGAGGGCGCTGCCGCCTCACAGGAGCAGCCAGGGTGACAGCTGTCACCCATCACCTGAGACAGCTGATATTAATCAACAGGGAGGTATATCAGCAGGACGGCATCTCCACCTCATTGCCGAGATATCGCTCTACCAAAGAGGTAACGAACTCAGCCAATCATACTATTGATTGAACCCTAATACTTGTTGCTTGTTTGTAGGACAGCTGAATACTGTACTGGTCGTATTTGGATAAGTACTCACCTTCCTACACTTCAGTATTGTTTCTGACGAGAGGTGGAGGTGGAGTTTCCACCCTCCGTGTTGCTGGGTGCAGCCGCACCCACACCTGACTGTTTCTGTTCCTTGCCAGCAGTACCGGATCCGACGAGCGGAGGCAGTGGCCACCTGGGAGTTCGGGACTTGGCGGCTCCAGTATCCCCGGGGTTCGGTGGCAGAGGAAATCGGGTGGTTCCGGTTCGACTCAGACAGACGTCTCCTATCGTCGAGCCTGCCCACACGACACCATTGGAATTCGGCGTACTACTGTATTTGTAATCTGTTGTGTTTGTTGTGCGTATTCACAACAGTAAAACTTTGTGATTTGACTTTCTCCATTGTCCGTTCATTTAGTACATTACAAATGCCTTGTAACATTATACTACAGTTTAGTTTATCCTTATTTAATTTACTGCAATATTGTATGGCGAAGTACCTTTGCAAAATTTTTCTTTTACAGAAAAAATTTGTTCGAATAGCTACTTTTTCAAAACCTTGTGCTCCAAGTGCACCTTTGTTTTTCCAAATTGCAGCTCTTAAATATCTTTCATATAAATATCTTCCTGGCCTGTACATTTGTTTTCAGAGTTCAAATTTGTAATTCAGCGGAGAAATCTTCGTTTAAAAATGACAAATTTGCAGCTAAAATTTAGCCCTATGTGAAAAGTTTGTACAGCTGTATCATTTCCATGACGTCAGGGACAAGACGACGCGCTCCCGCCTTCAGTCCGATCCCGCATTGAAATTGATTTTATCTGTTAGTAATGTTACTTATACACGTCCTGGTTTCAACATCCAAAAGTAAGCTGCAATGAATGTGAGATACAGATCTGTGTGCTCAGATCAGCAACGACATCGACAGCGGGCGCCATTCTTCCTCTCCAGCTCTCTGCCTCTGCTGCGCTTATTAAGTCTGCGGGCTCGTTAACGAGCTTGTTAACCGCCGACGCGGCCCACTCACACTGCCCGTGTCTGCTTTGCAGCCGGTGTTGTGCTAGATTCAGCGCACAACACCGGCATCACCTCTCTGTCTACTGAATGGAGCTGCAGCACACTTGGCACAAGTCCTGAGATTACGCTCGCTTAATGCGAAGCGGCCGGTACACCTGTTGCTGCAAGGACAGACTTCTTGCGGCAAAATCCACAGCACCGCACGTCTCGGCAATCGGAGCCCCAGAGCTCCATGGACGCTGAGAGAGGTTTATATATTTTTAATGACTGGGATTCTTTGCAGGTCTCGCCTCCATATCCCGCGATGGTACCAGAGGCGAAAGACAGTAGATTTTCATTGCGACACCACTCAATCAAACGGGCGTATGAAAAAGTCCCCCAAAATAATTTTCAAGCACAAATAAAAGAAATGTGTACTCACCAAACGTGCCGCAAGACAATATGAAGTTTTAAAAAAGTAGATCCTTCCGTATAAGACAAGAAAAAAGTGCAGATGCAAACTGACGTAAATCCACAAATTACAGTTGGTGCGCAATGCATGCTGGGAGAGAGGGTCTTCTCCGTGACGTCTCAGCAGCGTCCATGATGAGAGGGACAGTTTTGCGGAGGGCTAAATGTTAGCTGTAAATTTGTCATTTTTAAATGAAGATTTCTCATTGAATGACAGATCTGGGCTTGCAGATTTACTTTACTACATTCAGAAGGATCTTATGTGTAAATGTAAGTCATTTTTTGGTCCAAAGATCTGACTGCATTTATTTCAATGCAGGTCTACTTTAACCATCACATGATAAAGGTAAAACCTCTTAAATCATTGTAAAGTCAGTTTTAAGCAGAAACTAGGCTGTTTTAAGCAGAAACTCAACGAAATTTCGTGACGCTTTGAAATGACCAATGCGCAGTGAATGCATCAGCGAGCAGCTCGTTTAGCCGCGGCGCTTTGATTGCTTCATCCGTCTTTTATGATGAAATAATGCTGAATTTATGTGGAAATGATTGTTGTACAAAAGCTTCAGATATCTGTCGCTGAGATAGATGATGACTGGTGTGCAGTTTGAAGCAGAAGTGAATGGGCGATAATGAGGCTGTCCCCGGAAGTATATTTTTTGCGTCATATGCTCTTTTTATAAAGCGCTTTACAGCACCAGATGGTGTCCAAAGTGCTTAACAGTAAAAACAGATTCACAAAATATAAAACACATATACAATAAAATTTAAAACGGCACATAAAAACAGAACATGTCATCTCCCCACTACGTGTTAAAAGCCAGCTCAAATGAGACTACAGTTTGCAATTAGCTCCAACAAGAACAATGTGTTAATTTTGTCTGTTAGTAGCATTACTCGAACAATTTCAGAAACATGTTTACAAGATTAACAACCTACTCACCCATTAATTAATGCTACATTCAGTCATAAATCAGAATTGCCTTATGTAGATTATTTCATTGTAATTATTGTCAAATGTTTGTACAATCAGTTCAGACTAGTGATTGATTAGAAACTCCAACTTGCACATCAACCAAAACATAATCATGCTAGCACACATGCGAGTGCCAATCAGTCTGACTTCAATTTGATTCAATTCAATTTAAGTGGTATAATCACAAATCGCAACACAGGTTGTCTCAAGGACCTTCACAAGGGCAGGTTCCAAAAGAGCAGCAGACCCAACTCAGACTGTCCATTTTGGCTACCACAACAATATAAAACGTCAACAGAATGAAATACCAAATACAAGGGATTTGATTTTGACTAAAAGCACTGAAGTAAAAAATAGGTAAAACCATAATAAAAATTGATAAAATATCATTCAAGCAATTAAAACAGGTGTAAAAGAACAAATCAAAACCACCAAATCAGTGTCAGTTGTAAGAAACATGGAGAAGCTATCCAACCCTGGCAATAAGACATAATCGACTGTCATTGTCCTTTCAGCAAAACAAAGAATGCTTGGATTTAAACAGTTCAATCAATCAATCAACACTTATTTATAAAATACTTTACAGCACCAGATTGTGTCCAAAGTGCTTAACAGTAAAAACACAGATTCACAAAATATAAAACACATATACAATCCCTGGCAAAAATTATGGAATCACCGGCCTCGGAGGATGTTCATTCAGTTGTTTAATTTTGTAGAAAAAAAGCAGATCACAGACATGACACAAAACTAAAGTCATTTCAAATGGCAACTTTCTGGCTTTATGAAACACTATAAGAAATCAAGAAAAAAAGATTGTGGCAGTCAGTAACGGTTACTTTTTTAGACCAAGCAGAGGAAAAAAATATGGAATCACTCAATTCTGAGGAAAAAATTATGGAATCACCCTGTAAATTTCCATCCCCAAAACTAACACCTGCATCATATCAGATCTGCTCGTTAGTCTGCATCTAAAAAGGAGTGATCACACCTTGGAGAGCTGTTGCACCAAGTGGACTGACATGAATCATGGCTCCAACACGAGAGATGTCAATTGAAACAAAGGAGAGGATTATCAAACTCTTAAAAGAGGGTAAATCATCACGCAATGTTGCAAAAGATGTTGGTTGTTCACAGTCAGCTGTGTCTAAACTCTGGACCAAATACAAACAACATGGGAAGGTTGTTAAAGGCAAACATACTGGTAGACCAAGGAAGACATCAAAGCGTCAAGACAGAAAACTTAAAGCAATATGTCTCAAAAATCGAAAAATGCACAACAAAACAAATGAGGAACGAATGGGAGGAAACTGGAGTCAACGTCTGTGACCGAAGTGTAAGAAACCGCCTAAAGGAAATGGGATTTACATACAGAAAAGCTAAACAAAAGCCATCATTAACACCTAAACAGAAAAAAAAACAAGGTTACAATGGGCTAAGGAAAAGCAATCGTGGACTGTGGATGACTGGATGAAAGTCATATTCAGTGATGAATCTCGAATCTGCATTGGGCAAGGTGATGATGCTGGAACTTTTGTTTGGTGCCGTTCCAATGAGATTTATAAAGATGACTGCCTGAAGAGAACATGTAAATTTCCACAGTCATTGATGATATGGGGCTGCATGTCAGGTAAAGGCACTGGGGAGATGGCTGTCATTACATCATCAATAAATGCACAAGTTTACGTTGATATTTTGGACTGCAGACTGCAGGCTTACTTGTAGTTCCTAGGGTTTGTAAGAGTAGAATGGGAGGCAGAGCCTTCAGCTTTCAGGCTCCTCTCCTGTGGAACCAGCTCCCAATTCAGATCAGGGAGACAGACACCCTCTCTACTTTTAAGATTAGGCTTAAAACTTTCCTTTTGCTAAAGCTTATAGTTAGGGCTGGATCAGGTGACCCTGAACCATCCCTTAGTTATGCTGCTATAGACGTAGACTGCTGGGGGGTTCCCATGATGCACTGTTTCTTTCTCTTTTTGCTCTGTATGCACCACTCTGCATTTAATCATTAGTGATCGATCTCTGCTCCCCTCCACAGCATGTCTTTTTCCTGGTTCTCTCCCTCAGCCCCAACCAGTCCCAGCAGAAGACTGCCCCTCCCTGAGCCTGGTTCTGCTGGAGGTTTCTTCCTGTTAAAAGGGAGTTTTTCCTTCCCACTGTAGCCAAGTGCTTGCTCACAGGGGGTCGTTTGACCGTTGGGGTTTTACATCATTATTGTATGGCCTTGCCTTACAATATAAAGCGCCTTGGGGCAACTGTTTGTTGTGATTTGGCGCTATATAAAAAAAAAATTGATTGATTGATTGATTGATGTTTGGGGATGATTAAATCATTTTTCAAGATGATAATGCATCTTGCCATAGAGCAAAAACTGTGAAAACATTCCTTGCAAAAAGACACATAGGGTCAATGTCATGGCATAGGATCAATGTCAACGAGCAGATCTGATTTGATGCAGGTGTTAGTTTGGGGGATGAAAATTTACAGGGTGATTCCATAATTTATTCCTCAGAATTGAGTGATTCCATATTTTTTTCCTCTGCTTGGTCTAAAAAAGTAACCGTTACTGACTGCCACAATCTTTTTTTCTTGATTTCTTATAGTGTTTCTTAAAGCCAGAAAGTTGCCATTTGAAATGACTTTAGTTTTGTGTCATGTCTGTGATCTGCTTTTTTTCTACAAAATTAAACAACTGAATGAACATCATCCGAGGCCGGTGAGTCCATAATTTTTGCCAGGGGTTGTACAATAAAATTTAAAACAGCACATAAAAACAGAACATGTCCCCTCCCCGCTAGGTGTTAAAAGCCAGCTTCAATAAATAAGTCTTTTACTTAGATTTAAATAGTCTGGAATAGTGCGTAAGTCGAGGGGTAGCTTGTTCCACAGTCTGGGGCCAGCTACCGCAAAAGCACGATCACCCCAGAGTTTATATTTTGACCTCGGAACATCTAAGTAAAGCTGGCCAGATGACCGTAATGTCCTACTGTAAGTGTGCAGAGTTAAAATTTCAGACAGGCAACGAGGTGTGAGGCCATAAATAGCTTTAAAAACAAACATTAAAATCTTAAAATCAATTCTAAAATGAAGTGGAAGCCAGTGGAGTGAGTACAGGAAAGGCGTAATATGCTCACGTCTAAAAATGTTTGTTTAAAGACGAGCAGCAGCATTCTGCACCAATTGGAGACATACAAGAGAAGACTGATTAATGCCAGAATAAAGTGCATTACAATAATCAAGTCTAGAGCTGATGAAAGCATGAATGGCTGTCTCAAGATCACGTCTACTGAGGAAATGCTTTACTTTAGCCAGAAGACGAGATCAAACCTCAAACAGCTGTCAAATATCACTCCCAAATTCTTGACAGCTGGTTTACATAATTAGCCAGAACACCAAAGTTTGGTGTTACTGCATTCAACATGCCAGGACGCTCAAAGACAATGATCTCAATTTTACCATCATTCAGGTAAAGGAAGTTTTGGGACAGCCACTGCTTTACATCATGAATATAATTAAATAATGATGACATTGCATCAGTCCCATTAGTCCTCATAGGCAGATAGATTTGCAGATCATCCGCATAGCAATGAAAAGACAGATTGTGCTGCGCTATAATTGATCCCAATGGCAAAATGTACAAAGAAAATAGAATAGGCCCAAAAACAGAATCCTGTGGCACTCCACAACACAGAAGAGCAGTTGATGAGGGGAGGTCAACAATCATAACACAAAAACTCCTTTCAGCCAAATATGATCTAAACCACTTAAGTACAGTACCTTGAATGCCAATAAAATGTTCTAACCGGGAAACAAGTACTATGTGATCCACAGTATCAAAAGCTGCTGTGAGGTCCAACAGAACCAACACAGCAGGATTCCCTCCATCCACCGATAAAGTGATGTCATTATGAACTTTTAAGTGCTGATTCAGTGCTGTGTCGTGATCTAAATCTGGATTGGAATTTTTCAAAGATGTGATTGTTTTCTAAAAATGACTGTAACTGTATGAAGACAACCTTTTCTAAAACCTTAGACAGAAATGGCAGATGACTCAACAAGTCCAGGTGAGGTTTTTTAAGAAGGGGTTGAACCACAGCATGTTTAAAAGCAGCTAGAACAGACAAGTGTTGATAAAAGTTAGGAGACCTGCCCCAACAGTATTAAAAACCTCCTTCAGCACCTTAGCTGGAACATCTAAAGGACAACTTGTAGGTTTTGTGTGTTTCACAACTTGACCAAGGGATGAAAAAGAAATGGGCTCAAACTGCTCCAGCACAGCAGAATGTGCACGAGTAACAGACAACTCAACATTACAGTGGTTGTAGCGTCCATCAAAACAGAGGTGCATAGATAGAAATAATATGAGATAGAAATAATATGAGATAGATACTGCGCTTTTTCCTCCTTCACAGCCTTAATGAAGGTGATTGACGTCAGGTGTGAGGGGTAAGAGCTCTACACTGAATGCAGGGTAATCTTAAAGACCAGCTAAAACAATCACATGCTATTCTACACACCACAGACATGTGGTTTAGCCGCAGAGCAGAGTCATAAATGAGCCTCAGGGTCCTTTGTATCGATGACGAGTCTGATGTCATTAACAAATGCCTCTAGATGGTTTTCCTGAAAACCACACTGGTGAGGCCATAAATTCCACTGGTGATTCCACAAATTCTTGTGGAATCAGCTGCATCTTGGAACCTACATGAGGATCAGATAGTATGCGTCACTGCAATGGTGCAACAATTGTCAAAGCCTTCTCCTGCAACAGCTGCATGCAACTATATATTTTGGGCATAGACTCTCGCAGTTTGTCATTTATAATGTGGTTAAAGCAATCAAAATTGACAGAGTAAAAATACAGAATAAAGTGATACTGAGATTAGAATTTTTTGGCAAACGATGCAGCCCTGGATCTGGTTTTGGATGTGAATCCATTAAAGTGTCTTTAACAAAGTGTGATAGACCATTTTGGCCACTTTAGGAGGCATGTCCTCTACATTGGCTGTTGCCGTTGTTTATGCATCAATGCATCAAAATAAAACTTTATTGAAAGTCTTTCCACAGAAACTGTTCTAATTTTTGCTCAGGAGCTTAAATTTTGTGCTGCATCACTAAATTTGACCTGGCATTTCCAAAAATGAGCAGACTCACCTGAGGAAAAGGAAGTGGCCCGGCTAGAGTGGCTGAAACCAGCTGGCATGGTTTGATAGCCTAGGCTGAGCTGAGAGCCGGTGTCGTAGTCATATCCAGCCAGCATCCCTCTGCCGCCATCTCTGTGGCCCTTGTTTCGTTGGTACCAGCCTCTCAGGTGCTCTGCTACCAGGGCTTTCTGCATGTTTTTGGCTAACAGCTCATTTCTGGGCCCTTCTCTCGTCCGCGGTGGCCTCAGAGTGGCATAGGGATTCTGGGAAAGACCGTCTGCATGGTCACTATTGTAAAGCCTGTATCTGTCATGTCCATGATACCCATTCATTTGGTAGGATGGGTTGAGGTTATAGTGACCTTCTACTTCGTTCTCATACACATAGGCACCGTTAGCGTAAGGCTCCATCTCTGGACATGGGTAGCCGGTGACGTAGTAGGCACTGGGTGCATAGTGTGCAGGGGTCTCACATACATAACCACTACCAGAATGGTGCTGTGCCAAGTTGGGCATGCTCCCGGTATTTCCATACACTTCCAACTTCTTTTGAAGACGATGCATGGTTGAGGTTCGGGAGTCCAGCGTACTGTAATGGGAGTTGGATGCCCCGCAGTAGTCCAGACTAGACTGACTGGTGTAGGAGGAGCGATCTTCTAGTATCTCCGTGCTGCTGCTGCGGTGGGCTGGTGAAAGCATGAAGACGGTCTTCTCTGAGTCTGTGTCTTTCCTCAGCCGGGGCTGCGACTCCAAGCTTCCACTGCGATGCCTGAAGCAATGAGGAGAGCCCTCTGACCTGGAGAAAAGATGTAACACGTCACATTACAATGCCACAAAGATGAATTTTATGAAGTAATATTTTGCAGGGTCATGCATGATGTTTGAAGAGCTGCAGGGATTTGGTTGAGGTGTCGCTGCTGCAGGTTAGAAGAAGAAAGATTGAGGGTTTTTGATGCAGTGATCACACCTGAGCTGGCTGCTGCTGTAGGCATTGCGGGTCATAACCGGGGTGGGAGGCATGCTGTGTGGGTCCCTAGGAGGTCTGGGAAGGGTTTTATAGGGGCTACTGTGGGTGGATGAGATCTCTCTTGGACTCTGGTAGTAGTGGGAAGCCTCCTGACCTTCAAAAGCTAATCTAAACGGGGGTAATATTAGGAGAGAATTAAAAAAAATGGGGAGATAGATTTTGTAAGGAAAGGACTGAGGCCACAAACATCAATCAATCAATCAATCAATTTTTTTTATATAGCGCCAAATCACAACAAACAGTTGCCCCAAGGCGCTTTATATTGTAAGGCAAGGCCATACAATAATTATGTAAAACCCCAACGGTCAAAACGACCCCCTGTGAGCAAGCACTTGGCTACAGTGGGAAGGAAAAACTCCCTTTTAACAGGAAGAAACCTCCAGCAGAACCAGGCTCAGGGAGGGGCAGTCTTCTGCTGGGACTGGTTGGGGCTGAGGGAGAGAACCAGGAAAAAGACATGCTGTGGAGGGGAGCAGAGATCGATCACTAATGATTAAATGCAGAGTGGTGCATACAGAGCAAAAAGAAAAAGAAACAGTGCATCATGGGAACCCCCCAGCAGTCTACGTCTATAGCAGCATAACTAAGGGATGGTTCAGGGTCACCTGATCCAGCCCTAACTATAAGCTTTAGCAAAAAGGAAAGTTTTAAGCCTAATCTTAAAAGTAGAGAGGGTGTCTGTCTCCCTGATCTGAATTGGGAGCTGGTTCCACAGGAGAGGAGCCTGAAAGCTGAAGGCTCTGCCAAAACATGGTATCATTACATCATTCCAAAAACAAATGGAAAGTGTTAAAGCAGGTTATGAGTGTGCTTCACAGTGTACTCCTCCTGATGGTAATACTGGAGATTCATGTGTTCCCCACCTGCTGAGATTCTTGATGTGGTAATTCTCCCTCGGTTTCTCCACATCATATTCTGCTCCCAGCGAACGCATCGGACTGAGCTGAGGTGAACCTTGGACTGACTGTGATCGGGGCCTCTGAGTGACACTTTCTGCGTCATCTGAGAACAAATTAAACTCGTGTAAAGAACTGGTAATAACTTCTTAACAAGACTGATCATTCTTCACTGCACCCTAATGCATGCTGTCTGACTCACCATCATCAAGTGGGAGACTAGACAGGGAGCCACAGTCTGATCGAACAAGCTCATCTGCACAGAGACATAATCCTGAACGTCTCCTTCTTTACTGTGACAACAGTTAAGTCACATGCGAGTGATCCTTCATTGTACCTGCAATAATGACAGAGGCTCGCTGTGTGGGCTTCTTTCCCTTCTTGATTCTGTACTGGTTCATCTCGTCCTCTATCTGCTGGAGTTTGTGCATGGCATCCAAACAGTTTCTCCTCCTCTTCTTCTTTACTGTCTTGCAGATTTCTGTCTCATTCGCGAGCTTTTTGGCCGCCTCAACAATTTTTTGCTGCAGGGCAAACCGGCTCTCCAAGTTCCTCAAGAAGGGATCCTGCAAAAAGTGAAAGAAACAGGTCCCCAGAGGTACTAAGCAACAAGTTTACAGCTACAAATCCTGATTCATATACTGCAGGTTAGCAGCTGCATTTACTAACTCCAGAAAACACACTGCAACACAAACTATTGTTACCTCATTGTAGGGGAAAAGTTCGTCTAATTTGAATGCAGTTCCAACTCGTCGTCGGACGTGAGGAGGCCTTTCCCCTGCTGACAAGGGGTACTCTTTTGGCAGCTTCCCTGTAAGCTCCTGAAATGATCCAGTAACAACAGAAACCACAAATCATGAGGTCAGAAAGCAGTGGCATTTAATGAAAGCGGTGCAGCTGATTGTTTCTCCTAAGCAGAGGCAGATTAATGCACAGGCTGGCATTTGGCTGAAGGTCACAGGGTGCAAGACACATGGAGCCCAACGTTTTTTTCTCCACAAAATTAGTGTTGATGCACACATAGTAACCCAAATAACACACATAATGTAACACAATTTAATAAATACTCTTACTAGTAAGTAACAACATGTACAAACAAATGCTAACAGAACACTTCCCCACTGCATTAATGGGAACTGACACAGTATTTTATGGATATGAATGAAGAACAGTAAAAATCATGCACCATGTTTTAGGGCCCTCTCTTTTAAAAAAAAGCTTATATTTTTAAAAAGTACCTACAGTGATAAGAGGTAGGGGTGTCGGAAAAAATCGATTCACGTCTGAATCGCGATTCTTATTTATTACGATTCAGAATCAATCCAAAATGTCCAAGAATCGATTTTTAAAAAGCATTTTTTTTAGCATTTTCTTGCTTACTCGCTGCGTGTACTGTTTGTCAGGCAACGGCTTCCGTACTACAGCGTCCCCGCGAGAAGAAAATCCTTCTCTGCTGTACTCCACTATGAAGCTAAGAGTAGTGACGCAAAATGCAAAGTTTGCACTGTGCACAATTTGTCCAATCACAGCCACATAAGCCCATAACTTCTCCTGGGTTGTCTGGGTGTCTTGGTGACTTTCCTCACTCTTCTCCTTCTTGCACAGTCACTCAGTTTTTGAGATTTGTCTGCTCCATGCAGATTTACCATAAAGTGCCATACTGTTTGCATTTCTTTGTAATTAATGTAAATAAAGTCCAAGACATATTCAGTGGCAGCTTTACCATCAGAGAGCCTCGTCCACAACTACCACAAAGACTCCAAGCTGTCGTTGATGTTATAGGGAGCAACACACGGTATTAAGAAAAGGAGTATGTAATCTATGTATGTGTATATATATATATATATATATATATATATATATATATATATATATATATATCTACCAGTAGAGATTTCTCTACCATGCATGATACTGATCAATTACATTTCCTGTGTTTTGGACTTTACTTACTCTGAGTACTACTTTGACAACATTTGGATCAGAGTGGGACCATATGTGAGGTTTGGCTCTCACTGCGGTATTGTATCACTTCCTGTTCCGGAGCACAGCGGTGTTTTGCTGTATCTGTTAATTTTGGCTCTCTGTTGGGACTGTTTACACAGAGACTGCTACCTGCTGCTTTGGACTTTGAACTAATAGTCTTTTTCAAGACTTTTTTACTTTTTTACCTTTTTATTTATTTTTTTTTTTTTTACTTTTTTACTTGACTCTACTGGTGGTCGGCTCTCACTGCGGTATTGTATCACTTCTTGTTCCGGAGCACAGCGGTGTTTTTCTGTATCTGTTAGCTGTTTGATCTGCGCAGTTAGATTGATCTAGTTATCTAGATTACGATTTGTTTCCCAGTGTAATCTTTACGTGCCTTAACTAAAGCACTCCTTCTGCTGAATCACCTCTAAATTATTTACACATTATTCGCTTTGCGTGTTTTTAGGAATCCGCTAGCTTAGCGTAGCTACTAGCTCTTAGCCGATTTAGCATGGCGGCTTCTCCTGTCTCTCCCGCACTTTTCTGCTCTGGGTGTGAAATGTTTAGTTATTCCTCGGCCTCCTTTAGCAGTAATGGTACTTGTAATAAGTGTAGCTTATTCGTAGCTTTGGAGGCCAGGCTGGGCGAATTGGAGACTCGGCTCCGCACCGTGGAAAATTCTACAGCTAGCAAGGCCCCTGTAGTCGGTGCGGACCAAGGTAGCTTAGCCGCCGTTAGTTCCCCCCTGGCAGATCCCGAGCAGCCGGGAAAGCAGGCCGACTGGGTGACTGTGAGGAGGAAGCGTAGCCCTAAACAGAAGCCCCGTGTACACCGCCAACCCGTTCACATCTTTAACCGTTTTTCCCCACTCGACGATACACCCGCCGAGGATCAAACTCTGGTTATTGGCGACTCTGTTTTGAGAAATGTGAAGTTAGCGACACCAGCAACCATAGTCAATTGTCTTCCGGGGGCCAGAGCAGGCGACATTGAAGGAAATTTGAAACTGCTGGCTAAGGCTAAGCGTAAATTTGGTAAGATTGTAATTCACGTCGGCAGTAATGACACCCGGTTACGCCAATCGGAGGTCACTAAAATTAACATTGAATCGGTGTGTAACTTTGCAAAAACAATGTCGGACTCTGTAGTTTTCTCTGGGCCCCTCCCCAATCAGACCGGGAGTGACATGTTTAGCCGCATGTTCTCCTTGAATTGCTGGCTGTCTGAGTGGTGTCCAAAAAATGAGGTGGGCTTCATAGATAATTGGCAAAGCTTCTGGGGAAAACCTGGTCTTGTTAGGAGAGACGGCAGCCATCCCACTTTGGATGGAGCAGCTCTCATTTCTAGAAATCTGGCCAATTTTCTTAAATCCTCCAAACCGTGACTATCCAGGGTTGGGACCAGGAAGCAGAGTTGTAGTCTTACACACCTCTCTGCAGCTTCTCTCCCCCTGCCATCCCCTCATTACCCCATCCCCGTAGAGACGGTGCCTGCTCCCAGACTACCAATAACCAGCAAAAATCTATTTAAGCATAAAAATTCAAAAAGAAAAAATAATATAGCACCTTCAACTGCACCACAGACTAAAACAGTTAAATGTGGTCTATTAAACATTAGGTCTCTCTCTTCTAAGTCCCTGTTGGTAAATGATATAATAATTGATCAACATATTGATTTATTCTGCCTAACAGAAACCTGGTTACAGCAGGATGAATATGTTAGTTTAAATGAGTCAACACCCCCGAGTCACACTAACTGTCAGAATGCTCGTAGCACGGGCCGGGGTGGAGGATTAGCAGCAATCTTCCATTCCAGCTTATTAATTAATCCAAAACCCAGACAGAGCTTTAATTCATTTGAAAGCTTGTCTCTTAGTCTTGTCCATCCAAATTGGAAGTCCCAAAAACCAGTTTTATTTGTTATTATCTATCGTCCACCTGGTCGTTACTGTGAGTTTCTCTGTGAATTTTCAGACCTTTTGTCTGACTTAGTGCTTAGCTCAGATAAGATAATTATAGTGGGCGATTTTAACATCCACACAGATGCTGAGAATGACAGCCTCAACACTGCATTTAATCTATTATTAGACTCTATTGGCTTTGCTCAAAAAGTAAATGAGTCCACCCACCACTTTAATCATATCTTAGATCTTGTTCTGACTTATGGTATGGAAATAGAAGACTTAACAGTATTCCCTGATAACTCCCTTCTGTCTGATCATTTCTTAATAACATTTACATTTACTCTGATGGACTACCCAGCAGTGGGGAATAAGTTTCATTACACTAGAAGTCTTTCAGAAAGCGCTGTAACTAGGTTTAAGGATATGATTCCTTCTTTATGTTCTCTAATGCCATATACCAACACAGTGCAGAGTAGCTACCTAAACTCTGTAAGGGAGATAGAGTATCTCGTCAATAGTTTTACATCCTCATTGAAGACAACTTTGGATGCTGTAGCTCCTCTGAAAAAGAGAGCTTTAAATCAGAAGTGTCTGACTCCGTGGTATAACTCACAAACTCGTAGCTTAAAGCAGATAACCCGTAAGTTGGAGAGGAAATGGCGTCTCACTAATTTAGAAGATCTTCACTTAGCCTGGAAAAAGAGTCTGTTGCTCTATAAAAAAGCCCTTCGTAAAGCTAGGACATCTTTCTACTCATCACTAATTGAAGAAAATAAGAACAACCCCAGGTTTCTTTTCAGCACTGTAGCCAGGCTGACAAAGAGTCAGAGCTCTATTGAGCTGAGTATTCCATTAACTTTAACTAGTAATGACTTCATGACTTTCTTTGCTAACAAAATTTTAACTATTAGAGAAAAAATTACTCATAACCATCCCAAAGACGTATCGTTATCTTTGGCTGCTTTCAGTGATGCCGGTATTTGGTTAGACTCTTTCTCTCCGATTGTTCTGTCTGAGTTATTCTCATTAGTTACTTCATCCAAACCATCAACATGTTTATTAGACCCCATTCCTACCAGGCTGCTCAAGGAAGCCCTACCATTATTTAATGCTTCGATCTTAAATATGATCAATCTATCTTTGTTAGTTGGCTATGTACCACAGGCTTTTAAGGTGGCAGTAATTAAACCATTACTTAAAAAGCCATCACTTGACCCAGCTATCTTAGCTAATTATAGGCCAATCTCCAACCTTCCTTTTCTCTCAAAAATTCTTGAAAGGGTAGTTGTAAAACAGCTAACTGATCATCTGCAGAGGAATGGTCTATTTGAAGAGTTTCAGTCAGGTTTTAGAATTCATCATAGTACAGAAACAGCATTAGTGAAGGTTACAAATGATCTTCTTATGGCCTCGGACAGTGGACTCATCTCTGTGCTTGTTCTGTTAGATCTCAGTGCTGCTTTTGATACTGTTGACCATAAAATTTTATTACAGAGATTAGAGCATGCCATAGGTATTAAAGGCACTGCGCTGCGGTGGTTTGAATCATATTTGTCTAATAGATTACAATTCGTTCATGTAAATGGGGAATCTTCTTCACAGACTAAAGTTAATTATGGAGTTCCACAAGGTTCTGTGCTAGGACCAATTTTATTCACTTTATACATGCTTCCCTTAGGCAGTATTATTAGACGGTATTGCTTAAATTTTCATTGTTACGCAGATGATACCCAGCTTTATCTATCCATGAAGCCAGAGGACACACACCAATTAGCTAAACTGCAGGATTGTCTTACAGACATAAAGACATGGATGACCTCTAATTTCCTGCTTTTAAACTCAGATAAAACTGAAGTTATTGTACTTGGCCCCACAAATCTTAGAAACATGGTGTCTAACCAGATCCTTACTCTGGATGGCATTACCCTGACCTCTAGTAATACTGTGAGAAATCTTGGAGTCATTTTTGATCAGGATATGTCATTCAAAGTGCATATTAAACAAATATGTAGGACTGCTTTTTTGCATTTACGCAATATCTCTAAAATCAGAAAGGTCTTGTCTCAGAGTGATGCTGAAAAACTAATTCATGCATTTATTTCCTCTAGGCTGGACTATTGTAATTCATTATTATCAGGTTGTCCTAAAAGTTCCCTAAAAAGCCTTCAGTTAATTCAAAATGCTGCAGCTAGAGTACTGACGGGGACTAGAAGGAGAGAGCATATCTCACCCATATTGGCCTCTCTTCATTGGCTTCCTGTTAATTCTAGAATAGAATTTAAAATTCTTCTTCTTACTTATAAGGTTTTGAATAATCAGGTCCCATCTTATCTTAGGGACCTCGTAGTACCATATTACCCCAATAGAGCGCTTCGCTCTCAGACTGCAGGCTTACTTGTAGTTCCTAGGGTTTGTAAGAGTAGAATGGGAGGCAGAGCCTTCAGCTTTCAGGCTCCTCTCCTGTGGAACCAGCTCCCAATTCAGATCAGGGAGACAGACACCCTCTCTACTTTTAAGATTAGGCTTAAAACTTTCCTTTTTGCTAAAGCTTATAGTTAGGGCTGGATCAGGTGACCCTGAACCATCCCTTAGTTATGCTGCTATAGACGTAGACTGCTGGGGGGTTCCCATGATGCACTGTTTCTTTTTCTTTTTGCTCTGTATGCACCACTCTGCATTTAATCATTAGTGATCGATCTCTGCTCCCCTCCACAGCATGTCTTTTTCCTGGTTCTCTCCCTCAGCCCCAACCAGTCCCAGCAGAAGACTGCCCCTCCCTGAGCCTGGTTCTGCTGGAGGTTTCTTCCTGTTAAAAGGGAGTTTTTCCTTCCCACTGTAGCCAAGTGCTTGCTCACAGGGGGTCGTTTTGACCGTTGGGGTTTTACATAATTATTGTATGGCCTTGCCTTACAATATAAAGCGCCTTGGGGCAACTGTTTGTTGTGATTTGGCGCTATATAAAAAAAATTGATTGATTGATTGATTGATATGTACACTGTCATAATAGTGACATGACACTGTCGTAACTGTTACATGACACAGTCATGAATGTGCCATAAACATCATGTCAATGTTATAAACATTTATGGCGACTGTCATTAAGTGTCATTCAGTTCTTACAATGACAAGTTGACATCTTTTGGCTTGTCTTGATTATAACAACTTGACTTTAATCAAAGTGACATGACCAGAAGTTGTCTTTGACCTTTTTGGTCTTTGGCTGTATGGCAACTTGTCAACTTGTCATTACAAAAACTGAATGACACTTAATGACAGCAGTCATAAACATTTATGACATTGACATAATGTTTATGACACGTTCATGACAGCAGTTATGACAGTGTTATGTCACTATTATGACAATACCGTCAAAAAAAAGTGTTACCAAAACTTTTCAGTGTAGGAGAGGTCCATTAGGAAATATTTTCTCACCGCCTCTCTCAAGCAAATCTTCTTTAGTTCTTTTGTTTTCTTGGCCAGAATCTCTTGGATCTCCTGTTCTTTTTTCCTCAGTTCAGACAGTTTCTCTTTCTTCTGTTCTTCACTCATTTCAGAATCTGCAGATCCTGTCCACAAATTTTTCAGAGGTTACTCACTGTACTTTATAATTTTTCTGATAAAAACACCTTTTTCAGGGACTGCAGTAGCAGCGACCAACCTGTGGATACCAAGCTTCCATTGCTGGCAGTCATCAAGTTATTCTTCAGCCCCGTGTCTCCCAGTCTGCTTATCTTTGCTCCTCCATGCTCAGTGAGATCCATGGCGAGTTCTTCTAAACTCTTTGCAGGGCCTAGTTTAGCCTAATACAATGAAGACACAAACCATGTAAGTCAAGTTTAATTCCATTGCAAATGTAGCAGTTAACACTGCTGAAGGTACTTACTTTACTTTGCTTTCTGTCCAAATAAAACTGGTGCTGACTAATGGCCATAACCCAAATGGTTTTGATCAGAGAGTGGCTGGCATACCACGTGTGGATGAGTAGGCCTGTCTGCCCAAATGTGCGCTTGGTCACTGCCCTCCTGTTGCAAGACCCGAACAAGAAATCAGAAATTGACTGTTTCTGAAAGGGTCATGTGCAAAATCTATGTTTTTTTTTCCACAATATTTTTATTGGTGTTTTAGCACCATGAAATACAGCATTATACATTCACATAACATATATAACAAAACATCAGATTACTGTATTTATGACATAGAGGTATAAAACAATCAAACAAGCAAACAAACAAACAAAAAATGCTTCTCCTTTTTAAAGAAATGGTAATCTGCACAACTTGAAGCATGCTAGTGCATTGCATAAAAATGTAAAAAAAAAAAAAAAAAACAAGACAGAGATTTTACATTTTGGGAACCGCATTGTTCGCTCTAATCATTCATTTGGTCATCAGTTAAATCTAAATCCTTAACATAATTAATAAAAGGCAATCCATATGTTCTCAAAAGTCTGTGGTTTACCCTTTAATATGTAAGTTACTCTTTCCAGTGGAAGGTTTGATAAGCTCTGCCTCGTTCATTGGACAGTACTTGGTCTATTATTGTTTTTCCATAACATTGCAATAGCAAAATCAATTTTTATCTTTTTCATTTAAATATGGTTAGGGTTTACCATGTTTTAACTCTCACTTGTTTCATGTCTGTGCACATACAAACTGTACAAACTGCAAATTTAGGCCTGAAATGGCTTATTGTAGAATTCTGCGACATACGAGGTCTGTTAGAAAAGTATCCGACCTTTTTATTTTTTTCAAAAACCATATGGATTTGAATCACGAGTGATTGCATCAGCCAAGCTTGAACCTTCGTGCGCATGCGTGAGTTTTTTTCACGCCTGTCGGTTGCGTCATTCGCCTGTGAGCAGGCTTTGTGTAAGCACTGGTCCACCCCTCTCATCGTTTTTTTATTGCGAATAAATGTCTGAACGATTTGGAGCTTTGCTGCATCAAATTTTTTCCAGAAACTGTGAGAGACCTCCAGGTGGACACCGTTCGGAAAATTAATATGGCTTTCAGGGACGATTTTATGGGGATTACACAGATTAAGGAGTGATCCAGATGGTTTAAAGACCGCCCACAACTGCTGAGAGTGCGCCAAGCTCCGAGCGCTGATCGACAGGCTCACACCCTGCTGAAACAACCAGATCATTTCCAACGTGAAGGCTTTGTTGATCCGAGACGTCGTCTGACTTTCACAAAAAGGCAGAAGGCGTGGACATCAGTACTTTTTCAGCACATTCCACTGTTACAGGAGTTTTTTTCATGGAAAGAAAAGCGGAGGGACACGCCACGGAGCCATTCATAACGCGGCACAAAACCACCTCCGTGTTGGTCTCACAGGACGGCTTTCAGGTGGATTTCAGACGGCTGTCAGTTGCTTTTCAGTCGTGTGATTATCCGAGAAATTGAGCATGAGCTGGACATGCCCCAACATGTCCTGTGAGGCTTTATCACGGCGTTGCTTTGCGCCATACGGCTCCAACGCAACGCGCGGAACTCCTCCGCACGTCTGTCTCAATGTGCTGAAAAGTGCTGATGTCCACGTCTTTTCACAATTCCTGTGCTAGTCAGACGACATACCGGATCAAGACAGTGTCCAGTTTAGAAATGAACGGCACATTCCATTGTTACAGGAGTTTTTGTCATGGAAAGAGGAGCGGAATTCTGTCCCGTTCCGAATTCAGTCCCTCCGCTTTTGTTTCCATGAAAGTTTGAGCCTGTCGATCGGCGCTCGGAGCGCGGCGCACTCTCAACAGTTGTGGGCGGTCTTTAAACCGTCTGGATCACTCCTTAATCTGTGTAATCCCCATAAAATCGTCCCTGAAAGCCATATTAATCTTCCGAACGGTGTCTACCTGGAGGTCTCTCACAGTTTCTGGAAAAAAAATTGATGCAGCAAAGCTCCAAATCGTTCAGACATTTATTCGCAATAAAAAAACGACGAGAGGGGTGGACCAGTGCTCACACAAAGCCTGCTCACAAGCGAATGACGCAACCGACAGGCGTGAAAAAACTCACGCATGCGCACGAAGGTTCAAGCTTGGCTGATGCAATCACACGTGATTCAAATCCATATGGTTTTTGAAAAAAATAGAAAGGTCGGATACTTTTCTAACAGACCTCATATGCAATGGAACTACAATTTACTGTGACACATGCCCCAGAGTCATTTTTCGCTGTGTGTGGCACGCTCATGTAATATTTCGGCAGCTAGGAGGGACCTTACAAAATACTGTAAAAGGACAGAATAATTATTTAACATAATGGTATTCTTAAATAGTTTTACGCTGGACATGTAAAGCAGACAACAGTCTGTTTTAGCAATTTCAGTGATATCATTTTGTATTTAAAATTGAGAAAATTTGTAAAATAATGGAAAAATCTATAAAACTGGAGCTTTTTTATTATTATTTGGGTTACAGTGTTCTCATTGTCAGATGGGTGTGTAACCAATAGCAGCATCTTTCTGTTTAAAGTGTCAGGCACCAAAATAGATAATTTGTTAGATACCTGAAAATGTTTGTGTGTGTGTCTTGAATATATGACACATCAATTTCTCTAGATAATTTCTATATCAACTTTAATATTTGTATTTATGACACATTGTACTAGTTTGGAAAAAAGGTGCGTAATGTGATCCCTTTAACAATAACAACAGCAAAAGCTACAGTGAGATGATTGATTTCTTGTGTTAAACTGAATTCTATCACCTTGAGCAACTGTACCGACGTAACGTCTAATGAAGGTTAACTTGTGTTGCTCACCTGTGAGGATCATTAACTTCTACAGCAAATTTCTTCTCTCTGAAGTACAGGTTTTCTAGCTGCTTCCACTGGTATAACTGAAAGTTAAAAGAAAGAAATGTCAACATCTGATGAAAGAAATTTAACGTCAAAAATAAACCTGTATCCAGTTTTTCCAAGCAGCATGTTTAAGTGCAGTTATGAAATCACACTGTAACACTAACTGTTATTACAGCATGGACCATCTGGCATGCCAACTAACGCAGTAATAACGCAGGTGTTAAGCAGACACAGATGCCACAGGGGGACATGACAGAAAGACTCCATGGCTCATTATATCCATCCCTGCATCACTGATAGGAACAGTCTGTTTCAGTCACTGACTCACTGTGTGTCTGGACACCTGAATTAGACACACTTCAAACTCCAGCGTACAGAAAATGACATCCATGTAAATGTACAATACATGTAAATATATCACATCATGTACTACATAGATAACATTTAGTATTCAGTAATATGGTAAGGTACATACATATTTGGATAGTGGGTTGTAATTTTTGCATCTGTACACCACAACAGTGGAACTTTCAGCTTTAATTCAAAGTATTTATCAAAAATATCACATTAACCAGTTAGGAATTTGAGTTATTCTCTTGCACTGTCCATTCAGATTCAGAGTCCATAAGTAATTGGCCATACTATAGGTAAGGATTATTATTAATACAAATGGCCACTTTTACTGCCAGTTTTCTTTGTACAAGTCAGGGGATGGATACATGAACATTTCCAAGTCAATGAAAGTGTTTTGGACTTTATTTACATCAGTTATTAAGAATTACAAACAGCGTGGTACTGTATGGTAAATCTGTCTGGAGCAGGCAGTTCTCATGCATGAAGGATAGTCATGAGGGAAGCCACCAAGACACTCATAACAACTCTGAAGGAGTTACGGGCTTCTATGGCTATGACTGGAGAAAACACGCAGAGTGCAACTTTTGTCTGTTCCATCACCAATCAGCATCATTGTGGAGGGGTGCACAAGAGTTTAGCACAATGAAAAAGATCAGTTACATGCTCAAGTCTCCCATGTGCTTCTTTTTTGAATAAAATCCTTCTCTGTGCCACTCCATCATGAAGCTTTGACTGCTGGTGCAACATAAAAAAGTTCACAATGGAATGCTGAACTCCTTCGGAGTTGTCATGGGTGTCTTGGCGAGTTCCCTCATAAGTCTTTTTCTTGCACAGATCTCGATAACTGCCTATTTCAGGCAGATTGACCATAACGTACACCACTGTTTGTATTTGTTAATGATTGATATAAATGAAGTCCAAGACAAATTCAGTGAGTTGAAAGTGTTCATGTATCCATCCCCTGATTTGTCCAAAGAGCACTGGATGTAAACTTGACAATAAAAGTTATATTTAGTTTGTCCACTTACTTATGGCCTCCAACAATGAAGGAACAGTGGCTGTAATTACACAATACATTACATTACACAATTTGTTGAACACCTTGAACCCCACAAGAACAGCTTGTTTTCCTGTAGAGGCAAAATGACAAAAACTGCCACTGTCCAACAACTTATGGACCTGACTATAATTACTGTGTGTTGTGTTGAAAAACACGACTTCAAAGATTTACTGTATGACTGATTAAGTACTGTACTTAAACTGAGTGTACACAAAGCAATAATCTAAATCAAAGAAATGTAGCATTCAGCCTTACCGGTGCAATATATTTTTCGACAAATCCAGTTTCTTGTCTTTAAATCCTCTGTGGCTTTGCAGTCAGCACAAACACAATACTCCGTGTTTGTCAGTTCCTAACTTGTTTCTCCAGGTATTCTCAGAACATGTACGATAATGCCCAAATCCAGCCCCTTTCCATGTGACATCACCAGCTCATTCCTGCTCCTGCTTACCAAAACACACCTCTGTGCAGCTGATTGCCCAATGCAGGAACTTAGCTGACAGAGACAGACTGTACCACATTAACCTGTTAGTGAGCATTACCAGGAAGGCAACGTCAGTTCATCTGAATCATTATGAACCTTCCACCAGTTTCATAAGAGAGCCGTGCTTCTGCTACGCCCAGCCGCAGACACACGCTAAAGTCACACATGTGACAGCATAGCTGAGCACTCAGTCATTTGGGTGTTTCTCCTGTCAATGCAGTTAAAACAGAAATGGAACGAGAAAAGCAGGTTCATACATAAGTTTTATTCTCAAACCTCTGAACAAACCCACTTATTTCATTTTGCAGGAAGGTCAATTGATCCCGGTACAATGATCATGCTGGGACTACAAATCCAGAGCTCGCAAAATGACACTTTGTCTTGATTTTTAATGACTGCCTGCATCTCCCTGCAGCTGGAGTGCAGCCTTTGTTGGAGTAAAATAGCTGATGCGTGAATTAGAGCTGGTGAATCACCAGGCTATGGATGTGGAACAACAGAGTCACTATTTTAAAAAAGAAGCAAAAATCAATCAATCAATCAACTTTTTTCTTGTATAGCGCCAAATCACAACAAACAGTTGCCCCAAGGCGCTCCACATTGCAAGGCAAGGCCATACAATAATTATGAAACACAGTCTACGTCTAAAGCAACATAACCAAGGGATGGTCCAGGGTCACCCGATCCAGCCCTAACTATAAGCCTTAGCGAAAAGGAAAGTTTTAAGCCTAATCTTAAAAGTAGAGAGGGTATCTGTCTCCCTGATCTGAATTGGGAGCTGGTTCCACAGGAGAGGAGCCTGAAAGCTGAAGGCTCTGCCTCCCATTCTACTCTTACAAACCCTAGGAACTACAAGTAAGCCCGCAGTCTGAGAGCGAAGCGCTCTAATGGGGTAATATGGTACTATGAGGTCCCTAAGATAAGATGGGACCTGATTATTCAAAACCTTATAAGTAAGAAGAAGAATTTTAAATTCTATTCTAGCATTAACAGGAAGCCAATGAAGGGAGGCCAACACGGGTGAGATATGCTCTCTCCTGCTAGTCCCCGTCAGTACTCTAGCTGCAGCATTCTGAACCAACTGAAGGCTTTTTAGGGAACTTTTAGGACAACCTGATAATAATGAATTACAATAGTCCAGCCTAGAGGAAACAAATGCATGAATTAGTTTTTCAGCATCACTCTGAGACAAGACCTTTCTGATTTTAGAGATATTGCGTAAATGCAAAAAGGCAGTCCTACATATTTGTTTAATATGCGCTTTGAATGACATATCCTGATCAAAAATAACTCCAAGATTTCTCACAGTATTACTAGAGATCAGGGAAATGCCATCCAGAGTAACGATCTGGTTAGACACCATGCTTCTAAGATTTGTGGGGCCAAGTACAATAACTTCAGTTTTATCTGAGTTTAAAAGCAGGAAATTAGAGGTCATCCATGTCTTTATGTCTGTAAAACAATCCTGCAGTTTAGCTAATTGGTGCGTATCCTCTGGCTTCATGGATAGATAAAGCTGGGTATCATCTGCGTAACAATGAAAATTTAAGCAATACCGTCTAATAATACTGCCCAAGGGAAGCATGTATAAAGTGAATAAAATTGGTCCTAGCACAGAACCTTGTGGAACTCCATAATTAACTTTAGTCTGTGAAGAAGATTCCCCATTTACATGAACAAACTGTAATCTATTAGACAAATATGATTCAAACCACCGCAGCGCAATGCCTTTAATACCTATGACATGCTCTAATCTCTGTAATAAAATTTTATGGTCAACAGTATCAAAAGCAGCACTGAGGTCCAACAGAACAAGCACAGAGATAAGTCCACTGTCCGAAGCCATAAGAAGATCATTTGTAACCTTCACTAATGCTGTTTCTGTACTATGATGAATTCTAAAACCTGACTGAAACTCTTCAAATAGACCATTCCTCTGCAGGTGATCAGTTAGCTGTTTTACAACTACCCTCTCAAGAATCTTTGAGAGAAAAGGAAGGTTGGAGATTGGCCTATAATTAGCTAAGATAGCTGGGTCAAGTGATGGCTTTTTAAGTAATGGTTTAATTATTGCCACCTTAAAGGCCTGTGGTACATAACCAACTAACAAAGATAGATTGATCATATTTAAGATTGAAGCATTAAATAATGGTAGGACTTCCTTGAGCAGCCTGGCAGGAATGGGGTCTAATAAGCATGTTGATGGTTTGGATGAAGTAACTAATGAAAATAACTCAGACAGAACAATCGGACAGAAACCAAATACCGGCATCACTGAAAGCAGCCAAAGATAACGATACATCTTTGGGATGGTTATGAGTAATTTTTTCTCTAATAGTCAAAATTTTGTTAGCAAAGAAAGTCATGAAGTCATTACTAGTTAAAGTTAATGGAATACTCAGCTCAATAGAGCTCTGACTCTTTGTCAGCCTGGCTACAGTGCTGAAAAGAAACCTGGGGTTGTTCCTATTTTCTTCAATTAGTGATGAGTAGAAAGATGTCCTAGCTTCACGAAGGGCTTTCTTATAGAGCAACAAACTCTTTTTCCAGGCTAAGTGAAGATCTTCTAAATTAGTGAGACGCCATTTCCTCTCCAACTTACGGGTTATCTGCTTTAAGCTACGAGTTTGTGAGTTATACCACGGAGTCAGACACTTTTTCAGAGGAGCTACAGCATCCAAAGTTGTCTTCAATGAGGATGTAAAACTATTGACAAGATACTCTAACTCCCTTACAGAGTTTAGGTAGCTACTCTGCTCTGTGTTGGTATATGACATTAGAGAACATAAAGAAGGAATCATATCCTTAAACCTAGTTACAGCGCTTTCTGAAAGACTTCTAGTGTAATGAAACTTATTCCCCACTGCAGGGTAGTCCATCAGGGTAAATGTAAATGTTATTAAAAAATGATCAGACAAAAGGGAGTTTTCAGGGAATACTGTTAAGTCTTCTATTTCCATACCATAAGTCAGAACAAGATCTAAAATATGATTAAAGTGGTGGGTGGACTCATTTACTTTTTGAGCAAAGCCGATAGAGTCTAATAATAGATTAAATGCAGTGTTGAGGCTGTCATTCTCAGCATCTGTGTGGATGTTAAAATCGCCCACTATAATTATCTTATCTGAGCTAAGCACTAAGTCAGACAAAAGGTCTGAAAATTCACAGAGAAACTCACAGTAACGACCAGGTGGACGATAGATAATAACAAATAAAACTGGTTTTTGGGACTTCCAATTTGGATGGACAAGACTAAGAGACAAGCTTTCAAATGAATTAAAGCTCTGTCTAGGTTTTTGATTAATTAATAAGCTGGAATGGAAGATTGCTGCTAATCCTCCGCCCCGGCCCGTGCTACGAGCATTCTGACAGTTAGTGTGACTCGGGGGTGTTGACTCATTTAAACTAACATATTCATCCTGCTGTAACCAAGTTTCTGTTAGGCAGAATAAATCAATACGTTGATCAATTATTATATCATTTACCAACAGGGACTTAGAAGAAAGAGACCTAATGTTTAATAGACCACATTTAACTGTTTTAGTCTGTGGTGCAATTGAAGGTGCTATATTATTTTTTCTTTTTGAATTTTTATGCTTAAATAGATTTTTGCTAGTTATTGGTGGTCTGGGAGCAGGCACCGTCTCTACGGGGATGGGGTAATAGGGGGATGGCAGGGGGAGAGAAGCTGCAGAGAGGTGTATAAGACCACAGCTCTGCCTCCTGGTCCCAACGCTAGACAGTCACAGTTTGGAGGATCCCAAAAAATTGGCCAGATTTCTAGAAATGAGAGCTGCTCCCTCTAAAGTGGGATGGATGCCGTCTCTCCTAACAAGACCAGGTTTTCCCCAGAAGCTTTGCCAATTATCAATGAAGCCCACCTCATTTTTTGGACACCACTCAGACAGCCAGCAATTCAAGGAGAACATGCGGCTAAACATGTCACTCCCGGTCTGATTGGGGAGGGGCCCAGAGAAAACAACAGAGTCCGACATTGTTTTTGCAAAGTTACACACCGATTCAATGTTAATTTTAGTGACCTCCGATTGGCATAACCGAGTGTCATTACTGCCGACGTGAATTACAATCTTACCAAATTTACGCTTAGCCTTAGCCAGCAATTTCAAATGTCCTTCGATGTCGCCTGCTCTGGCCCCCGGAAGACAATTGACAATGGTTGCTGGTGTCGCTAACTTCACATTTCTCAAAACAGAGTCGCCAATAACCAGAGTTTGATCCTCGGCGAGTGTATCGTCGAGTGGGGAAAAACGGTTAGAGATGTGAACGGGTTGACGGTGTACACGGGGCTTCTGTTTAGGGCTACGCTTCCTCCTCACAGTCACCCAGTCAGCCTGCCTTCCCGACTGCACGGGGTCTGCCAGGGGGGAACTAACGGCGGCTAAGCTACCTTGGTCCGCACCGACTACAGGGGCCTGGCTAGCTGTAGAATTTTCCACGGTGCGGAGCCGAGCCTCCAATTCGCCCAGCCTGGCCTCCAAAGCTACGAATAAGCTGCACTTATTACATGTACCGTTACTGCTAAAAGAGGCCGAGGAATAACTAAACATTTCACACCCAGAGCAGAAAAGTACGGGAGAGTACGGCGCTTTGATTTTACTGTCTATAGTAGTATTGTTTGACCAAATTACAATGCAAATTAAGTCACAATCTCAAGGTCAGTGTCTTTAAAATAATATGGTATGTTTGTTAAACTTGAAATTACATGATGACAAAGGAAATTAAAAAAATCAACTATGACGGTGTTTTCTACTCTTAAGCTTATCCTCGCACTAATACGCAGGTCAGGCCTGGGAGGACGCGCTCTGGTTCCATGTGTTGACGCATCCACCACACTCCAGAACTGGGTTGGGTCTTCAATGGCAACCAGTTTGGCAGATACTAATTCTCTCTGGATTTTTTTTTCTCTTTTTTTTCTGGTGTAGATGGGAAACTTTTTTACTTTCTTTCTCGTACATATACACTACGAACTCATAAATTTTATTTTTATTAGTTTATTTTTTTAGTGTTTTCATCTGCTGTGCATTTTATTTACTGTTTTACAACCCCAATTCCAGTGAAGTTGGGACGTTGTGTAAAATGTAAATTAAAACAGAATACAGTGATTTGCAGATCTTCTTCAACCTATATTCAATTGACTACACCACAAAGACAAGATATTTAATGTTCAAACTGAAAAACTTAATTGTTTTTCTGCAAATATTTGCTCATTTTGAAATGGATGCCTGCAACATGTTTCAAAAAAGTTGGTACAGTGGTATGTTTACCACTGTGTTACATCACCTTTCCTTCTAACAACGCTCAATAAGCGTTTGGGAACTGAGGACACTAATTGTTGAAGCTTTGTAGGTGGAATTCTTTCCCATTCTTGCTTGACGTACAACTTCAGTTGTTCAACTGTCCGGGGTCTCCGTTGTCGTATTTTGCACTTCATAATGTGCCACACATTTTCAATGGGCAACAGGTCTGGACTGCAGGCAGGCCAGTATAATACCTGCACTCTTTTACTACGAAGCCACGCTGTTGTAACGTGCAGAATGTGGCTTGGCATTGTCTTGCTGAAATAAGCAGGGACGTTCCTGAAAAAGACGTTGCTTAGATGGCAACATGTCTTGCTCCAAAACCTGGATGTACCTTTCAGCATTGATGGTGCCATCACAGATGTGCACGTTGCCCATGCCATGGGCACTAACACACCCCCATACCATCACAGATGCTGGCTTTTGAACCCTGCGCTGGTAACAATCTGGATGGTCTGTTTCCTCTTTTGTCCGGAGGACACGACATCCACGATTTCCAAAAACAATTTGAAATGTGGACTCATCAGACCACAGCACACTTTTCCACTTTGCGTCTGTCCATTTCAAATGAGCTTGGACCCAGAGAAGGTGGTGGCATTTCTGGATGTTGCTAATGTATGGCTTTCGCTTTGCATGGTAGAGTTTTAACTTGCACTTGTAGATGTAGTGACCAACTGTGTTAACGGACAATGCTTTTCTGAAGTGTTCCTGAGCCCACGTGGTAAGATCCTTTACACAATAATGTCGGTTTTTAATGTAGTGCTGCCTGAGGGATCAAAGGTCACGGGCATTCAACATTGGTTTTCGGCCTTGCCGCTTACGTGTAGCAAGTTCTCCAGATTCTCTGAATCTTCTGATTATACACTCAACAAAAATATAAACACAACACTTTTGGTTTTGCTCCCATTTTGTATGAGATGAACTCAAAGATCTAAAACTTTTTCCACATACACAATATCACCTTTTCCCTCAAATATTGTTCACAAACCAGTCTAAATCTGTGATAGTGAGCTCTTCTCCTTTGCTGAGATAATCCATCCCACCTCACAGGTGTGCCATATCAAGATGCTGATTAGACACCATGATTAGTGCACAGGTGTGCCTTAGACTGCCCACAATAAAAGGCCACTCTGAAAGGTGCAGTTTTATTACACAGCACAATGCCACAGATGTCGCAAGATTTGAGGGAGCGTGCAATTGGCATGCTGACAGCAGGAATGTCAACCAGAGCTGTTGCTCATGTATTGAATGTTCATTTCTCTACCATAAGCCGTCTCCAAAGGCGTTTCAGAGAATTTGGCAGTACATCCAACCAGCCTCACAACCGCAAACCACATGTAACCACACCAGCCCAGGACCTCCATATCCAGCATGTTCACCTCCAAGATCGTCTGAGACCAGCCACTCAGACAGCTGCTGAAACAATCGGTTTGCATAACCAAAGAATTTCTGCACAAACTGTCAGAAACCGTTTCAGGGAAGCTCATCTGCATGCTCGTCGTCCTCATCGGGGTCTCGACCTGACTCCAGTTCGTCGTCGTAACTGACTTGAGTGGGCAAATGCTCACATTCGCTGGCGTTTGGCACGTTGGAGAGGTGTTCTCTTCACGGATGAATCCCGGTTCACACTGTTCAGGGCAGATGGCAGACAGCGTGTGTGGCGTCGTGTGGGTGAGCGGTTTTCTGATGTCAATGTTGTAGATCGAGTGGCCCATGGTGGCGGTGGGGTTATGGTATGGGCAGGCGTCTGTTATGGACAAAGAACACAGGTGCATTTTATTGATGACATTTTGAATGCACAGAGATATCGTGACGAGATCCTGAGGCCCATTGTTGTGCCAATCCAAGAACATCACCTCATGTTGCAGCAGGATAATGCACGGTCCCATGTTGCAGGATCTGTACACAATTCTTGGAAGCTGAAAATGTCCCAGTTCTTGCATGGCCGGCATACTCACCGGACATGTCACCCATTGAGCATGTTTGGGATGCTCTGGACCGGCGTATATGACAGCGTGTACCAGTTCCTGCCAATATCCAGCAACTTCGCACAGCCATTGAAGAGGAGTGGACCAACATTCCACAGGTCACAATTGACAACCTGATCAACTCTATGCGAAGGAGATGTGTTGCACTGCATGAGGCAAATGGTGGTCACACCAGATACTGACTGGTATCCCCCCCCAATAAAACAAAACTGCACCTTTCAGAGTGGCCTTTTATTGTGGACAGTCTAAGGCACACCTGTGCACTAATTATGGTGTCTAATCAGCATCTTGATATGGCACACCTGTGAGGTAGGATGGATTATCTCAGCAAAGGAGAAGTACTCACTATCACAGATTTAGACTGGTTTGTGAACAATATTTGAGGGAAATGGTGATATTGTGTATGTGGAAAAAGTTTTAGATCTTTGAGTTCATCTCATACAAAATGGGAGCAAAACAAAAGTGTTGCGTTTATATTTTTGTTGAGTGTATTATGGACTGTAGATGATGGAATTCCTAAATTTCTTGCAATTGAACGTTGAGAAACACTGGACTATTTTTTCATGCAGTTGTTCACAAAGTGGTGATCCTCGCCCCATGTTTGCTTGTGAATGGCTGGGCCTTTTGGGGAAGCTCCTTTTATACCTAATCATGACACTTAACTGTTTCCGATCAACCTGTTCACCTGTGAAATGTTCCAAACAGGTGTTCTTTGAGCAGTGGTAAACATACCACTGTCCCAGCTTTTTTGAAACATGTTGCAGTCATCCATTTCAAAATGAGCAAATATTTGCACAAAACAATAACGTTTATCAGTTTGAACATTAAATATCTCGTCTTTGTGGTGTATTCGATTGAATACAGGTTGAAGAGGATTTGCAAATCATTGTATTGTTTTTATTTACATTTTACACAACATCCCAACTTCACTAGAATTGGGGTTGTACTTTAGTGTTAGAATATGTCTGTCTCTTCACGGTGAGATTGTGAGAAACGTCTTTTTGATTCCTTTCTGATACATCTGAAGAAATTGACAATAAAGCTGACTTTGAATTTGAAGTTGTTGAGAGATACAGTATCTTGATCAAGTACGCTCTGATATGCAGTGGATTTGGGAATTGATCCAACAACCTTTGTGTAAGAGACAGCCTGTTCTCTCACTTGAATCTCTGTCACCACACAAATAGGGACTAAGCATTCAAAATTCCATTTATCCAGCCATTAATTGACAAGGTGGGACTGGACCCTATGCAGTGTACAAATTATAAACGTACTGTAAATGTAATTATTTATTAAACACAAATGAATTTAAAAAAAAATACCATAAAATAGGATTTACATAAAGAAATTTTACTGTTAGGTGCTTTTCTCAGGATTCGTAGGATGAAACAGATGAGAGTCTATAACTCCTCCTGGATGAGATGCCAGTCCATCACAGGTTACGTCCCCAGGCAAAACATTCAAACCTGGATCTACATATTGGTCACCAAACTCCATATCCAATGAGTTACCTGGTGATAGAACAGGTTGTCCATAAACTAAAAGGTTGTTGGATTAATCCCGGTTATCCTGTATAATAATTTCTCCAAGAGCAAGACAATAAACAAATTACTCATGGTCCCAACACAGAGCTTCAGGGGGCGGATGAGCTTAAAGCAGTTGCATTTTTTTTTTAGACTACGCAGTATCATAATGTTTTTTCTTTTTCAAGCAAACTTGTTACTTTAAATACAATGAATTTGAGACAGTGAATTGCACTGGACAGGAATTTTTAAATTTAGCAAATGAACATAATTACTTTGAGGAAACTTGTAATCCTTAGTTAACATAATTAATGTTCTTAACTTGATTAAATTAAAAAATTTGTACATCTTCTCAGTGTCTTCTTTTTACAGCATAGCTTAAGGACCATCATGGCCACATTTGGATGGTCGAAGATTATTAAGCAACCAGCGCGGTGTGCCCGCCACAGGAAAAACACCTCCGTTGGAAGCCTTAAGGACAAGTTGGAACATGCCCTGTTGTTAAACAATTTCTCAGATACTCAACTGAAAGCCACCAAAAGCCGCCTGGATTTACAATGGTTATCAACACGGAGGTGTTTTTTCCTGTGGCGGGTGTGCCGCGCCCCCTGCGAGCCGACGCGCCAATCCGGCCGCACGTCTTTCATTAAAAAATTCTCCTTTAACAGTGGAATGTCCAGATAAACTGCTGATTCCGACCTCTTCTGAAAGTTCTCTGTTCTCTCTGTTGTGAAAGTGTAGGAACACGGACCCACAACAGGGGGCGCAAATGAACGGACAATGGAGGAATCAAATGACACTGTTTTTACTGTTGTGAAAACAGGCACAACAACACAGCCGATTACAATATTGAGACTGAGTCCAATAACAACGGTGTCGTGTGGGCAGGCTCGACGATAGGAGACGTCTGTCCAAGTCGAACCGGAACCAACCCGATTTCCTCTGCCACCGAACCCCGGAATACTGGAGCCGCCAAGTCCCGAATCCCCAGGTGGCCACTGCCTCCGCTTGTCGGATCCGGTACTGCTGGCAAGGAACAAAAAACAGTCAGGTGTGGATGCGGCTGCACCCAGTAACACGGAGGGTGGAGAGTCCACCTCCACCTCTCGTTAACAACGATACAGGAGTGTAGGAAGGTGAGTACTTATCCAAAAGTTGTTCAGTAGTCAGCTGTCCTACAAATGCTCCACAAGAAATACAACAATGGTTAGTTATATGTATGGGCAGAGATTGTTACCTCTTTGGTCAGGCGATATCTCGGCAAATGAGGTGAGATGCCGTCCTGCTGATATACCTCCGTGTTGATTGGGATCAGCTGTCTCCAGTGATGGATGACAGCTGTCGTCCTGGCTGCTCCCGTAAGGCGGCAGCGCCCTCCGGTGCCTGGAGCCCGCACTCCAGGCAGGGCGCCCTCTAGTGGTGGTGGGCCAGCAGTACCTCCTCTTCAGCGGCCCACACAACAGGACCCCCCCTCAACGGGCGCCTCCTGGCGCACGACCGGGTTTGTCAGGGTGGCGACGGTAGAAGTCGGCCAGGAGGGCCGGGTCCAGGATGAAGCCCTTCTTCACCCAGGAGCGTTCTTCGGGGCCGTACCCCTCCCAGTCCACCAGATACTGAAAACCCCGGCCCATTCGTCGGACGTCGAGGAGCCGGCGCACGGTCCAAGCCGGCTCTCCGTCGATGATCCGGGCAGGAGGTGGTGCCGGACCCGGAGTGCAGAGGGGTGAGGTGTGATGGGGTTTAATCCTGGAGACGTGGAATACTGGATGAATCCGCAGTGAGGCCGGAAGCTGGAGCCTCACTGCGGCGGGATTGATGACCTTGAGTATCTTGTAAGGGCCGATGTATCGTTCTTGCAGTTTTGGGGAGTCCACTTGAAGGGGAATGTCCTTGGTGGACAACCACACTTCCTGCCCAGGACGATACGTGGGAGCCGGGGCCCGCCGCCGGTCTGCATGGTTCTTCGCCCTCGTCCGGGCCTTTAACAAAGCAGAACGGGCGGCACGCCACACCCGACGGCACTTCCGTAGGTGGGCCTGGACCGAGGGCACACCGACCTCCCCCTCAACCACCGGAAACAACAGGGGTTGATACCCCAAGCACACCTCGAAAGGGGAGAGGCCGGTGGCTGACGACACTTGACTGTTGTGGGCGTACTCGATCCAGGCCAGGTGGGTACTCCAGGCCGTCGGGTGCGCAGCTGTCACACAGCGTAGGGTCTGCTCCATCTCCTGGTTGGCCCGTTCTGCTTGTCCGTTGGTCTGGGGGTGATACCCAGACGAGAGACTGACCGTGGCCCCCAGTTCACGGCAAAAGCTCCTCAAACATGCGAGGAGAACTGGGGACCGCGATTGGAGACGATGTCTGATGGTATCCCATGCAGACGGACGACGTGGAGGACTAGGAGGTCCGCTGTCTCCTGGGCCGTTGGTAGCTTCGGGAGGGCCACGAAGTGGGCCGCCTGGAGAATCGGTCCCACTATCGTGAGAATGACGGTGTTTCCCTGGGACGGCGGGAGACCCGTGACAAAATCCAGGCCGATGTGAGACCAGGGGCGATGAGGCACGGCAGCGGCTGTAGCAATCCCGATGTCTTGCGGTGGTCGGCCTTGCCCCTGGCGCAGGTGGTACAGGCCTGGATGTAACCCCGGACGTCGGCCTCCAGGGACGCCCACCAGAAGCGCTGCCGGACGACTGCCACGGTTCTTCGCACCCCAGGATAACAGGAGAGCTTAGAACCGTGACAGAAGTCCAGACACTGCAGCCCTGGCTTCTGGTGGGACGTAGAGTTTGTTCTTCAGTCCGGTTCCGGGGTCCGGGTCTCGTGTCAGAGCCTCCCGGACGGTCTTCTCCACGTCCCAGGTGAGGGCGGCCACGATAGCGGACCTCCGGGATGATGGGATCCGGGGGATCCGACGACTCCGTTTTGACCTCATCTTCATGTACCCGGGACAAAGCATCCGATCTTTGGTTTTTGGTCCCGGGACGGTAGGTGATCTGGAAGTCAAAACGGCCGAAGAACAGTGACCAGCGGGCTTGCCTGGGATTCAGCCGCTTGGCGGTCCTGATATACTCCAGGTTCCGGTGGTCAGTGAAAACCGTGAATGGCACAGACGTTCCCTCCAACAGATGTCTCCACTCCTCAAGAGCCTCTTTCACCGCAAGGAGCTCTCGATTGCCGACGTCATAGTTCCGTTCGGCTGGGGTCAACCTGCAGGAAAAATAGGCACACGGGTGAAGGACCTTATCGGTCTTCCCGCTCTGGGACAGCACGGCTCCTATCCCTGAGTCCGAGGCGTCCACTTGAACCACTAACTGGCGACTAGGATCGGGCTGCACCAGAACAGGTGCAGACGAGAAGCGCCGTTTCAACTCCTTGAATGCGGCATCGCACCGATCCGACCAGGTGAAGGGGACTTTTGGTGAGGTCAGGGCTGTCAGGGGGCTAACTACCTGACTGTAGCCCTTAATGAACCTCCTGTAAAAATTAGCAAAGCCTAGGAACTGTTGCAACTTCCTACGGCTTGTGGGTTGGGGCCAGTCTCTCACCGCCGCAACCTTGGCCGGATCAGGAGCGACGGAGTTGGAGGAGATAATGAACCCCAAGAAGGACAAAGACGTGCGGTGGAACTCACACTTCTCGCCCTTCACAACAGCCGGTTCTCCAACAACCGCTGCCAGGACCTGACGTACATGCGGACATGAGTCTCAGGATCCGGAGAAAAGATGAGGTATATCGTCTAGATATACGAAGACGAACCGGTGCAGGAAATCCCGCAAGACATCATTAACTAATGCTTGGAACGTCGCGGGGGCATTTGTGAGGCCGAACGGCATGACCAGGTACTCAAAGTGACCTAAGGGGGTGTTAAATGCCGTTTTCCACTCGTCTCCCTTCCGGATCCAAACCAGATGATACGCATTCCTAAGATCGAGCTTGGTGAAGATTTGGGCTCCATGCAGGGGTGTGAACACGAATCCAACAGGGGCAACGGGTATCGGTTTGCGAACCGTGATTTCGTCAGCCCCCTATAATCAATGCATGGACGAAGTCCGCCGTCTTTTTTACCCACAAAAAAGAAACCTGCGCCATCGGGGAGGTGGAATTCCGGATCAACCCGGCAGCTAATGAGTCCCGGATGTAGGTCTCCATTGATTCGCGCTCAGGCCGTGAGAGGTTGTACAGCCTACTGGACGGGAACTCACTGCCCGGAACCAAATCAATGGCACAATCATACGGACGGTGGGGGGGAAGTGTGAGAGCCAGATCCTTGCTGAACACGTCGACAAGGTCGTGGTACTCCACCGGCACCGTCCCCAGATTGGGCGGGACTCTGACCTCCTCCTTAGCTGGGAGCCGGGAGGAACCGAGGAACCTAGACACACCCGATGGCAGGTCTCGCTCCACTGAACCACTACCCGGACGGCCAATCGATCCGGGGATTGTGCTTCAACATCCAGGGAAATCCTAAAACCACACGGGAGGTGGCCTGAGTCACAAAAAACTCGATCACCTCCCGGTGATTTCCTAACACCACCAGAGTTACAGGTGGTGTCTTATGCGTGATCGGAGGGAGTAGGGAGCCATCTAGTGCCCGAACCTGTACAGGCGAGGTAAGCGCCACCAGAGGGAGCCCTATCTCCCTGGCCCATCTGCTGTCCAACAGATTCCCCTCAGAGCCCGTGTCCACCAGTGCTGGGGCCTTCAGGGTTGAGTCCTCATAAAGGATCGTAACTGGGAGTCGTGTGGCAATGTGGGTGTGTCCCACGTGAATGTCTCGGCCCACCCCTAGCCCAGTTTCTAGGGGGCGGGCGTTGGAGTTTAACCGCTCGGGGCAGTCTCTCATATGGTGCTCTATTGCACCACAAACAAAACAAGCTCCGTGGGCCCGTCTCCTCTGTGCATCTGGTGCCCTAAATGTTGCCCTACTCGTGTCCATAGCTTCATCAGCAGGGGGAGCTGTGGCCCCACGGAGCGCAGGGGCCGTGGAGCATGGGGAAGGCGGAGCGCGGTCGGAACCGGAAGGGAGAGGGACGGCGCGTGCCCGGCCACGCCCTTCGTCTCGTTCCCGCCGACGTTCTTCTAAACCGATTGTCTAACCGTATGACAAGATTGATGAGCTCATCTAAATCCCGCGGTTCGTCCTTAGCCACCAGGTGCTCCTTAAGAACCAAAGACAGTCCGTTTACAAAGGCGGCGCGGAGGGCAGTGCTATTCCAGCCGGACCTCGCAGCCGCAATGCGGAAGTCGACGCATAGGCAGCTGCGCTCCGACGCCCGTCTCATTGACAGTAGCACGGTTGAAGCGGTTTCTTCTATTAGGGTGATCGAACACGGTTCTGAGCTCCCTTACAAACCCATCATATGTCAGAAGGAGCTGTGAATGCTCCCAGCGCTGTAGCCCAAGCGCGTGCCTCACCGCGAAGCAGGTTTATTACATAAGCTACTTTGCTAGCATCAGTCGCGTACATGACGGGACGCTGTGCGAAGACGAGCGAGCACTGCATAAGAAAATCTGCGCACGTCTCCACACAGCCTCCGTACGGTTCTGGCGGGCTTATGTAAGCTTCAGGGGAAGGTGGGTGGGGTCGTTGAACGACCAGTGGAACATCGCTGTTACGCACAGGGTCGACGGGAGGGAGAGCCGCAGCGGCGCCCGGGGGGCGCGCTTCCACTTGTGCGGCGAGAGCCTCCACCCTGCGGTTCAGGAGGACGTTCTGCTCGGTCATTAAATCCATCCGAGTCGTGAAAGCGGTGAGGATCCGCTGCAACTCACCGATCACCCCTCCCGAGGACGCCTGCGCGTCCTGTTCTTCCATTGGCCGTTCAACAGCCGGTTGACGCCCCTCGGGATCCATGACAATGGCCGAGATATCCTGTTGTGAAAGTGTAGGAACACGGACCCACAACAGGGGGCGCAAATGAACGGACAATGGAGGAATCAAATAACACTGTTTTTACTGTTGTGAAAACAGGCACAACAACACAGCCGATTACAATATTGAGACTGAGTCCAATAACAACGGTGTCGTGTGGGCAGGCTCGACGATAGGAGACGTCTGTCCAAGTCGAACCGGAACCAACCCGATTTCCTCTGCCACCGAACCCCGAGAATACTGGAGCCGCCAAGTCCCGAATCCCCAGGTGGCCACTGCCTCCGCTCGTCGGATCCGGTACTGCTGGCAAGGAACAGAAACAGTCAGGTGTGGATGCGGCTGCACCCAGTAACACGGAGGGTGGAGAGTCCACCTCCACCTCTCGTTAACAACGATACAGGAGTGTAGGAAGGTGAGTACTTATCCAAAAGTTGTTCAGTAGTCAGCTGTCCTACAAATGCTCCACAGAAAAATAAACAATGGTTAGTTATATGTATGGGCAGAGATTGTTACCTCTTTGGTCAGGCGATATCTCGGCAAATGAGGTGGAGATGCCGTCCTGCTGATATACCTCCGTGTTGATTGGGATCAGCTGTCTCCAGTGATGGATGACAGCTGTCGTCCTGGCTGCTCCCGTAAGGCGGCAGCGCCCTCCGGTGCCTGGAGCCCGCACTCCAGGCAGGGCGCCCTCTAGTGGTGGTGGGCCAGCAGTACCTCCTCTTCAGCGGCCCACACAACACTCTCACGACGTCCTGGGTCAACAGAGGCTTAAATTTGGAGGTTTTCAGCTTGAAACAGGATGACGACGTCGCCTCGGAGCGCTGCGCGACGTCCTGCTCCGTGGGAAGTCCTTACAGCGATAGAAACAATCCAAAATCTCTCATCAGCCGTTAAAATTTTCACGGAAAACCAGCTGAATTTCTCGAATGGTATCCACTTGGATGTGCCTCACAGTTTCTGAAAAGATTTTGATGAAGCACAGCACCAGTCTCTCAGCAATTTCTCAGACAATGAAAATCCGACGAGGGGGCTGGACCACTCCTCCCACAAGGCTTGCTCACAGGCGAATGACGTCACCGAGAGGCGTGGAAAAACTCACGCATGCGCACAAAGGTTCAAGCTTGGCCGTAAAAACATATGAATCAAACCCATATAGTTTTTAAAAAATAAAACGGTCGGTTTCTTTTCTAATAGACCTCGTATTTGAAGAGTTTCAGTCAGGTTTCAGAATTTATCATAGCACAGAAACAGCATTAGTGAAGGTTAAAAATGATGATCTTGTGGCCTCAGACAGTGGACTCATCTCTGTGCTTGTCCTGTTAGACCTCAGTGCAGCTTTTGATACTGTTGACCATAAAATTTTATTACAGAGATTAGAGCATGCCATAGGTATTAAAGGCACTGGGCTGCAGTGGTTTGAATCATATTTATCTAATAGTTACAATTTGTTCATGTAAATGGGGAGTCTTCTTCACAGACTAAGGTTAATTATGGAGTTCCACAAGGTTCTGTGCTAGGACCAATTTTATTCACTTTATACATGCTTCCCTTAGGCAGTATTATTAGAAATCATTGCTTAAATTTTCATTGTTACGCAGATGACACCCAGCTTTATCTGTCCATGAAGCCAGAGGACACACACCAATTAGTTAAACTGCAGGAATGTCTTTCAGACATAAAGACATGGATGACCTCTAATTTCCTGCTTTTAAATTCAGATAAAACTGAAGTTATTGTACTTGGCTCCACAAATCTTAGAAACATGGTGTCTAACCAGATCCTTACTCCAGTAATACTGTGAGAAATCTTGGAGTCATTTTGATCAGGATATGTCCTTCAATGCGCATATTAAGCAAATATGTAGGACTGCTTTTTTACATTTGTGCAATATCTCTAAAATTAGAAAGGTCTTGTCTCAGAGTGATGCTGAAAAACTAATTCATGCATTTATTTCCTCTAGGATGGACTATTGTAATTCATTATTATGAGGTTGTCCTAAAAGTTCCCTGAAAAGCCTTCAGTTAATTCAAAATGCTGCAGCTAGAGTACTGACGGTGACTAGAAGGAGAGAGCATATTTCACCCATATTGACCTGTCTTCATTGGCTTCCTGTTAATTCTAGAATACAATTTAAAATTCTTCTCTTACTTATAAGGTTTTGAATAATCAGGTCCCATCTTATCTTAGGGACCTCTTAGTACCATATCACCCCAATAGAGCGCTTCGCTCTCAGACTGCAGGCTTACTTGTAGTTCCTAGGGTTTTTAAGAGTAGAATGGAAGGCAGAGCCTTCAGCTTTCAGGCTCCTCTCCTGTGGAACCAGCTCCCAATTCGGATCAGGGACACAGGCACCCTCTCTACTTTTAAGATTAGGCTTAAAACTTTCCTTTTTGCTAAAGCTTATAGTTAGGGCTGGATCAGGTGACCTTGAACCATCCCTTAGTTATGCTGCTATAGACTTAGACTGCTGGGGGGTTCTCGTGATGCACTGAGTGTTCCTTTCTCTTTTTGCTCTGTATGCACCACTCTGCATTTAATCATTAGTGATTGATCTCTGCTCCCCTCCACAGCATGTCCATCCATCCATCCATTTTCTTCCGCTTTATCCGGAGTCGGGTCGCGGGGGCAGCAGCTCAAGCAAAGCCGCCCAGACCTCCCGACCCACACACACCTCCTCCAGCTCCTCCGGGGGAACCCCAAGGCGTTCCCAAGCCAGCCGAGAGATGTAGTCCCTCCAGCGTGTCCTGGGTCTTCCCCGGGGCTTCCTCCCAGTGGGACGTGCCCGGAACACCTCTCCAGCGAGGCGTCCAGGGGGCATCCGGAAAAGATGCCCGAGCCACCTCAACTGACTCCTTTCGACGTGGAGGAGCAGCGGCTCGACTCCGAGCTCCTCCTCCGAGCTCCTCCCCTCACCCTATCTCTAAGGGAGCGCCCAGCCACCCTGCGGAGGAAACTCATCTTGGCCGCTTGTACTCGCGATCTCGTTCTTTCGGTCATGAGCCAAATCTCATGACCATAGGTGAGGATCGTAACGTAGATCGATCGGTAAATCGAGAGCTTTGCCCCCCTACTCAGCTCTCTCTTCACCACGACGGTCCGATACAGCGACCGCATCACTGCAGATGCTGCACCGATCCGTCTATCGATCTCACGCTCCAGCCGTCCCTCACTCGTGAACAAGACCCTGAGATACTTAAACTCCTCCACTTGAGGCAAGGACACTCCACCGACCTCAAGAGGGAGCACCTTTGTCCGGTCGAGAACCATGGCCTCAGATTTGGAGGTGCTGATTTTCATCCCGGACGCTTCACACTCGGCTGCAAACCGCCCCAGTGCATGCTGAAGGTCCTGATTTGATGAAGCCAACAGAACCACATCGTCCGCAAACAGCAGAGACGAGATTCTGTGGTTCCCAAACCAGACCCCCTCTACACCCTGGCTGCGTCTAGAAATTCTGTCCATAAAAATAATGAACAGAACCGGTGACAAAGGGCAGCCCTGGCGGAGGCCAACGTGCACTGGAAACAGGTTTGACTTACTACCGGCAATGCGAACCAAGCTCCTGCTGCGGTCGTACAGGGACCGGATAGCCCTTAGCAAAAGACCCTGGACCCCGTACTCCTGGAGCACTCCCCACAGGGTGCGCCGAGGGACACGGTCGAATGCCTTCTCCAGATCCACAAAACACATGTGGACTGGTTGGGCAAACTCCCATGAAGCCTCGAGCACCCGATGGAGCGTGTAGAGCTGGTCCAGTGTGCCGCGACCAGGACGAAAACCACACTGCTCCTCCTGAATCTGAGGTTCAACCATCGGTCGAATTCTCCTCTCCAGTACTCTGGAATAGACCTTACCGGGGAGGCTGAGGAGTGTGATCCCCCTATAGTTGGAACACACCCTCCGGTCCCCCTTCTTAAACAGAGGGACCACCACCCCGGTCTGCCAATCCAGAGGCACTGTCCCCGATCGCCACGCGATGTTGCAGAGGCATGTCAGCCAAGACAGCCCCACAACATCCAGAGACTTAAGGTACTCAGGACGGATTTCATCCACCCCAGGAGCCTTGCCACCGAGGAGCTTTCTAACCACCTCGGTGACTTCGGCCTGGGTAATGGATGAGTCCGCCTCCGAGTCCCCAGTCTCTGCTTCCTCTTCGGAAGATGTGACGATGGGATTGAGGAGATCCTCGAAGTACTCCTTCCACTGCCCTACAACATCCCCAGTCAGGGTCAACAGCTCCCCACCCGCACCGTAAACAGTGCTGGTGGAGAGCTGCTTCCGCCTCCTGAGGCGTAGGACGGTTTGCCAGAATCTCTTCGAGGCCGACCGATAGTCCTCCTCCATAGCCTCCCCGAACTCCTCCCAGACCCGAGTTTTTGCCTCTGCGACCGCACGGGCTGCGGCACGCTTGGCCTGCCGGTACCTGTCAGCTGCCTCTGGGGTCCCACCTACCAACAAAGATAAGTAGGACTCCTTCTTCAGCTTGATGGCATCCCTTACTTCCGGTGTCCACCACCGGGTTCGGGGACTGCCGCCGCGACAGGCACCAGAGACCTTGCGACCACAGTTACGAGCAGCCGCATCGACAATGGAGGTGGAGAACATGGTCCACTCGGACTGCATGTCTCCAACCTCCCCGGGATCTGGGAGAAGCGCTCCCGGAGGTGGGAGTTGAAGACCTCGCTGACAGAGGGTTCCACCAGTCGTTCCCAGCAGACCCTCACGATACGTTTGGGCCTGCCAGGTCTTACCGCCTTCCTACCCTCCCAGCGGATCCAACTCACCACCAGGTGATGATCAGTCGACAGCTCTGCCCCTCTCTTCACTCGAGTGTCCGAGACACGTGGCCGAAGGTCAGATGATACGACTACAAAGTCGATCATCGACCTCCGGCTCAGGGTGTCCTGGTGCCACGTGCACTTATGGACACCCTTGTGCTCGAACATGGTGTTGTGATGGACAAACTGTGACTAGCACAGAAGTCCAACAACTGAACACCACTCGGGTTCAGATCGGGGAGGCCGTGCTTCCCGATCACCCCCCTCCAGGTCTCACTGTCGCCGCCCACGTGGGCGTTGAAATCCAGCAGGAGAACAATGGAGTCCCAGTCGGAGCGTTATCTAGTACCCCTCCCAGGGACTCCAGGAAGGTCAGGTACTCTGCACTGCTGCTCGGCCCGTAGGCCGAGACAACAGTGAGAGACCTGTCCCCGACCCGAAGGCGTAGGGACGCGACCCTCTCGTTCACCGGAGTGAACTCCAACATTTGGCGACTGAGCTGGGGAGCAATAAGCAATGCGACCCCAGCTCTCCGCCTCTCCCCGTGGGCGACGCCAGAAAAATGAAGCGTCCAGCCCTCTCCAGGAGTTGGGTACCAGAGCCCAAGCTGTGCGTGGAGGTGAGCCCGACTATCTCTAGCCGGTATCTCTCAACCTCCTGCACAAGCTCAGGCTCCTTCCCCCCTAGCGAGGTGACATTCCACGTCCCAACAGCCAGGAGCTGTGAGCATGGACCGGGCCGCTGGGCCACCCGCCCTCGACCGCCACCCAATCCTCTCTGCACCCGACCCCCATGGCCCCCTCTGCAGGTGGTGAACCCACAGCATGTCTTTTCCTGATTCTTTCCCCTCAGCCCCAACCAGTCCCAGCAGAAGACTGCCCCTCCCTGAGCCTGGTTCTGCTGGAGGTTTCTTCCTGTTAAAAGGGAGTTTTTCCTTCCCACTGTCGCCAAGTGCTTGCTCATAGGGGGTCGTTTGGACCATCAGGGTTTTTCTGTAATTATTGTATGGATTTTGCCTTGCAATATAAAGCGCCTTGGGGCAACTGTTGTTGTGATTTGGCGCTATATAAATAAAATTGATTTGATTTGAACAACAGCTGTTTCAGAAATAGGGCTGCAGTACAGATGGGAAATCTTTCACCTTTCTTGGTTTTAATTTGTCCTGGAGATCGTACTGGCCAATGCCTTTGTAGCTGATTCCAAGCCACCATGGGATCCCTTGTTTGTCCTGTGGGAGGAGACAACAGGCATTAAAGAGTGACAAGTGCACAGTGATTTCACTTTAACCACAACAGAAAACTTACCTTAACTTCATAATAATGAACACCATATGTGGGCAACGATTCCACCAATGTCAAATACCTGCAATCAAAACATTCTTATTGAATACACCAGCTGTTTTTGTTTTATTGTTCACATGTACATATAGTTTATCTTACAACTTGATAACAGTCAGAATATGATCTCTGCCCAGATTGTACAAATGAAAAAACCTGGCAAAACTAAAAATTTCAAGGTAACGTATACCAATATATTTTTAAGTTTTAAACAAAACTCAAATTAAGTTTTTTGTGTCCTAAATACAATGGTAGGCTGAAAAGTTCTAAGGCTCACTATGATACAGTTAATCAGAATCAGAATCCAGAAGAAGTTTATTGCCATTGCCAGTGAACAGGATTCACAGACTAGGAATTTGCTTCGGTACAATGGTGCAACATTAAGAAGAGATAAAATGCTAGGATAAAATAAAATATACATATGTGTCAAAATAAGATAAAATCTAAGATTAAAAAAAGAAATATGAAATATGAAAGGCTGTGTGCAACAGAAAAACAGAGAAACAGAAAAAACAGTGCAGTGGGAGGAGTGCAATTAAAAACCAAAGTACACTGTCTAAAGTGACCCGTGATAAGAGATAAAGTGACAGAGTTAAGCTTAAGGTGACTGAGTTATGAGGAGTTCATGAGTCTAATGGCAGAGGGGAAGAAACTGTTCTTATGGGGAGGTTCTGGTCCGGATGGACCGTAGCCTCCTGCCCGAGGGGAGTGATTTGAACAGACCGTGTGCAGGGTGAGAAGGGTCAGCTGTGATCCGACCTGCTCGGCCCAGAGTCCTGGAGATGTGTAGGTCGTGGAGAGATGGAAGGCTACAGCCGATAACCTTCTCAGCAGAGGCCACAATGCGCTGCAGTCTGTGTCTGTCCCTGGCTGTGGCCCCGGCGTACCACACCATGATGGAGGAGCAGAGGATGGACTCGATGATGGCCGTGTAGAAAATGACTAGCCCCAGCAACTGCTGACGACCAGCAGACAGGCAGCTGGCCTTCTTCAGCTGCCGCAGGAAGTACATCCTCTGCTGGGCCTTCTTGATGAGGGAGCTGATGGTTGACTCCCACTTGAGGTCCTGGGTGATGGTGGTGCCGAGGAAGCGGTGACAGACCCACAGTGGTGATGGGGCTGTTGGTGAGGGCGAGGGAGGGCGGGGGGGCTGTGGCTTTCCTGAAGTCCACGATCATCTCCACTGTTTTCTGGGCGTGAGCTCCAAGACCAAAATAGATAATTTGTTAGATACCTGAAAATGTTTGTGTGTGTGTCTTGAATATATGACACATCAATTTCTCTAGATAATTTCTATATCAACTTTAATATTTGTATTTATGACACATTGTACTAGTTTGGAAAAAAGGTGCGTAATGTGATCCCTTTAACAATAACAACAGCAAAAGCTACAGTGAGATGATTGATTTCTTGTGTTAAACTGAATTCTATCACCTTGAGCAACTGTACCGACGTAACGTCTAATGAAGGTTAACTTGTGTTGCTCACCTGTGAGGATCATTAACTTCTACAGCAAATTCTTCTCTCTGAAGTACAGGTTTTCTAGCTGCTTCCACTGGTATAACTGAAAGTTAAAAGAAAGAAATGTCAACATCTGATGAAAGAAATTTAACATCAAAAATAAACCTGTATCCAGTTTTTCCAAGCAGCATGTTTAAGTGCAGTTATGAAATCACACTGTAACACTAACTGTTATTACAGCATGGACCATCTGGCATGCCAACTAACGCAGTAATAACGCAGGTGTTAAGCAGACACAGATGCCACAGGGGGACATGACAGAAAGACTCCATGGCTCATTATATCCATCCCTGCATCACTGATAGGAACAGTCTGTTTCAGTCACTGACTCACTGTGTGTCTGGACCCTGAATTAGACACACTTCAAACTCCAGCGTACAGAAAATGACATCCATGTAAATGTACAATACATGTAAATATATCACATCATGTACTACATAGATAACATTTAGTATTCAGTAATATGGTAAGGTACATACATATTTGGATAGTGGGTTGTAATTTTTGCATCTGTACACCACAACAGTGGAACTTTCAGCTTTAATTCAAAGTATTTATCAAAAATATCACATTAACCAGTTAGGAATTTGAGTTATTCTCTTGCACTGTCCATTCAGATTCAGAGTCCATAAGTAATTGGCCATACTATAGGTAAGGATTATTATTAATACAAATGGCCACTTTTACTGCCAGTTTTCTTTGTACAAGTCAGGGGATGGATACATGAACATTTCCAAGTCAATGAAAGTGTTTTGGACTTTATTTACATCAGTTATTAAGAATTACAAACAGCGTGGTACTGTATGGTAAATCTGTCTGGAGCAGGCAGTTCTCATGCATGAAGGATAGTCATGAGGGAAGCCACCAAGACACTCATAACAACTCTGAAGGAGTTACGGGCTTCTATGGCTATGACTGGAGAAAACACGCAGAGTGCAACTTTTGTCTGTTCCATCACCAATCAGCATCATTGTGGAGGGGTGCACAAGAGTTTAGCACAATGAAAAAGATCAGTTACATGCTCAAGTCTCCCATGTGCTTCTTTTTTGAATAAAATCCTTCTCTGTGCCACTCCATCATGAAGCTTTGACTGCTGGTGCAACATAAAAAAGTTCACAATGGAATGCTGAACTCCTTCGGAGTTGTCATGGGTGTCTTGGCGAGTTCCCTCATAAGTCTTTTTCTTGCACAGATCTCGATAACTGCCTATTTCAGGCAGATTGACCATAACGTACACCACTGTTTGTATTTGTTAATGATTGATATAAATGAAGTCCAAGACAAATTCAGTGAGTTGAAAGTGTTCATGTATCCATCCCCTGATTTGTCCAAAGAGCACTGGATGTAAACTTGACAATAAAAGTTATATTTAGTTTGTCCACTTACTTATGGCCTCCAACAATGAAGGAACAGTGGCTGTAATTACACAATACATTACATTACACAATTTGTTGAACACCTTGAACCCCACAAGAACAGCTTGTTTTCCTGTAGAGGCAAAATGACAAAAACTGCCACTGTCCAACAACTTATGGACCTGACTATAATTACTGTGTGTTGTGTTGAAAAACACGACTTCAAAGATTTACTGTATGACTGATTAAGTACTGTACTTAAACTGAGTGTACACAAAGCAATAATCTAAATCAAAGAAATGTAGCATTCAGCCTTACCGGTGCAATATTTTTCGACAAATCCAGTTTCTTGTCTTTAAATCCTCTGTGGCTTTGCAGTCAGCACAAACACAATACTCCGTGTTTGTCAGTTCCTAACTTGTTTCTCCAGGTATTCTCAGAACATGTACGATAATGCCCAAATCCAGCCCCTTTCCATGTGACATCACCAGCTCATTCCTGCTCCTGCTTACCAAAACACACCTCTGTGCAGCTGATTGCCCAATGCAGGAACTTAGCTGACAGAGACAGACTGTACCACATTAACCTGTTAGTGAGCATTACCAGGAAGGCAACGTCAGTTCATCTGAATCATTATGAACCTTCCACCAGTTTCATAAGAGAGCCGTGCTTCTGCTACGCCCAGCCGCAGACACACGCTAAAGTCACACATGTGACAGCATAGCTGAGCACTCAGTCATTTGGGTGTTTCTCCTGTCAATGCAGTTAAAACAGAAATGGAACGAGAAAAGCAGGTTCATACATAAGTTTTATTCTCAAACCTCTGAACAAACCCACTTATTTCATTTTGCAGGAAGGTCAATTGATCCCGGTACAATGATCATGCTGGGACTACAAATCCAGAGCTCGCAAAATGACACTTTGTCTTGATTTTTAATGACTGCCTGCATCTCCCTGCAGCTGGAGTGCAGCCTTTGTTGGAGTAAAATAGCTGATGCGTGAATTAGAGCTGGTGAATCACCAGGCTATGGATGTGGAACAACAGAGTCACTATTTTAAAAAAGAAGCAAAAATCAATCAATCAATCAACTTTTTTCTTGTATAGCGCCAAATCACAACAAACAGTTGCCCCAAGGCGCTCCACATTGCAAGGCAAGGCCATACAATAATTATGAAACACAGTCTACGTCTAAAGCAACATAACCAAGGGATGGTCCAGGGTCACCCGATCCAGCCCTAAATAAGCCTTAGCGAAAAGGAAAGTTTTAAGCCTAATCTTAAAAGTAGAGAGGGTATCTGTCTCCCTGATCTGAATTGGGAGCTGGTTCCACAGGAGAGGAGCCTGAAAGCTGAAGGCTCTGCCTCCCATTCTACTCTTACAAACCCTAGGAACTACAAGTAAGCCCGCAGTCTGAGAGCGAAGCGCTCTAATGGGGTAATATGGTACTATGAGGTCCCTAAGATAAGATGGGACCTGATTATTCAAAACCTTATAAGTAAGAAGAAGAATTTTAAATTCTATTCTAGCATTAACAGGAAGCCAATGAAGGGAGGCCAACACGGGTGAGATATGCTCTCTCCTGCTAGTCCCCGTCAGTACTCTAGCTGCAGCATTCTGAACCAACTGAAGGCTTTTTAGGGAACTTTTAGGACAACCTGATAATAATGAATTACAATAGTCCAGCCTAGAGGAAACAAATGCATGAATTAGTTTTTCAGCATCACTCTGAGACAAGACCTTTCTGATTTTAGAGATATTGCGTAAATGCAAAAAGGCAGTCCTACATATTTGTTTAATATGCGCTTTGAATGACATATCCTGATCAAAAATAACTCCAAGATTTCTCACAGTATTACTAGAGATCAGGGAAATGCCATCCAGAGTAACGATCTGGTTAGACACCATGCTTCTAAGATTTGTGGGGCCAAGTACAATAACTTCAGTTTTATCTGAGTTTAAAAGCAGGAAATTAGAGGTCATCCATGTCTTTATGTCTGTAAAACAATCCTGCAGTTTAGCTAATTGGTGCGTATCCTCTGGCTTCATGGATAGATAAAGCTGGGTATCATCTGCGTAACAATGAAAATTTAAGCAATACCGTCTAATAATACTGCCCAAGGGAAGCATGTATAAAGTGAATAAAATTGGTCCTAGCACAGAACCTTGTGGAACTCCATAATTAACTTTAGTCTGTGAAGAAGATTCCCCATTTACATGAACAAACTGTAATCTATTAGACAAATATGATTCAAACCACCGCAGCGCAATGCCTTTAATACCTATGACATGCTCTAATCTCTGTAATAAAATTTTATGGTCAACAGTATCAAAAGCAGCACTGAGGTCCAACAGAACAAGCACAGAGATAAGTCCACTGTCCGAAGCCATAAGAAGATCATTTGTAACCTTCACTAATGCTGTTTCTGTACTATGATGAATTCTAAAACCTGACTGAAACTCTTCAAATAGACCATTCCTCTGCAGGTGATCAGTTAGCTGTTTTACAACTACCCTCTCAAGAATCTTTGAGAGAAAAGGAAGGTTGGAGATTGGCCTATAATTAGCTAAGATAGCTGGGTCAAGTGATGGCTTTTTAAGTAATGGTTTAATTATTGCCACCTTAAAGGCCTGTGGTACATAACCAACTAACAAAGATAGATTGATCATATTTAAGATTGAAGCATTAAATAATGGTAGGACTTCCTTGAGCAGCCTGGCAGGAATGGGGTCTAATAAGCATGTTGATGGTTTGGATGAAGTAACTAATGAAATAACTCAGACAGAACAATCGGACAGAAAACCAAATACCGGCATCACTGAAAGCAGCCAAAGATAACGATACATCTTTGGGATGGTTATGAGTAATTTTTCTCTAATAGTCAAAATTTTGTTAGCAAAGAAAGTCATGAAGTCATTACTAGTTAAAGTTAATGGAATACTCAGCTCAATAGAGCTCTGACTCTTTGTCAGCCTGGCTACAGTGCTGAAAAGAAACCTGGGGTTGTTCCTATTTTCTTCAATTAGTGATGAGTAGAAAGATGTCCTAGCTTCACGAAGGGCTTTCTTATAGAGCAAAAACTCTTTTTCCAGGCTAAGTGAAGATCTTCTAAATTAGTGAGACGCCATTTCCTCTCCAACTTACGGGTTATCTGCTTTAAGCTACGAGTTTGTGAGTTATACCACGGAGTCAGACACTTTTTCAGAGGAGCTACAGCATCCAAAGTTGTCTTCAATGAGGATGTAAAACTATTGACAAGATACTCTAACTCCCTTACAGAGTTTAGGTAGCTACTCTGCTCTGTGTTGGTATATGACATTAGAGAACATAAAGAAGGAATCATATCCTTAAACCTAGTTACAGCGCTTTCTGAAAGACTTCTAGTGTAATGAAACTTATTCCCCACTGCAGGGTAGTCCATCAGGGTAAATGTAAATGTTATTAAAAAATGATCAGACAAAAGGGAGTTTTCAGGGAATACTGTTAAGTCTTCTATTTCCATACCATAAGTCAGAACAAGATCTAAAATATGATTAAAGTGGTGGGTGGACTCATTTACTTTTTGAGCAAAGCCGATAGAGTCTAATAATAGATTAAATGCAGTGTTGAGGCTGTCATTCTCAGCATCTGTGTGGATGTTAAAATCGCCCACTATAATTATCTTATCTGAGCTAAGCACTAAGTCAGACAAAAGGTCTGAAAATTCACAGAGAAACTCACAGTAACGACCAGGTGGACGATAGATAATAACAAATAAAACTGGTTTTTGGGACTTCCAATTTGGATGGACAAGACTAAGAGACAAGCTTTCAAATGAATTAAAGCTCTGTCTAGGTTTTTGATTAATTAATAAGCTGGAATGGAAGATTGCTGCTAATCCTCCGCCCCGGCCCGTGCTACGAGCATTCTGACAGTTAGTGTGACTCGGGGGGTGTTGACTCATTTAAACTACATATTCATCCTGCTGTAACCAAGTTTCTGTTAGGCAGAATAAATCATACGTTGATCAATTATTATATCATTACCAACAGGACTTAGAAGAAAGAGACCTAATGTTTAATAGACCACCTTTAACTGTTTTAGTCTGTGGTGCAATTGAAGGTGCTATATTATTTTTTCTTTTTGAATTTTATGCTTAAATAGATTTTTGCTAGTTATTGGTGGTCTGGGAGCAGGCACCCGTCTCTACGGGGATGGGGTAATAGGGGGATGGCAGGGGGAGAGAAGCTGCAGAGAGGTGTATAGACCACAGCTCTGCCTCCTGGTCCCAACGCTAGACAGTCACAGTTTGGAGGATCCCAAAAAATTGGCCAGATTTCTAGAAATGAGAGCTGCTCCCTCTAAAGTGGGATGGATGCCGTCTCTCCTAACAAGACCAGGTTTTCCCCAGAAGCTTTGCCAATTATCAATGAAGCCCACCTCATTTTTTGGACACCACTCAGACAGCCAGCAATTCAAGGAGAACATGCGGCTAAACATGTCACTCCCGGTCTGATTGGGGAGGGCCCAGAGAAAACAACAGAGTCCGACATTGTTTTTGCAAAGTTACACACCGATTCAATGTTAATTTTAGTGACCTCCGATTGGCATAACGAGTGTCATTACTGCGACGTGAATTACAATCTTACCAAATTTACGCTTAGCCTTAGCCAGCAATTTCAAATGTCCTTCGATGTCGCCTGCTCTGGCCCCCGGAAGACAATTGACAATGGTTGCTGGTGTCGCTAACTTCACATTTCTCAAACAGAGTCGCCAATAACCAGAGTTTGATCCTCGGCGAGTGTATCGTCGAGTGGGGAAAAACGGTTAGAGATGTGAACGGGTTGACGGTGTACCCGGGGCTTCTGTTTAGGGCTACGCTTCCTCCTCACAGTCACCCAGTCAGCCTGCCTTCCCGCCTGCACGGGGTCTGCCAGGGGGGAACTAACGGCGGCTAAGCTACCTTGGTCCGCACGACTACAGGGGCCTGGCTAGCTGTAGAATTTTCCACGGTGCGGAGCCGAGCCTCCAATTCGCCCAGCCTGGCCTCCAAAGCTACGAAAAGCTGCACTTATTACATGTACCGTTACTGCTAAAAGAGGCGAGGAATAACTAAACATTTCACACCCCAGAGCAGAAAAAGTACGGGAGAGTACGGCGCTTTGATTTACGTCTATAGTAGTATTGTTTGACCAAATTACAATGCAAATTAAGTCACAATCTCAAGGTCAGTGTCTTTAAATAATTGTATGTTTGTTAAACTTGAAATTACATGATGACAAAGGAATTAAAAAAATCAACTATGACGGTGTTTTCTACTCTTAAGCTTATCCTCGCACTAATACGCAGGTCAGGCATGGGAGGACGCGCTCTGGTTCCATGTGTTGACGCATCCACCACACTCCAGAACTGGGTTGGGTCTTCAATGGCAACCAGTTTGGCAGATACTAATTCTCTCTGGATTTTTTTTTCTCTTTTTTTCTGGTGTAGATGGGAAACTTTTTTACTTTCTTTCTCGTACATATACACTACGAACTCATAAATTTTATTTTTATTAGTTTATTTTTTTTTAGTGTTTTCATCTGCTGTGCATTTTATTTACTGTTTTACAACCCCAATTCCAGTGAAGTTGGGACGTTGTGTAAAATGTAAATTAAAACAGAATACAGTGATTTGCAGATCTTCTTCAACCTATATTCAATTGACTACACACAAAGACAAGATATTTAATGTTCAAACTGAAAAACTTAATTGTTTTCTCTGCAAATATTTGCTCATTTTGAAATGGATGCCTGCAACATGTTTCAAAAAAGTTGGTACAGTGGTATGTTTACCACTGTGTTACATCACCTTTCCTTCTAACAACGCTCAATAGCGTTTGGGAACTGAGGACACTAATTGTTGAAGCTTTGTAGGTGGAATTCTTTCCCATTCTTGCTTGACGTACAACTTCAGTTGTTCAACTGTCCGGGGTCTCCGTTGTCGTATTTTGCACTTCATAATGTGCCACACATTTTCAATGGGCAACAGGTCTGGACTGCAGGCAGGCCAGTATAATACCTGCACTCTTTTACTACGAAGCCACGCTGTTGTAACGTGCAGAATGTGGCTTGGCATTGTCTTGCTGAAATAAGCAGGGACGTTCCTGAAAAAGACGTTGCTTAGATGGCAACATGTCTTGCTCCAAAACCTGGATGTACCTTTCAGCATTGATGGTGCCATCACAGATGTGCACGTTGCCCATGCCATGGGCACTAACACACCCCCATACCATCACAGATGCTGGCTTTTGAACCCTGCGCTGGTAACAATCTGGATGGTCTGTTTCCTCTTTTGTCCGGAGGACACGACATCCACGATTTCCAAAAACAATTTGAAATGTGGACTCATCAGACCACAGCACACTTTTCCACTTTGCGTCTGTCCATTTCAAATGAGCTTGGACCCAGAGAAGGTGGTGGCATTTCTGGATGTTGCTAATGTATGGCTTTCGCTTTGCATGGTAGAGTTTTAACTTGCACTTGTAGATGTAGTGACCAACTGTGTTAACGGACAATGCTTTTCTGAAGTGTTCCTGAGCCCACGTGGTAAGATCCTTACACAATAATGTCGGTTTTTAATGTAGTGCTGCCTGAGGGATCAAGGTCACGGGCATTCAACATTGGTTTTCGGCCTTGCCGCTTACGTGTAGCAGTTCTCCAGATTCTCTGAATCTTCTGATTATACACTCAACAAAAATATAAACACAACACTTTTGGTTTTGCTCCCATTTGTATGAGATGAACTCAAAGATCTAAAACTTTTTCCACATACACAATATCACCTTTTCCCTCAAATATTGTTCACAAACCAGTCTAAATCTGTGATAGTGAGCTCTTCTCCTTTGCTGAGATAATCCATCCCACCTCACAGGTGTGCCATATCAAGATGCTGATTAGACACCATGATTAGTGCACAGGTGTGCCTTAGACTGCCCACAATAAAAGGCCACTCTGAAAGGTGCAGTTTTATTACACAGCACAATGCCACAGATGTCGCAAGATTTGAGGGAGCGTGCAATTGGCATGCTGACAGCAGGAATGTCAACCAGAGCTGTTGCTCATGTATTGAATGTTCATTTCTCTACCATAAGCCGTCTCCAAAGGCGTTTCAGAGAATTTGGCAGTACATCCAACCAGCCTCACAACCGCAAACCACATGTAACCACACCAGCCCAGGACCTCCATATCCAGCATGTTCACCTCCAAGATCGTCTGAGACCAGCCACTCAGACAGCTGCTGAAACAATCGGTTTGCATAACCAAAGAATTTCTGCACAAACTGTCAGAAACCGTTTCAGGGAAGCTCATCTGCATGCTCGTCGTCCTCATCGGGGTCTCGACCTGACTCCAGTTCGTCGTCGTAACTGACTTGAGTGGGCAAATGCTCACATTCGCTGGCGTTTGGCACGTTGGAGAGGTGTTCTCTTCACGGATGAATCCCGGTTCACACTGTTCAGGGCAGATGGCAGACAGCGTGTGTGGCGTCGTGTGGGTGAGCGGTTTTCTGATGTCAATGTTGTAGATCGAGTGGCCCATGGTGGCGGTGGGGTTATGGTATGGGCAGGCGTCTGTTATGGACAAAGAACACAGGTGCATTTTATTGATGACATTTTGAATGCACAGAGATATCGTGACGAGATCCTGAGGCCCATTGTTGTGCCAATCCAAGAACATCACCTCATGTTGCAGCAGGATAATGCACGGTCCCATGTTGCAAGGATCTGTACACAATTCTTGGAAGCTGAAAATGTCCCAGTTCTTGCATGGCCGGCATACTCACCGGACATGTCACCCATTGAGCATGTTTGGGATGCTCTGGACCGGCGTATATGACAGCGTGTACCAGTTCCTGCCAATATCCAGCAACTTCGCACAGCCATTGAAGAGGAGTGGACCAACATTCCACAGGTCACAATTGACAACCTGATCAACTCTATGCGAAGGAGATGTGTTGCACTGCATGAGGCAAATGGTGGTCACACCAGATACTGACTGGTATCCCCCCCCAATAAACAAAACTGCACCTTTCAGAGTGGCCTTTTATTGTGGACAGTCTAAGGCACACCTGTGCACTAATTATGGTGTCTAATCAGCATCTTGATATGGCACACCTGTGAGGTAGGATGGATTATCTCAGCAAAGGAGAAGTACTCACTATCACAGATTTAGACTGGTTTGTGAACAATATTTGAGGGAAATGGTGATATTGTGTATGTGGAAAAAGTTTTAGATCTTTGAGTTCATCTCATACAAAATGGGAGCAAAACAAAAGTGTTGCGTTTATATTTTTGTTGAGTGTATTATGGACTGTAGATGATGGAATTCCTAAATTTCTTGCAATTGAACTTTGAGAAACACTGGACTATTTTTTCATGCAGTTGTTCACAAAGTGGTGATCCTCGCCCCATGTTTGCTTGTGAATGGCTGGGCCTTTTGGGGAAGCTCCTTTATACCTAATCATGACACTTAACTGTTTCCGATCAACCTGTTCACCTGTGAAATGTTCCAAACAGGTGTTCTTTGAGCAGTGGTAAACATACCACTGTCCCAGCTTTTTTGAAACATGTTGCAGTCATCCATTTCAAAATGAGCAAATATTTGCACAAAACAATAACGTTTATCAGTTTGAACATTAAATATCTCGTCTTTGTGGTGTATTCGATTGAATACAGGTTGAAGAGGATTTGCAAATCATTGTATTGTTTTTATTTACATTTTACACAACATCCCAACTTCACTAGAATTGGGGTTGTACTTTAGTGTTAGAATATGTCTGTCTCTTCACGGTGAGATTGTGAGAAACGTCTTTTGATTCCTTTCTGATACATCTGAAGAAATTGACAATAAAGCTGACTTTGAATTTGAAGTTGTTGAGAGATACAGTATCTTGATCAAGTACGCTCTGATATGCAGTGGATTTGGGAATTGATCCAACAACCTTTTGTGTAAGAGACAGCCTGTTCTCTCACTTGAATCTCTGTCACCACACAAATAGGGACTAAGCATTCAAAATTCCATTTATCCAGCCATTAATTGACAAGGTGGGACTGGACCCTATGCAGTGTACAAATTATAAACGTACTGTAAATGTAATTATTTATTAAACACAAATGAATTTAAAAAAAAATACCATAAAATAGGATTTACATAAAGAAATTTTACTGTTAGGTGCTTTTCTCAGGATTCGTAGGATGAAACAGATGAGAGTCTATAACTCCTCCTGGATGAGATGCCAGTCCATCACAGGTTACGTCCCCAGGCAAAACATTCAAACCTGGATCTACATATTGGTCACCAAACTCCATATCCAATGAGTTACCTGGTGATAGAACAGGTTGTCCATAAACTAAAAGGTTGTTGGATTAATCCCGGTTATCCTGTATAATAATTTCTCCAAGAGCAAGACAATAAACAAATTACTCATGGTCCCAACACAGAGCTTCAGGGGGCGGATGAGCTTAAAGCAGTTGCATTTTTTTTTAGACTACGCAGTATCATAATGTTTTTTCTTTTTCAAGCAAACTTGTTACTTTAAATACAATGAATTTGAGACAGTGAATTGCACTGGACAGGAATTTTTAAATTTAGCAAATGAACATAATTACTTTGAGGAAACTTGTAATCCTTAGTTAACATAATTAATGTTCTTAACTTGATTAAATTAAAAAATTTGTACATCTTCTCAGTGTCTTCTTTTTACAGCATAGCTTAAGGACCATCATGGCCACATTTGGATGGTCGAAGATTATTAAGCAACCAGCGCGGTGTGCCCGCCACAGGAAAAACACCTCCGTTGGAAGCCTTAAGGACAAGTTGGAACATGCCCTGTTGTTAAACAATTTCTCAGATACTCAACTGAAAGCCACCAAAAGCCGCCTGGATTTTACAAATGGTTATCAACACGGAGGTGTTTTTCCTGTGGCGGGTGTGCCGCGCCCCCTGCGAGCCGACGCGCCAATCCGGCCGCACGTCTTTCATTAAAAAATTCTCCTTTAACAGTGGAATGTCCAGATAAACTGCTGATTCCGACCTCTTCTGAAAGTTCTCTGTTCTCTCTGTTGTGAAAGTGTAGGAACACGGACCCACAACAGGGGGCGCAAATGAACGGACAATGGAGGAATCAAATGACACTGTTTTTACTGTTGTGAAAACAGGCACAACAACACAGCCGATTACAATATTGAGACTGAGTCCAATAACAACGGTGTCGTGTGGGCAGGCTCGACGATAGGAGACGTCTGTCCAAGTCGAACCGGAACCAACCCGATTTCCTCTGCCACCGAACCCCGGGAATACTGGAGCCGCCAAGTCCCGAATCCCCAGGTGGCCACTGCCTCCGCTTGTCGGATCCGGTACTGCTGGCAAGGAACAAAAACAGTCAGGTGTGGATGCGGCTGCACCCAGTAACACGGAGGGTGGAGAGTCCACCTCCACCTCTCGTTAACAACGATACAGGAGTGTAGGAAGGTGAGTACTTATCCAAAAGTTGTTCAGTAGTCAGCTGTCCTACAAATGCTCCACAAGAAATACAACAATGGTTAGTTATATGTATGGGCAGAGATTGTTACCTCTTTGGTCAGGCGATATCTCGGCAAATGAGGTGGAGATGCCGTCCTGCTGATATACCTCCGTGTTGATTGGGATCAGCTGTCTCCAGTGATGGATGACAGCTGTCGTCCTGGCTGCTCCCGTAAGGCGGCAGCGCCCTCCGGTGCCTGGAGCCCGCACTCCAGGCAGGGCGCCCTCTAGTGGTGGTGGGCCAGCAGTACCTCCTCTTCAGCGGCCCACACAACAGGACCCCCCCCTCAACGGGCGCCTCCTGGCGCACGACCGGGTTTGTCAGGGTGGCGACGGTAGAAGTCGGCCAGGAGGGCCGGGTCCAGGATGAAGCCCTTCTTCACCCAGGAGCGTTCTTCGGGGCCGTACCCCTCCCAGTCCACCAGATACTGAAAACCCCGGCCCATTCGTCGGACGTCGAGGAGCCGGCGCACGGTCCAAGCCGGCTCTCCGTCGATGATCCGGGCAGGAGGTGGTGCCGGACCCGGAGTGCAGAGGGGTGAGGTGTGATGGGGTTTAATCCTGGAGACGTGGAATACTGGATGAATCCGCAGTGAGGCCGGAAGCTGGAGCCTCACTGCGGCGGGATTGATGACCTTGAGTATCTTGTAAGGGCCGATGTATCGTTCTTGCAGTTTTGGGGAGTCCACTTGAAGGGGGAATGTCCTTGGTGGACAACCACACTTCCTGCCAGGACGATACGTGGGAGCCGGGGCCCGCCGCCGGTCTGCATGGTTCTTCGCCCTCGTCCGGGCCTTTAACAAAGCAGAACGGGCGGCACGCCACACCCGACGGCACTTCCGTAGGTGGGCCTGGACCGAGGGCACACCGACCTCCCCCTCAACCACCGGAAACAACAGGTGGTTGATACCCCAAGCACACCTCGAAAGGGGAGAGGCCGGTGGCTGACGACACTTGACTGTTGTGGGCGTACTCGATCCAGGCCAGGTGGGTACTCCAGGCCGTCGGGTGCGCAGCTGTCACACAGCGTAGGGTCTGCTCCATCTCCTGGTTGGCCCGTTCTGCTTGTCCGTTGGTCTGGGGGTGATACCCAGACGAGAGACTGACCGTGGCCCCCAGTTCACGGCAAAAGCTCCTCCAAACATGCGAGGAGAACTGGGGACCGCGATTGGAGACGATGTCTGATGGTATCCCATGCAGACGGACGACGTGGAGGACTAGGAGGTCCGCTGTCTCCTGGGCCGTTGGTAGCTTCGGGAGGGCCACGAAGTGGGCCGCCTTGGAGAATCGGTCCACTATCGTGAGAATGACGGTGTTTCCCTGGGACGGCGGGAGACCCGTGACAAAATCCAGGCCGATGTGAGACCAGGGGCGATGAGGCACGGGCAGCGGCTGTAGCAATCCCGATGTCTTGCGGTGGTCGGCCTTGCCCCTGGCGCAGGTGGTACAGGCCTGGATGTAACCCCGGACGTCGGCCTCCAGGGACGCCCACCAGAAGCGCTGCCGGACGACTGCCACGGTTCTTCGCACCCCAGGATAACAGGAGAGCTTAGAACCGTGACAGAAGTCCAGAACTGCAGCCCTGGCTTCTGGTGGGACGTAGAGTTTGTTCTTCAGTCCGGTTCCGGGGTCCGGGTCTCGTGTCAGAGCCTCCCGGACGGTCTTCTCCACGTCCCAGGTGAGGGCGGCCACGATAGCGGACTCCGGGATGATGGGATCCGGGGGATCCGACGACTCCGTTTTGACCTCATCTTCATGTACCCGGGACAAAGCATCCGATCTTTGGTTTTTGGTCCCGGGACGGTAGGTGATCTGGAAGTCAAAACGGCCGAAGAACAGTGACCAGCGGGCTTGCCTGGGATTCAGCCGCTTGGCGGTCCTGATATACTCCAGGTTCCGGTGGTCAGTGAAAACCGTGAATGGCACAGACGTTCCCTCCAACAGATGTCTCCACTCCTCAAGAGCCTCTTTCACCGCAAGGAGCTCTCGATTGCCGACGTCATAGTTCCGTTCGGCTGGGGTCAACCTGCAGGAAAAATAGGCACACGGGTGAAGGACCTTATCGGTCTTCCCGCTCTGGGACAGCACGGCTCCTATCCCTGAGTCCGAGGCGTCCACTTGAACCACTAACTGGCGACTAGGATCGGGCTGCACCAGAACAGGTGCAGACGAGAAGCGCCGTTTCAAACTCCTTGAATGCGGCATCGCACCGATCCGACCAGGTGAAGGGGACTTTTGGTGAGGTCAGGGGCTGTCAGGGGGCTAACTACCTGACTGTAGCCCTTAATGAACCTCCTGTAAAAATTAGCAAAGCCTAGGAACTGTTGCAACTTCCTACGGCTTGTGGGTTGGGGCCAGTCTCTCACCGCCGCAACCTTGGCCGGATCAGGAGCGACGGAGTTGGAGGAGATAATGAACCCCAAGAAGGACAAAGACGTGCGGTGGAACTCACACTTCTCGCCCTTCACAAACAGCCGGTTCTCCAACAACCGCTGCAGGACCTGACGTACATGCCGGACATGAGTCTCAGGATCCGGAGAAAAGATGAGTATATCGTCTAGATATACGAAGACGAACCGGTGCAGGAAATCCCGCAAGACATCATTAACTAATGCTTGGAACGTCGCGGGGGCATTTGTGAGGCCGAACGGCATGACCAGGTACTCAAAGTGACCTAAGGGGGTGTTAAATGCCGTTTTCCACTCGTCTCCCTTCCGGATCCAAACCAGATGATACGCATTCCTAAGATCGAGCTTGGTGAAGATTTGGGCTCCATGCAGGGGTGTGAACACCGAATCCAACAGGGGCAACGGGTATCGGTTGCGAACCGTGATTTCGTTCAGCCCCCTATAATCAATGCATGGACGAAGTCCGCCGTCTTTTTTACCACAAAAAGAAACCTGCGCCCATCGGGGAGGTGGAATTCCGGATCAACCCGGCAGCTAATGAGTCCCGATGTAGGTCTCCATTGATTCGCGCTCAGGCCGTGAGAGGTTGTACAGCCTACTGGACGGGAACTCACTGCCCGGAACCAAATCAATGGCACAATCATACGGACGGTGGGGGGGAAGTGTGAGAGCCAGATCCTTGCTGAACACGTCGACAAGGTCGTGGTACTCCACCGGCACCGTCCCCAGATTGGGCGGGACTCTGACCTCCTCCTTAGCTTGGGAGCCGGGAGGAACCGAGGAACCTAGACACACCCGATGGCAGGTCTCGCTCCACTGAACCACTACCCCGGACGGCCAATCGATCCGGGGATTGTGCTTCAACATCCAGGGAAATCCTAAAACCACACGGGAGGTGGCCTGAGTCACAAAAAACTCGATCACCTCCCGGTGATTTCCTAACACCACCAGAGTTACAGGTGGTGTCTTATGCGTGATCGGAGGGAGTAGGGAGCCATCTAGTGCCCCGAACCTGTACAGGCGAGGTAAGCGCCACCGAGGGAGCCCTATCTCCCTGGCCCATCTGCTGTCCAACAGATTCCCCTCAGAGCCCGTGTCCACCAGTGCTGGGGCCTTCAGGGTTGAGTCCTCATAAAGGATCGTAACTGGGAGTCGTGTGGCAATGTGGGTGTGTCCCACGTGAATGTCTCGGCCCACCCCTAGCCCAGTTTCTAGGGGGCGGGCGTTGGAGTTTAACCGCTCGGGGCAGTCTCTCATATGGTGCTCTATTGCACCACAAACAAAACAAGCTCCGTGGGCCCGTCTCCTCTGTGCAATCTGGTGCCCTAAATGTTGCCCTACTCGTGTCCATAGCTTCATCAGCAGGGGGAGCTGTGGCCCCACGGAGCGCAGGGGCCGTGGAGCATGGGGAAGGCGGAGCGCGGTCGGAACCGGAAGGGAGAGGGACGGCGCGTGCCCGGCCACGCCCTTCGTCTCGTTCCCGCCGACGTTCTTCTAACCGATTGTCTAACCGTATGACAAGATTGATGAGCTCATCTAAATCCCGCGGTTCGTCCTTAGCCACCAGGTGCTCCTTAAGAACCAAAGACAGTCCGTTTACAAAGGCGGCGCGGAGGGCAGTGCTATTCCAGCCGGACCTCGCAGCCGCAATGCGGAAGTCGACTGCATAGGCAGCTGCGCTCCGACGCCCCTGTCTCATTGACAGTAGCACGGTTGAAGCGGTTTCTCCTCTATTAGGGTGATCGAACACGGTTCTGAGCTCCCTTACAAACCCATCATATGTCAGAAGGAGCTGTGAATTCTGCTCCCAGAGCGCTGTAGCCCAAGCGCGTGCCTCACCGCGAAGCAGGTTTATTACATAAGCTACTTTGCTAGCATCAGTCGCGTACATGACGGGACGCTGTGCGAAGACGAGCGAGCACTGCATAAGAAAATCTGCGCACGTCTCCACACAGCCTCCGTACGGTTCTGGCGGGCTTATGTAAGCTTCAGGGGAAGGTGGGTGGGGTCGTTGAACGACCAGTGGAACATCGCTGTTACGCACAGGGTCGACGGGAGGGAGAGCCGCAGCGGCGCCCGGGGGGCGCGCTTCCACTTGTGCGGCGAGAGCCTCCACCCTGCGGTTCAGGAGGACGTTCTGCTCGGTCATTAAATCCATCCGAGTCGTGAAAGCGTGAGGATCCGCTGCAACTCACCGATCACCCCTCCCGAGGACGCCTGCGCGTCCTGTTCTTCCATTGGCCGTTCAACAGCCGGTTGACGCCCCTCGGGATCCATGACAATGGCCGAGATATCCTGTTGTGAAAGTGTAGGAACACGACCCACAACAGGGGGCGCAAATGAACGGACAATGGAGGAATCAATAACACTGTTTTTACTGTTGTGAAAACAGGCACAACAACACAGCCGATTACAATATTGAGACTGAGTCCAATAACAACGGTGTCGTGTGGGCAGGCTCGACGATAGGAGACGTCTGTCCAAGTCGAACCGAACCACCCGATTTCCTCTGCCACCGAACCCCGAGAATACTGGAGCCGCCAAGTCCCGAATCCCCAGGTGGCCACTGCCTCCGCTCGTCGGATCCGGTACTGCTGGCAAGGAACAGAAACAGTCAGGTGTGGATGCGGCTGCACCCAGTAACACGGAGGGTGGAGAGTCCACCTCCACCTCTCGTTAACAACGATACAGGAGTGTAGGAAGGTGAGTACTTATCCAAAAGTTGTTCAGTAGTCAGCTGTCCTACAAATGCTCCACAAGAAATACAACAATGGTTAGTTATATGTATGGGCAGAGATTGTTACCTCTTTGGTCAGGCGATATCTCGGCAAATGAGGTGGAGATGCCGTCCTGCTGATATACCTCCGTGTTGATTGGGATCAGCTGTCTCCAGTGATGGATGACAGCTGTCGTCCTGGCTGCTCCCGTAAGGCGGCAGCGCCCTCCGGTGCCTGGAGCCCGCACTCCAGGCAGGGCGCCCTCTAGTGGTGGTGGGCCAGCAGTACCTCCTCTTCAGCGGCCCACACAACACTCTCACGACGTCCTGGGTCAACAGAGGCTTAAATTTGGAGGTTTTCAGCTTGAAACAGGATGACGACGTCGCCTCGGAGCGCTGCGCGACGTCCTGCTCCGTGGGAAGTCCTTACAGCGATAGAAACAATCCAAAATCTCTCATCAGCCGTTAAAATTTTCACGGAAAACCAGCTGAATTTCTCGAATGGTATCCACTTGGATGTGCCTCACAGTTTCTGAAAAGATTTTGATGAAGCACAGCACCAGTCTCTCAGCAATTTCTCAGACAATGAAAATCCGACGAGGGGGCTGGACCACTCCTCCCACAAGGCTTGCTCACAGGCGAATGACGTCACCGAGAGGCGTGGAAAAACTCACGCATGCGCACAAAGGTTCAAGCTTGGCTGACGTAAAAACATATGAATCAAACCCATATAGTTTTTTAAAAAATAAAACGGTCGGTTTCTTTTCTAATAGACCTCGTATTTGAAGAGTTTCAGTCAGGTTTCAGAATTTATCATAGCACAGAAACAGCATTAGTGAAGGTTAAAAATGATGATCTTGTGGCCTCAGACAGTGGACTCATCTCTGTGCTTGTCCTGTTAGACCTCAGTGCAGCTTTTGATACTGTTGACCATAAAATTTTATTACAGAGATTAGAGCATGCCATAGGTATTAAAGGCACTGGGCTGCAGTGGTTTGAATCATATTTATCTAATAGATTACAATTTGTTCATGTAAATGGGGAGTCTTCTTCACAGACTAAGGTTAATTATGGAGTTCCACAAGGTTCTGTGCTAGGACCAATTTTATTCACTTTATACATGCTTCCCTTAGGCAGTATTATTAGAAATCATTGCTTAAATTTTCATTGTTACGCAGATGACACCCAGCTTTATCTGTCCATGAAGCCAGAGGACACACACCAATTAGTTAAACTGCAGGAATGTCTTTCAGACATAAAGACATGGATGACCTCTAATTTCCTGCTTTTAAATTCAGATAAAACTGAAGTTATTGTACTTGGCTCCACAAATCTTAGAAACATGGTGTCTAACCAGATCCTTACTCCAGTAATACTGTGAGAAATCTTGGAGTCATTTTTGATCAGGATATGTCCTTCAATGCGCATATTAAGCAAATATGTAGGACTGCTTTTTTACATTTGTGCAATATCTCTAAAATTAGAAAGGTCTTGTCTCAGAGTGATGCTGAAAAACTAATTCATGCATTTATTTCCTCTAGGATGGACTATTGTAATTCATTATTATGAGGTTGTCCTAAAAGTTCCCTGAAAAGCCTTCAGTTAATTCAAAATGCTGCAGCTAGAGTACTGACGGTGACTAGAAGGAGAGAGCATATTTCACCCATATTGACCTGTCTTCATTGGCTTCCTGTTAATTCTAGAATACAATTTAAAATTCTTCTTCTTACTTATAAGGTTTTGAATAATCAGGTCCCATCTTATCTTAGGGACCTCTTAGTACCATATCACCCCAATAGAGCGCTTCGCTCTCAGACTGCAGGCTTACTTGTAGTTCCTAGGGTTTTAAGAGTAGAATGGAAGGCAGAGCCTTCAGCTTTCAGGCTCCTCTCCTGTGGAACCAGCTCCCAATTCGGATCAGGGACACAGGCACCCTCTCTACTTTTAAGATTAGGCTTAAAACTTTCCTTTTTGCTAAAGCTTATAGTTAGGGCTGGATCAGGTGACCTTGAACCATCCCTTAGTTATGCTGCTATAGACTTAGACTGCTGGGGGGTTCTCGTGATGCACTGAGTGTTCCTTTCTCTTTTTGCTCTGTATGCACCACTCTGCATTTAATCATTAGTGATTGATCTCTGCTCCCCTCCACAGCATGTCCATCCATCCATCCATTTTCTTCCGCTTTATCCGGAGTCGGGTCGCGGGGGCAGCAGCTCAAGCAAAGCCGCCCAGACCTCCCGACCCACACACACCTCCTCCAGCTCCTCCGGGGGAACCCCAAGGCGTTCCCAAGCCAGCCGAGAGATGTAGTCCCTCCAGCGTGTCCTGGGTCTTCCCCGGGGCTTCCTCCCAGTGGGACGTGCCCGGAACACCTCTCCAGCGAGGCGTCCAGGGGCATCCGGAAAAGATGCCCGAGCCACCTCAACTGACTCCTTTCGACGTGGAGGAGCAGCGGCTCGACTCCGAGCTCCTCCTCCGAGCTCCTCCCCTCACCCTATCTCTAAGGGAGCGCCCAGCCACCCTGCGGAGGAAACTCATCTTGGCCGCTTGTACTCGCGATCTCGTTCTTTCGGTCATGAGCCAAATCTCATGACCATAGGTGAGGATCGTAACGTAGATCGATCGGTAAATCGAGAGCTTTGCCCCCCTACTCAGCTCTCTCTTCACCACGACGGTCCGATACAGCGACCGCATCACTGCAGATGCTGCACCGATCCGTCTATCGATCTCACGCTCCAGCCGTCCCTCACTCGTGAACAAGACCCTGAGATACTTAAACTCCTCCACTTGAGGCAAGGACACTCCACCGACCTCAAGAGGGAGCACCTTTGTCCGTCGAGAACCATGGCCTCAGATTTGGAGGTGCTGATTTTCATCCCGGACGCTTCACACTCGGCTGCAAACCGCCCCAGTGCATGCTGAAGGTCCTGATTTGATGAAGCCAACAGAACCACATCGTCCGCAAACAGCAGAGACGAGATTCTGTGGTTCCCAAACCAGACCCCCTCTACACCCTGGCTGCGTCTAGAAATTCTGTCCATAAAAATAATGAACAGAACCGGTGACAAAGGGCAGCCCTGGCGGAGGCCAACGTGCACTGGAAACAGGTTTGACTTACTACCGGCAATGCGAACCAAGCTCCTGCTGCGGTCGTACAGGGACCGGATAGCCCTTAGCAAAAGACCCTGGACCCCGTACTCCTGGAGCACTCCCCACAGGGTGCGCCGAGGGACACGGTCGAATGCCTTCTCCAGATCCACAAAACACATGTGGACTGGTTGGGCAAACTCCCATGAAGCCTCGAGCACCCGATGGAGCGTGTAGAGCTGGTCCAGTGTGCCGCGACCAGGACGAAAACCACACTGCTCCTCCTGAATCTGAGGTTCAACCATCGGTCGAATTCTCCTCTCCAGTACTCTGGAATAGACCTTACCGGGGAGGCTGAGGAGTGTGATCCCCCTATAGTTGGAACACACCCTCCGGTCCCCCTTCTTAAACAGAGGGACCACCACCCCGGTCTGCCAATCCAGAGGCACTGTCCCCGATCGCCACGCGATGTTGCAGAGGCATGTCAGCCAAGACAGCCCCACAACATCCAGAGACTTAAGGTACTCAGGACGGATTTCATCCACCCCAGGAGCCTTGCCACCGAGGAGCTTTCTAACCACCTCGGTGACTTCGGCCTGGGTAATGGATGAGTCCGCCTCCGAGTCCCCAGTCTCTGCTTCCTCTTCGGAAGATGTGACGATGGGATTGAGGAGATCCTCGAAGTACTCCTTCCACTGCCCTACAACATCCCCAGTCAGGGTCAACAGCTCCCCACCCGCACCGTAAACAGTGCTGGTGGAGAGCTGCTTCCGCCTCCTGAGGCGTAGGACGGTTTGCCAGAATCTCTTCGAGGCCGACCGATAGTCCTCCTCCATAGCCTCCCCGAACTCCTCCCAGACCCGAGTTTTTGCCTCTGCGACCGCACGGGCTGCGGCACGCTTGGCCTGCCGGTACCTGTCAGCTGCCTCTGGGGTCCCACCTACCAACAAAGATAAGTAGGACTCCTTCTTCAGCTTGATGGCATCCCTTACTTCCGGTGTCCACCACCGGGTTCGGGGACTGCCGCCGCGACAGGCACCAGAGACCTTGCGACCACAGTTACGAGCAGCCGCATCGACAATGGAGGTGGAGAACATGGTCCACTCGGACTGCATGTCTCCAACCTCCCCCGGGATCTGGGAGAAGCTCTCCCGGAGGTGGGAGTTGAAGACCTCGCTGACAGAGGGTTCCACCAGTCGTTCCCAGCAGACCCTCACGATACGTTTGGGCCTGCCAGGTCTTACCGCCTTCCTACCCTCCCAGCGGATCCAACTCACCACCAGGTGATGATCAGTCGACAGCTCTGCCCCTCTCTTCACTCGAGTGTCCGAGACACGTGGCCGAAGGTCAGATGATACGACTACAAAGTCGATCATCGACCTCCGGCTCAGGGTGTCCTGGTGCCACGTGCACTTATGGACACCCTTGTGCTCGAACATGGTGTTTGTGATGGACAAACTGTGACTAGCACAGAAGTCCAACAACTGAACACCACTCGGGTTCAGATCGGGGAGGCCGTGCTTCCCGATCACCCCCCTCCAGGTCTCACTGTCGCCGCCCACGTGGGCGTTGAAATCCAGCAGGAGAACAATGGAGTCCCCAGTCGGAGCGTTATCTAGTACCCCTCCCAGGGACTCCAGGAAGGTCAGGTACTCTGCACTGCTGCTCGGCCCGTAGGCCGAGACAACAGTGAGAGACCTGTCCCCGACCCGAAGGCGTAGGGACGCGACCCTCTCGTTCACCGGAGTGAACTCCAACATTTGGCGACTGAGCTGGGGAGCAATAAGCAATGCGACCCCAGCTCTCCGCCTCTCCCCGTGGGCGACGCCAGAAAAATGAAGCGTCCAGCCCCTCTCCAGGAGTTGGGTACCAGAGCCCAAGCTGTGCGTGGAGGTGAGCCCGACTATCTCTAGCCGGTATCTCTCAACCTCCTGCACAAGCTCAGGCTCCTTCCCCCCTAGCGAGGTGACATTCCACGTCCCAACAGCCAGGAGCTGTGAGCATGGACCGGGCCGCTGGGCCACCCGCCCTCGACCGCCACCCAATCCTCTCTGCACCCGACCCCCATGGCCCCCTCTGCAGGTGGTGAACCCACAGCATGTCTTTTCCTGATTCTTTCCCCTCAGCCCCAACCAGTCCCAGCAGAAGACTGCCCCTCCCTGAGCCTGGTTCTGCTGGAGGTTTCTTCCTGTTAAAAGGGAGTTTTTCCTTCCCACTGTCGCCAAGTGCTTGCTCATAGGGGGTCGTTTGGACCATCAGGGTTTTTCTGTAATTATTGTATGGATTTTGCCTTGCAATATAAAGCGCCTTGGGGCAACTGTTGTTGTGATTTGGCGCTATATAAATAAAATTGATTTGATTTGAACAACAGCTGTTTCAGAAATAGGGCTGCAGTACAGATGGGAAATCTTTCACCTTTCTTGGTTTTAATTTGTCCTGGAGATCGTACTGGCCAATGCCTTTGTAGCTGATTCCAAGCCACCATGGGATCCCTTGTTTGTCCTGTGGGAGGAGACAACAGGCATTAAAGAGTGACAAGTGCACAGTGATTTCACTTTAACCACAACAGAAAACTTACCTTAACTTCATAATAATGAACACCATATGTGGGCAACGATTCCACCAATGTCAAATACCTGCAATCAAAACATTCTTATTGAATACACCAGCTGTTTTTGTTTTATTGTTCACATGTACATATAGTTTATCTTACAACTTGATAACAGTCAGAATATGATCTCTGCCCAGATTGTACAAATGAAAAAACCTGGCAAAACTAAAAATTTCAAGGTAACGTATACCAATATATTTTTAAGTTTTAAACAAAACTCAAATTAAGTTTTTTGTGTCCTAAATACAATGGTAGGCTGAAAAGTTCTAAGGCTCACTATGATACAGTTAATCAGAATCAGAATCAGAAGAAGTTTATTGCCATTGCCAGTGAACAGGATTCACAGACTAGGAATTTGCTTCGGTACAATGGTGCAACATTAAGAAGAGATAAAATGCTAGGATAAAATAAAATATAACATATGTGTCAAAATAAGATAAAATCTAAGATTAAAAAAAAGAAATATGAAATATGAAAGGCTGTGTGCAACAGAAAAACAGAGAAACAGAAAAAACAGTGCAGTGGGAGGAGTGCAATTAAAAACCAAAGTACACTGTCTAAAGTGACCCGTGATAAGATGATAAAGTGACAGAGTTAAGCTTAAGGTGACTGAGTTATGAGGAGTTCATGAGTCTAATGGCAGAGGGGAAGAAACTGTTCTTATGGCGGGAGGTTCTGGTCCGGATGGACCGTAGCCTCCTGCCCGAGGGGAGTGATTTGAACAGACCGTGTGCAGGGTGAGAAGGGTCAGCTGTGATCCGACCTGCTCGGCCCAGAGTCCTGGAGATGTGTAGGTCGTGGAGAGATGGAAGGCTACAGCCGATAACCTTCTCAGCAGAGGCCACAATGCGCTGCAGTCTGTGTCTGTCCCTGGCTGTGGCCCCGGCGTACCACACCATGATGGAGGAGCAGAGGATGGACTCGATGATGGCCGTGTAGAACTGCACCATCAGCTGTACAGGCAGCTTGGCCTTCTTCAGCTGCCGCAGGAAGTACATCCTCTGCTGGGTCTTCTTGATGAGGGAGCTGATGGTTGACTCCCACTTGAGGTCCTGGGTGATGGTGGTGCCGAGGAAGCGGTGACAGACCACGGTGGTGATGGGGCTGTTGGTGAGGGCGAGGGAGGGCGGGGGGGCTGTGGCTTTCCTGAAGTCCACGATCATCTCCACTGTTTTCTGGGCGTTGAGCTCCAAGTTGTTGCTGCTGCACCAGGTCACCAGCCGGTCCACCTCCCTCCTGTAGGCAGACTCATCCCCATCCGAAATGAGTCCAATGAGGGTGGTGTTGTCCGCAAACTTGATGAGCTTTACAGAGTCATGGCTGGAGGTGCAGCAGTTAGTGTAGAGGGAGAAAAGCAGAGGGGAAAGGACGCAGCCCTGTGGAGATCCTGTGCTGAGAACCCGAGTGTTCGAGACATTTTTTCCCAGCCTCACACGCTGACTCCGGTCCGTCAGGAAGTCTGTGATCCACCTGCAGGTGGAGTTGGGCATGTGGAGCAGAGAAAGCTTGTCCTGGAGCAAAGCTGGAAGGATGGTGTTGAATGCAGAGCTGAAGTCCACAAACAGGATCCTAGCGTAGGTTCCTGGGGAGTCCAGGTGCTGCAGGATGGAGTGCAGGGCCAGGTTTATGGCGTCATCTACAGACCTGTTGGCTCTGTAGGCAAACTGCAGGGGGACCAGGAGGGGGTCGGTGATGGACTTCAGGTGGGATAAAACCAGGCGTTTGAAGGTCTTCATGACTACAGACGTGAGAGCCACAGGCCTGCAGTCATTAAGTCCAGTGATGCGTGGTTTCTTGGGGACTGGAACTGTGATTGAGGACTTGAAACAGACTGGAACATGGCATGACTCCAGGGAGGTGTTGAAGATCCCCGTGAAGACTGGGGCCAGCTCAGCAGCACAGTGTCTCAGGGTGGCAGGAGAGACACAGTGTGGGTCCGGGGCCTTACGTGGATTCAGCCTTTTGAAATGTCTCCTCATGTCCTCCTCTTGGACCGAGAGGGCAACAGGGGGAGTGGGTAGGGCAGCAGTGAGAGGGGGGAGGTCCAGAGTGTTTGAATATCCAGTTGTGTGGGGGGTGGGGAGGTGTGAGTCCTTGTCTTCAAACCGTGAATAGAAGACGTTCAGGTCGTTGGCCAGCTTGAGGTCGTCAATAGAACGAGGTGCTTTGGGCTAATTTATTAACTGCATCATAGTGAGCCTTAGAACTTTTCAGCCTATCCTCGGAAAGTATTGAATAAAGTACTGAGTTTAAGAAGTTTTACCAACAGCTGAACAGTCTGTTCAGATAACTTACTTTCATTCTTTGGACAAATTTTAAAGTTAGATATGCTAAATAGAAATTCTACATTTCTGAAATTGTTCAGTAAACTCGTAAAGTAAGTTAGAATTATTAACTTAAATTTCTAAGTTAAGGTTAGCGACACTTTAAATTACAACTCAAAGAAAGACAACACCAGTTTATAGCTGATTCATTATTATTCACACTCTAATTCATCCTCCAATTAAGGGTCACGGGGGGTTCTGGAGCCTACCCCAGCAGTCATAGGGCATGAGGCGGGGTGCACCCTGGACAGGACGCCAGTCTGTCGCAGGGCCACATAGAGACAAACACATTCACACCCGCTTGCACACCTACGGACAGTTTAAATTTTCCAATCCCCCTAACCTGCATGTCTTTGGATGTGTGAGGAAGCCGGAGCACCTGAAGGTAACCCACGCAATCACGGACAGAACATCTAAAGTCCACACAGAAAGGCCACAGGGACTTGATTCCATGACCTTCTTGCTGTGAGGCAACAGTGCTAACAATTAAGCCACCCATTATTCATTTATTTATTCATTTAACCCTGGGTCCAAGTGCAGGACAAGGTTTCCCCACGGGTGTGACCATCACAACAATGGCCACGCATGGGAAACCAATTTAGAAGATTAAAGTCCTGCAAATTTTATGTGGAAATCACATGTCAACCAACGCATCAAGGTGCAGAATGGATTTGTCCAGGCCGCACATGATGTACCTTTGTGCTCAAAAGTTTACATACCCTGGCAGAAGTATAGTTTTTCTTGGCTATTTTTCAGAGAATATGAATGATCACACAAAAACTTTGTTTCACTCATGGTTAGTGGTTGGGTGAAGCCATTTATTGTCAAACAACTGTTTACTCTTTTGAAATCATGACAACACAAACTACCCAAATGACCCTGATCAAAAGTTTACATACTCCTTTTCTTAATACCATGTATTAATAAAACATGCACACGTTTTCCTCGTTGTGATAATTCGTGCGCATGTTTTCCTGTAATTGGGCCCTTGAATTAATAAAACGTACGCACATTTTCCTTTAATTGAGCCCTCGAATTAATAAAACGGGCACACATTTTCGTTCAAAATGAACTCCATAGTATGACATAAACTGTCATACTCATGACGGGGAGACACCTTGCCCTCAGCATCCTTTTTAATGTGCTTAAACTCCAGATGATGCCATGCTGGGCAGCTTGTTCTCTATATGCCCTTGAGCAACCAAACCATGATATACTCTGACCAGATCCATTTGTAATGGGGAAATGTATTACACTGTCTCCTGGTTTGTTGACTAATAGCCAACATTTATGTGTCAAGACAATATTGAGTAATTGAGTGCACGTTTTACAAATTGTGGCCATGTTTAAGTAATGCTTAAAACGTGCGCACAATTTAATAAAATGAGCGCACAATATAATAAAATGAGCGCACAATATAATAAAACATGCACACAATATAATAAAATGAGCGCACAATTTAATAAAACCTGCACACATTCTCTCCACATGCAAAACATTTTGCGATGACACTTCCAGGGCTCTGTAGGAAAGTCATGCCAGAGAAAAAAAAAAGAGGGCTTATTGACATTAATTCTTGAATTACTGGTAATGAACGAACAAGCTCCAGCAAGTATAATTTTACATTCACTTTACTCACTGCACAATGGCCTGTCCTCGTGTGAATCCCTTCAGCTGTTTGTAATACTCAATCACTCGATCCTCACTAGAATATCCAATAAAAAAAAGAACATTAACACTATTTAAATAACTCCACATCATCATTTATGTACAATCTATCTTCTGTGGGTCAAGTCAACATGCTATAATTTCATTAAACATACCAATATGCAAGTGAAGGGTGTTCCTTTAGCACTTTGGTGGGAAGAGTTGGAAGTTTCTTCAAGTTAGCTCTTGTGTTTTCATCACTAAAAGAGGAAAATTGGTTAGTCAGAAGCACTGGTTTAAATTCTTGAGAAATATCAGTTATCGACCCCTTGAAACTGATGTGTTTTACTTTTAAATCTAGACTGCAGCATTGAGAGAGTGCATGTTGCTGCCAAGACTGAGCAATCTTCAATTTCCTTTCACCAATATTAACAATGTTATTGTCTGTGTGCAGCCTTATTTGTATTAACACAACACATTCATTAGAATCATCACAGTGTGCATTTATATTTAACCCCTTAACACCCAAATTTATATAGCTGTATATAAAAAAAATGTTTTGTGTGTGTTTTTGCCTTTAAGTAGATGGTAAATAATGTTGAGATTATTAATTTCACTTTTGCACAAAAACTAGATAGTAATATTGGGTATTCTGGTAATGACTTTATGTTATAATGTTATAATAATAATGATGGTATGTTGCAAATTTGCGACAACGGCATACAGGTCAATTTGGTAAGTTGCATATTTGAGTCAGAGATTGTAGCATATATGCGACGATGGGCGTTAAGGGGTTAATGGTAACAGAACTGAGTCTCCCCATGAGCCTAACAAAAGGCCTTAATTGCACAGTGTGATAGAAGAAGAACTCCTATATGTTGCTGTTATTAACCTCAGATTCTGTATCACGGGTTACTTCTCCAGTCAAAACCAGTACCCATTTACAGCTGGGTGGACTTGGACAATGCAGATGAAGTGCATCAACTGTTACCTATCACAAGGATGATCACCGCACAAAAATTATCCAAATCTATCCATTATTTTTGGAATGTCTTGCACACCAACACAAAAACTAGGCTGATTCCATACAGTAATCTTCTGCCATGGATGGTGATGTTAACAATGTTATGTTTGGCCAAATGCAGAAGACAATATTATAATTATTTTACTGCGCTGAACAAAGATGGCATGGTATTTATCCTAACCCAACTCCATCCACTAGGTGGTCAAAGTCAGGTGGTGAGAAGCACAAACAGCCGTCATTTGCCTTCTCTCAGCCCTGTGAGATTCATTAGCTTCTCAAGACTGGCAAACTTCTTAATACTCCTACTGATTTTTGTCTGAACAAATGGCCTGTTGAAAATCTTTGCCAGACATTCACTAACAGCTTGGGATGCTGCTATGAAGCACATCTTATATGGCAAACGAGATGCTCTTACCTGGTGTAGTCTCCCTTAGCCTCCTGGTGAAGAAAGCATAATACATATGACATGATTTTATATGAGTTCAGACACTGCACAATATTTATGCACATTTACATCAATATATATTTGGAAATTTAACAAATTTTGTTATTTTGGCAGTCTATCATAGCATAATAGAGTTTGAAGCAAATAAAAAACATGAGTTTTCCCTACTGCTGGGGTCCCCAGCAGTGAAGTATCTGTGTGCTGGATCAGAGATAACATTCCTTCACAGTGCAAGTAGTATAGTTCATCTTAGTCTCCCTTATGCAGCTCTCACACCTGGCTAAGTTTGGTGCTGAGTTTCCCTGAATCGTGCCACGGAAGAAGGGGTCTGGGAAGGTCCATTAAACTTTTACTAATTTTGAACAAGTTCAAAATTATCAGGAGCTCAGTCAGACACCTAACTTGTGCTCATCTTGGACTGGCAAAACTCAGCACCCAGTTTTTGCACCAAGCACAGAAACAGTTACCCCAAGCTTTTCAGAGGTGAGTATGAATTCACCGGGAGTAAACACTAACTTCGCCCGGACCTGCACCAAGTTGTGTGGGGATTATCCCAGGCTGTCCTGAGTTCAGTGTGGGTTGGTCCAATGTGTTTGTGAGTTTGACAGGGTTCTGGAAAAAAAGACTCCACGATTTGTCCCAAGCTGTGCCAGTTGTTGTTGTTGTTGTGCATGATCGGGTGGTACCATGCCAAATGCAACCAGGTGACAGTTACTTGGGGGAAATCAAGCCAAGTGTGCCAGCACAGTACAGTATGTAACAGTGATGTTCTCAGCCAGTTGTGAAAGTTGCTACAATTACAACTCCTCTGACACAAAGTCATTCCAAAGGTACCCAAGAATTGTCTGGTGAGACCTAATACTAAAGAACACAGTCACTCCCCTAAGTTACTGCTTAGATTCCAAGTCTCCCAACGACACATCTGATAATCTGGACACTGAAGACTTGGACCTCTAACCAGCAATCTCATGACTTCCACGTGGTCTTTCCAGGCATCTCTCAATCTCAAAGACCGGCCAAGATCCCAGAGACATGAATGTCACTTCTGAAGTAAGTGAATCTAACAGTTTTTATATTTTCACCACATGTAGATACATTTCTGACGACTGAGTCCAAGAAGTCATTGAAAGCCTTCATCTTCACTAACCCAGAAACTGTGACTCCTCACTTTTTGGTGTCAAGTGCTGCAGTCAGAGCATCATTTGATTCCACATAAATAACACAGCACTGTCTGCAAAGTCAAGATAAGCGAACCTTTCCTTACCAATAAAGGCACCTAAGTTGCTGGACTCAATGGCTTCACCCAACACCCAGTACATGCAGGCACTGAACCGAGTAGAAGCCAGAACAAAACCCCAATGAACACCCAAATTCACTGAGAAGAAGTCAGAGAGTCAGCCTCCACAGAGGCAGATCCACAGATTCCAACAATTCGCTGAGGATTCCTGTGAGTTTTCAAGATATATCCCATAAAGCAGACCAATCAAACGCTTTGTGAAAATCAACCAAGGCCATGAAGACACCCTGCCAATATTCACCGTTGCATTCATTGTGGTCGATGGTTGAATTCTCGGGTATGAAGCCAGATTGTTGTGATCACAGAGCAGCAAGCAGCTGCCACTGCATCCTAATGAGAAATACTCTCGCAAATACTGAAAGCAGTGCAATGCTCCTGTAGTTGAGGCAATCCAGGAGATCATCTTTTCATTTCCAAAGAAGGACAACAACTGTGGACAACCCCATGAGAGCTAAAATAACAAAATATTATAAATGTTCAAATACATATGGACCCAGCTTCATAATAAAAACACTAACCTGCAAAGCATTTGCAGCTAGTTTGAAGACATTGTCACTTTCCACTTCGATGACTCCCTGAGAAATGAAGCATTAACAAAACAATTAAAAATGTAACATGAGGAGAAACTTTCAAAACAAAATACTGGCTATGTTTTATCCTATAATAACTTCTGCTTATTCTATAAACCTGGCCTTGTTGAGTTTGTCTTATTTCTTTCCCTGACTGTCTCAAATTCCAGGCAGCAGAGTGGGAAAACTATGCCCTGGAGCAAATGTCTGCTGAGCTGAGGTGCAACAAGGGTCCAGAGACGATGAATCATCGAGGACTCTGAGCTGCTGAGAAACAATCAGATCCAAGAAAAACAAGAAACTCACACTGTACACTGCAGATTTTGCATTCAGGAAGAATAACTCCACCGTTATGATGTCCTTAAGCTGTGTGATATTTTCAACATAAAACCTGCAAAGGATAAAAACAGACATATGAGCAGCATGAGGTGTTGGGAACGGGGAAGGTGGATTTGAGAGAGGGACTGGAAACACTGACTGCATCAACAAACTGCTTTGGACGTATGTTTTCAGCTGAAATATATCATACTCTCGTTCAACATCCATGACTGCCCCCTGCTGGAGAGAGCATCTGTTTGGCATGATGAAGTGGAGCATTACCTGACCAGGAAGTTCAGGGCAATGGGTCCGTGCTTCTTTGAAAAGTTATGTTCAAGAACTCTGCGGTCCATCTGCAACCACTTACACTGACCACTGCAAAATAAAGCAGGTTGAATAGTTGAAAAGCACCCAGATTCACACACACACACACACACACACACACGTGTCAATATGTAAATACATACTTGTCATCAACAAATGACAGTCCAAAAAACTCCTTCTCTTTGAGGCTGAAATGGGAGGACACCAAGTCGAGGAGTTCATACGACAGGAGCTTCGGCTGTGAAAAAGTTTTCATATTTAGCATCGGCTTTAGTGCAAAAGGGCCCCTTCACACATAATTCGAATGTGGTCAAATTGTGTATGAAGCAGGTTGTATGCAATACGTGTAAAATCGTAGCTGTCTCGTACACCTGTTGGCACAACTATTTGCACACACCAGCGGCTGAAAGACAGCGTGTGCCCTATGAGAGCCCATCAAACCTTCTCACGGCAAGTGTCGGCCAAATTCCAGGTGACACGCACGAACATCTAACACCGCTCACTTGGCACTTAGAAAATGTGTGGCCATTCGCGCTGTCAACACGAAAACAGTAAGCAATCACGTTTGAGCTGGCGGTGAAATATGTCTAAGTGCCCCCACGAGTGTGGCTTTGCAAAACAGCAACACACGTGAGGTGCCAGAGTGTCGGCTCCCCCTGCACACACATGTGCCGTGCATGTGAATCGCGCATATGTTGCGCTTCTCCTGCCCCATCTGTAAACATGTGGTGTGCTGGGGTGGATCTACAGATGGTGCGTTGGTGTGTGCGCTGGACTGACAGGGGGTGTGTCCGCCAACAGCTGCAGTTGTTGAGATCTCTGGTTCTGGACGTCACAGCTGCAGAACATGTACTGTGTTTTGATGGACACGCATGTGTGTGTGTGCTTGGTGTCCTCACGTGGAAATACATAAAAACATATATCGCTTTTGCGACGGGCTGGAGAAACAGACCGTCAGTTCATGTATACATGCAGCAGGCGATGTGAATGTCACGTTTGTCTGACACGACACGTGCGCGGGCCCAGCCAGACATGCGTGTCCTGTGAGTGGCACAGGACTACAGTGGGGCAAAAAAGTATTTAGTCAGCCCCTGATTGTGCAAGTTCTCCGACTTAGAAAGATGAGAGAGGTCTGTAATTTTTATCATAGGTACACTTCAACTATGAGAGACAAAATGAGAAAAAAAAATCCAGGAAATCAAATTATAGGATTTTTAAAGAATTAATTTGTAAATTATGGTGGAAAATAAGTATTTGGTCACCCAAAAACAAGCAAGATTTCTGGCTCTCACAGACCTGTAACTTCTTCTTTAAGAAGCTCTTCTGTCCTCCACCTGTTACCTGTATTAATGGCACCTGTTGGAACTTGTTATCTGTATAAAAGACACCTGCCCACAGCCTCAAACAGTCAGACTCCAAACTCAACCATGGTCAAGACCAAAGAGCTGTTGAAGGACACCAGGAAGAAAATTGTAGACCTGCACAAGGCTGGGAAGAGTGAATCTACAATAGTCAAGCAGGTTGGTGTGAATAAATCAACTGTGGGAGCAATTGTAAGAAAATGGAAGACATACAAGACCATTGATAATCTCCCTCGATCTGGGGCTCCACGCAAGATCTCATCCCATGGGGTCAAAATTATCATGAGAACGGTGAGCAAAAATCCCAGAACTACACGGAGGGACCTGATGAATGACCTGCAGAGAGCTGGGACCAAAGTAACAAAGGGTACACAGTACTGTTTTTCTGCAAAGGGGACAGGATGTCTGATCTGTGTTAAGGGAAAAATGAACAGGGCCATGTATTGTGAGATTTTAAGCCAAAACCTCCTTCCATCAGTGAGAGCATTGAAGATGTAATGTGGCTGGGTCTTCATCATGACAATGATCCCAAACACACCGCTCGGCAACAAAGGAGTGGCTCCGTAAAAAGCATTTCAAGGTCCTGGAGGGGCCAAGCCAGTCTCCAGATGTCAACCCCATAGAAAATTTGTTGAGGGAGTTGAAAGTCCGTGTTGCCCAGCGACAGCCCCAAAACATCACTGCTCTAGAGATCTGCATGGAGGAATGGGCCAAAATACCAGCTACAGTGTGTGCAAACCTGGTGAAGACATACAGGAAACGTTTGACCTCTGTCATTGCCAACAAAGGATATGTTATGAAGTAATGAGTTGAACTTTTGTTATTGAACAAATACTTATTTTCCACCATATTTTACAAATAAATTCTTTAAAAATCCTACAATGTTATTTCCTAAATTTTTTTTCTCATTTTGTCTCTCATAGTTGAAGTGTACCTATGTTGAAAATTACAGACCTCTCTCATCTTTCTAAGTAGGAGAACTTGCACACTTAGGGACTGACTAAATACTTTTTACCCCACTGTATATGACAAGCTAACAGTGCAACAAATACGCCACTTTCAGTCATGTATCAGGAGAAACACGCCTTAGCAAACGCTGTTTGGTCAATTATCACAGTGTTCTTTTCTCTTTCTTAAAAAAAAAAAAAAATGAATCTCTTTGTTGATTTTAGCAATTTCACACTCCTGTTATAAGACAGTGATTTGAGTGCAGTGGTAAAGTTTTGTTCTGGTAATCAGAGCTTTTGTAAATTGCAGGTTCAAATCCCGTGAGTGGCATTTATTTTTTAATTAACCAGGGTTATTTAACCGCGGGGTTCTGTATTGCGTCCCCTTTTATTTATTATTCATTAGAGCCTAACTGATATGGATTTTTTTAGGCCCATGCCGATAACGATATTTGGATAAAAAAATGCCGATAATCGATAAATTGGCTTTTTTTTTTAAATGAATAAAATTTTCTTTTTTGGACCCTTAACAAAAAGGGTATGAGCTAAAAGCTGAAACTTTGTCCTCATATTGATTAACTTTATAACAGAGAAGAATTTTCAAGTTCAAAAAATGCAAAAATGCAATTGGAGCAGTTAGGGAGCTATTCAAATGGGCCAACTAGTAAGATATCACTCCTGAAAATGATCTTTGCCATATCACGTGAGGTAAATCTGCCCTACAATTGGATTTGGATTGGATTTTGGAAAACCATGTGACGGAGAACCAATTCTGATTGGACAATCACATTGCGCACGTCATCACACATCTTCTATGAGGAGTACCAAGATGGCCGATGGTGGATCGAAAGTCCACAGAGTTAACTTTTCAGAAAAAAAGAATAAGTTTCTATCTCATATCATTAAAAAGTTATTTAGAATTTAGTAAAGCTTGGTCCCAGCCATCGTATACGAAGGCATCGGCCCCAGAGGATTAATGGCAAACGGCAGTAATTCCCAGAACCCTTCCAGATGACCAGTGAATCTGAATGTTTCAACCTCTTAGCAGTAAACGAAAGCTTTTCATGCTAGAAATGAGGTCTATAAGTGGGCTTAATAAAAAGCGTGACCGACACAGTGAAGCACATTTGACACATTACCACATAAACTGAGTTAATCAAACTGAGTTGAACTGAAACGGGAGAAATGTGGGGTGAATGTAATCACAAAGTTATTACAAACAACATCCTTATAAACTTACTTGTATGCTTTTGTCAGCCGATCAGTGCAGTGTGATGGCAAACTACGGGGGCCAGTAATGAACACATTTAAGCAGGGGTGTAAGCAGCTCTCAGTTAAATGGAGTCAGAGCTCCATCTACTGGACAAACAGTGCAAGGACATTTTACATTGCCGACACAAACATTATTTCAGTATCTGTTCTGTTTATGAGAAATGATCAGTGTTCTACCGGCAAAATTTCGGCCGATAGTGAGTACTTTGAAAAGGGCTTATATCGGCCGATAATATCGGCCGGCCGATATATCAGTCGGGCTCTATTATTTATATCAACCCACTGATATTCACTCATTATACAGCTGATCTTTATTTTATTGTTCTCCACATCAGAGGCGTGATGTGGTGCAACACGTTCCAGATGCTGGCACTGTGTTCCTGCTTGCACGACACTGTTGCATGCACGACACCGGCACATGCGCGACACCGTCGCATGCACGACACCGGCACATGCACGACATCGTCACATGCACGACACCATCGCAGTGGGTTCGTTCATGCCTGCCCGTCAGCTCAATGTTTTCGTGGTTTGCTCATACGAGCTGTTCTGCCGTGATTCGCCCTGATTTGTATTTATTCGTACTATGTGTGAAGGGTCCCTTACATTTATTCAAGGGAACTACATAATCAATTTTTCAAAGTATATTCAACCAACCAGCATGAGAATCTGTAGAATGATCAGTCTCATCTAGAGGAACGACACCTTAAATTTAGGTGGTTATCATAATCCAAATGTGGATCCTTGAACAGGATCTCTTGTTTTAATACAGACTGACATTTTGAGACATTCCAATTAATTCTGTAATAAACTAGGACACATTAGAACCCAAGACCTGCATGACTGTCACAGCGAAGCCCTAGTTCAATAAGAAACAGCTTCAAAATATAACAACAATAATAAGCAGAATCATGTTAATCTTAATGCAAAATTGCATGTGGTCTGAATACCTGATACTGATCTTGAGGAAACTCTACGTTTCTGATATTTTTCAGACTGAACATTCATGAAAATAAATGACAGACAATAAAAACAATCTTCACTTGCTTCTAAGAAATGTTTGCATTAATTTTCCAGTGCATACAACTGCAGTATGTTTCCAGATGTTTTGAACGCCTCCTCCAGAAACATTCATACCTGAACCAGCAGCTCCAGCTTCCTGTCATCCAGCAGCAGCACTTGGCACAACCTTCCTTCTGTCATCTGGAGGAAGAAAAAGGGAAAGTTCAACACTTGTGACACACATTACATACTTTTCGTCATTGCTGCAGACAATCATCAAGTGGGTTGGGTTTTTTTGTTTTTTTTTTGTTCAAGATGGAGACAAGTGAGGGAAGCCACCGAGACGCCCATGACAGCGCTGAAAGAGTTACAGGCTTCTGTGGCTGTGATTGGTGCATCTGTGCATTGTGGAACTTTTGTGTGGCTTATCACCAACTACAGTTTCAAGATGGAGTGAAACAAAAGCATTTTCATACAAGGAAACAAATCAAACCTCAGCTCAAGAATTTCATGCATTCATGTTAAGAAAACCATTCTCTGTTCCAGTTTTTTTAAAATTTATTTTGTTGTGAAAAAAATGTATACAAGCTCAAGGTTTTTCAAACCTTTCATGCCACTATACACTATATAAGACTGGTTAAGTCTTTCTTTTTTTGACATTTAAAACACACACACACACACACACACACACACACACACACACACACACACACACACACACACACACACACACACACACACACACACACACACACACACACACACATCTTGTATCAATGAGAGGTCTATGATAAGATTTACTTATTAGCAAATGCAATAATCCTTCTTTAAAAAACCATGACATTGTTAACAACAATATATCCCCTGTCAAAAGGATTTTAAACAAAGCAGTTTTTATTTTTTTTCTTTGAAGCTCTTCAAGTCATTTTTTCAGTATTTGAGTAAATACTTCACAAATCTTTCACCAAACAGAGTAAAACATTCATGCACTGACTTCCCAGCAGAATAACTCAGCATTAGTTTCAGATAAAGCTCTGAATCCAGTTTTAACTGGAAGAGGCAAACATAAGTTTTCTCTCTTGCTATGACAAAATCACTGTGACCTACCAGGACACGGCAGATGCCCGTTCCAAGCGATAAATCAAATTTATTCAGCAGATGACGGATTCAGGTTACCTACAGCAAAATCTGGTTACAAGCTAAAGATCCATCAGGTAGATCCAAGAGTTTCCTTATGTGACAGAATGAGGCTGAACTTCTAACGGCTGGACTGAACTGAGCAGCTGCTGTACCTGATAAACCTCCTCAAAGAGAGAGCAGGTGTGGATGCATCCCTGGCCAGACCTCACATCCCAAAATAAAACCCTCTTCTTGCATTCAAAATCATAACTTTGCTTTGAGCAGCACCAGCTGATCAGGATTAAGCAGCAGCTTGTTCCAGCCGGGTTAGGTGGGTCCAGGACTGAACCATTTCAGAGACGGCGTGTGGCTCAGACTCTGAACTGTGGTAGAACGTTGTTATTATTACAACCCCAAAACAGAAAAAGTTGGGGTGGTATGGAAAGTGCAAATGTGAAATAACAAATAAAATAAAATAAATAAATAAATTTCATTAGTTAATTTACATTCGAGGTGGAACGATGATAACTGTATCATGCCGCCTGTATCAAATTGTATCCTGTATAAAAAACAAGTATCATGAAAAGTTTACAACTGCATGGAAGAAATAATGATCTGTTGCAGAAGGAACATAAATGATTTTTAAAATACAAAATAACAAATCGACAACATCAGGTATTACAATTGATACTTAAGAGCATTTATATAATGTTTAACACAAATAAATAAATAAATAAATATTGTGCACAGCAATGTAATTGGGTACAGTGATATGTGTCGAATCGCAACAGGTATGTTGTGATATGTATCAAATAATGGAGCAGTTGTATCATTACATCTGCTCCATTCCTGCATTTAAAGCCTGAAACATGTTCCAGAAAAAGTTGAGAAACTAAAACGTTTATCACTGAGGATGTTTAATATTATTATTATCGTCATTCGCATTATTATTATTATTATGATTAATTCACAGGATGAACGTATAAGTGACATTATGTACAAGTGTTGTTTAAGTTACACACACACACACACACACACACACACACACATATATATACTGCGTACATATACATACATACACACACACACACACACACACACATGCAGTTATTTTGAAGCCTACTTTTCATTTAGATACTGCAGTTTGAATCAGATTGGTTTTTTGTGATTTTTAGTATTTATGTATTTAATATTTGTTGTTTTGTATAAATAATAGTCATATCTGAAGAAAGTAAGTGTAACATATCAACGAGGCTGTCATTGTTTAATGAACTAATCTGCTTCATGAAGTACACGCCCTGTCACTTCTAAAAATTATACCACTTCTATCATTTTGACAGGCACTTTGTCAATTAAAGTCCCTGAATAATGGGTATTTGTGATTACCACAGCCATAATTTTTTTCTTGTGATCTAAATTAAAAGTGCACATTCAATAAATCCAATTAATTTTGAGTGTGTCTCTTTATGATAACCATAAAGAGTATAATTATATTGATTTAATTTTGATTTACTTATGACAGAATCATGGTGACACAATTATTTTCCAGTAATAAAGTGGCAGTATTCCATACTGACATGTTAAGGTTCTAACCAGTAGATGGTGCAATGATTTTTATGAGGAAAAGGATCATCGGGGGAAATGCAAGCACCACATTGCAATTTTCATAAGAAGTCATTAGCTCAACAAATCAGGATAAAGTCCAGATGAGATGACTTATCTTTATGCGATATGGATGAAGTGAGATAAAGGAGGAGCTGTGATTTTTCAGAATTTGCACCATTACTCATGTGAGAACTGCAATCACTTTTAGAAGTGCTATTTATATTTCACCAGACAGTCCAGATGTCCTGACTAACCCTCCGGCTTCTCAGTGGTAAAAACCAGATTTAAAAAAGTCTTGCTGCACAACCGGTGGAAGAACCAGCAATTACTTGCAGTAACTTATAATTCATCTGTCCATGTGTGTGCTTCTGTGGACATTATGCTATATCTGAAGAATCGCTGCTCAGATAGTCTTAACTTTGGGAGCAAAGTATTTGCAAGACACAGATTTTTGGCTATGATGGAACACTCAGAAACTGAAGCATATTTTCATCTACTACTTCGTGAGTAGAAGGAGCAGATTTTGGCCTTAAATTATCCAAAGACCCCAAGTTTTTCTTTGTTCTGACTGAACAGTTTTCCTGAAAATGACCAGAAATGCTGGTTTTGATCTTTGTCCCCAATTACCCCTTGTTGTATCCTAGTAACCATTACTTAGGGCCCCTTCACACATAACACAAAAGAGCCAGAAACTGGAAGAAAATCTGCAACCCAAACAAGAAATGGGGAACCACGAACATCCACCTGCTGTCATGAGGAATGCACGATCGCACAGGCACGCACAACACATCGGCAACGGTTTCGTGCACGCTAGAACACAAACACAGTGTGAGCAGCTGGAACGTGTTGCACCACATCGTGCCGATGATGTGGAGAAAAATAAAATAAAAAACAGCTGTATAATGAGTGAAAATCACTGGGTTGCTATCAATAATAAGTAAAAGGGGACACAATACAGAACCCTGCGGCTAAATAACCCTGGTTAAATAAAAAATGAATGCACTCATAGGACTCAAACCTGCAATTTACAAAAGCTTAGAATACCAGATGGGAACTTTACCACTGCACTACAATCACTGTCTTATAACAGGAGTGTAAAATCCCTAAAATCAACAAGAAGATGAACGTATTTTTGTAATAAAGAGAAAAAAGCACTGTAATAACTGACAAACTGACGTTTGTTACGGCGTATTTTTGGTGATACATGACTGAAAGTGGCATATTTGTGGCACTGTTGGTTTGTCATATTGTCTTAGACAAATTTTACAGCCAGCTCGAAAGTGATCGCCTGCTGTTTTCATGCTAACAGCGCAAATGGAAACACATTTTCTAAGTGCTTCTAAGTTGGATGTTCGTGTGTGTCACCTGGAATTTGGCTGACACCTGCTGCGAGAGGGATCAAATGAGCTCTCACAGTTCACACTCTGTCTTTCAGCCGCTGGTGTGTGAATAATTGTAGCGACAGGTGTATGAGGCGTTGGAGGCAACTCTGATTTTTCATGAATTGCATGCAATTCCTCCGTGCGCTAGTCGGCTTCAATTGTGTTATATGTGAAGGGGTCCTAAAGCCATACAGCAGGTTTTAAGTTTCAATCGCACAGACAAACTCTAAGTTGCTCCAATGAAAAATTGTTCTGAAAATTACTGTTAAGACCAGTGACCCAGATTAAATCATCCCTCATGGTTTTTCAGTAATCACTGAATCCAGAGAGCAGATTTGAAGCTTTCGTTACTCAGTGACCCCAAGATTTGATTCACCAATAAAACTTTTGTTTTCCTTAAAATAAGCAGCAATGCCTCTTTTGAACTTCTTCCCCAATTCTCCCAACTGCATATAGGAAAACTCGACCCAGAATGCACAGCACTGTCAGCATTGTCAATTATGCACTATCTTCACCACTTGCCATCATCGAGAAGTGTAAAAATTTCAGAAATTGACGGCACCATCAATGAAAAAAATGTTTCTCTGTAAGCGGTGTTCCCTGCAGTTTAAAACTACACCAGGAGCCTCGCGGACAAAACTGCACATCAGAGCAGCACCAGACAGCATAATGATATCTACATGGCTGTTGTGTGCAAACATGGAAGAAGTAAATCTGAGGGATGCAGCTATTTCAGGGTATGTATTTATTACTACAGTGTTTGTGGTTAGGGCAACACAGTGGATTAATGGTTAGCACTGTTGACTCACTACAAGAAAGTCATGGGATCGATTGCCTCCTTTGGTATGAAGTTTGCATGTTCTCCCCATGTTTGCGTCAGCTCCCTAGAGGTGCTCTGTGCTTCCTCCCAATGGCATGCAAATTTGGTGGATTGGAAATTTTAAATTGTGCATGCAGGTGTGAAAGTTGTTTGTCTATTTGTGGCCCTGCGACAGACTGGCGTCCTGTCCAGGGTGTACCCCGCCTCACACCCTATAACTGCTGAGATAGGCTCCAGTCCATGACCCTTAAATAGAGTAAGCGGTTGAAGATGTGTTTGTGGTTAGCAATTTTATTTACACATATTTGATGTTTGTTTTTTTTTTCTGAATACACTGGTTTCTGAATACACGGGTTACAAAGGAACCAGAGCTGGAAACACATTGGTCGGCCAACCTTGGAAAATTCAGGCATAAACAAATATTGCGCCTCCTATGGCAGTACGTAAGTACCTATATGCAGTCGAGGCAATTAAATCACCCTTTGCTGTAACCACTGAAGTTAAGAGACCTGAGTTTGATCTTAAATCACCCAAAGACCCTAAGGTTTCTATATGCTGAAATTTAAGATTTTTCTTGCAACTGAGTGGAAATTTCTGTTTTATTTTTTTGTTTGTTTTTACTTCTGACCCAGAATAAATTACTCCTCACTGTATTTCAATAACAGATCAACAAACCTGCACCTCTGAACATGATTGGAAAGAATCACAGTTGAACACCTATATTTTACTTTATGATGTCATAATTAAGAGAAATGATTTTGTGTGAATAATTTCGACTAAAATCAGGACTGTATAATCACGTCTTTCCTGACACAGAGCGGGTAGCTCAATGGACAAGGAGCTGGGCTACTAATCTGTAGACCTGGGCTTGAATCCTGCTCATGCTACCTCTCTGTATCCTTGAACAAGATGCTTAAGCTACAATGACTACGTTTACATGCCGTTAAAATTCGGGTTAAGGTCAACATTCCGGTTTCTGAATCATTAGGAATAACCCATTTACGAGGTCTGTTAGAAAAGAATCCGACCTTTTTATTTTTTTCAAAAACCATATGGATTTGAATCACGTGTGATTGCATCAGCCAAGCTTGAACCTTTGTGCTCATGCGTGAGTTTTTTCACGCCTGTCGGTTGCGTCATTCGCCTGTGAGCAGGCTTTGTGTGAGCAGTGGTCCACCCCTCTTGTCACATTTTTATTGCGAATAAATGTCTGAACGATTTGGAGCTTTGCTGCATCAAATTTTTCCAGAAACTGTGAGAGACCTCCAGCTGGACACCATTTGGAAAATTCAGATGGCTTTCAGGGACGATTTTATGGGGATTACACAGATTAAGGAGTGCTCCAGCCAGTTTAAAGACCGCCCACAGCTGCTGAGAGCGCGTCGCGCTCCGATCGACAGGTTGAATCAACCAGATCATTTCCAACGTGAAGGCTTTGTTGATCCGGGACGTCGTCTGACTTACACAAAAATGGCAGGAGACGTGGACATCAGTACTTTTTCGGCACATTCCACTGTTACAGGAGTTTTTTTCATGGAAAGAGAAGAGGAGGGATGCACCACCGTGCCGCTCATGGCGCGGCACAAAACCACCTCCGTGTTGGTATCACAGGACGGCTTTGAGATGGATTTCAGACGGCTTTCAGTGGTTTTTCAGTCGTGTGACTATCCGAGAAACTGTGGATGAGCCTGGACATGCCAGAACATGTCCTGTGAGGCTTCATCACGGCGTTGCTTTGCGCCATGCGGCACCGCCGTGACATGCGGAATTCCTCCGCTCCTCTTTCCATGACAAAAACTCCTGTAACAGTGGAATGTGCCGTTCATTTCCACACTGGACGCTGTGTTTTATCCTGGATGTCGTCTGACTAGCACAGGAATTGCGGAAGACGTGGACATCAGCACATCGGCACATTGCGACAGACGTGCGGCGGAATTCCGCGCGTCGCGGCGATGCCGCACGGCGCAAAGCAAAGCCGTGATGAAGCCTCACAGGACATGTTGTAGCATGTCCAGGCTCATCCACAATTTCTCAGATAGTCACATGACTGAAAAACCACCAAAAGCCGTCTGAAATCCATCTCAAAGCCGTCCTGTGAGACCAACACGGAGGTGGTTTTGTGCCGTGCCATGAGCGGCACGGTGGCGCATCCCTCCGCTTCTCTTTCCATGAAAAAAACTCCTGTAACAGTGGAATGTGCCGAAAAAGTACTGATGTCCACGTCTCCTGCCATTTTTGTGTAAGTCAGACGACGTCCCGGATCAACAAGGCCTTCACGTTGGAAATGATCTGGTTGATTCAGCCTGTCAATCGGCGCTCTCAGACGCTGTGGGCGGTCTTTAAACCGGCTGGAGCACTCCTTAATCTGTGTAATCCCCATAAAATGGTCCCTGAAAGCCATGTGAATTTTTCGAATGGTGTCCACCTGGAGGTCTCTCACAGTTTCTGGAAAAAATTGATGCAGCAAAGCTCCAAATCATTCAGACATGTTATTTGCAAAAAAAATCTGATGAGAGAGGTGGACCACTGCTCACACAAAGCCTGCTCACAGGCGAATGACGCAACCGACAGGCGTGAAAAAACTCACGCATGCGCACGAAGGTTCACGCTTGGCTGATGCAATCACACATGATTCAAATCCATATGGTTTTTGAAAAAATAAAAAGGTCGGATACCTTTCTAACAGACCTCGTACATGCTTAAGCAGACAGAGTTACTCCTGTATACATGGTCACTGGTATCATTTGGAATATCCCCATCTGAACAGCGATGCATGGACAGTGTCCAGACTAAAGCCCGACCTATGGGATTTTTTGAGGCTGAATGGCGATAACGATATTTGGATGAAAAAAATGCCGATAATCAATAAATCGGCTGCTTTGCCGATAGCCAATAAATCAGCCAATAGTGAATCTGAATGTTTCAACCTCTTAGCAGTAAACAAAAGTTAATCATGCTACAAATAAGGTCTACACAACGTGGGCTTATTAAAAGCATGACCGATGCAATGAAGCACATTTGACACATTACTACATAAACTGAGTTAATCAAACTGAGTTTGTGGGGTGAATGTAATCGCAAAGTTATTACCAACAACATCCTTATAAACTAACTTGTATGCTTTTGTCAGCCGATCAGTGCGGTGTGACGGCGAACTATGGGGGCCGGTGATGAACACATTTAAGCAGGGGTGTAAGCAGCTCTCAGTTGAATGGCATCAGAGCTCCATCTACTGGAGAAACGGTGCAAGGACATTTTACATAGCTGACACAAACATTATTTCAGTAACTGTTCTATTTATGAGAAATTATCGGCGTTCTATCTGCAAAATTTCGGCCGATAGTGAGTACTTTGAAAAGGACTTATATCGGCCGATAATATCGCCCGGCCGATATATCGGTCGGGCTCTAGTCCAGACGCACGGAGAACATCATGACGCAAATATGCATCATTTCCGTCAATAAAAGACATTATATTCATGTCTTTCATGATACTAATGAAGTATTTGGTTTCCTCCTCGCTCCAAAAGTGTGGTGCTGTGCTGCCGCATCTGGATTTCTCCATACTTGTTTACCTCTGCTTCTGTGGTGTCCTGTGGGTTGCGCGCGCCGCATACAAGTAGTCGCCGTACTCAAAAGACCAAGATTCCTTGCGGATAGGACATGCGCAGAACACAAAATAATGTTGCTTTCTATGGGGATATTCTGATCCGCGTTTATATGACCTGATATTCGGGTTAGAAAAGGAGTAGCCAGGGGTCATATTCGGGTTTTTTAAAAACTGGGATATGAGCATATTCGGGTTTTTGCGGGTGTTTACATGGCTGTGCGCAACCAGGTATTGCTAATATTCTGAAAGGGTTATTGGCTGCATGTAATCAATCAATCAACTTTTTTCTTATATAGCGCCAAATCACAACAAACAGTTGCCCCAAGGCGCTCCATATTGTAAGGCAGGCCATACAATAATTATGAAAAACCCCAACGGTCAAAACGGACCCCCTATGAGCAAGCACTTGGCCACAGTGGGAAGGAAAACTCCCTTTAACAGGAAGAAACCTCCAGCAGAACCAGGCTCAGGGAGGGGCAGTCTTCCGCTGAGACTGGTTGGGGCTGAGGGAAAGAACCAGGAAAAAGACATGCCGTGAAGGGGGGCAGAGATCGATCACTAATGATTAAATGCAGAGTGATGCATACGGAGCAAAAAGAGAAAGAAACAGTGCATCATGGGAACCCCCCACAGTCTACGTCTAAAGCAGCATAACCAAGGGATGGGTCCAGGGTCACCCAATCCGAGCTCTAACTATAAGCCTTAGCGAAAGGAAAGTTTTTAAGCCTAATCTTAAAAGTAGAGAGGGTATCTGTCTCCCTGATCTGAATTGGGAGCTGGTTCCACAGGAGAGGAGCCGGAAAGCTGAAGGCTCTGCCTCCCATTCTACCCTTACAAACCCTAGGAACTACAAGTAAGCCCGCAGTCTGAGAGCGAAGCGCTCTAATGGGGTAATATGGTACTACGAGGTCCCTAAGATAAGATGGGACCTGATTATTCAAAACCTTATAAGTAAGAAGAAGAATTTTAAATTCTATTCTAGAATTAACAGGAAGCCAATGAAGAGAGGCCAACACGGGTGAGATATGCTCTCTCCTGCTAGTCCCCGTCAGTACTCTAGCTGCAGCATTCTGAACCAACTGAAGGCTTTTTAGGGAACTTTTAGGACAACCTGATAATAATGAATTACAATAGTCAGCCTAGAGGGAAATAAATGCATGAATTAGTTTTTCAGCATCACTCTGAGACAAGACCTTTCTGATTTAGAGATATTGCGTAAATGCAAAAAGGCAGTCCTCCATATTTGTTTAATATGCGCTTGTGAATGACATATCCTGATCAAAAATGACTCCAAGATTTCTCACAGTATACTAGAGATCAGGGAAATGCCATCCAGAGTAACGATCTGGTTAGACACCATGCTTTCTAGGATTTGTGGGGCCCAAGTACAATAACTTCAGTTTTATCTGAGTTTAAAAGCAGGAATTAGAGGTCATCCATGTCTTTAGTCTGTAAGACAATCCTGCAGTTTAGCTAATTGGTGTGTATCCTCTGCCTTCATGGATAGATAAAGCTGGGTATCATCTGCGTACAATGAAAATTTAAGCAATACCGTCTAATAATACTGCCTAAGGGAAGCATGTATAAAGTGAATAAAATTGGTCCTAGCACAGAACCTTGTGGAACTCCATAATTAACTTTAGTCTGTGAAGAAGATTCCCCATTTACATGAACAAACTGTAATCTATTAGACAAATATGATTCAAACCACCGCAGCGCAGTGCCTTTAATACCTATGACATGCTCTAATCTCTGTAATAAAATTTTATGGTCAACAGTATCAAAAGCAGCACTGAGGTCCAACAGAACAAGCACAGAGATAAGTCCACTGTCCGAAGCCATAAGAAGATCATTTGTAACCTTCACTAATGCTGTTTCTGTACTATGATGAATTCTAAAACCTGACTGAAACTCTTCAAATAGACCATTCCTCTGCAGGTGATCAGTTAGCTGTTTTACAACTACCCTCTCAAGAATCTTTGAGAGAAAAGGAAGGTTGGAGATTGGCCTATAATTAGCTAAGATAGCTGGGTCAAGTGATGGCTTTTTAAGTAATGGTTTAATTACTGCCACCTTAAAGGCCTGTGGTACATAACCAACTAACAAAGATAGATTGATCATATTTAAGATTGAAGCATTAAATAATGGTAGGACTTCCTTGAGCAGCCTGGCAGGAATGGGGTCTAAATGTAGTCACTGTCTCTGTTCACCAGCTGTAAATGGGTATCGGCCTTGGCAGGGGAAGTAACCTGTGCCCGACTTGTGCCTCGTCCAGGGGCAGCACCAAGGTGCCTCGGGACCTGTTCGCTGTTTCGCAGTTGTGAATCTCGTGCCATCACGCGGTCCGTGACTCATGCGAGAGGTCGGTTTTAGCAGAGTTCCAGTTCAGGGCACAATGTAAACACACCTCGTGAAGTATGGACAACAAGACAACAGCGGACCAGCAGACGTTTATCACAGTGCTACACCTCCTCTAGATAACTCTCTCAACTTGAGAGAACATGTCATCATCATAATCGCTCGTGAGCTCGCTGAATCTGCCCCATCCACATCCTTGCTTTGCCGTTGTTTACAAGCGCTGTGAGACGCCGGAACGCTGCTGGTGCCGCAGTGCATTTTGGGAAGCGCAGGGGGATTATGGGAAACATTAAAATACCGAATAAAGGAATTACTCTTGACACACCACAGTGAACAGAACATGTTTTTGATGTTGAGGAAAAAAATGCAAATTCCAAACAGAAAAAAAAAAAAAAAAAACCCTGGGCTTTGGAAGACTTCAAGCCAAGACCTTCTTGCTGTGATGGAAGTGTGCTAACCACTGCACCACCCTGACACACTGCTATTACCAAAGCTTTTGTTTTTCTTCAAAACAAACAGACTGCTACTTAATCATCAGCATTAATAAAAAGCCTTCATTTTTTACCCGCTGGGATAAAACAGGCATTAAATCTTCAAAGAAGGATGAAAGAAATGTCAACCTTTGTGTTGGTGTCTCCAGAGACTGGACAAATGCTTTTGGAGTGGTGGCTACAGGCTGTGGGTATGTCTACACCCTGCGGTTGGCACACTGACAGCTTGTTATACTACAGTGAAATATGCAGCCAAGAGATGTGGGAGGTGCAGATGTAGCCTCCTTCTCATATGATGCTAACACAGGTGTCTACATGCATCTCTGATAGGGGGAAAAAAAAAACACGTTTCCAAAAGTACAATTTAGTCTTCCCAGATGGTGTGTAGATATAAATCCGGATGAAACAAGCACATACAAAATATATTCTATAACATCTTTTTCCAGTTTGTGTTTCCTGTGTTAACTGAATGTTAAATGTCATGTCCAGACTGCAGGCTGTCTTATCTCAGTCTCCCATTTTCATGCATTATGGAGGAAGGCTAGTGTCTGCTCTCTGTGCTTAGACGTTCATCTGAAGACACCCACCGCAAACATACAAACCCACAAATGTATGTTCTTATTCCAAAACTATTCATGTGATCATTTATGAATAAACCCTCTGCGGAATAATTCGATTCAACAGAATCAGCAACGTCATGTTATAGATTCATCTAAATACACAAAGAAGGCCGAAAGCAACCTTAAATAAAGCTTCTGCTTAAATTATACCTTATTATTAGAAATAGACTAGCCAAGGAAAAAACTGATACCCTTTGAAGCAATGACACACTTGGGTATACACTGACCAAATCACTGGGTGTAGCTGGTGTAACTCTGATATCTGATCCTGACTGGCGATGGCACAGAGAGCTGTCGTGGTGTCATTGGTTTGTGTCCAATCAACTCATTTCATAGCTGTAAATTAAAGGGCTCATATTTTATTAAAAAAAAAAAAAACCTAGAGTACCCAACTCACACAGTGCAAACCTCTGGCAACACTAGTTTCCAATTCCACAAAATTTTACCTTGGAAGCATTTTTCAAGGTCAAAGTCTTGTTAGAAGTGGCTTTTAATAAGCTAAATTAGATGTGATCAAATCTCAGGAGTATGTATTGAGTTCAAGTTTTTTTGTTGTTGTCATGTTTTTGTTTTGTTTTTGTTTCAGCTTTTTTGGTTTGTGAATTCTTTTTCAGATAATTTTCACAGAACATTGGTTATCTCTGCTATGCACAATTTGTCACTGCTTTTTGGCACTTGGTTTCTGACTGATAACTGGAAGATAGACAGGCATAAAACTGGAACCTCCATTCAATTGTGGTGGTGTAGGTGAAACCATAACAGAAACATGAGAGTAACTGAGGCACTTTTGAGTGACATTTATAATGCAAAATGTACACCAAATGGGCTTTTCACTATTAAATTCAAATGACCACAAAATAAACAATCTGGAACAGATCCGGATCAAACTTTGTGAGGCGCTAGTGAGTGCCAGTCTGCACCTCACTTTCAAATATGAGAGGGATTGGGGCACGTTTGATTAAGATACAGTTGTATTTAAAAGTTTGGGCACCCCTGATGATTTCCATGATTTTCCTTTATAAATCATTGATAGTTTGGATCGGCAATTGCAGTTAAATATATCATATAGCAGACAAACACAATGATATTTGAGAAGTGAAATGAAGTTTATAGGATTTACAGAAAGTGTGCAATAATTCTTTAAACAAAATTAAGCAGGTGCATAAATTTGGGCACCCCAAAAGAAAAAATACAAAAATATTTAGGAGATCCTCCTTTTACAGAAATAACAGCCTCTAAACACTTCCTACAGCTTCCAATGAGAGTCTGGATTCTGGTTGAAGGGATTGTTCGACCATTCTTCTTTACAAAACATCTCCAGGTCAGTCAGGTTTGTTGGTCTCCGAGCATGGACAGCCCACTTAAAATCACACCACAGATTTTCAATAATATTCAGGTCTTGGGACTGAGATGGCCATTCCAGAATGTTGTACTTGTTCCTCTGCATGAATGCCTTAGTAGATTTTGAGCAGTGTTTAGGGTCACTGTCTTGTTGAAAGATCCAGCCCCGGCGCAACTTCAACTTTGTCACTGATTCATGAACATTGTTCTCAAGAATCTGCTGATATTGACTAGAATCCATGTGACCCTCAACTTTAACAAGATTCCCAGTACCTGCACTGGCCACACAGCCACACAGCATGATGGAACCACCTCCAAATTTTTACTGTAGGTAGCAAGTGTTTTTCTTGGAATGTTGTCTTCTTTTTCTGCCATGTATTCTGCCGCTTCTTATGTCCAAATAACTCTGTTTTAGTTTCATCAGTCCACAGCCCCTTATTCCAATGCCGCTTCTTATGTCCAAATAACTCTGTTTTAGTTTCATCAGTCCACAGCCCCTTATTCCAAAATGAAGCTGGCTTGTCCAAATGTGCTTTAGCATACCTCAAGCGACTGCGTGTACGCAGAAAAGGGTTCCGTTGCATCACTCTCCCATACAGCATCTCCTTGTGCAAGGTACACTGTGTAGTTGAACAATGCACAGAGACACTATCTGCAGCAAGATCATGTTGTAGGTCTTTGGAGCAGGTCTGTGGGTTGACTATGACTGTTCTCACCATGCTTGGGTTCAATTTATTTGACATTTTTCTTGGCCTGCCACTTCAGGCCTTAACTAGTAATGTGCCTACACTCTTCCATTTCCTCACTATGTTCCTCACAGTGGAAACTGACAGCTGAAATCTCTGAGATAGCTTGTTGTATCCTTCTCCTAAACCATGATGTTGAACAAACTTTGTTTTCAGGTCATTTGAGAGTTGTTTAGAGGCTCCCATGTTGTCACTCATTAGAAGAGATGCAAAGAGGAGAAACATTTGCAAATGGCCACCTTAAATACCCTTTCTCATGATTGGATTCACCTGTGTAAGGAGGTCAAGGGTCAGTGAGCTTACCAAACCAATTTTATGGTCCAATAATTAGTGCTAAATGTATTCAAATCAATAAAATGACAAGGGTGCCCAAATTTATGCACCTGCCTAATTTTGTTTAAATAATTATTGCAACTTTCTGTAAATACTAGAAACTTCATTTCACTTCTCAAATACCAGTGTGTTCATCTGCTATATGATATATTTAACTGAAATTTCTGATCCAGACAACCAATGATTTATAAAGGAAATCATGAAAATTATCAGGGGTGCCCAAACTTTTACATACAAAGGTATAATGTAAAATATACATTAAATGGGTTTTTCAATGTTAAATTTAACTGGCCACAGAATCTGTCATCTGGATCAGATCCAGATTAAACTTTGTCAGGCAATAAAGGATCCCACTCTACATAATCCTCTCAAATATGAAAGACAATTGATCTTTTATGACAGAGTTATGACTTTTTGAATATTCGTTCAATGTTAACGATAGGGATTTTTTCCAATTTTCCAAGATTTTTCATGACTTTGACCTTTGACCATGAACATTGAATCAGTTCTTGCCTATCAGGATTGAATCTTCAGTAAAAATTTCATAATGATATATGAAAAATTGTGGGGCTCCAGGCTCTTCACAAACAAACAAACAAACAGACAAACAAACAGGGGTGAAAATATAACCTCCTCCAACTTCGTTGGCAGAGGTAAAAATGCATATTCCATAACAAGTGTCAGTCCGTGTGGGAATTTTCCCCTGTCCACTGACAAAAAGCAGCAAACCAGACCCTCTAGACTCCCTGCTGGTGGTAGGCCCACAAGGAGGTGACACTGTGTTGTTTCTTTGGGCTGAGCTCGATCGATAACACATAAGTCCTTTAGGTGATGTTATCAAATGTTGTAAAAAAAAATAACAAATGCTTTACTAGCATATCTGCACTCTATGCTTAAAATTACAATCTGAAAGTAATATGCTGATGCCAAATAAAAGCAGTAAACTGATGAGGTACAGTGCCATGTTTGCAGAGACGGTGGGCTGAATATTAAAATGTAGCTTCGGGGTGACCTGATATTTCATCATGACTCATGCATCAGCGATCAAATGGTGTCTGTCTGCCATCATCTCCCAAAGAGAAGTAACATGGCTGTGAAAGCTACAATTAATGAACACCACAATGCCCCGACTGTTTGAAAAATTAGCACACGGTTGAAATGTTAATTCAGTGTTCCTAATGCAGTACCAGTCTGAAACAACAGGACGGCTACCTCATCACAGTGATTCATGCGAATGATGTCATCATGCAGCGGACGTTCGTGTTCCCACTCCGAAAAGGACGTCCACTGACATGATGTGGAGCATAACAGACTGTCACTTACTGCAGGTGAAATTATAGCACATTCAGTGCATATAGTACAACACACTACAAAAAACTGTTTCCTTTCACAAAATGTTCTCCAGCTAATTCTCCATAAAATACTGTTCATTATAGTGGAATATAAAATGCTTTTAGTTTTAATCTAAATAACTAATACATTATATACTTATACCATAGGTTTGTAAGAATTGTGTTTTTTACCCACTTATAACATAAGCCGCCATTGCAGCTGTATAATTTCTCATTAATGTAAATTCAAAGTGGAAGCCCTACTTTTTCAAGACCTACCTATTCAATCATATAAAGACCCAAGATGGACTGCTCTTTGATTTCAGTTAAAGGCTCTGTTTCTTCTGTTTTTGTAAATGGAGTGCATTTATGTAGCGCTTTCCATCTGCATCAGACACTCAAAGCGCTTTACAATAATACAGCACCCCGATGTCAGGGTGCTGCCATACAAGGTACTCACTACACACTGGGAGCAACTAGGGGATTAAGGACCTTCCCAAGGGCGCTTAGTGATTTTCCGGTCAGACTGGGATTTGAACCGAGGATCCTCTGGTCTCAAGCCACTGCCTCTGGTCTCAAGCTTAACCACTAGACCATCACCTGCCCTTGTTAAGAAATTCTTGTAAAATTTGTAAAAAAAACAAAAACAAAAAAACAACAAAAAAAAAAAACCTTGTAACTGTTAGACTGGCCAGCTGTTAGACCCAGCTCTCCACAATTTCTCTTATACTCACTTGACTGGTAAGCCACTGAAAGCTGAGATAGGCATGTCCCAACTTGTCCTCTGACACTCCAAAATGGAGGCGTTCTTTGTCTCGCTCCATCAGCGAAGCCGTCTTGACGCGCGAAGCCTCTGCGTGGCTTTCCATGACAAAATCTCTTGTTAAAAGTGAAATCTACCGGAAAATGGCTGATGTCCAGCTCTTGTGATAACCAGAGAAATTGCACACGATGGTCCCGGATCCATAAAGCCATCCGTTTAGAAATGAAATTGTCATTTCTGCCTGTCAATTGCGGCTCGAAGCGCGGCGCGCCATGCGCCATTATGGGCCGTCCTTAAAGCGGTAGTAACACTCCTTAATCTCTGTGAAGCCCAGAAAATTTTCACCGAAAGCCATGTGAATTTTCCGAATGGTTTCCAGCTGCCTGTCACTAACAGTTTCTGAAAAAATTCTGATGGAACAAAGCCCAAATCATTCCGCCATTTCCTCGCAATGAAAAAAAACGATGAGAGGGGTGGACCAGTGCTCACTCAAAGCCTGCCCACAGGCGAATGACGCAACCGACAGGCGTGAAAAAACTCACGCATGCGCACGAAGGTTCAAGCTTGGCTGACGTAAAAACATATGAATCAAATCCATATATTTTTTGCATAAAATAAAAAGGTCGGATACTTTTCTCACAGACCTCGTATAACGGATTTTGTATAATGGATTTTTCACTCACATCGGATAAAATGTCCTATCTGATTGCAATGTATTTCCATTAAAAACTCCTCACATGTGGGACCAGAGTCATTTCCCTGATGAAAAGCCAGACCGTTTATTTTTTTCAAACCGTGCTCAGACATGGATCCACAGCCTGCCACGCACCTGTTAAATCAGACATTGCAAAAGGCTGTGATTTGACACTTTTCTGCTTTCACTCCTTCATCTGCCATCATATTTTTATAGTTTTTGCAGTGCACACGCTGATTACATTTCGGGATCACATACATTTGTCAGAAAAGTCTGCCACTTTACAACATGGAGTTGGAAAAAGAGGGAATTGTACAACTTATCTTTGATTTGGAGGTGATGACTGTAGAAAGAAAAGCTTATTGAGGGTCAAATTAATCCATAATAAAGCATAATCCAGCATCGGAGAACTTTAAAACTGTCACGCACGTCATTGCATGACACGGAGTTACAGAAGCGTAAATCAGGCTTTAAATTAATAACATAAATAATCATAAATCGTTAATTTATGTCAATTTGATAGCTTAACTATTTTTAGATTTATTTTGATAGTACCTGTACCTGAATGTGTTGCTGTATGTGGTTAACTCATTTAAAAAAATGTTGAAAACATAAAACGTTCATTCAGTAGTTCAGGCCAGTTGGCCCAAAAATGGCGCCATGCTCTCAAATGACACTCTCTGAATAAAGGGACGCTATTTAATATGAAAGTGCAATGTTAACATTTTGTCACAGTAACAGGAAAAAAAAGGTATCACAGAAAAATAACACCACCTTTAAAAATCAAGGTCTTTTTTTTTATTTAGTTTTAACTAAATTTAAATTTAGCTTCATTTCACCAGTCATTTTAACAAATCTATATGCTATATGTTATCGCCAGTAATACTGACTGTGAGTGCCTTTTCAATGCGACGACAATAATGTTAAAGTGTGTATATTATCACTCACGTTTTCAGTGCATTTCCTACATAACAAAGACAAGGCATTGCTCAAAGATGGGCTACTTTTAAACTATTGTCAATAATTTTATGATTTGGCTTTGTGGGTAGCACTGTTGCCTGACAGCGAGAAGGTCCTGGGTTTGAATCTGATGTGTCCGTATGTACATATGAGTGAGCGTGTGAATGAGTTTGTTTATGTGTCACCAAAACAACACTGGCAGCGTGTGCAGGATGTGCCAACCCAAGTGACCCTGAACAGGAATCAAAAAGTAAATCACTGAATAATTTTATAATTTAACCAGTATAACACAAAATGTTTATATCAACAACAGACATGTTGGACATTTTTTGCTGTTAACAGCTTTTTACAAAAAGTCCTTGAACCAGTAATTAATGTCAGTAGAAGTATGTATCACATTCACTTTGTGGTTGTAAAATTAATAAGCCCAATAAACACAACTCTCCCAAGGCTGTTAGGTATTAAAAGCTCTGCAACCTCTTTTGATTGCATCACTTTTTCTTTCTTGTCCTGTTTGAGCCTTAAGGAGTCTGATTATTCAAACATGACTGAAACTGTAAAACAGTGCTGCTGCTGCTAACCCCTCAAGGCTTTGTATTATTGTACTTCACAATGCCAAAGTGGTGGACACTGTAGCCACTGAAGCTGCAAATGTTCAGCAGGAGGAAAGAACACTGATATTTCAAGTGAAAAAGTGGGAATGTTGGCCTGACAATGGCACGAGAAAGGGCAAGAGGTCAACAAGACTATCAGAAATCATAGCACACATCAAGTGTCAGTAGGTTTTAGCAGTGTGTTGTCTGCCAAAGTATCAGGTAGATGGATGGGCAATGCTGAACCAAACTACATGACATGAATACATTAAATACGCTCCAACATTATTGATCATATTGGTTTTTTCCACAGATATTCAAAGTTTGCCCCAATTCCAAATAGTCACTAAAGGCCCGAGTTACTAAAATCCCAGAGAATGAGTGCTAAATTTACATGGGCAATCCAACCTTTTATGTCTTAGGTTAGAGACAGTTTTGCGATTGACTTACGAAGACTAACTGGGCAAATGATATTGGAAACATGACATACAGTAGACATCAGTATGTAAATGAGGATTTTGCATGTGTTAATGGCTGTAATTAAATGAGCCCCTTGCAGGTATGGATCTTGTGCTTCGTTAGTCATGAACTCTGCCACGTAACTGACTGTGTTCACACGCTGGCAATAATAAAATATAATCCAATGCTAAAATACCTTTGGCTGTATGAGCCTTGTGTTCTTTATGATTTGCAGTTAAAATGTTTAATTATTATTAAGATCCTGTTGTCTTATATACAATTTGTACATGTTCAATGAAGCCCCTCTATTAATCAGCCAATCAAAAGGAATATTTACATTTAAACAGCATCTGCAGGAGGCTTTGCATGTGCGTGTACATGAGCTTTTGACGAAAGCGGAAGTTATGCAAATCAAGGAATATTTGTAGATCACCCTTTGTGCATTTGCTGGTATTAATGAGACAAATTTAACTCCATGGGAAGTTCAGCTTTGAGTTAGCGGAAGTTAGCGTGCATGCTAACGACGCAAAATGTGTTATCCGGTTACAAAAAGAGCGTTTTCCATTTTAGAAGTATTTATTTCTCACTATCTTTTACATAATATATGACAAAGAGGATATATTTACACACAAACAAAACAGACTTTTGCAGCTAGCTACCAGCCTGTAACGCCACCATGCTAACATCCGGGAAATAAGTTCAGAGGTGTTATTAAGCTCCAAAATGGCCTTTTCGCTTTTAGAAGTGTTCATTTCTCGCTAGCTTTTACATAAAAGCGGAGCGTCGCACAGCAACTTCACATAATTAATATTAATTTACATCTACAAAAAAAAAATGCTTAACGTGGCAGGGGGTTAACAGGGCTGTAAGGGGGTCAGCTGAAAAGCAAAAAAAAAAATGCTTATAAAGGTGGAGAGTATGGGGACAGAGCCCCTCCAGAAGCTGAAAGGCAAAATAAGGAAAATGCTTAAAAAGGCGGGGCGTCTGGGGGGCGGATCCCCCAGAAGCTAAAAGGTTTTAGTCATTCTCATGCTCCCAAGAACCATTTTACTGAAAAAAAGTCTGAAAGACCTAAAGGACATGGTTAGATGGCGAGGAGCTTTTCCAAGTATGTGAAAGGCAAATAAAGAAAAATGCTTAAAAAGGTGGGGGGGTCTGGGGCTGAAAGGTTTTTACCATGCTAATGCTCCCCTGAAGCATTTAAACAAAATAAATCAATCAATCAAGTTTATTTCTAGAGCCCTTTACAACACTCAAAGTGACCAAAGTGCTTTACAACAAAATTTAAAAACAAAACATGGTAAAAACAAATATCCAGCAGTAAAACCATTACAAAAACAATTAAATAAAATATGCATAAAAACATTTAATAACATAAAATAAAGCGCCATCATGCTACTTAGTGTTAAATGCCAGCCTGAACAAATACGTCTTGAGCCTGGACTTAAAAAGCTCCAAGTCAGAGATGATTCTCATTTCAGGGGGCAATTTATTCCAAAGTTTGGGCCCAGCAACAGACCTCAAAGACCTGTTTGAGACACGAGGACGCAAAAGCTCAGTCAAATAAGGAGGGGCCAGGCCATTAAGGGCTTTAAAGACAAACATCAAAATTTTAAAATCAACCCTAAAAGAGACTGGAAGCCAGTGCAAATTAAAAAGAACCGGGGTGATGTGCTGACGTCTTGATATGTTTGTTAAAAATTGGGCTGCAGCATTTTGTACCAGCTGGAGACGACTCAGAGATGTCTGAGGAACTCCAACATAATTTAATTTAATTTTATTAATTTATATAGCGCCAAATCACGACAAAGTCGCACCAAGGCGCTTCACATAATTCACAACAACACAAATTAATCTAAACATAAAGGGCATTACAATAGTCAAGTCTAGAGCTGATAAAAGCGTGGATAGTTTTTTCAAGGTCAGTGTGGTTTAAAAATGGTTTAACCTTAGATAAAAGACGCAACTGATAGAAACTTGTTCTTACCACGCTGTCAATTTGTTTGTCAAATCTAAAAGAATTGTCAAATACCACCCCAAGATTTCTTACTATAGGTTTCAAAGACGCAGACAACAAACCAGAACCTAGAAGAGCAGGGTCACCAAACAAAATGTAATCAGTTTTGTCCTCGTTCAAATGGAGAAAATTTTGCTGTAACCACAGCTTTATATCAGCCATGCAGTCTGACAAACGTCTGATAGCGTCATTTGTATTTGTCTGAGTTATTTTCATTAGTTACTTCATCCAAACCATCAACATGTTTATTAGACCCCATTCCTACCAGGCTGCTCAAGGAAGCCCTACCATTATTTAATGCTTTGATCTTAAATATGATCAATCTATCTTTGTTAGTTGGCTATGTACCACAGGCTTTTAAGGTGGCAGTAATTAAACCATTACTTAAAAAGCCATCACTTGACCCAGCTATCTTAGCTAATTATAGGCCAATCTCCAACCTTCCTTTTCTCTCAAAAATTCTTGAAAGGGTAGTTGTAAAACAGCTAACTGATCATCTGCAGAGGAATGGTCTATTTGAAGAGTTTCAGTCAGGTTTTAGAATTCATCATAGTACAGAAACAGCATTAGTGAAGGTTACAAATGATCTTCTTATGGCCTCGGACAGTGGACTCATCTCTGTGCTTGTTCTGTTAGACCTCAGTGCTGCTTTTGATACTGTTGACCATAAAATTTTATTACAGAGATTAGAGCATGCCATAGGTATTAAAGGCACTGCGCTGCGGTGGTTTGAATCATATTTGTCTAATAGATTACAATTTCTTAATGTAAATGGGGAATCTTCTTCACAGACTAAAGTTAATTATGGAGTTCCACAAGGTTCTGTGCTAGGACCAATTTTATTCACTTTATACATGCTTCCCTTAGGCAGTATTATTAGACGGTATTGCTTAAATTTTCATTGTTACGCAGATGATACCCAGCTTTATCTATCCATGAAGCCAGAGGACACACACCAATTAGCTAAACTGCAGGATTGTCTTACAGACATAAAGACATGGATGACCTCTAATTTCCTGCTTTTAAACTCAGATAAAACTGAAGTTATTGTACTTGGCCCCACAAATCTTAGAAACATGGTGTCTAACCAGATCCTTACTGTGGATGGCATTACCCTGACCTCTAGTAATACTGTGAGAAATCTTGGAGTCATTTTTGATCAGGATATGTCATTCAAAGCGCATATTAAACAAATATGTAGGACTGCTTTTTTGCATTTACGCAATATCTCTAAAATCAGAAAGGTCTTGTCTCAGAGTGATGCTGAAAAACTAATTCATGCATTTATTTCCTCTAGGCTGGACTATTGTAATTCATTATTATCAGGTTGTCCTAAAAGTTCCCTAAAAAGCCTTCAGTTAATTCAAAATGCTGCAGCTAGAGTACTGACGGGGACTAGAAGGAGAGAGCATATCTCACCCATATTGGCCTCTCTTCATTGGCTTCCTGTTAATTCTAGAATAGAATTTAAAATTCTTCTTCTTACTTATAAGGTTTTGAATAATCAGGTCCCATCTTATCTTAGGGACCTCGTAGTACCATATCACCCCAATAGAGCGCTTCGCTCTCAGACTGCAGGCTTACTTGTAGTTCCTAGGGTTTGTAAGAGTAGAATGGGAGGCAGAGCCTTCAGCTTTCAGGCTCCTCTCCTGTGGAACCAGCTCCCAATTCAGATCAGGGAGACAGACACCCTCTCTACTTTTAAGATTAGGCTTAAAACTTTCCTTTTTGCTAAAGCTTATAGTTAGGGCTGGATCAGGTGACCCTGAACCATCCCTTAGTTATGCTGCTATAGACGTAGACTGCTGGGGGGTTCCCATGATGCACTGTTTCTTTCTCTTTTTGCTCTGTATGCACCACTCTGCATTTAATCATTAGTGATCGATCTCTGCTCCCCTCCACAGCATGTCTTTTTCCTGGTTCTCTCCCTCAGCCCCAACCAGTCCCAGCAGAAGACTGCCCCTCCCTGAGCCTGGTTCTGCTGGAGGTTTCTTCCTGTTAAAAGGGAGTTTTTCCTTCCCACTGTAGCCAAGTGCTTGCTCACAGGGGGTCGTTTTGACCGTTGGGGTTTTACATAATTATTGTATGGCCTTGCCTTACAATATAAAGCGCCTTGGGGCAACTGTTTGTTGTGATTTGGCGCTATATAAAAAAACTGATTGATTGATTGATTGATTGATTGAAGACACTGGCAGATAAATCTGCAGGTCATCTGCATAGCAATGAAAAGACATGTTATGTCTCTCCATAATGGAGCCCAGTGGTAACATATAAAGACAAAACAAAATGGGGCCCAAAATGGAACCCTGGGGTACTCCACAAGACAAGGTTGCAACAGAGGAGGACAAGTCACCTATCATGACAGAAAATGTTCTGTTCATTAGATAGGAACTAAACCACTTTAATGCTGTGCCACAAATGCCAACATGGTGCTTTAAACGAGACAAGAGAATCCTGTGATCAACAATATCAATTGCTGCTGTCAAATCAATAAGCACTAAAAGAACTGGACATTTAGCATCAAGCGACAGAGTCACATCATTGTGGACTTTGAGGAGTGCAGATTCTGTGCTGTGCCTTGTTCTGAACCCTGACTGAAATTTTTCAAGAATAAAATTACTATCTAAGAACACTTGCAACTGTTTAAAAACAGCTTTTTCAATAATTTTTTGAAATAAAAGACAAATTTGACACAGGTCTAAAATTAGATAGAACAGAAGTGTCAAGGTGTGGTTTTTTAAGCAATGGTCTCACCACAGCATGTTTGAAAGCATCAGGAAAACATCCTGAACTTAAAGACATATTAATTAAAATCAAAAGGGAAGGGCCAACAGTGGTGAACACTTCTTTCAGTAATTTAGCAGGAAGAAAATCTAAAGGGCAGTTAGTGACCCTCATGCATTTAACAATGTCAGTGAGGGATCTCAAAGTGATGGGATCAAAATGATCAAACACTGCAGAGTGCACAGTAGTAACAGACTCCTCCAGATTGATACTGCAGCTTCTCAGTGCTCTCACTGACATCACCTTATCCACAAGAAAGTGTAAGAAGTCCTCACAGGTAGAAACACTGGCATTTTCAAAATGAGGGGTGCAGGGGTTCACAACCGAATTAATTGTGTTGAACAACACACGAGGGCTATGTCCATTTGTGGAAATAATGTCAGACAGATACTGGGATTTAGCTTCCTTCACTGCCCTCTGATACTGAGCAAGATTGTCCTTAAGAATCTCCAATGACACATGTAGTCTGTCCTTCTTCCAGCGACGTTCTGCCTGTCTGCAGCGCTGCCTGATTCCACGAGTAGTGTCATTTAGCCAGGGGTCAGCCCTTGGTTTAGAAGACCTGCACCTAAAAGGAGCAATTTTGTCAAGGATCCCAGTACAGGTGGTATGGAAAAACAATAAAAGGCTATCTAGGCCTTGAGGGAGAGACTCTTCATAATAAGTAGAAATCTCCATATTCACAAAAGCAGTTGCAAATTCCCCAGCAGTTGAAGAAGTAATAATCCTGGGGCGAGAAGGTGGGGCGGGAGGCTTACTGACAGGTGGAGGAGCAAGAACGTGAAAAAGAATTGAGAAATAATCTGAAATGGGAGTGTCTGATATTTCTGTAAGAGACACTATGAGCCCATGAGTGATAATCAAGTCCAAAGTGTGTCCAGCATTGTGGGTTGGTTTATCCACAATCTGAGTTAAATCAAAAGATGTCAGAAGACATTTAAAGTCAGTGGCCACCTGATCGGACTGGTAACAAACGTGGATATTAAAAACTCCACAGATTAGAATGTGATCATATTTGGGGGCCAACTCAGCTAAGAACTCAGAGAACTCCTGAATAAAGTCCTTATTATATTTAGGTGGACGATAGACCACAGCACATAATATTGGACAAGAAAAATCCATCAGGAACAGCTGTACTTCAAAAGAGGAATAATTATTTGCATGTAAAGACTTGCATGCAAATTTATCCTTGAAGACGGTGGCAACTCCGCCTCCCCGACCAGATGCACGAGGTGAACAGAGGAAAGAGCAGTGAGGGGGGAGGAGCTCCGTGAAGGCGCTGTAGTCACCTGGTTTAATCCACGTTTCCGTCAACATGAGGATATCCAGCCCACGTGAGGAAAAGAAGTCGTTCAGAATAAAAGTTTTGTGAGAGACCTCGCATTTATAAGAGCGAAGTGCACCGGTGTGTGGTCCACATTTCCTGAGCCACGTGTGATAGGACAGAGATAAAGAAAATAAAGTCTGAAGAACCTAAATGACATGGTGAGATGCTGACGAGCTTCACTCTTTCATGTCTGCAACATATGTATATTATATGGGAGACACAAAGCAGAGCGGTTTTAAAGAGACCAGCCACTGACATCACGGTGCAGCTCTACTCTGATTGGCTGTCATCCCCCGCTATCAAAAAACAAAGCAGAAGGGATTCAAACAGAATGTGACTTTTTAACCTCTTAAAATACGTCTTAGAATATGTCAAGGTTAGCCATCTTTGAACTTGTCCAAGGTCTGTGTCCCAAGAATGTTCCCTGTGAATCTGAAGACTGTGGTAGTAAGGGCCCCTTCAAATATAACACGAAAGACGCAGAAACCAGAAGATAATTCATGAACCAAACATAAACATTCAATATTTGTGTAATATGCACTTATTAGATGCTGTCATTGTTATTAGATGCTGTCATTGTTATGCACTGTTCACAATTCAGCATGCTGCTGGATTTGCAAGTTCATTGGTGTTTGTGCATGTGTTTACACCTGCAAACCTTTCGTAAATCAGGCACTAAGTCTTTTTGGGAGTATTTCCACTGGCTGACCTCATACTATAGCATATGCTATCTATGCCGTTTGACAGTCCTGATATCATGAACTGCAGAGTTTCATTACAAAGCACTGCAGTGAGTTTCTGCAGAGAACAGAGACAAGGTGCTGAGAGAATTGAGAAAAAAAGCAAATTACATTATCTTCACCCGAGATATCTATACCACTAAAAAAATCTCCATATTAATATGGAAGGAGGTGTAATCAATAGTTACTTCATCTTAAGTGACACTTAAAAATGGTGATTAAAATGTTTAATTAGTCCATCTCTACCGATTATAAGAGCAGCTGCACAAAAGGTGATGCTGGTTTCATTTCACCAGTCCTGCACTGTGATAGGTTTTCACCAGTAGATTTATTCCCTCTCTGCTAAGTGTATGAATATAAGATTACTTGTCTATCCATAAATAGATCTCCACCTCTCAGTCGTTAACACGGATCTCAGGAAACGCTGAGGAGCCTTTGATTTTCCTCTATGAAAAGGTTCCAGCTGAATTGTTCACCACCTCAAAATGGATAGAGGAGCATCTCTGCCTCGTTTAACTGTCATACGAGAGAAGACACGCAGGAGAAAAATTACACAGGGTTTTTATGCCATTTGTTCAGCTGATTTGCTTTAATGTGTTGAAGAAGTTGGTTTAAGTCTGAAACTTGTGTTAGTCAGAACATACGTATGTGTTCTGGGCTGACAAATGATACAGGATATCCTCTCCAGCAAATCGCAACAAGGTTTCACATGTCACCAACAATTCCTGTTTACAAGCTTTAAATACAGACAGACATGTGCCTCTTCCTTCAAATCTGCGATAACACTATCGCTCAGTGTCAAACTTTAGTTTCCGCTGCTTGTTTTTTTTTTTTTTTTTAATGAGGAGCAAAAAAAAAAAAGAAGAAGAAAAAAAAAAACAGAAATCCTGAAGAAACCCACAAAATTAAAAATAAATGCATAAGCTGAGGAGTTTGTCTCTCTCTCTCTCTCTCTCTAAAAACAAAACAAAACACAGAACTAAATGAGACATTATATACACTGGACAAAAAATATAAATGCAACACTTTTGTTTTTGCCCCCATTTTTCATGAGCGGAACTCAAGGATCTAAAACATTTTCTATGTACATAAGCACTTCTCCTTTGCTGAGATAATCCATCCCACCTCACAGGTGTGGCATATCAAGATGCTGATTAGACAGCATGATTATTGCACGTGTGCCTTAGGCTGGCCACAATAAAAGGCCAAAAACCCAACAAGGCCATACACCTTTAACTGGACCATCATCAAGCTACTGATACTAAATGTGCTAAGGCCACTAGTGTATAAAAGTAAAGAACATGAAAATCTCATATAATGGAAACAATGGAGCAGAGATTTCTTAGATGATCTGCTAGAACAATTAACTGCACATCAAGCTTTATTATTTTTACATTTTGCCATTATTTAACCAGGTTAGTCCTTTTGAGATCTCTTTTACAAGGGAGACCTGGACAGTTAAAAAGTTTACAATTCACCTACCCTACATATCTTTGGATGTGGAACCCACACAAACACGGGGAGAACATGCAAACTCCACACAGAAAGGTAACAGAAGGAATCAATCCCATGACCTTCTTGCTGTGAGGCAACAGCGCTATCCACTAAGCCACCATGCCGCCCGCACTGCCATATTATTACAGATATTTGTGAAATAAAATGCTCAGAAATGACTGGCAGTCATCCACTGTAGCTAGTTGCCACAGCTACAGGTGTCTGTCTGCGATGGGAGCTGACTCGGCTCAGTGGCACACATTGCCTGTCACTCAAAGTGACCACACCCTTAATTATGCAGCCTTTTATGGCTGAAAACATATTTAATGAGTTATTTAAAAAAATCACCCCATATAGTTGTCACGGAGGAGGAAACTAGCTATGGAGACCAAAACCATTTTTGTTTTTGTGGGAGGCTGTAAACATGTTTATTTCTCTTCTCAAGTTGGATATTTTAACATGTGCTTCTATGGTAATGTGCACACTTTAGAACCCAGCCTCAAACAGCCATTCAAGGAGCTGCAAATTTTTCCCTATTGGGTGTATTGAAAATGGATGGATGGAGTTTGGGAGATTCATATTAAAGGAATGACTTATTTCAGTGCCTGTTGTTTTAAATAGAAACAAACTTCTGCTTGCCACGCCCTCTCTTAAAAAAGCGTTTCCCCATCTGTCTCCCATATTTCGTGTGAGCGGGTCAAAGACAGGAAACAGACTTTAGTGGTACAGCTTAGCTAAAATTTCCATAAAAATTGTTCATTTTGTGATAAAAGCATGGAATTTGGCACACATATTCTAAATTAACTAATGTTTATTTTCAAATATGGAGGCATCCTGGAGCTGACCTCTAATGAGCTACAGAAGTCAATAAACAATTACACAGGGGTCAAAATTTAAAAATGCTCCAATCATGTTGAAAACTTTTTCTGATCATAAGGATCCCAAAAAGGCATAGTTTGGAGTATCTATGACTGAATGTTCTCGAGTTATAGGGTAAAAACAGCAAAAAGGCCAGTTTCAGTTTTTACTGGGGTCAAAAGTTAAAGCTGCTCCAATTTTGGTATGAAATGATGCAAATTATTGGTTGAGTTAATAGCATTTTGAAAAGGAATAGTTTGCACCATCTGTCATGCTTAGTTATCATGTTACGGGGTACGTCATATGTCATAGAATCCAATGGACGACCTTGTTTGACCTTTACTTTGGAGACCAAGCATTCAACACAGTCAAAAGTATTCCATTTATTAATCCTTTTATTTCAACCAATAATTTCCATCACTTTGGCTTCATTTTTCTTTTGTTCGTCTCGGTTTTCCTTTTGTTCTTTTATGCACTCTGCACTTGCAGGCTTTTCGGTGAGTGCCGGCTCATTCGTTCACTTTTTCTCAGCGGTTTGTGGCTTTGTCACTTTTTACTTCGCTCAGCTAATGCAATGTGACCAGGCCCTTAAGCTTGGTCAGCCTCGGCGGAGGAAGGTGTCGCAGACCTAATGGTCCGCCCCTAAAAATTGGTCCGCCTTTTGCATCTGCGTCATTTCGGACCACAGCAGCACGTCTGAGACGGCGTCTCTTCACCCAAAGCAATCAAATGGATTAATGGGGTTATTAACCATCAGATGATGAGGGTAAAACCTCTTAAATCATTCTAAAGTCAGTTTTAAGCAGAAACTAGCGCGTTTTAGCAGAAACTCTGCAAAATTCCATGACGCTTTGAAATGACCGAAGCGCAGTGAACGCCATCAGCTAGCAGCTCGTTTAGCCACAGCGCTCTGATTGCTTCATCTGTCTTTTATGATGAAATAATGCTGAATTTATTTGGAAATGATTGTTGTACAAAAGACGATGACTGGACTTCAGTTTGAATCTGTGAACTGCAGCTAATGACGCATGCGCAGATGCAAAAGGCAACCAATTTTTAAGGGGGACCGTTCGGTCAGCAACAAAGGTGCTCAGGGAGTGCCATTCTTGTTTAAACTGCTTTGAATTCATATGACACACATTATAACCCAAATGAAGCAGCATAAATGCCGTTTAAAAAAAAACATTTGCAACTCCAAACAAGACTGGTGGAAATTAATTTTTCAAACACTGCTTAAAATAATCTGAATTTTAATCAGAAATGTGATGTATGTGAGAGAGCAGGCACAAAGTGATTTTAAAAGTGTTTCCATATATACATGATTCGAAATTATTTTAAAAAAAATAATAAATAATAACTGTTGCATCCCTGAAACGTAGAATAAAGACGACAGTGAACACTGATATCAGACTGTAATGAAAAAAAAAGCTTTTGCTTCTTCTCGCAGGCACAGACAGAGAACAATGAGAGGGTGGAAACCACCTGATCACCGGGAGTCTAATAAAGAACAGACTTATTTTAGCGGCGGTGAACGGGACAAATCACACACACACACACGCTGTCATTTTCACTGACGCGCTCCCATCACGCGCCGGTCTACTTTTGTCTCCTCTCAGCTCGCCGAGGCGGCGTCAGTCTGCTCCATCCGCTCGCATCCGCGCTCGTCTTCTTACCTTTGCGCTCCTGACGCTCGTATCCCTCTTTGGGTGTCGATAAGGTAGCCGTTCGCCTACATATTGGCCGGTTATCGGCTTTATGCCGTGCCGTTCGCCCCGCGTCGAGCCGCGCTCACCACGCCTTTAGCCGCCGACTATTATGTGAACAAACCCCGCATCTCCTCCCGCCCTCCCTGCGTCTCCCATCCATCCAGCAGCTGCCGGCGTCTTCACACTTCAAGTGTCCGCGATAATGACGTGTGGGGCAGCGGCACACAATGAGCTTTAATTTCACCGCTGGTCTTAAGGGTTTCTACCGAAATTTTCAGTTGAATATTGTATTTGAGAGTGGGGGAAAAAAAAACATCTGTTTTACTCCTGTATAGTTCTAATATGCAGAAATAATGCAGAATTGGAATACAGGAGTCAGCAAATAAATCACCACACTTGCATGCATTGTTAAAAATAAAGAGGCCATTTTCAGATCTCGAAATGCAGTTTTTTTGTCTGTCACCACCGATGTCTTGAAACGATAACACAATTTGTAGGACAAAAATGCACGACAAATATTGACATGATGTAGAGGTGGGCGATACCGGGAATTTTGGTATTGATCCGATACCAAGTAAATACAGGCCCAGTATCGCCGATATCGATACTGATACCGATATTTTCATATTTAAGCTTCATAGATCCAAAGGATCCAAAAGACCTAGGATAGAATTTCGCCTAACATTGTACGTGACAACAAAATACTTTATTATCACAATCAACATTTTTGTTTAAAAAAATATCACTCAACACAACTTAAAATCTCCTGAGGTAGAGGGCTGATTCGAAGAGAGCGCTGAGTGGGCGGGCCAGGCTGAGCCTACCTGCATGGCTGTTGGGTGGCGCCGCTGAGCCACATGATGGCGCAACAACAAAAGACTAGAGGGGGGAGGGTGCGCTGCTCCTTGTGTGACGCAGCGCTGCTCTTACAGACAGAGAGTAGACTTTGATGAATCTGCGTGCACAGCAGTCAGTCCGTGCGGGAGAGAAAAAAAGCTTGAGTATCGATCTTTATACACGAGGATCGTTCAATATCAATACCAGCATTGGTATCAATATTATCAATATTAGGATCAATCCGCCCACCTCTAGTCCTCACACTTCAAGTGTCCGCGATAATGACGTGTGGGGCAGCGGCACACAATGAGCTTTAATTTCACCGCTGGTCTTAAGGGTTTCTACCGATATTTTCAGTTGAATATTGTATTTGAGAGTGGGGAAAAAAAACATCTGTTTTACTCCTGTATAGTTCTAATATGCAGAAATAATGCAGAATTGGAATACAGGAGTCAGCAAATAAATCACCACACTTGCATGCATTGTTAAAAATAAAGAGGCCATTTTCAGATCTTGAAATGCAGGTTTTTTTTGTCTGTCACCACCGATGTCTTGAAATGATAACACAATTTATAGGACAAAAATGCACCACAAATATTGACATGATGTAGAGGTGGGCGATACCGGGAATTTTGGTATTGATCCGATACCAAGTAAATACAGGCCCAGTATCGCCGATATCGATACTGATACCGATTTTTTCATATTTAAGCTTCATAGATCTCAAAATGCATTTTTTTTTTTTTTTTGTCTGTTATCACCGATGTCTTGAAATGATAACACAATTTGTAGGACAAAAACACACCACACCACAAATATTGACATGATGTATTCTTTGTGAAGTACAGTGTCAAAGAAGTTGCTTGTTTCAATGTTTATGTGCTTTAACTGGAAAGGATGCACTGTGAAAATACTGTATCAAGCCGCAACCCCGGTGCTGAAAAATGAAGCCAACACGGAAGTGTCACTTGCAGTTCCTTGAATGGCCACTTGAGGCTGGCTCCACAAGCGAGTCAATCCCAACCTGATCTAACGCCAACTTCGTGATAGCATCGCACAGAGTGATTTAATTAGTTTGTGATGGTATCCAAAATTTTGGGGTGTCATGGGGTGGGGGAGCATTAGGGTTTGGGTTAGGGTTAAAAATAGTGACTGAAACTTGACCATGTCACCGAAAATGTGACACATTTCATGTCTGTATTACAAAAAAAACAAAACAAACAAGAGTCTGGCTGTCAATCCCCGTACAGCTCCATGTTAAAATGTCTAGCATTACAACACAACGTGTACAGCCTGATACACCCTATGAGAAGTGTATGAGGGGAGATTTTTTCTTGTATAAACTATACATTTTAGCTATTTTAACTCATGGATAATGAAAGAATTAAAAATGAATATGATAATTTTAAAAAAAATGGTCATTTTGAGTAACCGCTAGTATGTGTGGGGTCAAGGGCCCTGTTAGAAGTGGTTGCTAGTTGCTGTGGACTCGACTGTGTTTGTCCTTTCTGAGCATTTTATGACAAATAGTTGAGATAATATGGCTTTTTCTTCATTCATTGTAGAGCTGCATCAGGAAGGGCATCCAGCTTAAAGCTTGTGCCACATCAGCATGCAGATCTACGTTGGATCTGCTGTGAAAACAAAGGAGCAACCAAAGAGACTTACAGTTGACATGATATGGCTTACTGTTTGGTTTGTACTTTCAGACCATCTAAGAAGTTGACGCAACAGTAATTTGAGTGACATTTTTGTATTATTTAATTTGTATGTTAGCACTAATTAGCATGTACTGATAGCTTGGCGATGTTAGCTCAACTCATGGTGCCATGGCTACTGAAGCAATAACCCATTCACAGTTTTTAATACCCGCACCCAAGTAACTCACTGTGCAAAAACATTCATTAGTGAAACACCAAAACCAATGTTAGCGTGCTAGCAAGACAACAGCTTCTCTCTCTCTCTCTCCCTCCCTCTCTCAGCAATGAAAAATTAATCAAATTGCTGCTACCCAGCTTCACCTCAGGGAGCTTCGGTGGTGGCTGTCAGCTGTGCACTCTGACAGGTTGACACTAATCCATTAAGGTACCAAAAATGTTTTCACTTGCATCTGCTTTCTCAATACCGCAGCACTATGCCCCTGGCACACCCAAAAAGTACAGATACCACTCTGATCGGTTGATATCATGTTTAGACTACAATACGCCCCTGTCTAGTGAGCGCAATAATTCCAACTTCTTTGCACCCCGTGCCAAAATTTTTGAAGGTATTTCCCACCATTTGGACATGCTCCAAATGCACTTGTGCCCTCTGCACAAGGGGTGGTGATGGTCTAATGGTTAAGTGTTGGGCTTGAGACCAGAGGATCCTCGATTCAAATCCTAGCCTGACTGGAAAATCACTAAGGGCCCTTGGGCAAGGTCCTTAATCCCCGAGTTGTTCCCGGTGTATAGTGGGCACCTTGCATGGCAGCAGCCTGGCATCGGGGTGAATGTGAGGCATTGATGTGTAAAGCACTTTGAGCATCTGATGCAGATGGAAAAGCGCTATATACGCAGTCCAATCATGCACAACTTCGTTTTGCATCTGCTGTCAAAATAGGGCCCTTTGTGTCCCGAGCTTGAATTGTGAGCCAGAAAGACATTATATGAGGATAATTTAAGAAAAGTAATGTTGTGTTTCTCAGGAGAATTACTCCCTGAGTAACATTACAGACAGCAATGAATATTTTAGGAGAGCTGGTACCCTGAGCAGGAATGAATATTGCATGTGAACTCCACACCAGTAATCTGGTTCAGCAGTCTGACTTTTGATCTGTAGTGAGCAATGATCAGTTTTAGAAAACTGACTGACGAGGGATTTAGTTTCACAGGTGGTGCTGACATGGCTTCATTCAAGCATGGTTTGAAAGGAAAACATAGATGCTGATAGGTAGGATATACACAGAAGAGAAAAAGAAAACATCTGCAGCAAAGTTCACAGTGTGCACACAGCATGAATGTAGATTAAAGTACAGTTACACAGAGAATGAGCACTTAAGGAGAGAATAAGCACTTTTCCCACTTACCTTAAAATGTACCTGCAAGTGACAGGCTGCAGTACCTTCTGGAATTTTCCCATGAGGTCCATCCCAAAGGTTGAAACAGCTGCAACTTGGTCAGTGAACTAAATTTTCATACATAGCAGTAGATGCCACCGGTATTAATCCACCGGTCACTGTAACATTCAGCGTTATGTCTCTACTTTCTGCTGATTGCACGCACCCGTGTTGTGCACGCAAATCTGTTTCCTCATCAGAATTCCACTCACTTCTGCATTAATCCCCTGAATAGCAATAACAGCATATCTAGGCCTTGGTTGGTTTTATGATATGCCTGCAAAACACGCTTTAATAAACTGGAGCATTAACCAACCCACCACCTTGGATTGCATTTATATTTCATTCCACTTAAATAGCCGTATGCATTCAGATAACACCCCAAATAGATTTGCTGTCATCTGCGCCACAAGCTTTCCACCTGCCTTCAAGTGGATAATGACCGCTGAAATCAGGACTAGGGTGTACTTGCAGTCTATAGTATGCGGGTCCTCCCCACCTTGCCTGTGCTCTTGAATTACTGACATCAGGCGTGAGTAAGTATTTCATTAAGATTCCCCCTCAAACCATCTGTCCGGTGAGTCTCCTCCTTACAGGAAAATGCTCCCATAAAAAGAAGACATCCGCATTAGAAATTAAATTCTTTATATAGACGGTGAAAGCTGCTATGTTAACATATTTTAACACAATAAGAACACTGCAGGAATAAATATGTTACATAACATTTTATTTAGTTTCTATTTCAACTGAAATACACGCAATTTAGGTTCTTTTCATTTGCATTTTATTCCACTTTGAATGTTTGGTTATTGTTCTAAAAAGGTTTCCTTTATGCACTTTATAGTCCATGAGCCAAGCAGGTTTTCGGTTAGGGATGTCCCGATACCGAGTCTCGATCCGATACTTTAAAAAACTGAATGAACAATGAACAAATGCTAAATATATAATAATTTCATTTTAATCACCTTATTTTATTATTTATCACTTAAACAGTGCACTTCTCCTTGAGGTAGCTTGAACAATCAAGTAATAATCTACCAGACTTAAAAAATGTACAAATTCCCATGTTATTTTATTTGTCTAAAAATAAATGTCCAAGGTTCCTTATGTTAAACAAGAAATTATCTAATGTGAAATAACAGGTGGTTTTAATTTACAGATGAAAGGTTTCTAAAGAACCATTTATTGATTTAGCTATTTTAATTACAAGTGTTCTAAACTTTTTTTAAATAGTAATCAGAAATTTTGAGGTAGCAAACAACAACAACAAAAAACATTTCCAAGGATTTTTCTTCAGAAAACTGCTCTATAAATGACCAGTCCTGTGACACGTTTCTGTTTTGTACAGATCAGTGGTTTCTACACCGATCTGTTTTGTACAGATCAGTGGTTTCTGCCACTAGTCTTCGGTGTTTTGGCCTGACTCGTCGTTCCTATTGGACAGCGCAAAGCTACGTCAGAGCTCAGAGCGTCAAAAGTTGGACTGGGTTGAACTTATGTTTTTTTCTTTTGTTCAATAAAAAAAGATTGGGTTGAACTTTGACCGCATCAGCCTGCTGATAAGCGGCAATGCGCGCTCCTGTCAGAAGCGTCCCTTTAGCTCAGCTTTTGACGTGATGCTTCTGACGCCTCTAAAACGCAATGCGTCTCATTTAAAATAATGCTTTTTAGACCGATTCTTGACACCCCTGACGCTTCTGACGCGTGAAAGGCCCATTCATCTGCAATAATGAGCTTGAAATAACGCTGATCAAAATAATGAGGATAAAATCTATATCGGATTCCTGATTGGGATGCAACATCCGATTTCGATCAAGTCTGAAACCACGTGATCGGGCCCGATTTCTGATCACGTGATCAGATCGGGACATCCCTATTTTCGCTACCACTTAAGGTGACTAAACAACATTTTGAATCCAGCCTCAGTGTATCATGGCCTACACAAAAATATATGATAGCCATCCCAGGGTGGTAGCTGTAGCCAGCTATGGCTCAATGAAGAATTACACAGAGGTCAAAATTTAAAAATGCTCCAATCACACTGAAAACTATATCACATAATTTGTCTGATCATAACAATTCCAACAAAGTATAGTTTGGACTATCTATGATAGAATGTTCTGGAGTTATGGGGTAAAAACAGCAACAATGGTGACAAAGGTCAGTTTCAGTTTGTACAGGGGTCAAAAGTTGAAGTTGCTCCAATTTCAGTAAAAAAAAAAAGATGCAAATTATTGTTTGGGTTAATATGATTCTAAAAAGGAATAGTTTGCGCCATTTGTCATGCTTAGTTATCATGTTACAGGGTAACATATGTCACATGTCATTGAATTCAATGGACATCGACATTGTATGACCTTTACTTTGGAGGCAAAACATTCAACACAGCCAAAACTATTCCATTTATTAATCCTTTTATTTCAACCAATAATTTGCCTCATTTTTTACTGAAATTGGAGCAACTTCAACTTTTGACCCCTGTACAAACTGAAACTGACCTTGGTCACCATTGTTGCTGTTTTTACCCCATAACCCCAGAACATTCCATCATAGATAGTCCAAAGTATACTTTGTTGGAATTGTTATGATCATACAAATTATGTGATATAGTTTTCAATGTGATTGGAGCATTTATAAATTTTGACCTCTGTGTACTTCTTTATTGAGCCATCGCTGGCTACAGCTACCACCCTGGGATGGTTATCATACATTTTTGTATAGGCCATGGTACACTGAGGCTGGATTCTAAGGGTCATTTAGTCACCTTAAGTGGTACCAACTAGGTCAAAATTGATGACTGGCTCATGGACTATTATGTCTTCTTTTCAAACAGTGGAATCAGGTGTCAAAAATGAATTCATAGTGCATTCATCACTATGTTTAATCTGATACACTGCCTGAGTAAAAGTGTAATATGTACTTGCAATAAGTGCGACATGTGAATGCATAATTAATTGTGATGACGTTGTGGAAAGGGGTTTGAATGTTTAATGGGTGAGTACTGAATGAGCTTGCAAACACTTTTACAGTTCTTCCAACACTACAACTGGTAGATATTTTATGTAGCTCAACCCACAGCATGAATTACTATGGTTGAAGTCTTTGGAAAGAAAAAACCTAAATCTTGCATCTTTTCCTTCTGTTAATGCGTCACAAGTAACACTGGCCACCAGGACACTGTGATTAGCAGCAAGACTTCATATGGAGCATCCAGAATGTATTCACAGCGCTGCACTTTTTCCATATTTTTTATGTTACAGCCTTATTCCAAAATGGATGAAATTTTTCCCCCTCAAAATTCTACACACAATACCCCATAACGACATTGTGGGGGGGGAAAAAAAGGTTTTTGGTTGTGTTTTGTTTTGTAAATTAAAAAAAAAAAAAAAAAAAAACTAAGAAATCACATGTACATAAGTATTCACAGTCTTGGCCATGAAGCTCAAAATTGAGCTCAATTGCATCCTGTTTCCACTGGTCATGCTTGAGATATTTCTACAACTTAATTGGAGTCCACCTGGGGTAAATTCAGTTGATTGGACATAATTTGGAAAGGCACGCACCTGCCTCCATATAAGGTCCCACAGCTGACAGTGTATGTCAGAGCACAAACCAAGCATGAAGACCTCCGAGACAGGATTGTCTGAATGCACAAATCTGAGGAAGGGTACAGAAACATTTGTTTGATCATTCCCCAAAGTTTCAGTTATTTTGGTCGTTTTGGTTAAAAGTCATGTTCTTTCAAAATTATGCTCTGTATGGTATGATTTATTGGCGAAATAGGCCTCCAGGCAAAATGTATTTTCCTTGGTTAACCAAAGATTTATTATAATTTTTATGGGTTTTGTGTTTTTTTTTTTGGGGGGGGGGGGGGGGGGGGGTGTCACCCTGTACATTAGAAAATACTGTGTTTCATTTTCTTGCTTCAATCAAAATTGTGATTAAAGGTTTAGTTGCAGCCACAGATGATTTTTAGATTTCAAAGTGGGCTATGAAGTTCTTAATTTTGGGTATGGCCGCATTTATTGTTATTAATTTGAACTACAGTCTTTCTGTACATTTCTGGTTGGGATTTGTTTTCACTTATATGTTATCAATATAGGAGATCTTTAGAAATGTCAATAATATGGGTCAACAGAAGTTGCTAAATCATCCTGCCGTATTCACTTTGAGTGAGATTGGAGATTTTTGTCACCATGGTGATTAATCTCTAAGAGGCCAGCGGGGCCTCACCGTGACAGTTTGCTGGCACAACAATCTGATCAGTGACTGTCAACATGGGCCTGCAGTAATATCCTGCAGCACCCGGACAACGTTGGCTCACAGTCAAGATTCTTGTTTTGAATCTAGCATGTGGTGGCAAACGACCACTGCTGTGTGTTGATCGGCTCCTGGCGGCTTGCCACCAAACACCAGGCGAGATAAGCAAAGTAACAAGAAGAGACCCTACACCCCGGAGCTGAAACTTTCCTCTCCGCGATGGCCTCGATTCCAGTTCAGCTTCTGTGCTCCAAACCACCGGTGTTTGCACTATCATTGGCCATTAAATCTGCACCACTGTGTAAACTATGAGGTGTTAACCTTTATGTTGCTGGACACTGGCGGGCCTCACTGGATATTTATATGCCTGCACCTGTATGCTGCCTCTCAACACATTCATGCATTGTGACTGTGAATATACAAAGATATGGGCTCTGTGCACAGGAGGTTTTCAACACAGCAACAGTTGAGAGGTGAATTTTAGACACAACCCCCCCACCCCCCAAGCACACTGTAAACCCCAACAAGTTAGCAGAACTCAAAAATATTGAGGCAATCAATCGGGTAGTGCAGTATCATTTGAGGGTGGGCACTAAAGGGGTAAAATATGACGCATATGATGTAATTTCTCTACTTCCGGGGACAGAAACGCAGCACTTTTTCTGAGTTTTTGGGCAAATTACACACAATGTAAAAATGCAAAGAAAAGTGATGTTGCGGTGGAAAGTGGACATGTGTGCCGGCTTGTTTATGACCCAGTGTCACAGACCAAATGGTTTCCCCCCCCAAAACTTGGTCAGCCCTGCCTCCTCTGTGCATGCATCATTTTGGAGCTGTGAATTGTTCTGTAATTTATGTCTGTAGCATGGCTCAAGCAGAGGGTCACCCCTTTGAGTCTGGTCTGCTTGAGATTTCTTCCTCAGAGGGAGTTTTTTCTTACCACTGCTGCTTTGGGAGTTGGTAAGGTTAGACCTTACCTGTGTGAAGCGCCTTGAGGCAACTCTGTTGTGATATGGTGCTATATAAATGAAAATAAATCCATCCATCCGTCCATTTTCTTCCGCTTTATCCTGAGTCGGGTCGCGGGGGCAGCAGCTCAAGCAAAGCCGCCCAGACCTCCAGATCCACACACACACCTCCCCCAGCTCCTCCAGGGGAACCCCAAGGCGTTCCCAAGCCAGCCGAGAGATGTAGTCCTTCCAGCGTGTCCTGGGTCTTCCCCGGGGCTTCCTCCCAATGGGACGTGCCCGGAACACCTCTCCAGCGAGGCGTCCAGGGGGCATCCGGAAAAGATGCCCGAGCCACCTCAACTGACTCCTTTCGACGTGGAGGAGCAGCGGCTCGACTCCAAGCTCCTCCTGACTGACCGTGCTCCTCACCCTATCTCTAAGGGAGTGCCCAGCCACCCTGCGGAGGAAACTCATCTCGGCCTCTTGTACTCGCGATCTCGTTCTTTCGGTCATGAGCCAAATCCCATGACCATAGGTGAGGATTGGAACGTAGATCGATCGGTAAATCAAGAGCTTTGCCCCCCTACTCAGCTCTCTCTTCACCACGACGGTACGATACAGCGACCGCATCACTGCAGATGCTGCACCGATCCATCTATCGATCTCACGCTCCATCCGTCCCTCACTCGTGAACAAGACCCCAAGATACTTAAACTCCTCCACTTGAGGCAAGGACACTCCACCGACCTGAAGAGGGCAAAGCACCTTTTTCCGGTCGAGAACCATGGCCTTGGATTTGGAGGTGCTGATTTTCATCCCGGATGCCCCACACTCGGCTGCAAACCGCCCCAGTGCACGCTGAAGGTCCTGATTTGACGAAGCCAACAGAACCACATCGTTCGCAAACAGCAGAGACGAGATTCTGTGGTTCCCAAACCAGACCCCCTCTACACCCTAGAAATTCTGTCCATAAAAATAATGAACAGAACCGGTGACAAAGGGCAGCCCTGGCGGAGGCCAACGTGCACTGGAAACAGGTTTGACTTACTATTGGCAATGCGACCCAAGCTCCTGCTGTGGTCGTACAGGGACCGGATAGCCCTTAGCAAAGGCCCCCGGACCCCGTACTCCCGGAGCACCCTCCACAGGGTGCCCCGAGGGACACGGTCGAACGCCTTCTCCAGATCCACAAATCACATGTGGACTGGTTGGGCGAACTCCCATGAACCCTCGGGCACCTGATGGAGCGTGTAGAGCTGGTCCAGTGTGCCGCGACCAGGACGAAAACCACACTGCTCCTCCTGAATCCGAGGTTCGAACATTGGTCGAATTCTCCTCTCCAGTACTCTGGAATAGACCTTACCGGGGAGGCTGAGGAGTGTGATCCCCCTATAGTTGAAACACACCCTCAGGTCCCCCTTCTTAAACAGAGGGACCACCACCCCGGTCTGCCAATCCAGAGGCACTGTCCCCGATCGCCACGCGATGTTGCAGAGGCGTGTCAGCCAAGACAGTCCCACAACATCCAGAGAGTTAAGGTACTCAGGACGGATTTCATCCACCCTAGGAGCCTTGCCAACGAGGAGCTTTCTAACCACCTTGGTGACTTCGGCCTGGGTAATGGATAAGTCCGCCTCTGAGTCCCCAGTCTCTGCTTCCTCTTTGGAAGATGTGACGATAGGATTGAGGAGATCCTCAAAGCATTCCTTCCACCGCCCAACAACATCCCCAGTCAGGGTCAGCAGCTCCCCACCCGCACCGTAAACAGTGCTGGTGGAGAGCTGCTTCCACCTCCCGAGGCGTCGGATGGTTTGCCAGAATCTCCTCAAGGCCGACCGATAGTCCTCCTCCATGGCCTCCCCGAACTCCTCCCAGACCTGAGTTTTTGCCTCTGTGACCACACGGGCTGCAGCACGCTTGGCCTGCCGATACCTGTCAGCTGCCTCCGGGGTCCCACCTACCAACAAAGATAAGTAGGACTCCTTCTTCAGCTTGACGGCATCCCTTACTTCCGGTGTCCACCACCGGGTTCGGGGATTGCCACCCCGACAGGCACCAGAGACCTTGTGACCACAGCTACGAGCGGCCACATCGACAATGGAGGTGGAGAACATGGTCCACTCGGACTCCATGTCTCCAACCTCCCCCGGGATCTGGGAGAAGCTCTCCCGGAGGTGGGAGTTGAAGACCTCGCTGACAGAGGGTTCCGCCAGTCGTTCCCAGCAGACCCTCACAATACATTTGGGCCTGCCAGGTCTGAGCAGCTTCCTCTCCTCCCAGCGGATCCAAAGCACAGCAGATCTGAGATGGATTTGCATGTTGATTTGCCACAAGTTTCACACCGGGAGCCCTTCCTGGCACAACTCCACATTAAATGAAGAAATGTGGCAGGCGTGGGGTTTAAACCTGGAAACTACTGCACCAAAACCAAGCGCACTAACCACTTGGTCACCACCCCTGCTAAATGATTCATTAAGTCTACTAAAATATTTTCATATATAATTACTTAATTCTTTTAAGTTGTGCTTAGGTTATGCTTTGAAGTTTTGCTTACTTAATATATAATCAGTTCAAGTCAATCAAAAATTCTGAGTTTAATTTATTCAAAAAGTAAGACCATGTTACACAAACTTGAAATATCTAAGTAAGTAGAACGTTTTCTTAAAACTTCAAGTTTACACTACGTAATCTTTTTAATTAATTTGAACATTCATGTTTACAGTGCATAGTTTACAGTGATGACAGAAAATGGGCTTTCTGATACTCTGAATTAAATTATCTAAGTGATCCTGAAAAATTGTTGACTATCTTTTTAAATCCTAGGAAAAAAATTTCTGAGATAATTTCAAAATAATTATTTTGAAATGCTCAAAACAATAAATGACACAACTGACTGCTTTTTTTTGCATTCAATTTTAAAATGTTCAAAATACTAAATGAAACAATTGCTTCAGAAATTGATTCACTGTTTTAAAAAGAGCTTGTAACACTATGATGGATGTCTGTTGGATAGTGGGATTTTGGTTGCTTTTTATTTATTTATTTATTTTTTACTGTTTTGAAACACTTAAAAAAGTAAAAGTTAACTTAAAGTTTCAGAAAACAGCTTGCTGATTACAGTTGAAAAATTAAATTAAAACAGTTGCTTCAACAAAGTCCTCAATTACTAAAACCCAGAAATACTAAATGAAACATTCCAGCGTTTATAAGAATCAATCACATTTGATTACATTATGCAAATGATGCAGTTTCCATTTTGAAAAACACAGTATGACATAATTGCTTCAGAAAATAATTATTTTGAAATGAAACAAATAACTTTTTTTTTTTTATTCAGTGTTTTTAAATGTTCAAAATACCAAATAAAGCAATTGCTTCAGAAAATAATTCATTGTTTTGAAGGGAACTTGAAACACTGTGATGGTGACATCTGGTGGATAGTGGGAATTTCCTTGCTGTTTTGAAACACTTTAAAAAGTAAAAGTAAATTCAATTAATGATTCATAAATCAGTTTGCTGATTAAATACAAATAATTTACTGTTGCAAAACACTTGAAAATTTCAATTATAACAGTTGATTCAGCAAAACCAGTCTTTAAAACCCTAGAAATATTAAATGAACCATGTCAATGTTTCTAAGAAGTAAAACATTTACTTGATTACATTATGCAAATGATGCAGTGTTTCAATTTTTAAAAACACATGCTTCAGAAAATAATTGTTTGGCAATGCTAAAAAAAAAAGGTAAATTAAATAACTGCTTCACAAAATGGTCAATTGTTCCAAACTGTCTGAATAAATAAACAACTGCTCCAAGAAATTGGTTCTGCATTTTGAAATCCTGGGAATACCACAACAACAAATTGCTCAAGCAAAAGATGTTTCAAAAAACTCAGTGGCCCCTGTTCCAAATGAACTCATGACTCTTCCCCTGGTTATCAGTTACCAGACAAACAAGCATTTTGATATCAGGGTTTTGTTATCACATTTATAGCCCAGATTACAGATCTACATATTACAGTCAGTGATACGAACTGTGTGTTTTCTTGAAAAAAATCACTTTGTCTTAAATAATTCATATTATTGCTGTGCTTTTAAGACCTTACTTCAGAGCTTCTTTATTTTTGGTGTCATCGTCACCACAAAGTAATTACGATGCATTAAGTCTCCAGGGCTGTTCGAATTGTGCAAAAACTTACATCAATGTGCAAAACTAGCCCCAACAAAAGAAAATGTTCAAATATTTATATACTATAACCACTTGCAAAGGTTATTGTAGTGAACACACTGTGTGGCCCTCTTTTTTACCCCATTGCAGTGTTGAGAATGTGGGCTGTCAGCTCTGCTGTGCATCAGTTTGCATCACATCTTCTATTATGCCTCAGTTTAGTTTTGACATGCCACTGATTGCACCAGTTATTTTGACAATATGAACCACAAATATTTAGGAATCTTGCAAATGATTGTGTTTCTGTTCTGTTTTTTTTTTTTTTTTTTTTTTAACATTATCTCTTTAATCATATACACCTTTTTCTCCCTAGTTTTTAGCTCTGCACTTTGCAGAATATTTTCATTTGCATCATATTTGCATGGGTAAAGTGCAGCCTTAAACCAGTTGGGCAGGATGACGTGAATGCAAATACTGATCTTGTGTTTCCAGTCTGTAATAGAAAGTGGCCCCCTGTGGGCACGCGCCTGTGGCTTTCCTAGATATATACTGCCCCCGTGTGGTGAGTGGGAGACAGCGAACGGGACCGACACCTGGCGATCACAGCAGACTGGGCTGACAGGAACCCTGTGATCCTGCACAGGAAGCAGACGGAACCACGCAGAAATGAGGATCGACGGAGTCTCCAGGTTTGTCCGAATTAGTGCGCAAAAGCTTGCATGCGTTATTCTTTAGCAATGTGCATTTTTAATCACTGTCAGATGATTTTATGATTTCAAATTACATTTGATTCATTCTTCATCAGCACACATAATGCCAAAGTGATCAAACTGCTGTTTGATGAACAGCTTGTATTATCGGTTGTTGATGATGCTGATTATTTTTGACAATTGTTGCATTATTTAGTTAATAGTTTTAAAAGTTTAAAAGTCACAATGTCTTCTAGTAATTTGTTTTAACAAATCAACAGTCTAAATTTAATTTTTGACTAGTTTGCACGAATGTATCAAGTTTAACTAAATTTGTCATTAATTTATGCTGCGCTTAAACGAGACTTAACCTTTTTATTTGTCCTACCTTTGACACAGATCTGCTAAATCTGGTTTGATCTGATCAAATTTTGGACTACTCGTATTTGCATATTATGATCCAAGATCAGATTCACATCTGATTTTCTTTTTCTCTTTTTCTTTGTGATTTGGCATACATACATATGATTCTGTGTGACCTTGACATATGTTCAAAACTTAACCACTTGACTAAAACACAACTCTTCCACCATGGTTAACCCTTATTGGCTCCAAACTGAGGTCACATATCTTCTGACCAATAGAAAGGTAATCCATCATTTCGTATTAGTGTTTAATAGTAACCACAGATGCATCTTTAACAAATTCCTTGAAATAGCCTATCCAGATATTTCCTGTGGCTTAAAAATTCTGTCATTGGCCTGTAACCTTGACTTTTAACCTGCTCCCACCTCAAAATCAAATCCATTTGTCCTTGGTTGGCCCTTAGTCATTTTACCAAGTATTTATCCAAATTGAAGTTATTTTGTTCACACACGGACGGACAAACATACAATCCCGAAAACAGTATCACCGCAACTGCTATCAATGTGCTCAGGTGTAATAAAAAATTTAATAAAACAAACATCTCATTCTGACTAATTTTCAGCATGATTCACACCATTCTTCTTTATCCATCCATCCATCCATCCATTTTCTTCTGCTTTATCTGGAGTCAGGTCGCGGGGGCAGCAGCTCAAGCAAAGCCGCCCAGACCTCCCGATCCACACACACCTCTCCCAGCTCCTCCGGGGGAACCCCAAGGCCTTCCCAAGCCAGCCAAGAGATGTAGTCCCTCCAGCCTGTCCTGGGTCTTCCCCGGGGCCTCCTCCCAATGGGACGTGCCCAGAACACCTCTCCAGCGAGGCGTCCAGGGGCCATCCGGAAAAGATGCCCAAGCCACCTCAACCGACTCCTTTCGATGTGGAAGAGCAGCGGCTCCACTCCGAGCTCCTCCTGAGTGACCGAGCTCCTCACCCTATCTCCAAGGGAGCGCCCAGCCACCCTGCGGAGGAAACTTATCTCTGCCGCTTGTACTCGCGATCTCGTTCTTTCGGTCATGAGCCAAATCTCATGACCATAGGTGAGGATTGGAACGTAGATCGATCGGTAAATCGAGAGCTTTGCCCCCCTACTCAACTCTCTCTTCACCACGACGGTCCGATACAGCAACCGCATCACTGCAGATGCTGCACCGATCCGTCTATCGATCTCACGCTCCATCCGTCCCTCACTCGTGAACAAGACCCCAAGATACTTAAACTCCTCCACTTGAAGCAAGGACACTCCACCGACCTGAAGAGGGTAAAGCACCTTTTTCCGGTCGAGAACCATGGCCTCAGATTTGGAGGTGTTGATTTTCATCCCGGACGCTTCACACTCAGCTGCAAACCGCCCCAGTGCACGCTGAAGGTCCTGATTTGACGAAGCCAACAGAACCACATCGTCCGTAAACAGCAGAGACGAGATTCTGTGGTTCCCAAACCAGACCCCCTCTACACCCTGGCTGCGCCTAGAAATTCTGTCCTTAAAAATAATGAACAGAACGGGTTCACGTTCCAGTGCACGTTGGCGGAGGCCAATGTGCACTGGAAACAGGTTTGACTTACTACCGGCAATGTGAACCAAGCTCCTGCTGCGGTCGTACAGGGACCGGATAGCCCTTAGCAAAGGACCCCGGACCTCGTACTCCTGGAGCACTCCCCACAGGGTGCCCCGAGGGACACGGTCGAACGCCTTCTCCAGATCCACAAAACACATGTGGACTGGTTGGGCGAACTCCCATGTACCCTCGAGCACCTGATGGAACGTGTAGAGCTGGTCCAGTGTGCCGCGACTAGGACGAAAACCACACTGCTCCTCCTGAATCCGAGGTTCGACCATCGGTCGAATTCTCCTCTCCAGTACTCTGGAATAGACCTTCTTTATTCTATTGACCTTCTAGATTCTTCTTTATACCAATCTTAAATTCATCAGGGATTATCTTCATTCCGACTAAATGTTTAAACTATGATATGAATTTTATGCTTTCCTAAAGTGATGTCACTTGTATTTTGTATGAATTGTCACCTTAAGGAGATTAAGCAAGTTCTTGGATGATGCAATCGTCTCCTGGTAATAAAAACGGGTTAAATATTGTGCATTTTGGAAGGATGCGTTTCAAAACAACAAATTATTAAGTATTAGTAAATTATTTCTAATAAATGTAGTTAAATAACAGTAAATTATTTTAAGAAACACTTTCGATTCGTTATGAGAAGGTTGTAAAACCACGCGGCTGTTCCAGCCAATGAAAACAGTGCTGACATTGACAGCCGCGGTGCATGCCGGTCCTTGTAGTCTTTGTGCTGCGGGCAGCCAGTTAACGGCAGCGCTTACGCTGGCGTGGAGAACTACACAGCAGTCCGTCCTGGGCAGAGGCTGCTTGTCTTTTACGCCGCTGTTTTCTGAGCCCCTAAAACAAAAAACAAAAAAAAAGAGGTGTTTTTGACTTTTCAGAAAGTTGACAGCTGCAACTATGCAGTCCGAATCGGGAATAGTTCCCGACTTCGATGTCGCGGAGGAGTTTCAAGAGGAACCCAAAACGTATTACGAACTAAAGAGTCAGCCGCTAAAAAACAGGTCAGTTGTTTGGTTGTGGAGTGGACAGTTGTGTTCCCCACGCTGAAGTGCTTTTGGTGTTCAGGTGATAACCGTGCTGCAGACTTTGTGCTGTGTGAAGGTGTTGCGGTGATGTTGGAAGAGCTGAGCCCTGTCATTATGCTTTTTTTTCTGCTGCTAGTTATGCAACGTTGGGTGTTGTCAACATCCAACTTCAAATATTAGCTCGTGGAGGAGCAGACGGATCACAGTTTGGAGGGGATGCTGCAGATCACTGTCTCAAGAAATGATTTTGCATGAAAAAAAATCACTGACGTGTGGTCAGGCAGTATAAATTGTGTTTGAATATTTTCTGCAGCATTTCTGGAATTAATTGTAATTAATTTCTGGAATTAATTGGAAAAAAGTGCTGATGATATTTTGAAAATATGTTTTCCCCATGCAACTTGATGATCTCTGACAGAATCTTAGTATTAACTTCTCACTCACTGCAGGTATTGCTCCTCCTTTATAATTGTGATGGTAAGACGTTTCATTAGTTCCAGGCTTACTGGCAAATTACACACCTGTTTATATTTGAAAATGATTGAGAAAGCGATCGATGACCAAATTCTGTTATATCTGTTAGAGAATGAATTTTTGAACCTCTACAATCAACTTTTGGAGCTCACCATTGCACTTTGCAATTGCACTTACGGAAATGGTGAACAATCTTGCTGGCTGGAGATGGAGACTGCTTCCCTGTTACTGCTCTTAGAATTGAGTGCTGTATTTGATACAGTGGATCACTTTGTTTTGCTAGACAGAACTGACAACTAGCTTGGTATTTCTGGTAAAGTGCTTATATGTCAGAGAGTTTACCTGTCTGTTCAATTGCAAGACATTTTTTACAACAATATTATGTTAAATGAAGTTTGGGGTACCCCAGGGATCAATTCTAGGTCCATTGTTATTCTTTGTTGATGTTTCACCTCTTGGTCAGATTATACATAGTCATGGGATTAATTTTCGCTGCTAGTAATGTGCCCCTTATTCAGAATAGGAGAAGAGTTGGATGTCATCTGATTTTTTAAACTTATGAATTCAGGGATGATTGTTATTCATCCTATTAGACATATACTTCTATATGATCATTTAATACTATATCACTGTACATAGAGATATTATCATAAATAGTGCAAGTATGGTAGTATTATGAGACTACATAGTGAAAGAGATGGGAATCTTGGTGTGATATTTGACCAGTCTATCCTATGAAAATACTGCATAATAATGCCAAATACCACCGCCAGACCAATGGAATTCTAAGTAAAGTGTTGTGAAATGCCATCATCAGAATGCAGTGCTTTCAAATGCCACCAGTTGTAATATAAATAATAAAAATCATAACAAATAAATATACCTGTACTGTATTTTGCACAGTGCTTCAAATTTCCCTCAAAATATTCAATTTTACAAACTATATCATTTTTGAATGGTCTATTAAAGAGTAAAAATGGAAGGAAATCAATTGTAAGGCCTGAAAGAAGTTTCTGTAGGAAGTATTTTAGCCATAAAGTCAAGTGAGAGAGGGGGAACTGTTGGCTTTTAAAGTACTTGAAACACACAAGACTCATCGAGAGGATTTATTACTCCTATAATGGATGAATGTAGAAGGTGGCATCAGTGCAACAATAATCAATCAATCAACTTTTTTCTTATATAGCGCCAAATCACAACAAACAGTTGCCCCAAGGCGCTCCATATTGTAAGGCAAGGCCATACAATAATTATGAAAAACCCCAACGGTCAAAACGACCCCCTATGAGCAAGCACTTGGCAACAGTGGGAAGGAAAAACTCCCTTTTAACAGGAAGAAACCTCCAGCAGAACCAGGCTCAGGGAGGGGCAGTCTTCTGCTGAGACTGGTTGGGGCTGAGGGAAAAAAACAGGAAAAAGACATGCCGTGAAGGGGGGCAAAGATCGATCACTAATGATTAAATGCAGAGTGATGCATACGGAGCAAAAAGAGAAAGAAACAGTGCATCATGGGAACCCCCCCACAATCTACGTCTAAAGCAGCATAACCAAGGGATGGTCCAGGGTCACCCGATCCAGCCCTAACTATAAGCCTTAGCGAAAAGGAAAGTTTTAAGCCTAATCTTAAAAGTAGAGAGGGTATCTGTCTCCCTGATCTGAATTGGGAGCTGGTTCCACAGGAGAGGAGCCTGAAAGCTCCTCTCCTGTGGAAAGCAATAAGACTGCCGGCTGCCATTAAACGCCATAGAAGAAGAAAGGGTGCGCTTGATTTTATCCACAGGGTCACATTTTGAGAGGAGCATGTTTCATTTCAAAATAAAGCCACAAAAAAAATCTATTTTTTTTAAGTTAGCCGTGTTACATGATGAAATAAATGAAACATGGAAACAAATTTTGACGGAAATCCGAATACAAACGGAGGTCTTGCAGGACAGAGACTGATACTAATGTTACACTGTCAGAATAAAGGTTTAATGTCAAAATAAAGGTTTTGAAAATGAATCCCCAAATTTTTCATAATAAAGGATGCACATCATCATGCCATGAGCAAGCCATATCCGAAAGCGGAGGTCAATCTGACAAACAGTCATAGAGCTATGTGAGCCACATACTCACACACCCACACACAGACATTTCTTGGTCTATAGATAGAAAATGCCTTGTGATAATTTCTCAATTATTTTCTTGTTCATTTAGTAATCTGCAAAAGTAAGACCCGTAATTGTTTATGTACATGTGCCATAAACAAGCCCAAGAAGGTTTCGGGTATCAGTTACAAGATTCTAATTGTGTATCAGACTGCAGTGAACTCAGTGGGATGCCGGATTACTAGGAAAAAAAGGTTTTCAATTTTACCAGTAACAAACCATGCATACACCATAATTCTATGTATCATTTCTTTGCAGCAGTATGTGAACACATCTAGTACAGAAACATATCTTAATTACAATTCACATTTCTATTGCATGGAACAATAGATAATTTGAGTTACCTCTTTAAAAAAAGGCTGCGATGGCTTGCCTATCCTAAGAAGGTTCTGTCTCTCAGCAACTTCATTTTAACAGCATACCAGAAAGAAACTGAACTCAGAAAAGGAAGGAAAAATATTTTTTAATTTCACTATCTCATTTATTTGTGTTGAAACTTTTTTCCAGCAATGAAATCTGTTTTAAAATTCTATTACAGTGGACACAAACATTGCTGATCTGGTACGGTCGTTATTGTTGATGTCCACCAGTAAATTGTTGAAACTTAGAGTTCCTGTGGTGTATCAGCACATCTACAGTACCACTGAGTATCTGCAATACTGATTAAATAGGAAGCTTTTACGAGGCCTCTCCAAACAATCATCTTTGAGCTGAGTTGGTGCGGTGAGGTCTGATTTGACCTTTCACCTTCATTTTTCTGGGAGTGCTACAGAGTGCCTGTGTTTTGTGATGTTCAGTAGGCGATATGATGTTATCTTTGCAGTCACATTAATAGACATCTGTCTAGGGAGTGAATAGGCAGGGCTGCGCGCTCTTAGCAATTAATCTGCTGACTGTTTTGCTTTCTGATGAGTATAGAGCTCAGTAGTGCAGTTATAGAAGTAACCGGACTGGCACCCTGCCTCTCGCCCAGTGACCCCTGGGATAGGTTCCAGCTCCCCTGTGATCCTTAATTGGACTAAATGGCTATAGACAATGAATGATTGAATATTATAGGAATTGAGATTATGTGCCAAAAAGTTGTAATCCTCCAAAATAGACTCACTAAGAGCTACAGTGTTGTGCAATGATTGTATGTTCTCCTGTAGAAGCCATAACTCTGTATGGTATTAGCCTTGTTTGAATAACAACATGTTTTATTTGGACTGAAAAGAACTACACTAGCCACAATCCTGAACTGAACCGGCAAGGTTTCTGATGGGTGGGTATTGCTGTTACTAGGTACATGATTTTTATTTTTTATTTTTTAACTCCACGAACTTCAGGGTAAACATTTGTTTTGCTGCTGGTGACTCACTCAGTTAATAAGACACGGGAAATCCTGCTTAAGTAAGTAGCACAGTGTCTTTCCATTGCATGAATGAAAAAAAAAATATATTTGTTTTATGTAACACCTAGCAATCCTGACGATGTAGTCCGTACCTGATGCCATGTATTGACGTCTTCATGTACAGACTACCATCTGCTTTCCTCAGTCCAGTGAAAAATCGCTACAGAAATTTGTAGAGCTCTTAATCCGACAGCGCTTGTACTTCAGATAGAGACGTCCCAGTGAATACTGCAAATGCCTCCAGACGGCTTACTGCATACTCGATTTGTTTTGTGTGTGTGTTGTGTGTGTGTGTGTGTACAAGAACAAGCGTTAATAAAGCAAACCCCACCATGTTTGTTTTTAAGATAAGGGCCGTTGCTGCTAGTGTGAGCACGCACGGTGGTGATGCCGTACAATGGTACAAAACATATGGAACTAAATTTGCACGGTCAATGGCAAATGGGGCGAATGATCCATATCACGTGACATACAAAGCACCATTCAAATGACAAAGATCTATTTAGGCATTATATAAATGTCCTTGTACTGAATCCAGCTTGACAGGATTTTGCCGGATTTCCTTTTTTTTTTTGTTATATATTTTTGTTGTTTGTTGGTTTTAACATCTTTTGTCATGGGTGGCTTTAATTTACTGCTTGCTAAATGATTATATTCACTGTAGGAGATGTGCTATGCAACTGGTCAGTGACCAGAAATGTATTTGTGAGTGCGTGAAGAATTAGCTGACAGATGTCGCTGCTGTCAGGTAAACTCAAGACCAGCACTGGTGAATGCCCAGGTGGTGATGACTGTCAGGGACGAAGCGCTGTACCATATCAATAACTAGGCTATATTTTACTATACATACAACATAAATTACAAACTATATATAAAACTCTAATTATACGCTATGATTAACCATATAAACACTACGATAATAAAAAGGATTCAAAGAAGGTTGAGAAGAAGATCAAGAAGGCTGGAAGTCATTTCCTATGGATTCTGGAATCCAAATCAAATATTTTTATGGTCATGGTTAATCTTGTAGCTGATTGGCTTGGTTCATCTCTTTCAATTTCAAATTATTTTCATTTATATAGCGCCAAATCACAACAAAGTTGCCTCAAGGCGCTTCACATAAGTAAGGTCTAATCTTACTAACCCCAAGAGCAAGCACACAGGTGACAGTGGTAAGGAAAAACTCCCTCTAATGATTTGAGGAAGAAATCTCAAGCAGATCAGACTCAAAGGGGTGACCCTCTGCTTGGGCCATGCATCTGACACAATTTACAGAAAAATTCACAAAACAAAAATGCAGGAAATATTGCCGGTGCACAGGACAGGAGGGTACAGAAACAGAAAACAGACACCACGCCCATCTCTGAATGGAGTCGCACCTCAAACAGAGAGAGAAAAAAAACAGAATCAGGCATCAAAAAGACAGTAAATACAGTATAATTTGTCAGCATTAAGCAACAACAAAAACAAAGGAAATACTAAGGTGATCGCCGACCACTAGCCCTAAGCTTCACTAAAAGACCCAGAATTTAGATAAAGTTGAGGCCACAACATGCTCTGCTTCCTAATAAAATTAATTAAAAGACTAAAAAGCATAGCAACATACTGTGCCAGTATGCTAGCCATACAAAATGGAAAATAACTGTGTCTTAAGTCTGGACTTGAAAGTCTCTACAGAATCTGACGATTTTATTGACGCAGGGAGATCATTGCACAGAACAGGTGCACAATAAGAGAAAGCTCTTAAAACTCCTAAAATGCTAATTGGAATAATTACCTATAGTAATATCATGATTTTTCTGAAAATGAGTGGGATTTTTACTTCCGGAACCAGAGCCCTTAAAAAAGTGGTTGGTGACTGTTGAGCTCTATTCTTCTTCCCTGCACATATCATCACCACTCACCTGCAGTGACGCAATATTAATATGATGGTGTATAATAGCCAGTGTTGGGGATAAATGCGTAGGAGAAGGGAAAAAAAATAAAATAAACAAATTTTATGAGATGTCGCGCTCTCTCTCTCTCTCCCAGACCGACAACATTGTATGGCTAAAATACACCATGGAAGTGGACTGAAAACAGCTATTAAATGAAATAAGAAAAGACACTGACAACTGCTTCAGCTCAGGAAGCTTTGGTGGCCACTGAGCACTCCAGATGTTTGGCACTGATTTATTAACAAACCAGAAGTCCTTTTATTTCCATCTGCTGTTTCATAACCATGGAGCTGCGCACTCTGATTGGCTCCTATTATGTTTGGACTACAATGAACACAGTAAATCCAGCCAATCTGTGCCCATCACCTGGCTTTGTGCTGCTATTTCTCACTGCCTAAATACTGTAGTAAAGTGCGGTTAGACACACACCAAATCAAAATAGGGCCCTTTGCCTTCTTGTTGTTTTGTTGTTGTTGTTTATAATTGTTTTTTGTTGATCACAGTGGGTGTGTTTCTACTTTATTGTATTATCCTCAGCAATTCCAGTGTATGTTCTGTCCATGAATCATTTTCTGTCCCAGCCATGAATCAACTAATTGTTTGTGCTCCGAGGGAGTGATACGCTGCTCTTCAGAGTGACTTTGCGGCAAACTACAAACACACACACACACACACACACACACACACACACACACAAAAAGTGATGCATTGACGCTTCACTTCCAAAATGCGTGTTGACAAATTTAGAGAAGACCTATGCTAGTTGTTTATAAGGGTTATGCTATTAAATCTGAAATGTCGAGACGATGTGAGTGATGTGACGGTTTTCTTCATATGATGAGAAGACGGCGGAGCTGTGACACAATTGGGAAGAGTGTGAATCTGCCACTGTGCCTCTGTGACGACGGTGATGATGTTGATGATGGTGACAGTGTATTTGTTAGCAGATTCTGTCTGAACATGTGGACCGTGTCGATTTTTCTCTCTTGTTTTGCACGGTGTTCGTAATGCGTGGCCTCATTGTCAGAGACAGCGGCAGACAGAGGACAGTGCGCTACTGTGTTGAGACAGAGCTCCTATTGGAGACCTTTGGTTTGCTCCAGTTATTTTTCCCCCTCAGGATCTCAGTATTTTACTGCATTCTGTAGTTTATTCATTTTTTTTCTTCCACCACTGTTGACAGCCCTGAAGCTGAAGCCACATGAGCAATTTGGAAACAGAGTTCTCATTTATTTAAATGTCGGTAGGCTGCAGCACATATAGACGGCTGAAGCTCACCAGCACTGTGCTGTGGCAGGTGTGACAGGCATGACAGGCAGCCACGGCAGTAACTGAAACATCACGGCTGATTTTGGACAGTCACAGATTTGGTTGGATTCGATGTTACTTGTGGTGGTTTTCTATGAAGTTGTGTGAGAAGATGTTTTGATTTAACTTCCTCGTTGGTTTTCCATCACATGATAGTGACCTCGCACAGCACTGCTCACGATGACTCTGTGTGTGTGTGTGTGTGTGTGTGTGTGTGTGTGTGTGTGTGTGTGTGTGTGTGTGTGTGTGTGTGTGTGTGTGTGTGTGTGTGTGTCTGTGACACATTGCACAGAAATATCTGGATTGATTATGGGCCAGTTTGCCTCATTGGTTTCTATATTTTAACACTCAGTTTAACAGTATCTTAACTTTAGGATATTTTGTAAATATCTCACTGTCAGTTTGACGCGGCACTCAGTCTGCCAGATTTTTTTTTTTTTTGGTACCAAAAATAAATGTGAGACAGGCAGTGAAACAAGTTTTTTTATGCAGTGTAAATAAGCTTCAAATTTAGAAGTGTTGTATCTCAAGCTGTGAAACTTGGGGGGTGTTTTTTGCATGTGTACTTTGGATGCAAATTAACATCAAATATTTTTTGCTGTTGGGGAATTCAGCTGAAAGCCTTGAACGAATTTCTCATGACAAACTTCTCAAGTGTGCTGTTGTATAATACTGTATGATGCTATATCTTGTTCAAGGCCTTTGCTTGAATAAATATGTAACATAAAATTAAAACAATTGGGATTTAAATCTGAAATATGATATATTTGGTGCAAACTGAATAATTTTTAAATTCAGGGTTGTCAGTCTGTACAAAATCTGTCGAGGTTCAGTATTCATTCATAGCAGTCAAGTTTCCCTTTGGTCATCCTTACACCAAGAGAATGATGTAAGTAAGTTGTATACATGCGTCCGATGCCCTTTGGGCCAATGCTTATCCCTGGATGTCGTAGCGGTAAAGTGGATGAAGATCTCCACTGACTAGGATGCCATTCCATTGCAGGTTACTTCCCCAGCTATATCAGGTACTTATTTGCAGCTGCTTGGACAGGGACAATGCACATGAAATCTCTGAAGAACATACCTGGAAACAAACCCTGCTCTGTATAGGGTTCTCACCAGGATTTTTCACAGCATAAGGCAGGGCATAGCTGCGCGACAAGCGTTGCAATTGCAAATATTGTAGGGGGTCCGGGGGCATTCCCCCGAGAAAATTTTGAAATTTATAAGCCTTTTAAATACTATTTCCTGCATTTTGAGTGCCACTTTTTGTTGCTAACTGGGACGTTAAATAGTGCTCAACTGCGCTGGCGAGAACCCTGCTGTATATATTTGTAGTCCTATTCCTATCCCACAGATCTAATGATGTATAACATTTAAATATTGAAATGTGTCAGAAGGCAAGACTCTCAATTTATCAGTTGATTTACACTCCTATCCTCACCTATGGTCCCTGAGGTTTGGGTAATGACCGAAAGAACGAGGTCACAGATATAAGGAGCAGAAATGAGGTTCCTGGGTCAAGTATCTGGGCTTGCACTCAGGGACAGGATAAGAAGCTTGAACATCCGTGGTGGACACGGAGTAAAGCCACTGCTTCTTCACATTGAAAGTTGCTAGTTGAAGTGGTACGGGCATTTGGTGAGGATGTGCTCTCAGGGAGGTCTTACAGGTACATCCAACTGAGAGGAGGTCCTGTAGAAGACCCCAGCACATGCTGGAGGGATTTTATTTCCCAGATGGCTTGGGAACGCTTTGGGATCCCCTAGGAGCAGTTAGAGGACTTGGCTGAGGATAGGGAAGTGTGGGATGAGCTGCTTGGTTTACTGCCTCCGCAACCCGAACCTGGATAAGAGGCAGAAAATTAATGAGTGAAATGGGAGAGTGCAGAGTGAGACAAATCTCATCTCTGTGTGACAGAGACTCAGACATGGAAAAAAATTAATAAAAAATGTCAAGAAGAGTTCGCCTGCCTGATGCTCTGTGGCAGACATCATTATACACCAACTAAGTAGAAATTCTCCAACCCTATGACAAAATATTTTTCCCACTTTGTGCTGATAACCTGTTAATATTCCAAAATATGCATTACAGTATCGCCCCAGTCCTTGTTTTCTTTTTCAGGGTAGACTCAAACGTCTGTCAGTTGGTTGATTTTTTTTTTAGTTATCTTACTTACAAACAGTTACACAAAAGCACAAAACGCATAAGCTTCTTGACTGAGGTGAATATTGAGCATTTAATGAAGCTCATCACTTCATGCCATGATAACTAGGTTTGTGGATATGATGGGATTAGAATAGCATGGAATATAAAATAGAATACATTCAACATATTGAAGCAGGGAAAGCTGAGCTGTTTGTGAAAGAAGACCAGGGTGACAGTTTGAGGACCTTGCAGGAATGGTACACAGAGCAGCCTGTGCTTTTGGAGTATCCCAGAAAGAGATACCAGAGAGACCAAAGAGTTTCCTTCATGATCCTAGAGGGGAGGGGGGCAAAGGGTTAAGTGACACAGACAGGTGTTGTGGCTGCGAGGGTAATGACTTGTTCTGCAGCCACCATCACACTGCTGCATCTTCACCTTTTGAGTTATCCTCTCTAGCATTGAAATCCTAAGCATGCTTTTTTATTTCTGGACGATTTTGCAGTGTGTTTGCTGCTTCAGTAATGTTAATAGGTTGTTTTTGTCAACATCTGTTGGTGACCAGTAGGAACTGCAACAATAGTAAATGCGTTCAGTATCGTCTCATAATAGGTGACAGGTGCAACAGCTGATCAGCAAAAAGCGATGAATTCAGCCATTATATTCATTGACAAAATGTTCTCTATGAATTGGATCAGTGTTGTGGAGAGGGAAGCAAACTAAACAACAAAAACTTTGTTTTAAGCTCTTCCAGAACGCACTTGACTGTAAAATATGCAGAACTGGCATGGATGATGGCTACTTTTTCTTGGACAATATCTTGAGCCATAAATAACTGTGATTAAATTATGTTACGATCATTTTAACACTATGTTATGCCACCATTCATTAAGTACACTCTTTCACAGTGAGCGAAACAGTGAAACATGTTTCATCATATTTTTTCTAAAAGCCTCACTCATTATTCTGGTATCATGCAGCTAAAAGTTTGATGACATTCTTATGTAAACAAATGCACACATAAGCATGACGAACAATATCGAGGCCAACCAAAGTTCTAAAGTCCTTGTCGATATATCATATGACAAGTCGAAATCGTAATTAATGTGATAGGTCGAGCAGTTTGAAGCATAATTAACTCTTGCTCACTTCAGCAATAAAAAAAAATATTATTATGAGGCTATATAATGATGAAAAAGTTGCTGAATAATTGTGAGTTTTAAAAACCTGATTACGTGATTGATCACATGAATCACAAAGCAACACAATGAGTCAGACTGTTACAGGGGAAGCAGTGAGAAATAGCAGAAAAAGACATGCACATTGATTACAAAAGAGGAAACCAGTAAAAACAAAACAAAAACATGTTGGTTTGTTGAGGTATTGGGTGTCAGCAAAATTAGGTTACATTTCATGAAACAGTGTTTCCAAAACAATAAATATGTTAGGATCAGCATGGAATAGAAACTGTTAGATTTAGGTACAGTGGGAGCCAAAAAGTATTTAGTCAGCCCCTGATTGTGCAAGTTGTCCTACTTAGAAAGATGAGAGAGGTCTGTAATTTTCAACATAGGTACACTTCAACTATGAGAGACAAAATGTGAAAAAAATCCAGGAAATCACATTGTAGGATTTTTAAAGAATTTATTTGTAAATTATGGTGGAAGATAAATATTTGGTCACCCAGAAACAAGCAAGATTTCTGGCTCTCACAGACCTGTAACTTCTTCTTTAAGAAGCTCTTCTGTCCTCCACCTGTTACCTGTATTAATGGCATCTGTTGGAACTCGTTATCTGTATAAAAGACACCTATTCACAGCCTCAAACAGTCAGACTCCAAACTCAACCATGGCCAAGACCAAAGAGCTATCGAAGGACACCAGGAAGAAAATTGTAAATGTGCACCAGGCTGGGAAGAGTGAATCTACAATAGTCAAGCAGGTTCGTTTGAATAAATCAACTGTGGGAGCAGTTGTAAGAAAATAGAAGACATACAAGACCATTGATAATCTCCCTCAATCTGGGGCTTCATTCAAGATGTCATCCCGTGGGGTCAAAATGATCATGAGAACGGTGAACAAAAATCCCAGAACTACACGAAGGGACCTGATGAATGACCTGCAGAGAGCTGGGACCAAAGTAACAAAGGCTACACACTACGCACAGAGGGACTCAGATCCTGCAGTGCCAGGCGTATCCCCCTGCTTCAGCCAGTACATGAAAATTTAGTAAGGTATATCTTATATATTATATTCCAATTCTAAGGTGGAACTATGCCAGTATACAAAGGTATATCTAAAAAGGAAGAGTAAAATAGGAGAGTAGAAAGAGTAGAGTAGAGCCACTTAGGTGCCATGTCCAGGCCCGTCTGAAGTTTGCCAGAGAGCATATGGATGATCCAGAAGAGGACTGGGAGAATATCATGTGGTCAGATGAAACCAAAATAGAACATTTTGGTAAAAACTCAACTCGTCATGTTTGGAGGAAGACGAAAGCTGAATTGCATCCCAAGAACACCATATCTACTGTGATGCATGGGGGTGGAAACAACATGCTTTGGGGCTGTTTTTCTGCAAAGGGGACAGGACGACTGATCCGTGTTAAGGGAAGAATGAACAGGGCCATGTATCGTGAGATTTTAAGACAAAACCTCCTTCCGTCAGTGAGAGCATTGAAGATGCAAGGTCACTGGGTCTTCCAGCATGACAATGATCCCAAACACACCACTCAGGCAACGAAGGAGTGGCTCCGTAAAAAGCATTTTAAGGTCCTGGACTGGTCAAGCTAGTCTCCTGATCTCAACCCCATAGAAAATTTGTGGAGGGAGTTAAAAGTCCATGTTGCCCAGCGACAGCCCCAAAACATCGCTGCTCTGGAGGAGATCTGCATGGAAGAATGGGCCAAAATACCAGCTATAGTGTGTGCAAACCTGGTGAAGACTTACAGGAAACATTTGACCTCTGTTATTGCCAAGAAAGATTATGTTACAAAGTATTGAGTTGAACTTTTGTTATTGACCAAATAATTATTTTCCACCATAATTTACAAATAATTTTTTTAAAAATCCTACAATGTGATTTCCTGGATTTTTTTTCCTCATTTTGTCTCTCACAGTTGAAGTGTACCTATGATGAAAATTACAGACCTCTCTCATCTTTCTAAGTAGGAGAACTTGCACAATCAGGGACTGACTAAATAGTTTTTGGCCCCACTGTATAGAGTCATCCAGAGGGCGTAAGTGTTGTTGTATCATGTTTTTACTGAACCCATATGGTGAAAAGGTTGGGCCTGGTCTTGAGTAGATGACATCAAATTTTGAGGTGACTCAATAAAGGAGTGTAACCAGGAAATCCAAAGACAAATGAATCTTCTGCAAGGTCTCTGAAAGCCCTTGTGGGTAATTTATTGATTTATTGGTTTTTAGGATTACTTACATTTTAAATGACTGATTTTAACTAAACTTGGTGACAAAGTTGAAATGCTTCAGAAACAATTCACCAGAGGTGGGACGAAGTCACTCTCAAGTCATCAGTGTGCAAGTCCCAAGTCAAGTCTCAAGTCAGCTTGCAAACAATTGGTGGTCATTATGACTTGCAACTTAACTTGGGACTTGCTGTTTCATGACTTGAGAGTGACTTGATAGTGACTTCGTCCCACCTCTGCAATTCACACAAAAGGGGAAATTATTGGTACATTTGGAAAAGATTTTTTTTTTTAAGGATTCCTTTTTAGGTAAGAAATGGGACATTTTGTATGTTGAATGGTATATGGGCTTTAAGGAGTCCCCTTATAGTTCAGGTATTTGTGAGTCCTTAACACTGCTGTTTAAGGAGGTTTTGTTGGATTGTCAGAGACTATTTCACCAATGAATTTGGTAAACTAGTTTAGCCTGGTCTGATGTTAAATAAGGCATTTTGGGCTGAGGTATCAACTCTAACAAGCGCCATTGTGGGTGCCAGTGTTGCAGTACAATGTGAGAATGTGCTGTCTGTTGTTGCCGCCTTCTGCACAGTGAGAATCAGTTAGGAATGATGTGAGCTATGAGAAGCTGCTGTGCTGTGTTCCTGTAACATCAGCCTACATTATGAACTTGACGACTTCATTCACACGCTGTAGGGAAGTAAAATGGTAAATGGACTGCATTTATATGGCGCTTTTCCATCTGCATCAGATGCTCAAAGCGCTTTACACATAATGCCTCACATTCACCCCGATGTCAGGCTGCTGCCATACAAGGCGCTCACTACACACTGGCAGCAACTAGGGGATTAAGGACCTTGCCCAAGGGCCCTTAGTGATTTTCCAGTCAGGCTGGGATTTGAACTGAGGATCCTCTGGTCTCAAGCCCAATGCTTTAACCACCCCTGATAATAAAGTGTAGGAGTTTGTCCTCCTCAATGTCCTTGGATGCTCTGCATTTGCCTGGTCATAGCACAGAGGGAAGAGGGGGAATTATGAAGGGCGTGATACCTTCATTACAGAAATAGTACTGCACTCAGCAAGTTGACATTATCCTAGCTGACCTGATTTCCTGAAAGTACCACTCCAAAAGAATTTGATTATTTCTTTGGGTGCTTTCTTTCTATTTTGTTTGGATCTGGCCTGCCACACTTAGTGACATTAATTTCTTGTGAGAATGCATCTTCACCAATAATCGATAAGTTGTTTTTTGTTTTTTTTCATTTAATCTGCATTATGAGGAAGTGACATGACAAGACTACATCAAGTGCACCATATATCAGGTGAAACTTGGGTTATCTTTGGCCTTTTCCAGTTGCTAATGTCCTTAACACTGAGGCACCGGTGTGCGAGATTGTGTCCACAGAAAAGCATCACATGGCCAAAATGATGTTCCCTCACAGTGCATGTGATCATCATTGTTCAGATAAAATAAAACTACAAAAGAATGAAAAAATATTACTTTAGGACCCGTGACGCTGGAAAGAACTTAAGCTCACTATGGGTTATACAACCCCAAATCAGAAAAAGTGTGTACACAGTGATCTCTACCTTGACTTTGGCTTCTATTTCATTGCAGACAGTATGAGCCAAAGATATTTCATGTTATGTGTGGCCAACATCATTTCACTTGTTAATATACATCCATTCCTACATTTCGGACCATTTGGTGTTTCGCAGTTGTGATTCTCACACTGTCTGGCGGTCGGTGACTCACGCGAGAAGTCACTTTCAGCAGAGCTCCTGTGTCAGGAGCTCAGCACTCACAGTGTAAACACATCTCGTGAAGTATGGACAATAATACAACATCAGGACACGGCAGAAGTCCATCACAGGTGCTGCACCTCCTCTAGATAACCCTCTCAACTTGGGAGAACATATAATCATCACAATCACCTGTGAACTCGCTAAATTAACACCATCCACATCCTCGCTTCTGTTTCCCGATGTTAAAGTGTCTGACACATCTCTGTGCTGCTCACATTAAAGATACTGTGTGTAGATTTTTGAACACAACAGCAAATGCAGTATCCACCCAATATCAAAATAGTTTTTTCTCATTTTTTACATTATTTATGACTAATATATAACAAATGGCATGAAATCTATCTATCTATCTATCTATCTATCTATCTATCTATCTATCTATCTATCTATCTATCTATCTATCTATCTATCTATCTATCTATCTATCTATCTATCTATCTATCTATCTATCTATCTATCTATCTATCTATCTATCTATCTATCTATCTATCTATCTATCTATCTATCTATCTATCTATCTATCTATCTATCTATCTATCTATCTATCTATCTATCTATCTATCTATCTATCTATCTATCTATCTATCTATCTATACACTCAACAAAAATATAAACGCAACACTTTTGTTTTTGCTCCCATTTTGTATGAGATGAACTCAAAGGTGTGCCTTAGACTACCCACAATAAAAGGCCACTCTGAAAGGTGCAGTTTTATCACACAGCACAATGCCACAGATGTCGCAAGATTTGAGGGAACGTGCAATTGGCATGCTGACAGCAGGAATGTCAACCAGAGCTGTTGCTCGTGTATTGAATGTTCATTTCTCTACCATAAGCCGTCTCCAAAGGCGTTTCAGAGAATTTGGCAGTACATCCAACCAGCCTCACAACCGCAGACCACATGTAACCACACCAGCCCAGGAACTCCACATCCAGCATGTTCACCTCCAAGATCGTCTGAGACCAGCCACTCGGACAGCTGCTGAAACAATCGGTTTGCATAACCAAAGAATTTCTGCACAAACTGTCAGAAACCATCTCAGGGAAGCTCATCTGCATGCTCGTTGTCCTCATCAGGGTCTCGACCTGACTCCAGTTCATCGTCGTAACTGACTTGAGTGGGCAAATGCTCACATTCACTGGCGTTTGGCACGTTGGAGAGGTGTTCTCTTCACGGATGAATCCCGGTTCACACTGTTCAGGGCAGATGGCAGACAGCGTGTGTGGCGTCGTGTGGGTGAGTGGTTTTCTGATGTCAGTGTTGTGGATCGAGTGGCCCATGGTAGCGGTGGGGTTATGGTATGGGCAGGCGTCTGTTATGGACGAAGAACACAGGTGCATTTCATTGATGGCATTTTGAATGCACAGAGATACTGTGACGAGATCCTGAGGCCCATTGTTGTGCCATACATCCAAGAACATCACCTCATATTGCAGCAGGATAATGCACGGCCCCATGTTGCAAGGATCTGTACACAATTCTTGGAAGCTGAAAATGTCCCAGTTCTTGCATGGCCGGCATACTCACCGGACATGTCACCCATTGAGCATGTTTGGGATGCTCTGGACCGGCGTATACGACAGCTTGTACCAGTTCCTGCCAATATCCAGCAACTTCGCACAGCCATTGAAGAGGAGTGGACCAACATTCCACAGGCCACAATTGACAACCTGATCAACTCTATGCGAAGGAGATTTGTTGCACTGCATGAGGCAAATGGTGGTCACACCAGATACTGACTGGTATCCCCCCCCCCCCCCCCCCCAATAAAACAAAACTGCACCTTTCAGAGTGGCCTTTTATTGTGGGCAGTCTAAGGCACACCTGTGCACTAATCATGGTGTCTAATCAGCATCTTGATATGGCACACCTGTGAGGTGGGATGGATTATCTCAGCAAAGGAGAAGTGCTCACTATCACAGATTTAGACTGGTTTGTGAACAATATTTGAGGGAAATGGTGATATTGTGTATGTGGAAAAAGTTTTAGATCTTTGAGTTCATCTCATACAAAATGGAAGCAAAACCAAAAGTGTTGCGTTTATATTTTTGTTGAGTGTGTGTGTATATGTATATGTATATATATGTATATATGTATATATATATATATGTATATGTATATATGTATATATATATGCGTGAGTTTTTCCACGCCTGTCGGTGACGTCATTCGCCTGTGAGCACGCCTTGTGGAAGGAGTGGTCCCGCCCCCTCGTCGGATTTTCATTGTCTGGAAATGGCGGAATGAGAAGGACTTTTTTTCCATCAAAATTTTTTCAGAAGCTGTTAGAGACTGGCACCTGAAAACCATTCGAAAAATTTATCTGGCTTTCGGTGAAAATTTTACGGGCTTCACAGAGAATAAGGACTTTTACTACAGCTTTCAGGACTGCTTTAAGGACGGTTGGTGCGCCGCGCTCTGAGCTGCGACGACGAGGCACAAACCACTGGATCATTTCCAAGCTGATGGCTCTGTGGATACGAGACCGTCGTGTGCTCTTTCTCTGGTTATCACAAGAGCTGGACATTAGCCATTTTCCGGCAGATTTCACTTTTAACAAGAGATTTTGTCATGGAAAGCCGCGCGGAGGCTTCGCGCGTCACGACCGATTTGCATGTCCAAACTTGTCCTCTAACACTCTGAAACGGAGCTGTTCCTTTGTCTCTCTTCATCAGTGAATTGGTCGTGACGCGCGAAGCCTCCGCGTGGCTTTCAATGACAAAATCTCTTTTCGAATGGTTTCCAGGTGCCAGTCTCTAACAGTTTCTGAAAAAATCTGATGGAAAACCAGTCCAAATCATTCCGCCATTTCCAGACAATGAAAATCCGACGAGGGGGCAGGACCACTCCTTCCCAAGGCGTGCTCACAGGCGAATGACGTCACCAACAGGCGTGGAAAAACTCACGCATGCGCACGAGGGTTCAAGCATGTCTGACATAAAAACATTTGAATGAAATCCATATAGTTTTTGAAAAAATGAAAAAGGTACGATACTTTGACAGACCTCGTGTATATATATATATATATATATATATATATATATATATATATATATATATATATATATATATATATATATATATATATATATATATATATGCCCTTCATTAAGTGCCGTGTGACTGGGCCATAATAGGATTAATAAATGGAATAGTCTGTGTTGAATGCTTGTTCTCCAAAGTAAAGGTCAAACAATGTCGACATCCATTGGATTCTACGACATATGATGTATGTTACCCCGTAATGTGACAACTAAGCATGATATTTGTGGTGTGAACTATTCCTTTTTAAAACCCTTTTAACTCGACAAATAATTTGCATCACTTTTTACCAAAATTGGAGCAGTTTTAACTTTTGACCCCTGTACAAACTGAAACCGACCTTTGTCACCATTCTTACTGCTTTTACCCCATAACTTCATAACATTCAGTCTTAGATAGTCCAAACTATACCTTTTTGGATAGTCCAGACTTTGCAGTAGCAGGCTATATCAGTGATGTGCATGCTGACTCTAAGACTTGATGTCTTAGTGTTCTGATCAGTTGGGCTGTGGATCTATGCACTGTTGTACAAGAACATAAGCTCACGTCTATTCCAGCATTGAGACTGTGTGACCTGCCAAGATGTCATGGGCTCGTGTGAATACGACACCTGCAGTGTGGTACTCAAACAGAAATGGAGCTGTGATTAGCAGCTATATTTTAGAACAGTTTATTTATTTATTGCAGTACAGATTCTTGGCTGTTGTTTAACATGAGATCTCACTAATGTACTATATATCCATTTTCAACATTTTTCGCATGCCCAATATAGCTATGTGATAAACACAACATATAACTTCACTGGTATACGGTGGAATTAATTATCCGTATTTTTATAGTGTCTCATAGTGTTGGAGATTGTAGCAAATATGCTTTGTGAAATGTCTTTACAAGTTCGGTTTGCCTAATTACAATGTTCTACAAAGGTGAATATTGTCATATTTTGGTCATTTACTAAGTCAAGTCTGAAAGCATGTTCTGGAGCTACATGTCACCGCATCCACCACATCGTCCACACATGAAACTTTGGTCTTCAGCCTCATCAGCTCAGTGTTAAGACACATTGACACTTGCACAAACTTAATCCTTGCACTGGCACGCAATCTTGCGTGTCAGTGAGTAAACCCATCGTAACCTGTTGTGAACTATGCACGGCTGAGTGCCAATGCGCAAAGAAAATTGTCATTGCACACAGCGCATCTGAACGATTATGTTACATCTAAAATAAACATAATTATACAGATACATTATCTAACTCATAAGAAGGAATGAAAATGCAACTGTTTTACCAATCCATCACTCTCTCTCTCTCTCTCTCTCTCTCTCTCTCTCTCTCTCTCTCTCTCTCTCTCTCTCTCTCTATATATATATAGATATAGATATATAGATATATATAGATATATAGATATAGAGATATATATATAGATATAGAGATATATAGATATATATATATATATATATATATAGATATATAGATATAGAGATATATATATAGATATAGAGATATAGAGATATATATATAGAGATATATATATAGAGATATATATATAGATATAGAGATATATAGAGATATATAGATATATATAGATATATAGACAACCTGCAGCTGTAGCTAGGGCTGTCACGATTAGGAATTTCTGGAGACGATTAATTGTCAGACAAATAATTGCGATTGACGAATATATTGTCTATTTTTTTCTTTTTTTTCCGCTTCTTTATATTCTGCTATCGTAGTATAATTACACAACTCTGGAAGAACGTTTGGCTTCTGTGAGTGGAGAAACTGGGAATGGTGCAACATTTTTATTTTTATCTTCATTTTACATACAGTCCCAACGTTTTCTGATTTGTGGTTGTTTCTGTTGCATTTCTGAAATTGTTTCTCCTCATCAGTCACGTTTTGTGCTTAAACACTGCATTAAGCTCAAGATTGAACAAATAAATACCTTTGGAAAATAACAGCTGTTAAAGTTGAGTTCTCACCTGCTTTTTGTGATCTGTGCATCTGAACATTGTTTTTTTTTTTGTGGCTCAGTTCATTCATATATTCTCATTTTTTAAATATGTTTTTAAAGATATTTGACCGTTTATTTCATCTCATGATCTCATAAATTCAGCATACGATGCGCACATGGTGTGAACAGGACGGTAACGGCAGAATCACACCTTTAGAGAAAGTTCATAGAGAAGTAAAGGCAGCTTCACGATTTGGTTTTGTTAACATGTTCACTCGGGTTAAAATCCTCTCTCTGCTCCGCGCTCGCTGTGCACTGAACGTGTCGCGCTTGCATTCAGGAATCTCCCTCACCCACCCCTTCCCTCGCAGTCTGCAGCCTGTTAACTCTGCGCACGTGCACAGACACACACACACACACACCGACAGCTCCGCATTTTAGAGGGCTTTTGAAGAAGACGGCACTGTTTTAATCGGCCGTCAGCCTCCTTGTTATTGTCCCGCCTTAAGACGAGAGCGAAGCTGCAGCACAATAATGTCAGAATCTGAGTCGTTTTATGCTTTGTGGATAAAATTAATAATTCACGGTAATCGCGAATATGAAAAATAATCGTGATTGACGAATATTGTAATAATTGTTACAGCCCTAGCTGTAGCTGTGATTGTGGGAGCGATGAGAGAATGGTTTCATCAGCCAAGTTCTGAGAGCAAATGCGTCATCGGCTACGAAATTATTATTTTACATAGCTTGGAGTCAAGCGGGACAAAGCTGGACGCATTGGCACGACGAATAACGTGGCAGTGCGGGGATCAAATTCATGCAACATTCAAGTGTTTGAGTGTTTTCTTGAGTGTTTTTTTTTTTTGTAAATATCCAAATTCTTTGATTTTAGTTTCTTAAGTGTGAATATTTTAGTCATTTGTAGTTTCCTGTCTGGCACTAAACTGAGTATCTTTGGGTTGTAGACAAAATAAGACATTTGAAAGGTATCATTTTGAGCTGGGGAAAACACTGATCTACATTTTTCACCATTTTTTTGACATTTTATAGATCAGACAACTAATCAGTTAATTTAACATTTATTTCCTTGATTATTTGGTTGGGAAAAAAAAGCTTGCAGCCTCAGAAGAATTTTGCACTGTTCGTGTTAACTGTTATATTCTGCCTTACGGGTCAGATTGACACAAAGTGCAAGGCGTGTTGCTCTTGGTGAAACAAAATCTGTGTGGGGTTTTAAATCACTGCGTGGATGGACAGCGTGCCCTCTCGTCTGCTCTGGGCTGGTCCACTGCGACTCTGTGCGGCGATTGGAGATTCCAGACCGGGCCCTGGAGCCTCCCACCTCTGACACACTTTCAGCGCCACACCGCCAGCATGACTTTCACTGCTCCCCAAGGGCGGGTGGTGTACCTTCAGAAAAACAAACAGATATGGAGACCGTAGGAGTGCAAGTGTACAGACCCTGCTCATTTGACTGTCTGTGAGTATGCCACCTCAGAGCGTGAGATAGTATGAACGTGCAAGATTGTGGAAAGTACTGGTGTGTATAAAATACTGCATGAACAATGTGAAGGACACTATTCACTCAGCTAAGTGGGATGTGACTCTAATCATAGTTATTGGCAGATTTGTCCCTCTAATGTTTATTTTCTCTCTTAATTTCTTTCTCTCTCGCTTGTCTTTTTTTCTTTTACCGTTTCTGGCAAGTAACAAAATCCATCATTAATAATGACACTCACCATTTTGATGAATTTGTTCATCAAAATTACTGAGTGGGTTGTTGTCAGAAGCAGCTGGCCACCAGGGGGCGATACAGCACCCACATTCTTGGAAAAAGTGTTATTTGAAATTACTTTTAAGACAATATTTTTGTTAATATTTTGCTATTTGCGTATGTGAAATGTGATTAATGCTGTGATTTGATTAAAAAAAATCACACCTAAGGGAAAAAACTTATCACAGCACAACAGCAGGTTGCTTCCTGTTTCCCACTTCTTCATATGTGTGGGCTTTGTTTTTAAGCAAGTGATTTTTATTTTATTTTTTATTAATTTATTTATTCATTCCATTATCTACACCCTTGGGCTTTTACACATTTTAATTTCTTTATGCCATTTAAAAAATAATCATGATTCTGTATTAGATAGACTGCAAATTTCTAAAATTATCTGCAAACAATTTCAATTTCAATTTAGTCAATTTATAAAAGCACCAGCTCACGACAGCGTCGCCCCAAGATGCCTCACACAAAACAGTTCAAGAACAATTTTAAATGAATTAACAACAACAAATTTAAAAAACACAATTAAAAGATAAATAAAATATCTACAATTGATATAAATTAAATAAAAATCACAATGCCAAAGTGATGGGCTGTAGAAGGAATGGCAGTGATACCCTTTAATGGAGTGGCTCCCAAATCTTTTGGGCAAGAATATTTTTGACCATCCCCCACTCAGACACGCACACACACACACACACACACACACACACACACACACACACACACACACACACACACACACACACACACACACACACACACACACACACACACACACACACACACACACACACACACACACACACACACACACACACACACACACAACTGTATTGCTTCCAAATATTCACTGGAATTTTTTAAAACCATTGTAATTTATACAAAGCTGTGGTTGCCAGAATAATTTAGTAAAAAAATACAATAAAAGTACTGTATTTTCTGGAGTATAAGTCACATTGTTTTCACTAGTTTGGGAGACCCTGTGACTTATACTCCGGTGTGACTTATGCAATTCACAAGTTTGTTAATAATAGTAATTATAATGACTATTTATATAGAATTTTCACAAGAATCAAAACATTAAAGTAAACTATAATAATAAAAGAATCAATGCTGGTAATAAAGAAAATACACTACAACAATGCACAAAAATCCCAAATTAAAGCGCTCATAACACAGAAAAAGGTGTGACTTATTGTCCGGTGAAACTTATCCTCCAGAAAATATGGTATTTAAATATGTTTTACAGAAAATATTATATATTTTACAGTATAAAACTCTTGTAATTTAGGGAAAAAATAATAAAAGGAAAATGGGGTACAAGCTGCCTTGAACTGGGCATATTCTGTTTGGGGAGCAAGCACACTAGGTGCTTTTTTGTCACCATTTTGACACTCACGCTCACTCATCTTCAACTGTTTACTCCAATAAAGGGTCGCGGGGGGCTGGAGCCTATCCCAGCAGTCATAGGGTGTGAGGCGGGCTACACCCTGGACAGGATGCCAGTCTGTCGCAGTACACCATTTTGACACATGGTCTGCAAATATAATGAAATGCAGAATCTGTTTTTGCTACTGATTTAAAGGCTACTCAATGCTAAATAGATGACATGATTTTTGTCAGGACCTCTCATATAAATGGTAAATGGCAATATTAACATAGTTTGTACAAATACAGTAAAAAATGCATTAATACCCAATCAATTATATTTTTAGAGTAGTTCCTATTGTGTGACAGCACAGTGATGTGAATAATCAGTATGCTTGTCTTCCAAGCAAAATATCCTAGTTTTATGGCTACCTATGACCCGTTCTCCTTATACATTTGGCTACATTGGAAAAAGCAGATCAACATGTGGATTCCATGCCAAACTCTCTGTGGTGGCCCTGACCAAAACGGGAGCCGTACCACAAAATTTTATTGAATGAGGGAAATAATTAGAAACAACATTAAAACATTAAAAACAGCATGATAATGTTAATTTAGCAACAAACAAAACAAATAACTTGATACAATTACAGCAACTTGATACTGTTTTTAACCGTGTAGTACAACATGATTAAACAATCACTTTTACAGACAGTTTTCTTTAGGCAAGTCAGGGGATGGATACATAAACATTTCTAAGTCACTGACAGTGTCTTTGGATTCATTTATATCTGTCATTAAAAAATACAAATAGTGTAGAACTGTATGGTAAATCTGTTTGAAGTGGGCAGTTCTCACAAATTGGGTGACTGTGCTTGGAGACGGGTGATGGTTATCGCCAAGACACACGTGATAACTCTGAAGGGTGTGATGTTTTTCAGTCATTAATAATAACATGAAAGAGTAAGCCATAACTACTGAATTATTGATGCAGAATGAAGGTGTGAGCGATTTTAGAAGAATTATGAGTTGGGTTTGTGGTAGTCTTCAAGACTGTATGTAGCTATTGTTGGTGTGTGTGTGTGTGTTTTTAAGATACCCACAGACACGAGTGCACACACACACAACCTTAGCAACAAAAGCGCTTTTGTATATGATCCAGTGGTGCATTTGGCCACAGTCCACCTAATAGATGAAAGGAAGGAAAAGAGAGCATTTGTATGGAGTTTCTGGTCATTCAACCAGAAACGTCAGTCTGATAATCAGGAAAGTACTGAAGTGTTGAAGGGTTTCCACACTCAAGACATCACAGACATCAATCACAAATGTGTGGATGGCTGCAGTGTGCAAGTTCAGGTGACACTGTCGGATGATTTGTTTGACCTTCTTCTGAGATCTGTAACAGTAGATCTCGATTAGTACTTGGCTGGGGGAGTGTTTGGGATCACCAGGAGCTGTGAGCATGTTTCTCCATGTAGAAATGGAGTTGCACCAGGAAGGTCATCCGGTGTAGAACTTGTGCCAAACCAGGTCTGCTATGGGAACCTGGCTGCTAACAGGAAGAATTTTTTTTTTTTTCTTGTACAAATACTACATCAAATCCTTTTTAGACAGATGCAAATATTATGTGCTTGAGATGTTTTGCAAAACATTCGTTGTCTGTCCTGGTTAGACTATGAAGTCCTGTTCCAGTCATTTATGCCTACATATCCATAGTGTCAACACGGTGAGACAACCGTATCCCATTGCCTTATGGGATAGAGCTAGGATGTGCATTGTAACCTATAAGTGGCCATATTTTAACTACAACTAATAACTCATATAAATGATTTAATAAGAGGCAGTCATGATGTCGGTTTTTTCTTTTACTCCTGAATGTCACATAAGGAGAGGTTCTGTAGGATTTAAATGATGGAGTCAGTGTAACCTCAAACAGATGTTGAAGTAATTCAATACACCATGTTATGTGTATAATCACACAGTGTGAGGAATTGTTGTATCTGATTTATGAAACTGTAACAGCGTTACAACGTGTTACGGTTTATATGGTTCAAGAACACAGCTATGAAGATACACTCTTTCTTCCTTCCATCACCTATGAGCAAATGTCCCGAAATGACACAGTAGGCCGCCTACTGTTCCCATGAATCCATGTGTTTGTCTGTCTGTGTTTTCTTAAGTTCCACATCTTTTTAGGCTGAGACAAAATTTGATGCATCCTCTCACATGCCCCAAAGTGCTGCTGCACCACTTGGCTGCTGTTGTGCTCTCTGAAATTTATATTTTTATTTTATTTTATTTGTCTAAAATTCTTCTGTGGGTGTGAAGAACATTCAGTCAAAGTGTTCCATGACTACTGAAGTTGAGAAAATATTTAAGTTTGGTCTGGTTGATAAAATGATAACGTGTTTGCCTTAATAACGATGACACGCTTTCCACATTTAAATTTGACATGAATATACACACACCAGCCACTTTATTAGGTACACCTGTTTATTGCTTGTTAACACAAATAGCTAAGGGCCCAGTCCCACTGGCGTTTAGGAGGATTTGCATATGGATTGCGCACAAAATTGGCTCATATTCGTTAAACATCTGCAAATCCGTGAAACATGCTTGTAACATGCTTGTATGAGTTGGCAGATATCTGCACATGTCCGCAAGTATCCGCAGAGGCATGTTTTTCCATTGCCAGGATTTTTGAGCTGCACAAAATTGTGGTTGCAGATGATATCCCCCTTACATACTAAATCTATGCGCTGTATATCCGCCGTTATCCGCTGATATCCGCAACTGTTTGCAGCTTGGCAGCGGACTGGGACAGTCTGTAAAACGGATATATTGCATGCCTATCATGTCCACATCACAAACTAAAATAAGTTGTAGTGAATGCATACAGACTGGCCACGGATAAAGCGTTTGTATTACGTCTGCTTTGCATCTGATTTGCGGACAGTCTGCGAATACATAACAAACACGTCACGTAAACCCAAAGTACTACGAGTATATGTATATGTGGCAGAAATCGACATACCTGCCAGTCAGTGCCAGTCCAGCTGTGGAGAAGTACAGATGTAGTTATGGACCTCCAAAAACATAGTGCGGTAGCTGCTGCCATCCAACAACATACTGTAAAACCCCAGCTGCAGAGAAGTCAGCCGTGGACCTCGGTTCTCTTTCAGAACATTTATTTAACTCCAACAAAAGGAAGAGTTGCTGTTACAGCCGCAACTTACGTTGAACTCTCTCTTTTTGAAAAAAAAACACAATCTCACAACCCTGAGCGGCTTCCCCCCCTCTCGGTCCTCAAACTCATGAACAGTTAACCCTTGCATGACAACATGAACATCAACTCTATGATCATTACAATATCGATCAACTTGTCCGAGTCCAGCAATTGCTCCAGAGGCTGTGGTGTTGGTGTGAATAGTGATGCTGAAAGGCGCTTCTGTTATGACTGCAATGCAGATGCCGCGCACGCGCAACACGTGCACAGTGCATTAACAATACAGCCGTAATACTGCCATGCGTCCAGTCCGTTTCCTCAATACATGTTATACAACCGTGATTGTTCGTCATATATTCGCTATATATTATTAATATATCCGTAATTCATACTGGGACATTTGTCATTTTTGGCCAATTTTGTTACGTACGACAACGAACACCCGTAATTTGTATACTCAATTCATGCGCAATTAATCTTCTCCCCAGTGGGACGGGGCCTTAAGCAGCCAATTACATGGCAGAAACTCAATGCATTTAGGCATTGAGACGTGGTGAAGACGACGTGTTGAAATTCAGACTGAGCATCAGAATGGAGAAGAAAGGAGATTTAAGTAACTTTGAATGTGGCATGTTGGTGCCAGATGGGCTGGTCTGAGTATTTCAGAAACTGCTGATCTACTGGGATTTTCACATACAGCTATCTGTAGAGTTTACAGAGTATGGTCCAAAAAAGAGAACAGTGAGCGGCAGTTGTGTGAACAAAAAGGCCTTGTTGATGTCAGAGGTCAGAGTAGAATGCGCAGACTGGTTGAATGGCCGACTGCGTGATGCCGTCCTGTCAATATAGACCAACATATCTGAGGACTGGGGCCATTATTGTAGCAAAAGTATTCCCAAATGCATATATTGATCTGTGTGTGTGTAAACAGATCCACAAATGCATATACCAATCTGTGTGTGCGTATTTTGATCTGTGCGTGTGTATCCGTGTGTCTGAAAATCGGGCCACTCAATTGGATGTGTTCTTACACGTGACTTTTGCTACAGTTCTGCTGCGTTAGATCTGTAAATGCGTGCAGCAATTTGTGTGCATGTGTAGAGACTTGTCTGTGTGCCTCCACCAGAGGGCACAAGCACCAATGACATCGCTGATGGCTGTCATTTTAAGCCTGGCTGGTCCCTCGAAGATATTAAAATACAGATTTGCAAATACCTTTCCTACAATAATGGCCCTGTAAATGTCCAGAAGACAAATGTTGGGCTGGAGAAAACGAGACAATTTTCCAAGTCAACGATGTAACAGTGTGTCGTTTATGCTGGACACACAGCATAAAAAACACACTGCTTTGTTTCCGCCCCTGCTATACGCATTTGTGGATCTGTTTACACACACACACACAGATCAAACTATGCATTTGCAAATACTTTTGCTACAATAATGGCTCCATATGTTTCTAACACCTTGTTGAATCTATGTCACGAAGGATTAAGATTAAGTTCTGAAGGCAAAAGGGGCTCCAACCTGCTACTAGCAAGGTGTACCTAATAAAGTGGCTGGTGAGTTTACCGTAGATTTTAACAGCTTGATGACACACTACACATAAATGTGAGAACAGTGTCTGTAGTTTTTAGCTTTCACGCCAAAGCCCACAACCATTTCATCCTGCAGTCTTGTTTGAGCCGACCTGCCAACCGGTACACATTTTTCATACCAAGCACACATTTTGCATCAGAGTACACTGATACAATTTATCACTAAAAAGAATGCAAAAAGGCTCAAGTAAAAATCAATTACAGTGCCACAGTCTATCGCCGCAGCTATTGTGGCGGGTAACTGTGTCCAAAACAAAACTATTAAGCCGCGTTCACACTGGGCAGGACGCGAGCGACGGCGGTGACAGGTTGCCATGTAATCCCTGTTGAAGGACGCGTTGTGGCGCCAAACCACGCAACGCGACGCCATGGACGCGAATGAAGCGACGTGAATGAAGCGATTGGCGCATTTGTGGCGTGATATCGCATCACGTCACGTTGCCCTCCTCCCCAAGTTGAAAAAGCTGAACTTTTTTGTCTTGTCGCGCTGTGATGACCAATCAGGGACTGGATATGTAGTGATGTGGAGATGTCTGGAGTTTGACTGAAGATGTGAACATGTCCTGTCTCTGGTAGCAGCCTGTGAGCAGGACTTATGTCCCTTTTGTCCTTTATTTCACAATTATGACAGAGTTTTTGGGGGAAGAGTGGGCAGCGGCAGCGGACAGTTTTTTTTTTTTTTTTTTTTCACGTGCGCACACAAGCGAATCATCCATGAAGATTATTTTAGTTATTAACTACACAGATGTATAATAAAATAAATGGTGACTGGTTTATGAACACAATTATGACAGAGTTTTTGGGGGAAGAGCGAGCAGCAGCAGCGGCAGCGGACAGTTTTTGTCATTTCATGGGCGCGCGTGAGCGAATCGGCCATGAAGATTATTTTATTTATTAACTACACAGATGTATAATAAAACAAATGGTGACTGGTTTATGAACACAATTATGACAGAGAGGGAGCAGCAGCAGCGCAGCAATGGCAGCAGACAGTTTTTTTTTTTTTTTTTAATTGTTTACATGCGCACGTGTGAACGGGACAGGAGGTCCTAAAACTGGGTCTTGCAGAGGTGGAAGGACCACTGAAAGTGCCTGTCATCCAGACGCAGCTCCTGCAACATATAAAGATACTCCCTGAATTGGGAACTTCTCATGAGGATGTTGTGAACCCAGGGAGGCCCCGCTGGCGACGTTTGTCAGCTTTCCACAAAAAATAGAGCACAGCAACTCGCTCCGTGTGATCAAGGTGTTTTGTTAACTTGACTGACAACCGGAGCCGGTGAGCGTAATGGAAGCTCCTCCTATTTGATGACGCACTGGGGCGAATTTTCGCAGTGAAAGCAGAGCGACACACCAGGCGATGGTGGCAGACACAAATTTGTGGCGTCGCGCCCGGTGTGAACGCGGCATTACAACCACAAAGAGACCGCTAGCAGTTGCTGCGCTGACTTGCTGTGCTGTCAGTGGTGAAATTTTGGTGTGACATAATTTGTATAACAACATTAGCAGAAATTGGTAGCTTGGTGATATTAGCTCCACTGTTACACCATGGTAGTAAGTCCCTTCAGCTGCTCCCTTGTTTGCACTCGGGGTCGCCACAGCAAATCCAAGGTGGATCTGCATGTTGAATTGGCACAGGTTTTACGCCGTGCCCTTCCTGACGCAACTCCATATTACATGGAGAAATATGGCAGGGGTAGGATTTGAACCTTCTGCACTGAAACCAAGCGCATTAACCACTTGGCCACCACCCCTGCCATGTTATTGAGGTAATAAACCGGTCATAATTTTTAATACCTGCACCTAAGCCACCCGTTATAAAAACCACCGCCCAGTCCGCAAATATACATATACGTATATTAATAAAACACCTGAACTAAGGTTAGCCTGTTAGCTTTAGAGTGTTTGGTGAAAAGCCAAATCTGCCACTTACGAGGCTAAGCTTCAAAATGTAAGTGCAGCTAACACCAGAGCTCTTTTTTGTGGCAGTTAAGTAAAAGAAAAGCTGAAACTCCTGTATGGAGCATGTAAAAATAGTGAAATATTTTATTATAATTTTTTTCAAACTGAGAAAAACAGTTTCACTTATTTTGTTGCTATAGTTTATTTATTCATGGAACATTTTACTTCAGTTGACATTTCACTTTAAGTGACTGTATATGGCTTACTTTATTTTCAGGTGCACTCTCAGTCAGAAATTATTTTTCCTTCAAAGTCATGCTTAGTCAGAATTTCATTCAGTAAAGCTTTTTTGCAGGGATTGGCCAGAGCTACTGTTAAGTGGTTTAGGTACACTTATTTCTGACAATAAACTGGCTATTCAAAATATACTTTGTGTGTTTCTGTTTTAGGAGTTTCTGTTTTTGGCTGCACACACATATCAACTAGGCAGGCCTTATGTTGGCTAATCAGATTGGAAAGGCTTATGGGTGTAATTGTTGGCCTGAATCAGTAAAATTGTCAGAGATCGGAGGAGCGATTGAGAGGTTTTGAGCCTGCCCCAGAAAAATGGGGCATTTTTGCATTCTGAGAAACCAACATTGCACCCACTGAGTTAAAGCTTCACAGATTCTTGAGAATTGTGAGTTTCTTAGAATGGAAAAAAAGGAGAACCACCCCCTTCTCTTTTTGGGTCAGGCTCAAAACTTCCCAGTCGCCCTTTGTACCTCTTACCTTCAGCATCCACCAACTATGCAGCAGGTGGCAGTGTTCAGCAGGTGGCAGTGTTCAACAGATCTCAGACATGCCTATGCAGTGTTAGTTAAGCAAAATTATGTTGCTTTTTAGATTGATCTGGTGCATCAAGGTTTACCAAATCTTTTATCAGTTCATCCTCATTAAATGCCCTTGTAGTTTGAAGACCTACAAGAAGATTTATTGCTTTTGATTCATTATATTAAACTCAAGTGGATTCATTCATTCTTCCATCTAGTTATTCAGTGACTCAATGCATTGTAAAGGGTATGCTTATGTTTTTGCAAAGACTATGGAAATCTTCTTTTTGAAAGTTTGAGTGGATAGGTTACAACCCCAATTCCAATGAAGTTGGGACATTGTGTAAAAGGTAAATAAAAACAGAATACAATGATTTGCAAATCCTCTTCAACCTATATTCAGTTGAATACACCACAAAGACAAAGCTTTTTTGAAATGTGTTACAGGCATCCATTTCAAAATTTGCAAATATTTGCACAAAAACAAAAAAGTCTATCAGTTTGAATATTAAATATCTTGTCTTGTTTGTCGTATTTCCGCAGTACGCAACGTGTGCATTACAGATTTTACAAATAGTTTGATATTTTGATGGGGGAAAAAAATAGATTTACTCCATTTGGGAATAAGGCTGTAACATAACAAAATGTGAAAAAAGTGAAGCACTGTGAATACTTTCCAAATGCACTGTAAATAATCCAAAATTGGCTGAGCACTTCTTGTAGATATAATGTTATATGGTCAAAAATTATGGAGTTTATATTTAATTTTTATAGCGTATTTTAGGTATTGTGTAGGGTTTGCAAGTGTTTATGTGCAGGGCAGAATAATGGCGTGTTCGTGTGCAGCTGACACGCTGTCGACCGACTACCGCCTAATTAGTGCGATTACTGCACAGCTGGATTGGCCAGACATTTTACTGCGCTTTATCAAAAGAATGACTAACTCGAAGAAGCCGTCATGCCGACAACTTCTGCTTCAGCAGAGTCTCTCTATTTTAGGACTTGAGGACTGTGTCTGGGGAGTAGCAGTCTAAATATAAGAGAATGGGAAAACTGAAACAGCCTTTTATGAAAAATTGTTCCTCTTTTTCCTTCTTCTTCATTTCAGAGTTGTAAAAAGCTTTTTGACTTCAACTAATTTTTGCATCTCAAGTCATCCGAATCAGATTGTTCATATTTGATTACAAAGCACCTTGATAGTGATGTGGTTTAATTTTTTTTTTTTTTTATAAATGAAGCATTCCTTTTTTGTAAGAAAAATGTGTAAATAATTGGATGTTTTTTCATTCATATTTTCTTTTGTTACACGAAACCGTTTATTCCCAATGCCCTTCTCTATTTTTTTTATTTTCTACTCTGTGATCATCTTAATCTGGCTCTCGTCTCGTCTCTCTTGCTTGACTTCTCTTTCCTCGTCTGACCTTTTTCCACCCTCTCACTGTTATCACTTTTTTTCACCTCCCTTCACTACACTTTTGCACCCCTCTACCTCCTCTACCTCCTCCTCCTCCTCCTCTCTCTCCTCCATGCTCCATTCTCCATCTCTGCCGATTGATCTGGCATCTCTCTTCTCTCTGTACCAGCCCGTCAGACCAGCGCTGCTCCTCCAAACCCCCGCTGAACTCCTCCGGTGTGACATCTCGGATCCTCCTGCGGCAGCAGCTGATGCGGGACCAGCTTCAGGAGCAGGAGCGGCGGGAGCAGCAGAGACAACAGGCCTCGCATTACCCCCAAACTTCGGCAACCCAAACCCCTGCCATCAATGTCAATGTTCCGGTTAGTTTGCCGCCTGCTGCCCAGGTGCCAATGGAGGTACTGAAGGTAATCCATAACTTTCGCATTTATTTATTTATTTAAATACGACAGGCAGCTGTCTGTGCAGTTGCGGCGCAGTTTCCGCTTCTGGAAGTAGAAGTTGAATGTGTCACGGTTGCAGTGTGAAGAGTCCAGGCAGCGCTGTATTTATAGTCTATATTGACTGCTACTCATGTGGACAGTCAGACAATTGGGGTTTTACTACAGCCAGGTTTAAGAAGTGCAAGAGTGAGTTGAAGTGTGTTACAATGTGTATATGGGGATTATCTTTCCTGAGAGAATTCCTCTTTAATGCATGCTGTGCTCCCAGCCATTTGGATTTGGCCATCTTTAATCCTATTTGCTCAGCTACATTCACATCTTTTCATAGCTTTAATTCGCTGGCAGTCTGAGGGACGGGAGACTGTTAGGATTTCCTATACAATTAGAGACCACTGCGTTTGACGCAGTACAACTTCAAACTCCACGCAGGTGTGTTTAAACAAAGCAGTAAGTACGTTTCTGTATTATTTCTCAAATCTGTGTGTGATTTCGAAAGATTCAGGGGTTTTAGGATTGGACTTTTCTTGCCAAGTTTATTGCTCAACATTTTTGTGTGTGTGTGTGTGTGTGTTTTTTCCGTGCATTACATTTTAAACGGCTGTATAATTGTGGATGTTTCTTATGAAATTGTTCTGCACTAAAGGAAATGTTTTATAATGTATATTTATGTTCGAGCTGCATATTTTTCAGCATCATAATATTCATAACATTGGAATTAGTTGTTCCTCAAAAAATGTTACTGCTATTTTGTGCATTTAAAAAAAAATCAACAGGAACTATACGGCGCATCTGGAAAGTATTCACAGTGCTTCACTGTTACCACATTTTGTTACATTACTTCCAAAATGGATGAAATTCATTTATTCCCTAAACATTCTGCACACAATACCCCATAATGACAATGTGATAAAAGTTTTTTTTTGTTTTTGTTTTTTGTTGTTGGTTTTCTTTTTAGATTTTTGCAAATTGATTAAAAAAAAAAAAAAGGAAATCACATGTACCTAAGCATTCACAGCCTTTGCCATGAAGCTCAAAATTGAGCTCAGGTGCATCCTGCTTCTATTAGTCATCCTTGAGATGTTTCTACAGTTTAATTGGAGTCCACCTGGGGTAAATTCAGTTGATTGGACATGATTTGGAAAGACACACACCTGTTTACATATATGGTCCCACAGTTGACAGCGTGTCAGGGCACAAACCAAGCATGAAGTCAAAGAAATTGTCTGTAGATCTCTGAGACAAGATTGTCTTAAGACACAAATCTGGAGAAGGGTACAGAAACATTTCTGCTGCCTTGAAGGTCCCAGTGAGCACAGTGGTCTCCATCATCTGTAAATGGAAGAAGTTCAGATCCACCAGGACTCTTCCTAGAGCTGGCTGGCTGTATAAACTAAGCTATAGAAGGAGAAGGGCCTTAGTCAGGGAGGTGACCAAGAACCCAATGGTCACTCTGTCAGAGCTCTAACATTCTTCTGTTGAGAGAGGAGAACCTTCCAGAAGGACAACCATCTCTGCAGCAGAGTTTTCCAAAAGGCACCTGAAGGATTCTCAGACCATGAGAAATAATATTCTCTTGTCTGATGAGACAAAGACTGAACTCTTTGGTGTGAATGTCAGGCATCATGTTTGGACGAAATCAGGCACCATCCCTACAGTGAAGCATAGTGGTGGCAGCATCATGCTCTGGGCATTTTTTCAGTGGCAGGATCTCTGAGACTAGTCAGGATTGGGGGAAAATGTTGTCAAGTTGTTATTATGGGGTGTTGTGAGCAGAATTTTGAGGGGGAAAAAATGAATTTACTCCATTTTGTAATAAGGCTGCAACATAACAAAATGTGGAAAAGGTGAAGCTCTGTGAATACTTTCCGGATGTACTTTACATTGAAATCATGTAATAATGCCTGATAATGGGGCAAATCATAATTTATGTTAACCTTTGCTGTTACGTGGACGTTGCTGTTGTTGTTGGCAACAATTACTTTACGTGCCTGTATTGCCTGTATAGCAGAATAACAATGAAGTGGCATTAAAAAAAAAGTGGAAAATACGGTTAACGTCACTTTTTAAGTCAAGAGATTTTTTTTTTAATTTGCTTTGTTTGGACTATGATTTTAGAATGGCATTTACCCGTTTTGCATGTACGTTCTTATCAATGGTGGTAGTTTGGAGCCTTTGATGGAGAATAGTGCATGCACGAGTGTTTAATTTACACTGATACACCGCACACTGTGATGACTCATATCTGTGCACCGTACATTCATCACTATGGATGTGGAGCAATGGTAAAAGACAAATGCAGCATATCTGTTGAAAGCATCTCCTTCATCAAACAGCGTACACGTTGTTTACTCTTCATAATCTGCAGCTGTTTGAGAGGTTTACAGCCGACCCCATCCCACCCGCACCTAACCCTGTGTACAATACATGAAGTTGGAGTAATTTCTGCGGTTGGGCTCGAGCTTAGAGACATTCTTCATTGACTGAATTTGTCAACTGAAAAGGCCGATGCAGCTTGGCGCTGTTGAGCTGGGTTAACCTGCTCCCCTGTCTGTGGGTAGATTAGCTCGGAGGTACCAGGCAGAGCTGCTGGAACTCAAAAAGTGCAAACATTTAGCTTAGATGAGTTTATCGAAAGAGTGATTGGACCCTTAATTAACCAAGTGACCTCTGACCTTCTGCGGAATAAGTAAGGGATCAGTTTAGGGATCAAGACAAAGGCCTTGCCACACACTGAACGCTAATTCAGTGAAGAATGCTCATAATTAGCCCACAATGCTTTAATTCCGTGGCATACTTAGGAAAAAAAATAAAAAATAGAGCTTTGAAATTTACTGTTGGATAACTTCTTGAAAGGGTTAAAAAAAAAAAAGATCTGTGAATTTTTTTTTTTTTTTTTTTTTTGTATTATTATGGAAGGATTTATGGGGCCATTAAAAGTACAAAGTGCCTTTTGACTCTTAAAAATGGGCTTTTGGGGGAATTATACAATAATTCTAGCTCATGATCCCAGTGTATCACAGTGCAAAGATTGCCCACATGTGCAACACTATGGTTTTGTTGTTCATTTATAAAACAAAACAACTTATAGAAAGTCTTTATTCTGCATCAGAAATAATTATTCTTTTAGTCAATCAATAGCAAATTATTTCAAAACTGTCAAAATCATTGAATGGCAAGTTGTTGAATGGTAGAGAATCAAATCAGCCTGTGTTTCCAGCTTCTCAAAGGAAATTAGTGCTTTTTTGTTCTAAATTTCTTTATTTTAAATTGGTTTAATTCTAAATTAAATATATTTGTGTTCCTGATTATTGACTTTGCAGATTATTGGCTTCTGGGAAATATAACAGTCACTTACTGGTACAGTCAGGTTCATTATTATCTGGACAGTTACACAATTTCTGGAGTTTTGCCTCTGAACACCACCACAATGGCTTTGAAATAAAACTATCAAGTTATGCTTGTAGTGTAGACTTTCAACTTTCACATTTAATTCACAGTGCTTAAGAAAAATGTGCTATTAATCAGTTCAGAATTATGGGCATTTTTAAACACAGTCCATCCATTTACAGAGCCTATAAGTTATTGAAGAAGCTAAATACGCTGGCTCCCCCCCACCAAATTTAAATGTTTTCTGCTGACATATGGTCATGCACTTATCTGTGGTGTTCATTTATTCTTTCATTTTCTATAATGGCTTACTCCAGTTAAGGGTCACGGGCAGTGATGCCAGTAACACATTACTTAGTAACTTACTTAGTAACACGTTATGCTAATCTGACCATTTTTTCAGTAACGAGTCATCTAAGGCGTTGATCTTTCCAAATCAGTAATCAGACTGAAGTTACTTCTCCAAGTCACTGTGTGTTACTATTATTTTTGCATTGCGGGTCAATCGCAGCATTAAACTTGGCCCGTGGGCAGGGAGTCGGGGTTCGACTGAACTGCCCACTTTCAATGAGCTGCGAGCTTTCATCCACGGTTTTCAGCAGCCTCTGAGTTGAAAAAACAGTCGTCCTCTCTCAAAGCGCGGTGACAACAGCACACCTGTACTGAGCTTTACAAAGACATTTTTATGCTCTTTTTTCCCACTTTATTTAAAACTCTGAGCCGCTCTGTGTGTCCTCACTAAAAACAACTGATCCGCGATGCGTTAACAACTAACACTTTAATTCCACCCATATGCACCTAAACTCTTTCCTAGGACGACATGATGTCAAAAAAAATATTGATAAAATATTCTTACCTGTCAGTCTGGTCGAGTTTTCTGCATAAATAAAGGTTATCCATTCTTGCTGCTCAAATGGCAAAGCAGGGGCGAATCCAGACAGAAAGGGGGCGTGGAGCGGGGCAGGGATGTGGTCCTCCATAACACCCCTAGATTTAAGGTCCAGTTTTGAAGCCTTTTTTTTTTATTGCTGCTACTACTACTACCCACTGATACTACTTATAATAATAACAGTTCAACAACTAAAATGTTTAGAGAGAATTTAAATGTTAGAATGAATTTAATAATTACATTTATAAACAATGTAGATTAGAAATTGCAAGTTTTACCATTACAGTGCCGTCAACAGTTAAATATGAGGTTAAATATGAGGTCAAGAAAGATGTCTTTATCTTATTTTTTTATGAAACAAGTACTTATGTTCATTGAAGTCAAGAAAGGGTGACTATAAAGTGAGTATTGACAAAATGGGTTATCATTTTCATGTTGAGGTGGCGGGAGGGTGTTGTTGGCAGTTGCTGAAAGTAACTAGTAATTTAACTTAGTTACTTTTGAAACTGACTAATCAGTAAAGTAACTAAGTTACTCTTTCAAGGAGTAATCGGTAATCAGTAATTGAATTACTTTTTCAAAGTAACTGTGGCAACACTGGTCATGGGGGCCTGGAGCCTATCCCAGCAGCCACAGGGCATGAGGCAGCGTACACCCTGGACAGGACGCCAGTCTATTGTAGGGCTATCTATGTTGTTAAACTTCTTAAACCTTATGTGCCTTCTTGTGCCCCAGAGTTGCAGGATGTTGCCTTACTCTGTGTTCCCACTAGGGCTGAAACTAATGATTATTTTTATATTTGATTATTGTGTTGATTATTTGATTAGTTGTTTCCTCTATGAAGTGTCAGAAAATAGTTTAAAGTGTCTATCAGTGTTTCCCAAATCCCAAGATGATGCCCTTGGACATCTTCTTTGTTCACAACCCAAAGATATACAGGTTATTTGACAGAGAGGAGGAAAGAAACTAATCATGAATATGTGAATATTCACATTTAAGAAGCTGAAATGAAAGAATTTGGACTTCAAAAAAATGACTCAAAATTATGAATCGATTATGAAAATAGTTGGAAATTAAGTTAGTAGTTGATTACTTGTTGATTAGTCATTGATCGGTTAATCACTGCAGCTGTAGTTCCCAGGAGTAAAAAGAAGTCGGCTGCCTGGAGAGCCTGATCGTGCTCCTATTTTGTGAAACAATTTGCATGTTGACATTAAAAAGTGTCCTGGTGGCTTCCACAGTGAGGGAATCCACCAAGACGGGAATAGTACAACATAGTACAACATAGTACTGCATCTTGCGTCACCAGTCACAGCTTCATGGTGCAGCAGAACAGAGGAGGGATTTAAAACACACACACACACACACACACACACACACACACACACACACACACACACACACACACACACACACACACACACACACACACACACACACACACACACACACACACACACACACACACACAAAAACACCAGGCCAGATCTAGGCCTGGGTCTCTCATGTGCCTTCTGGCAAACTAGCTGAAATGTCATATCTTTATTTTCAACTACTATTTTTTACACTAATTAATGGAGAAATATATATTCAATTTTTCCATCAATTAAACTTTTGAAAAAGTTAAAATTTGTTTAGTCTGTCTGATGTTGACTCATGCAATGTTAATGAACAGTTGTAATGATTAGAAAAGTGATTATACTTAAACAGCTGCTAAATTTGTTCATGCCCAATGATGATTTAGGTTGAAGTAATTGCTTTTTAACCACAAAATAAAACATTCAAAAACATTGTAAAAGCTTTCTTATCTTTAATGGTTTCATGGATTCTAACAGAATCTAAAGAGAGTCATACAGTTGAGTTTTTTTGGGGTGATATTATAACACCTCCTGTTTATGTCAGAGGTACGAGCCACATGCAGACTTGCTGTGTTGTGTCTTTATTGTTACCGAGACATTTTCGCGTCAGACTTGTGTGCCCACATTGCACAGAGCACGTTAGCAGCTTAACTGTGAGACAAAGTGGCCTATTCTTCTAGTCTGCCTCACAAATGGAGCATGCTTGTTAATATATCCTGGTAGAACCATCATGGAATGCCCAAAGCATGCACGTCTTAAAAAAAATACAAATCCACATTTGTGATTTTCTGACAAGTACAGCGGCGGGCTTTGTGTGTCTGCAGATGCAAGCACTCCTGTTTGCTCTGTTTGCAGATGTTGGAGTTTCATGTTACATTTCCAAACGGTATATTTTGGAATGAGTGAAGTTTCGCAAAGACATGAAAATGCACTGATCTGCTGATGTGTTTGCAGTTTTTTTCCCACACTAACAAGCTGAATGTGTCGTACTATGTATAGATGTAACACTGGGAATTAACACTTGTACATTTCTATAATTGAGGCTTATCTGAGAGGTTTATTTAGGCTGATTAAACGTTATTACTCCCACCAAAGAGGTTATGCGAGCGCTAGTCTTTGTATGGTGGTTTGACTGATTGATAGGAGGATATCTCATAAAGATTGTACTTATATTCAGTGCCGTATGTCAATGCAGAATTCATCAGAATGTGATTTCAAATTATTTTATCTTACTTTTTCCTTTAGCAATACAGTGCAACGCCTGCATGGCAACACCTGCATGATAACATAGTTAAAGGGGTCATAGTACACTCGTCAACAGTTTTTCTTGCATGCAGGTTTATCAATGGATTTTGGGTCATTTGGGGGCACTGAATCCAAATCTGGTGTTAGTTTTTGCCAATTACATCACGTTTTTGAGATTCATTCATTCATTCATCTTCTACCGCTTAGTCCATTTAAGGGTCGCGGGGGGCTGGAGCCTATCCCAACAGCCATGGAGCGCGAGGTGGGGTACACCCAGGACAGGACGCCAGTCTGTCGCAGGGCCACAAACAGACAAACAAACACAGACACACCCACACACACACCTGTGGACAATTTGAAGATTCCAATCCACCTAACCCGCATGTCTTTGGATGTGGGAGGAAACCGGAGCACCCAGAGGAAACCCACGCAAACACGGGGAGAACATGCAATCTCCACACAGAAAGGCCACGGGAATTGAACCCATGACCTTCTCGCTGTGAGGCAACAGTGCTAACCACTAAGCCACCGTGCTGCCCGTTTTTGAGATATGAAATCATATTTCTCATATCAAGCATTGAAGCAAAAGCTGCATTCTCATACGACTCTTTGGCCCCATAAACAATATTACAGTTCTTGTTCACATTTTGTGAACCTGGTTTAAAAACTGTGCTTTTGAAGATCCTTTTGTGCATGATTAGTGGTGTCAAACTTCTGAGTGAGTGAGCAACTTTTGCATAATCTATCAATATGGAACATGCAGACTGCAAAAAAATATGACGTGATAGAGGAAGTATGAGCACAGATTCAGATTCAGGACCCGAAAATGATCTTAAATCAGTTTTCAAAGTCCATGCAAGAAAAAAAAAAGTTTCTGTTGACCAGTGTTATTCATCTTTTTGCCAAGCTGTTGTAAATCACCTGGTGCCTTAAGAAACAGGTAGCAAAGTTTGCAATAAAACCAAACCCCCTGAGGTGATGTATCGTAATGGTCCCTGTGAATAGATCTGTTTCTGTTCCTGGTGCTTTAACCATTTATGACCTGTAGTTGTTGTTGTTGTTTTTAGAATTTCCAGCTATACAACATACCCGAGCCTGAACATGTGATAATGGAGATATTTATTTTTGTGCACAAACTGGCAGAAAAGCTTTTTGAAATTTCAAGAAAATGAGTGTGTATCAAGTTTAGACATTCTCACATTCAACAACGATGATTAAAAATATTAAAATATTTCGGTGAAGAGACAGTTTTATGTCAAGTTGTAGATTTATCAAAATGGTCATTTCATATACACACCAAACCTGCTGCTCAGATTAAAGTCCAACTATTGAATGATTTAGAATTATTGAATAAACTAAAACAACAGCAAGAAGAACGTATGGCATTTGACACCAGGCTGATCACTGTTTTGACACAGAACTGACATGTGCCTGCTTCGTGCCAAATCATATTTTATTTTCTAGCCATTATACTGTAGAACTCAAAAAGACATGTTTAGCAAAAACAGATTTTAAAAAACAGGACTTTCACCCTTCCTGGCCTTGAAAACAGATATATTTTACTTTCGACTAAACCAGGACATTCTGAATCTGTGGTTCAGAGGTTGTTCCAGTAAAGTCTAAGATCAGTGCTGTGAAAAGGTTTTGTGCACCCTTGAGCTTTTACATGTTTGAAATTTTTCAGGACAAAAAAAAAAAAAAAAATCAGGCTTTTTATATTAAAATTTCTGAAATTATGCCATTTAAACTGAGTGAAAAGTAATCTCTATATCATGAATTAAAGAAATAAAAGCCAAAATGATGGTGTGAATAAGTAAGTGCATGCTTTAGTATAACACATATAAACCATCACTTTTACATCCAGTTTTCTTCAGACTGGATGTTTTCGTATTCTCAAAAACTAATGCATAAGAAGGAGACGAGTGAGGAAAGCCACCAAGACACCCAGACAACTCTGAAGAAGTTATAGGCTTCTGCAGGTGAAAGTGGAGAAATTGTGCACAATACAGATTTAGAATTTTGCATCACCACACATAGCTTCATAGTGGAGTGGAGCGGAGAATAATTTTCTTTCAACAAAACACATCAAATATAGGCTCGAATCTCCGATGTAGTAAGTCCCTTCGACTGCTCCCTTGTTTGCACTCGGGGTTGCCACAGCAAATCCAAGGTGGATCTGCATGTTGATTTGGCACAGGTTTTATGTGCCTTCTGGTAAATTGTAGCTGAACTTTCAAGTTTTAGTTTTTTAAAAATCCTCCTCTGTACCACTTCATCATGAAGCTGTACAACTGGTAATGCAAAATTAAAAAAGTGCATTATGCACAATTTCTCCAGTCGCAGCCAAAGAAACCTATAACTTCTTCAGGGGTGTCGGGGTGTCTTGGTGGCTTTCCTCACTCTTCTCCTTCTTGTACGGTCTCTTAGTTTTTGAAAACTGCCTGCTCCCCACAGATTTACCATAGAGTACCATACTGTATGTATTACTTCATAACTGATGGAAATAAAATCCATACATAATCAGTGTCTTGGAAATGTTCATGTGTTTGTCTCCTGACTTGTCTGAAGAAAACTGGATGACATAGTGATGGTGTGTGTGTTATACCGTACTTATTCACGCCATCTTTTTGGCTTTTAGATTTTTATTTCTCTTAATTCATGATGTAGAGATTAGTTTTCACTGTGAGTCTGAAAGGCATAATATTAAAAATTTTAATTGAAAAGCCTGATTTTTTTTTTTTTTTTTTAAGTCCAAAAAATGTTCCAAACGTAAAAGCTCAAGGGTGCACAAATGTTCTCACAGCACTGTATGATCAAAAATACAAAAAAAACAAGTTGTAGGTCTTCTGATTCTGCAAAATCAAAAATATCTTTCAGGTAAAATAAAGTCAGTTCAGTTTTGGGTTTTTTTTTGGGGGGGGGGGGGGTTAAAAAAGGAAGAAAAAGTTGTAAATGGTTAAGATGCTAGCACTGTTGCCTCACAGCAAGAAGGTCATGGGATCGATTCCCAGCTGTGGCCTTTCTGTGTGAAGTTTGCATGTTCTCCCCGTGTTTGCGTGGGTTTCCTCCAGGTGCTTCATTTTCCTCCCACATTTAAAGACATGCAGGTTAGGTGAATTGGAAACTTTATAATTGTCCAGGTCTCCTTTGCAAAAGAGAGCTTGATCTCAAAGGGACTTACCTGATTTTAGGTTAAATTAAATTAAATGGCTTTTTGTTTACCTTTGTGCACATAAGATCCTTAATTTCCTGTTTCATTCTGCTTTTGGGCAAGAAACAGACAGTTGTGGGACTTGTACTTTAATCCTTTGTTCAGTGTCTTTATTCTATTTTTAAACAGAAAAGTGCCTCTAACAGCCTCGTTAATGAGTGAATATACATGAAATGAACACTTAATAAGACATTGAGTTTTTGTGCCTGTGTAATGGAAATATTTCTGCACGTATAGAAAAACAACAAGCGGCTGGTCAGGATGAGGGGGGAGAAAAATAAGCAAAGAACATATCATATTTTACAGTGCAGAATAATATTTTCTTGCCAGGGGCCCACAATTCTGAGCAATATATTTAGAAATGCTCGAAGATCATGTAGCTCACTGAGACCAAAATTAATCTGATGAGTAATTTATCACATCCAACATTTAAATGATTTAAATCTGAGATAAGATAAGCCTACACATTGTTTGCCAGGGCAATTTACAACTCAGGAACTACATGAGAATGGCACTGGTTTTGTTGTCTGAATTACAGAGTTAAAATATTTGTTGGGCACATTCTATTCTTGTCAGATGTTTGTGTCCAAATGGCGCCTTCATCTCTGTTCGACAGTTCAAATGTGTCAGACGATGTACAGCATTTAGTGAGCCAGACAGGTAGCTCCCGAGTTAAAGAGTTTCTGGACCAGTCTTAAATTTAAAAGGCCTTTTTAAGTCTAAAAGTTTACATTTCAGCTTTTATTCGATTTACGTAGTCAGGAATAAAACTAATGGAGTCTAAAAGTGTCCATTTCAGTTTTCATTTATTGCCAACTAAAGAATGATTTGTTTGGCAGAAAGGCAGAAACAGTTCAAACAACATATCCAAGCCAAAAGCAGTAGTTTGATTATATTAATTCAGAACCGGCTCCTCAGCCTGTTTGGGAGTGTGTGACCCTGGTGCATAGAGCTCCTAGCAGCTGCACAAGTCTGACTGATATTATACAAAATAAGAAGGAAGCAAAGAAGAAGGTCTGTGAATTGATATGCAGAATTCTGTTATGTTCAGTAGTATTTTATTCACTGATTACTAACTTACCAGTGAGGTAGGACATGGTTTGGACCTCTAAATCACTGAGTGGACCAATAAGCAACAGATTCTGGTTTCTACTTGAAACATAAAAATGGGTACAGTCATGAAGCAAAAGCATGAAAGAACAAATACGCATACACTATCTTTAACAGAACTTTGACACCTACTTTGAGTTCCACCAGAGCTCCCTGAGGTGAAGCCTGCAGCATGGTGAGGTTTTGTATTTTTCCTGGAGGAGTTACTTTTATTTTCTTTAATAATGGGTGTTTTCAATTCACTTTCATCAGATATATTACGTACATATATGTCACCTGTTTCTGAGAGGTCTTGTAGAATACCACTTTTTTTCTCCCTTCTTCTGCTGTTTTTTTATTTATTTTTTTTTAAACCCCCTGCTCTGCCTGCAATGCCCATAATACTCAATGATATTAATATTACATTGCGGCCAGCTGAATGGCAACAATTTGTGTAGGGATGCAGAGTGTACATGCATTTTTGAACTCACTTATGGAAGACGTGTCTGACTGTTGCACTCTTTGCACAGCACAAGACAAAACTGGACTTTAGACCAGGTTTTAGTCGAGTAAGAGAGTGGTTTCAAAAAACAATAACCCAATAACACTAACCATTGCTGTGCAAGAAGTAGACCAGAGTTCACAAGGATTAGAATGAATAAATTCACGTTCATAGTTTACCATTTATGTGTTTAACAAGTTTACGGTCACTTCATGTAATATTTTGTTTCAAGAGTGAGAATGAGTTTTTTAAATAGAGCATCTTCAGTAAAATCAGATACCTATACCATTTATAATGGTTGTGAATATTAGTACAGAGTTACATATTGTAGGCTTCTAGTTGAAGTGTAAAATAATATGTAAAGACATATTTTCTTGGTTTTCACATATACATTCAGCCATCAGCTCAAGAAGGAAAACTATTCACCTTCCAAAAATGCATAATGCCCTTCAAACAAAAGCAACAACTAATTATAGGTATTCTGCCAAAATAGCAGATGTGAAAGCTGCCTTGTACCATGGGCCGGATGGAGCACCCAATTTTGGTCCGATAAAGAGTTTGCTTCAGGTCGAATGAATTTGAACCATGGTTCGGTGCGTTTGCAGTGTAAAAGCACTTTTTGGCAAGGCCACTCTCCATCTTTGCTTCTTGTCAAAGATAAAACAACATCTGTTTTGTCTTTTGCTGTGGCGGGCAGCAGTTGAAAATATTTCTCTTTTGACAGTATATGCTGTGAAATCACTCCAATCAATCCAAAAAAGGAAAATGTTTGAAATTCAGCGAAGTGCTCTTAAGTGATCGCCATATCAGCCAGAAAAAAAACTAAAATAAGAAAATCCAAACTAACCAGCCCAAATGTGCACAAACATGAACCTTCTGCCATTCCAAATTTTCTCTCATGCACCCCCTAGTGGCAGTCTGCGTGTTCCAGTTTGAGAAACCATGGTCTTTCAAGTGACAGATGATGCCAGTGCATCAGCTGTACACTCTGATCACATTTTCAGACCAACGCGCCCACATGTGCGCAAATGGTGTTGTGATTTAGAGGACATGGCTGCAGTGCATAAACGTGACAACTGCCTCAAAAAGTCAACATTATCAAAACTACTGTCTGACAAATGCATTTTCCAGGATACATCCACAACCAGTCAGGCCAGAGAGATGATATCAAGCTTATATCAATCAGCTAAGGATTTGTAATCAAATGGTATATTGTGACATGCCAAAGGGCAGCCCTTAAATCAGACAAAGTGGACAAAATCATCTTCCTGGCAAAAAACCTGTGACGGTCTTATTTTAGTTTTGTTTGGATGTAAGAATAAGAATTTTGTTTACATTATTGCTGCAGTGTTAGAACTGCTTGCACTATACTCTGCCTCTCTTGTCTTACTGTAGCAACAACAGTTTGCCTGTTTCATCAGCATTGCTGGACAAGTTAATGTTTTGCACAATACATTTGCACTAGTTAAAGCTGTATTTACCTACTTGTATGAGGATTATTTATTGTTTTTTATAGCTTGCACAGTACATGTTGCACTATTTTTGCGGTGGCATGTTAGTTTTTGTTTTTCAAGATTTTAAATGATATTAATGTACTGTTCAATATCATATTTTTTAAACTAAAGTAAGTTCATGTGTGCTTTCTGTTTTATTTTACTTTATTAGACAAGTCAAGATTTAAAATAGAATTGCACTTAAATACATTTACAATTTTTATTGATTTTAATGTTTTGAAAAACATTACTGTGACTTGTAATTGTTATATTCAGGCGTTTCATTGCATTTTTATATTCTGTGGTGTGAATTTACAACATAACTATGTTAGCACTGTGTTGATTATCCCTAATTTTAATAAATTAGTTTATTTATTAGTGTTTCTCTTCCTTTGTATGTAATTGAAGTTATGTATGAAATCGCAATAACATAATTAAAAAATCTTGATATTCTATTTCTGCCATATCGCCCAGCCCTAGGTTTGAGTAATGTTTTGATAATGTTATGAATCTGACGACAATTGTCAGAAAAACACATTCAGGAAGGTGCGACAACTAATAGAGCTAGATTGGCTTGTACCACTTAATCGTTAATCAGAAAAAAAAAAAAAATTTCACCACTATACAGTATGCTATACACTATACAGTGACATTTTGATGACGTCACTAAAATGTCAAGAAATTATGTCACTATAGTTCATACAACATGTGCGAAAACAGGATACGCTTCAACCCCCCGTTATATATATCCAGGAGTGACATGGATGAATAAACGGCACGGTTTTGTAGGTGTAAATGTCTCCTTTGCAGCCCTGTGATACGGATTTACAGCCTACGGTGGATTCAGTTACACCTGTGGGACACATGCTAGCATGACATGCTCTCATAGAACAGATGCTACTAAACGATGCAACAATCATATCCCTCCACAGAAAATGCACAGTTACAGGATTTGACTGCCACAGAGAGACTGGCCAGTCAATCAATTGATTATGTTATACTTAGAGCATCTATAATTGCACTGTGTGGAGCAGCCACAAGGCAGATAATTATCTTGATCTTGATCATCACTGTCAGCGCCACAGATTTTAAATGTTCCTACTCCACACAAGCCAGCGCTGTGTTTTATGACGAGGCACGAAATAAGCTGCTGCAGTCTGTAGATTTTTATGTCCATTCAGTGCCTTTTTCAGTAGCTAATGGCAGTGCCCAGTTTTCTCAGGAGCAGCCAACAGTGGAGGAAATGTCAGAGAGACCTAAAGTTCATCTGGATTCTATGACCTCCTCAGCTCTGCTAATGAACCCAAATCCACAGTGCTTAAGCTGAAACAAATCAACTTAAGAAATGACTGTTATTCGTCGCTGAGTAGGACTGTTGGCTTTGAGACAAGGTGTTCCTCTTATAACTGATTTTAAACTCATCATTGTGAGATGTGAAGACACACAGCTTGCGTACAAGTGAGGAAGTTTATGCATTTTATTCTTAGTGCAGAAGCACACAAATCATCCACGGGGTTATTAAAAAAAAAAATGGGGTTAAGGCAGTGCTGGCCTGAGGGGAGTGGCCTTATAAAACAAAGACACCAGCTGTTAGCATCACATCTTGATATCAAGTGATACACCAAAAGGAGTAAATTCAGATTTTTCATAAAACAACACAAATTTCAAAAGGCTCATTGTGTCCTACCAGTGAGGTTCGTTGACATGCACAGCTAATGACATTTCTTGCCTTTTAAAAGCTGAGCCGGATAGTTCTGCCTTCTCACTAATACGCTTATTTTTTCTGCTGGACTGACGAGGAAGCAGTTACAGTCCTTTAGATAGAATTAAAACAACATCTGGTTTTTAATTAATTCATGCTACAAGATGTTTGAGATGCCTGGATATCACCTTCATGAGGTAAGTTTAAAATAATGTGGGGGTTTTTTGTTCCTGCTGAAGAGGTGCGAAAGCAGGAATTAATGATACATGGCTTGAAATGTGACTTTGTGTCAGACTGTATTCAATCTGTTTATCATCTTAAAGCCATGACAGTATATATACAACAGTGTTAATGCACACATGATATGTATCTAAATTTGGCAATGCGTTATAAATGCTGCTTTTATTTTGTAAACTAGTCAGTCTTTGCATCAGAATACTCACACAAAGTACATGCAACTATTGAAATGTAATACTAAGAACATGCTACAGCCACACGGCATCTTTGAAGTTCATTGATTTTCTGTTGAAGGATGCAAAGAAAATTGATTTATAACCAGCGTAGCCATGGGCATGAACTGAATTCATAAAATGTGGAAGATGGGAGTAGAAAACCCATCCTCGTCTAAAGAATAAATCACAGAGACGTGTGTGTATTTAGTTTTGGAAATCTCTTTTTTTTTCTTTTTTTTTGCACATCACAGTTATTACAAGCAACACCAAGTTTCATTTTGTTTTGCAACAAAATGATTTTGTTTTCACTGTGCTGTGCTCAGCCAGAAACAAGAACTGTGTGTGTCTGTGTGTATGTGTATGTATGTATGTATATATATATATATATATATATATATATATATATATATATATATATATATATATATTAAAAAAATTAAAGGAACACTTTTTAATCAGTGTATATAACATGAAGTCAATTTAGCGTCTGGAATATTGATCTGGTCAGTTAAGTAGCAGAGGAGGTTGTTAATCGAATTCAGCTGCTTTGGTGTTAATGAAATTAACAACAGGTGCACGACGGGGCAAAAATGACAGGACATCCAAAACAGGAATGCTTTTACAAGTGGAGACCACTTGCATTTTTCCCCTCCACATTTTTCTGACTGATTTCTCACCACTAGTTTTGCTTTTGGCTAGGGTCAGTGTAACTGTTGGTATCATGGTGTGGTACCCGGACCCTACAGAGGTTGCACAGGTAGTACAATTCCTCCAGGATGGCACATCAATATGTGCCATCGCCAAATGGTTTGCTGTGTCTCCCAGCACAGTCTCAAGAGCTTGGAGGAGATTCCAGGAGACAGGCAGTTACTCTCGGAGAGCTAGGCAGGGCTGTAGAAAGTCTTTAACCCATCAGCGGGACCTGTATCTGCTCCTTTGTGTCTGTCAGAGCACTACAAAATGATCTCCAGCAGGCCACTGATGTGAATGTCTCTCACCAAACAATCCGAAAACAGATTTCATCAGGGTGGTCTGAGGGCCTGCCGTCTTGTGTGGGCCCTGTGCTCACTGGCCGGCACTGTGGAGCTCAATTGGCATTTGGCTTAGAACGCCAGAATTGGCAGGTCTGACACTGGCACCCTGTGATTTTCACAGATGAGAGCAGGTTCAACCTGAGCACACGCGACAGATGGGAAATGGCCTGGAGACACCGTGGGGAACATTATGCTGCCTGCAAACATCATTCAGTATGACCAGTTTGGTTGGTCTGGGGAGGCATATCCCTGGAAGAACCCACAAACCTATACAGGGTAGATAACGGTACCCTGACTGTGATTAGGTATCGGAATGAAATTCTTGGACCTATTGTCAAACCCTACAAGCAGTTCCTGGAGGATGAAGGAATTGATACCCTGGTCCCGATCTGGGGGGAGATCCCCAGGATACCATCCATCGTCTCATTAGGAGCATGACCGACATTATCAGGCATGCATGCAAGAATGTGGGGTCCATACAAACTATTGCATAGCATTTTGAGTTGCTGCAATGACATCTTGGCAGATAGATAGATACATACATACATACACACACAGGGGATAAAACATTAGAGATTGAGCAGCTTTTGTTTGTTTTTGAGTTTGAGGTATATCAGTTGTACCTTAAAGTGTGCAAAGTACTGTATTAACCCCTTCCCCAGCTGAGGCACATTTGTATTTTCCCATCTCTGCATTAATATTAATTCCTATTATTATTATCCTGCAGCCTTCCTTGTATTAATTAGCATATACTTTGTTTTGTTTCAGTTTTTTTTCACATCCTGCTCTTTCTCCTGTCCTCTCCTCTTTTAAAGGTCCAGACTCACTTGGAGAACCCAACCAAGTACCACATCAAGCGGTCCCAGCAGCAGCAGGTGAAGCGGTACCTGGGAAAGCTTGGGTCTCAGCCTTTGAGCTTGCCCTGCCCCAACCAGTCTTCTGAGCACGGGGGAATGCCGCCAGGGCCGGGCAATAGCGCCCCTAACAGCCCTATGGCCTTATTGACCCTTAACTCTAATTGTGAAAAAGAGGTACCGATAACTGCATTCAGAATGTTTCTTTGCAAATCAGAATTTATCCAAAAAAAATAAAACCTCAGTCACGATCTGTAATGATCTTGTTTTAGATGGACGATGTCATTGACGACATTATTAGTCTGGAGTCGAGTTACAGTGACGACATCCTTGGCATGATGGATCCTGGACTTCAGATGGCAAACACGGTATGTGTAGAGTTGGCAAGTATTTTTCTCAAGGATCACCACACACTAAGAAAAAGGCAATATGACTTGGGGCTCCTTCGCACAAATACGTACAACTCCAGGGCGACTCACGGTGGTAGAGCTTCTATGAGCGCACCAGGAAACATTGCGCCGATGGGCAGGCGTGCACAGCGCCGGTGCGATGGTTCGTGCACACAAGAACACAGTGCCAGCAGCTGCATGATATGTAACCGAGTTGTTCTAAAACCGAGGCTCCGCTGTATTAATTTCTAAAATGAGAGACCCGCTCCAAACATAACCTGTCATTCATGAAAACCTGTTGAATATAGCCAGAGACTAAATGAACCTGGTTTAAAATACAGATTAATGAGCAGCAGTCTGACATTACATTGATTCTAAGTCCTAATTAACTAATCAACCTGAAGATATATTAAGATATATTGTAGAAAAGGAATAAATATGAAGATATGAAGATGTTAATTTATCCAAGAAGCTTGAATCATGCACACTTCCTCCTCTGTGCACAGAGAAACTCCCTCGCTCACGCTCACTCGTGAATGCGTGCACACACACGTACTATGAAACCCTGCAAAATCACTAAATTATCTAATGCTAGTAAAGCACATTTAATATGCAAATAATTTACCATTGAGGATATGCCCGCTAAATACCCTAGAATTGTTGAAGGCAGTTCCTGTCTCCTGCTACATCATTGCTAATCATTTATCTCATCTTCCTGGTTCTGATGGAAATCTGTAGTACAAACTGTCCTTGTTTTGTCCGTGCCATTTGGAGGTGTGGCGGTATGCTTCGCATTAAACTACCATGTCTTCTTTGAGCAGAGAAGGTTGAAAATGAGAGAATTTTGAACGGGATTAATGATTTGCTTGTTGCAGCAAACAGAGCAATCCTTTCTTGCTCACCATGGCGATCACGCGATGTAATAACATCAGCTGCATGGAGACTACAAAGACATTCTAGGTCAAATAGAAGTACTTTCATGGATACTTTTGGTTTGATCAATGGATGTACAGATGTTTGTGAGCTACAGTGAATTGTAGTTGATAAAATATTGAATATGACACAGGAGCTCTCTGTGACACTGTCCACTTGTTTGTAGACAAGTTTTTCCTTACTGGATTTTATAGAAGAGGTGGTGCCATTCACCCTGTCAGTTCTCAGAATTCTCCCTCCAAGTGTCTGAATAGCAGCAAACGTCGTCAAGAGGGCAAACAAAATATACCTAAAAGATTACATATAATGGTGTAACATTTTTGATTTTGTCTTAGTTTGTTGATGTGATCTCAGAGGGGGCCAAGAACTGGGCCACAGGCCTTTTGGCAATTTGAGTTTGAGACTACTAGTATCCATGATATTTTTGGCTGCGTACTTTTGTATTTGTTTTAAAGACACCTGGTGACCTACATTACATTGCAGTAAAGGTGTATAATATGACCCTGTTAACAGTACCAATGCAGCAGAGGAGATCTGAGAACATCAATCAGGGGCAACGTAACAAGCCCTGCTTGGGGCTGGAACCAAACTATGATGGTTTCTGCTCGTAGGCAAATTCATCACATCTTGATCATAAGACCATCTCAAAAATGTGTTGTTGTACAAGCAATAGCACAACTTGAGGCATTTGTCTTACCATCAGAGCATTCCTTCTTTCACACAAAACACATTCCTAACAGAATGTCCAGTGCTACAAGATCCAGACCGAAGGCTGCGCGCAGTTACAGCATTTAGATCAGTAGTTGTACAGCACGCCTTCTGGACAGAGCTGCGCGCATTGAAGTTGTGATGAAAACCATTTGAGCCATGAGTTGTATCCATGGTTAAAACTACAGTGTGTGGAATTTAGGGGTGTTTGTGAGTGGAAATGCTAACCGTCGGTACAAATTGGTGTGTTTTTAATAAGCGTAGAATGAACCCTTCATAGGAGCGAGCCCTCACATGGAGATCACCGTTTTTACACCACCATACTGATACATCTGCCCATCGGGACAAACTTACTTTCACATACTGTACTTACATACGTGCAAGTTTGAGAACCCTCATTTTTGTGAAATGTCGCATGATAATGTTGCTCATCACAAGAAAAGACAAGGGAGCATGAATGCCTGTCATTAAAAAGCAAAAATGTAAAAACAAATCGAAACCCAGCAGCAGCATAATGCAGTCTGCAGCCTCACCACTAGAAGGCACTAGATCCTACACAGTGTAGCTTTAACGTAAGTGTACCCTTGTGACATTCTAACTGTACCAAAATCAGATGTTATTTTAGTGGTATTTTTCTATGTGATTAGTTTTTTTGCAGGCTAGTATTACTCATTTAGCGTTCCAGAGCTACATTAAGCTCTTTTCCAGGTGCTACTATTCTTGTTGTATGGGTTTGATGATTTGTTGTTAACCAGAGATCAGAGGCGATGGCTGGATCTCTCTGGTAGTTGGTTTCTTTGGATGATCCTTGGGTACTGCTGGAACAGGTTTGTGTTGAGCAGTTACTTGGGGAGACTCGGATGGCGCCTACTACCTGCATTGTGAGGGCAGGTCAGCTGCAACATCTTGGCCATGTGGCACTTTTGTGCTGGTCCACCGCAGGTGCCTCAGTGTTGAGAACTCCAACAGCAGAAGGTCAAGGGAATGCCCACGTTTCACCTAGCTGGAACATACAGATGGCAGCTTTATGGAGGTGGGGGTGGATTGTCTGCATGAGTGATAGGGATGGGAACTGATGAACCTTTAGCAATATTAATACCATTATTGATTGCAATTATCAGCCCAATTCTGTATTGATTCTCTTGTAAAAAAAAAAAAAGTAGATTTACACAGGTTTTCAGCATCAATGCAGCTGTTCTCCTTGTTGGTAGATGTTGAGTTTGGTGTCATGACACCATTGCTAAGTAGAAGTAATCACATCCAAGTCATTCTGATGGATTGAAAAATTTGGAACCGGTGCTCTATTCCCATCCCAAGTAGGCTGTGATCAATTCAGAGTCTGGGTGGTTCCATAGTGTGGTGGATGCGGTGGCACCAGTGCATCCTCCCAGCCCTGATTCAACCTTGTAATGCCTAGTCCACATGAACACAGGTATTTTTGAAAATGTGGATAATCTGCCTTTGGTTTTAAAATATCTCTGTACTTATGAAAACACAAAAGACACTGGGCCTCATGTATCAATGTTGCGTACGGCGATATTTGAGCGTATATGGGGTGTACGCCAAAACGGCTGCGCTACTTGGCATTCATCAATGTGGTTGTTGGCGTACTGTGCGCTGAAAATATACACCAAGTCGAGAGGTGGTGTAAATTATACACCAAAATGAACCAGCACTGGAATCCACATAAAAATGAAAATGATCAACATGATAAACAGTGCCATCATACAAATCAATGCATATGTTACATAAATAACACTTTCTTGATTATGCTACATAATAATTAATACAAATCCCGCTTTTGCAGGATTGTTGGTCTCGAGCACGATCCGTGGCCACAGCGCTGACCGCAAAGAAAGCGCTGCTCGCCTTTTTCTCCAGACTTCGAGCCTGGAGCCAGAGCAGCGCTGAGCTTAACTTTATGTGGTGTGATGGTTTTAGACAATGGAATTGATATTTACAACTGTAGTGTTGTCATTCCCTTCACCCGTGCTGCAATCAGGTTTTGTCTTCTACTATCGTTTGTTACAATAAAATAAATAAAGAAATACATTTTAAAAATAAAGAAATCTGAAAAATTAGGTGTGTCTTATTAATTGAGCTAATATCCACGTCAAGAATTATTGACGTGAAAAGAATACAGTGGTCCGTCGCTATAACGCGGTTCACCTTTTGCGTCCTCGCAGTTTCGCAGATTTTTTTTGTCCAATTTTCATGCTTTTTTTACAGTGCATTGTAGTCTGCATGTCTGTTTATAAGAATCTTCTCACCCAGAAGAAAAAAGAGCGCCAACAACTACCCATAACTATGTTCTTCACTCGGAAAAAGACACCTGCAGCGAGGTTTGACTCAGTGGAAAAAGGCGCGGCGTCAGGACGAAGAGGCGCGATCAGAGGAACTGTGAAATACTCAGTCACTATTAATAATTTCTTGTGTGTCCAACCTCGTATATTGATCGTTAAAATTAAATTTGTTAGTTCTAAAAGCCATCATAATTATTTATAGGAAAACGTTCTATTTTTATTTCTCAAACAAATGTTTGGCCCTGAAAACAGGTTGGTCTTATTTTTCTACTAAGGTTTGAACTTTGAGAGTGTTTACACACGAGAGAAAAGTGAGAAAATGTTCATGCCTGATTGAGTAAAGTCTACAAAGTGGTTTTACAGGGGTTTTACAGCTTTAAAATGTCTATAATAATTGTAAAAAAATAACGCTGACTACTTCGCGGACTTCGCTTTTTGCGGGCTATTTTTAGAACGTAACTCCCGTGATAAACGAGGGACCACTGTAACACTTTTTTGATTATACTACAAAACAATTAATACGACGGCCGTGTTGACGCTATATTGGCACGCGTCGTGATTGGTGGAGTTCTTTTTCTTTGCCGTCTTCCTGTCTTCCATGTCGTAAAATGAGGGTGTGTCTGAAGCGGAGTCTGAATATTTATGGGCGTGTTCATTATAATTACGATTGTTTTCGCCCGCTGCATTTATCAAGGTCACGTCAGGCATACGCTGGAAATGGGCAGGTGCGCACTGCTTGATACATGTCACGGCAACTTTGGTGTACTTCAAACCGTAAATTTACGCCACAAGTGCGCAACGTTGATACATGAGGCCCACTGTAACATGCTGTCAAGAGCATGCCAAAACAACATGTAGTGATAATGCATTCACATAACTTCAGAAAAGGTTTTTATTAAGCTGCCATCAGATCCAGGGCGTGCCGTGTTAATATAACACCGTGCCTATTCCTAAAACCGTTATATCTTTCAGTGAAGAATATTATTGTCCATGTCGTTAACAATGAAAAATGACCATGTCTTACATTCTCAGCGACATTCTGCCATTGCAAAGTTCTGCTATGATGGTTGGCATGACTGTTATTCCTATAGTCAGCATGTTAATGCAGCAGACTCGTATATAACCACATTGGCCAGTCAGAGGCCTGGAAAAAAGACAAAAAAAAATCAAAAAAAAAAAATCAAAATTTTCCTTTTCTACACACAAATACCGAGGTCAGCGTTTTCCAAAATCTTCTCTTTGGCTATCAAAGCTGTCGAGCTCTTTTGATATTTTTAAATCAAGATTAGAAACACACCTTTTCTTGGATGCTTGCAAATGATCTTGTGAGAAATGTTTGTTGTATAGTGTCATAATATTGTTTGCATGTAACTGATTTTAAATTATTTAACTTTTTTTTACGGTTGTGATAGTATTTTTTTTGTGGGCTAGTTTTTTGTTTGTTTTTTGGTTTGTGAAGCACTTTGTTGTTGTTAAAGTACTATACAAATAAAAATATTCATATTATTATATATTACTATGTATGTATGTATGTGTATATATATATATATATATATATATATATATATATATATATATATATGTATATATTACTCACTATTATCTGTGTTGTCAAGATGAGGTTGTTTATAATTTCTGTAAATTTATAAACATAACACAAGTTTGTCACCTTCACTCATGATTTAGTCTAGATCAGTGATTTTCAACCTTTTTTGAGCCGCGGCACCCTTTTTATATTTACAAAATCCTGCGGCACACCACCAACCAAAATAATGTTATAATGCTATTACCTCTGGTTTTGCGCAAAACCAATTATCGCAATAGAAAATCGATACAGAAAACACCGCATTTCGAAAATCCCCAAGCATTTTGCGCTCTGATCTCAAGTAGGGCTGTCACGATTAGGAATTTCTGGAGACGATTAATTGTCAGACAAATAATTGCGATTGACGAATATATTGTCTATTTTTTTTTCTTTTTTCCCCCTTCTTTATATTCTACTATTGTAGTATAATTACACAACTCTGGAAGAACGTTTGGCTTCTGTGAGTGGAGAAACTGGGAATGGTGCAACATTTTTATTTTTATCTTCATTTTACATACAGTCCCAACTTTTTCTGAATTATGGTTGTTTCTGTTGCATTTCTGAAATTGTTTCTCCTCATCGGTCACGTTTTGTGCTTAAACACTGCATTAAGCTCAAGATTGAACAAATAAATACTCGTACCTTTGGAAAATAACAGCTGTTAAAGTTCAGAGTTCTCACCTGCTTTTTGTGATCTCTGCGTCTGAACATTGTTTTTTTTTTTTTTTTTGTGGCTCAGTTCATTTATATATTCTCATTTTTTAAATATGTTTTTAAAGATATTTGACCGTTTATTTCATCTCATGATCTCATAAATTCAGCATACGATGCGCACATGGTGTGAACAGGATGGTAACGGCAGAATCACACCTTTAGAGAAAGTTCAGAGAGAAGTAAAGGCAGCTTCACGTTTCCGTTTTGTTAACGTTCACTCGGGTTAAAATCCTCTCTGCTCCGCGCTCGCTGCGCACTGAACGTGTCGCGCCTGCATTCAGGAATCTCCCTCACCCACCCCCTCCCTCACAGTCTGCAGTCTGTTAACTCCGCGCGCGCGCGCACACAGGCACAGACACACACACCGACAGCTCCGCATTTTAGACGGCTTTTGAAGGAGACGGCACTGTTTTAATCGGCCGTCAGCCTCCTTGTTATTGTCCCGCCTTAAGACGAGAGCGAGGCTGCAGCACGTTTGACGCTTTATGGATAAAATAAATAATTCACGGTAATCGCGAATATGAAAAATAATCGTGAATATGAAAAATACCCACGGCACCCCGACGATCGATCACGGCACCCTAGGGTGCCGCGGCACCCCGGTTGAGAATCACTGGTCTAGATGACAAAATAAGGCACCTTAACACTTGTAAGAATTTAATTTCCTCACTGGCACGCAATCTGACATGCCATTGAGTAAACTGGTTGTTAACCCGTGTAAACTGCACATGAACTGTACGCGGCTGTGAGCCAGTAAGCAAAGAAAACTTTGAAATGTTCAAAACCTGGCACGCATTCTTTTTGTGAACTAGTCGTGAACATTGCCCAACCTATTCGAAAACACTGTCACTGCTTGTCAACGTGTCTCATTGCAGCAGCGCATCTGAACAATTGCAAAGAGATGTTACATCTATAATAAACATAATTTTACATATAGAGTATCTACCTCATAAGAAGGAATAAAACTGTTTTACTAATCCATCACAATATATATATTATCAATAATCACCTTTAAGACAATTCCAAATGCATTCTCCACTGCACGATGCGCACAAGAGAAGCTGTAATTTCTCTGTGATCCTGGGAGCGATGACAGATGGTTTCATCGGCCAAGTTATGAGAGCAAATGCATCACTGGCTATGAATTGACTATTTTATATAATGTGGCATCAAATGGGACAAAGCACAGCATCCAGTGGGACAAAACGGGTCGCATTGGCAAGATGAATTGCACAGCAGTGTATGGATCAAACTCATGCAAGTGTCAAGGTGCATAGACACTCACTAATCCAATAGTTTTATGTAATTTGTCCTGCAACATAGACATAGATACAACCCTAATTCCAATGAAGTTGGGACATTGTGTAAAATGTAAATAAATACAGAATACAATGATTTGCCAATCCCCTTCAACATATATTCAATTGAATGCACCACAATGACAAGATATTTAATGTTCAAACTGATAAACTTTATTGTTTTGTGCAAATATTTGCTAATTTTGAAATGGATGACTGCAACACGTTTCAAAAAAGATGGGACAGTGGTATGTTTACCACTGTGTTACATCATCTTTCCTTCTAACAACACTCAACAAGCTTTGTGACACGAATTTGAGTGTCATGATTGGGTATAAAAAGAGCATCCCCAAAAGGCTCAGCCGTTCACAAGCAAAGATGGGGCGAGGATCACCACTTTGTCAACAACTGCATGAAAAATGTTTCTCAAAATTCAGTTGCAAGGAATTTAGGGATTCCATCATCTACAGTCCATAATATAATCAGAAAATTCAGAGAATCTGGAGAACTTTCTACATGTAAGCGGCAAGGCCTAAAACCAACATTGAATGCCCGTGACCTTTGATCCCTCAGGCGGCACAGCATTAAAAAACGACATCATTGTGTAAAGGATCTTACCGCGTGGGCTCAGGAACACTTCAGAAAACCATTGTCAGTGAACACAGTTTGTCGCTACATCTACAAGTGCAAGTTAAAACTCTAATATGCAAAGCGAAAGCCATACATCAACAACATCCAGAAACGCCGCTGCCTTCTCTGGGCCTGAGCTCATTTGAAATGGACAGACATAAAGTGGAAAAGTGTGCTGTGGTCTGATGAGTCCACATTTCAAATTGTTTTTGGAAATCATGAACGTTGTGTCCTCCGGACAAAAAAAGGAAAAAGACCATCCAGAATGTTACCAGTGCAAAATTCAAAAGCCAGCATCTGTGATGGTATAGGGGTGTGTTAGTGTTCATGGCATGGGCAACGTACACATCTGTGATGGTACCATCAATGCTGAAAGGTACATCTAGGGTTTGGAGCAACACAAGCTGCCATCCAAGCAAGGTCTTTTTCAGGGACGTCCCTGCTTATTTCAGCAAGACAATGCCAAGCCACATTCTGCACGTGTTACAGCAGCGTGGCTTCGTAGTAAAAGAGTGCGGGTACTAGACTGGCCTGCCTGCAGTCCGGACCTGTCGTCTATTGAAAATGTGTGACACATTATGAAGCGCAGAATTGGACAGTGGACACCCCGGACTGTTGAACAACTGAAGTCGTACATCAAGCAAGAATGGGAAAGAATTCCATCTACAAAGCTTCAACAATTAATGTCCTCAGTTCCCAAATGCTTAAGAAGGAAAGGTGATGTAACACAGTGGTAAACATACCACTGTCCCAGCTTTTTTGAAACATGTTGCAGGCATCCATTTCAAAATGAGCAAATATTTGCTCAAGTTTATCAGTTTGAACATTAAATATCTTGTCTTTGTGGTGTATTCAACTGAATATAGGTTGAAGAGGATTTGCAGATCATTGTATTCTGTTTTTTACATTTTACACAACGTCCCAACTTCATTGGAATTGGGGTTGTACAAAGGAACACAAAATATCGTGTCATTGAAAGAGCTGGATTGATATGACACATATGAACTGGCACACGGGAAATATAACACATTTATTTTGTGTTTTTGTATTTATTCCAATCCTTTGTGTTACAATCCTGCCAGTGCGGTGTAGTCGTTTGGCCTGTAGTGATGATGTGTGAGGGTACAGTGGTGTGTTCTCTGCAGATTCTTGTCCCTGCTAACCCCATGGACATGTACGGTAATCAGGGAATGCCCCAGCAAGGTCTGCCCATCAGCAACTCCTGCCCCGCCAACCTGTCCAACATCAAAAGGGAATACTCCGGTGAGCGCCACAGCCACGCCACCCACTGCCGCAGACCCCACGCCAACATGCACTGACACACATTGTCACTGGCCTAGCTGCTGGTTTCAAAACTTTGAAATTACACTACTGCATCCAACACTGTACTGAAAGAGGTTTTACTCTCCAGGCCTTTTGGGTACGGGCGGCCTTGATCGGCTCTTTTGTAATTGGTCTAATTGCTTGTAAAGTTTCTGTGTGACGGCGTGTCGTCGACACTGCTGCTTATTATCTGAACAAGTTAATGAGTGTGTGTGTGTGCATTCTGGACATTGTGATATTGAAACCATTCTTTTTTTATCACACAGTCTCACAATCACCAGCCATCATGCACATGCTGGATAAATCTGGATCCTGTGGCAAATTTGACAACTATCAACGGCCTGAAGGCTTCCCAGTGGGTACGTCTGCTTATTTCCATTCAAAATCTCAAAATTAGCTGTTCTTGTAATTTTTCTTTGTTCCTGTAAAGTTGTTGCTCACTCAGATGTCTTTTTCCAGAGGCTGAAGTGAGAGCTCTGGCAAAGGAAAGACAGAAGAAGGATAACCACAATTTGAGTGAGTGTGAACTTCTTAATAAGAGGTGCTTCTGAAATGCAGACGTGGTTATTTGTGATATTATCAATTGTAAAATTAATAAATAATCCATACAATTGTCACTTGCTGTGATTTCAGTTTATTGCAATAATTGATGAAAAATGAAACAAAGAAATCATTATAAACTTTGATGCTGGTCCATTTTGTCCAAGACAGTTAGTTTTTATGTTTTCGGTCGCGTTTGTTTGTTTGTCTGTCTGTCTGTCTGTTTGTCAGCAGGATAACTCAAAAGGCTTTGAATGGATTTTGAAGAACTTTTGTGGAGTGGTTGGAAATGACAATAGGAACAAGTGATTCAATTTTAGTGGTGATCCCGATCACCATCCGGATCCCGATGCTAACGCGTTAGCATGTCTATGGCATTTTCAATGTTAAAAGTTAGCATTAAGCAGTTGCAGCTGTCATCACGTTCGGGTGCATTTGTTTTCAAATTGTAATATTTCTTAAATTTATTTCTGTTTATAGAAATTTTGTGGAGTAGTTGGAAATGACAACAGTGACCCTATGGCCTTGTTTAGACAAGTGTTTCAGAAATGTTAAAAAATTCATATATTTGCAGTTTAGTTGAATCAAGGGCGTAGGTTTGGTCTCAGCTTTGGTAGGGACAATACCAACACTGCACCGGAGCCACCCATCCTCTGCGCTCTGGGACCTCCCACTTGACAAATTAAGCACTGCCTGCCACGAGATGCGCTTTGTTTACGTCCATGTGAGAAGAACGTGAGGTAATGAAATTGCAACATGGGTAACCCTGTCACTCTGGCACGTCGAAAACACAAAACGTGACGACTAAAATTATAGTATCGAGTTCGCAAAAAAATAGTGAATGATTTTGTTATATAAAAAAATTCTAAATATTGGTAGGGACTATTTTGCCATCCCAAAATATTGGTTGTGACTTGTCCCTATGGTCCATATGCAAACCTACGCCCCTGAGTTGAATAATAAATTGAATTTTGTCTCTTATTTTTTTATTTTTTTATTTTTTTTGTCTGTAAGCACATGCAATATCAATATCAGTGCTCAGATGACAGCAGCTTCTGGGAAAGGTGCAAGTTGCAATAATCTGTGATGCCAAGCGCTAAGGATACATGCTATCCAGTCACAGCAGATGAAACTTTTTTTTTACTACTGAGCAAACATCATTGTTAGACTTTTTTAGGTTCAATGATTCCACAGCGTGTATGTGTTATGGCGTCAGTGACCCCATGGCCTTGGCGGAGGTTTGCACTCTCTGAGTGCTTCTAGTTTTATGTAATATATTTCTCTCCTGTTTTTCTTGTGTAGTTGAGAGAAGACGACGGTTTAACATCAATGATCGAATCAAAGAATTGGGGACCTTAATTCCAAAGTCGAATGACCCGTGAGTTAATTCATACTTTTTTCTTTTACAAATTCCTGTTTGAATTTTTGCTTATTTTATTTATATCCAAAACATGGCTCACCAATACATCTATCGAGTTAGTTATTTGGCTCTACATTCATATCGACTGGAGAGGCCTGGAAAATATTACATTTACTTGTGTAAAGATTACCAACAGACTTCCACTATCACAATGAAAGACTTTGTTTTATAAAATAACAATAATAATAATAATAAATTTAAAAAAACTACCTTTAAAGAATGCCCAGCTGTATACATATAAAAACACAAAAGCATTTCCTGTTGAGATATATATATATATATATATATATATATATATATATATATATATATATATATATATATATATATAACTAATTCATGCATTTATTTCCTCTAGGCTGGACTATTGTAATTCATTATTATCAGGTTGTCCTAAAAGTTCCCTAAAAAGCCTTCAGTTGGTTCAGAATGCTGCAGCTAGAGTACTGACGGGGACTAGCAGGAGAGAGCATATCTCACCCGTGTTGGCCTCTCTTCATTGGCTTCCTGTTAATTCTAGAATAGAATTTAAAATTCTTCTTCTTACTTATAGGGTTTTGAATAATCAGGTCCCATCTTATCTTAGGGACCTCATAGTACCATATTACCCCATTAGAGCGCTTCGCTCTCAGACTGCGGGCTTACTTGTAGTTCCTAGGGTTTGTAAGAGTAGAATGGGAGGCAGAGCCTTCAGCTTTCAGGCTCCTCTCCTGTGGAACCAGCTCCCAATTCAGATCAGGGAGACAGATACCCTCTCTACTTTTAAGATTAGGCTTAAAACTTTCCTTTTCGCTAAGGCTTATAGTTAGGGCTGGATCGGGTGACCCTGGACCATCCCTTGGTTATGCTGCTTTAGACGTAGATTGTGGGGGGTTCCCATGATGCACTGTTTCTTTCTCTTTTTGCTCCGTATGCATCACTCTGCATTTAATCATTAGTGATCGATCTCTGCCCCCCTTCACGGCATGTCTTTTTCCTGGTTTTTTCCCTCAGCCCCAACCAGTCTCAGCAGAAGACTGCCCCTCCCTGAGCCTGGTTCTGCTGGAGGTTTCTTCCTGTTAAAAGGGAGTTTTTCCTTCCCACTGTTGCCGGGTGCTTGCTCATAGGGGGTCGTTTTGACCGTTGGGGTTTTTTATAATTATTGTATGGCCTTGCCTTACAATATGGAGCGCCTTGGGGCAACTGTTTGTTGTGATTTGGCGCTATATAAGAAAAAAGTTGATTGATTGATTGATTGATATATATATATATATATATATATATATATATATATATATATATATATATATATAATCATAAGTCATAAAACAATAAAAAAATGTAAGTAAATTTCTTTGATAAAAATTTGACAAAATTTGAAAAATGAATCTATATTTTGAGTATAAGTCTCACTTGTCAAAAATGCCTCTTCAAGACCCAAAAATCATATATAAGTCGTACCGTAATATCAAGTTGCACCTTTTTTCTGTATTATCAGCTCTTTAATTTGTTTAATTTGTGCATTGTCGGACAGTAGTTTTTATTATTGACATTTACAGTGCGTCTGGAAAGTATTCAGAGCACTTCACTTTTTCCACATATTGCTATGTTACAGCCTTATTCCAGATTGAATGAAATTATTTTTTTCCTCAACATTCTACACACTATACACCATAATGACAATGTGAAAAGTTTTTTTTTTGTTTTTTTTTGCAAATTGATAAAAAAAAAAAAAAAAGGAAATCACATGTACATAAGCATTCACAGTCTTTGCCATGAAGCTCAAAATTAAGCTCAGGTGCATCCTGTTTCCACTGATCATCGTTAAGATATTTCTACGGCTTAATTGGAGTCCACCTAGGGCACCTTCAGTTGATTGGACATGATTTACAAAGGCACACACCTGTCTACATACGAGGGCTGTCAATAAAGTTACGGTCCTTTTTATTTTTTTCAAAAACTATATGGATTTCATTCATATGTTTTTACGTCAGACATGCTTGAACCCTCGTGCGCATGCGTGAGTTTTTCCACGCCTGTCGGTGACGTCATTCGCCTGTGAGCACTCCTTGTGGGAGGAGTCGTCCAGCCCCTCGTCGGAATTCCTTTGTCTGAGAAGTTGCTGAGAGACTGGCGCATTGTTTGATCAGAATTTTTTCTAAACCTGTGAGACACATCGAAGTGGACACGGTTCGAAAAATTAAGCTGGTTTTCAGTGAAAATTTTAACAGCTGATGAGAGATTTTGAGGTGATTCTGTCGCTTTAAGGACTTTTCACGGTGTGAGACGTCGCGCAGCGCTCTCAGGCGGCGTCATCAGCCTGTTCAAGCTGAAAACCTCCACATTTCAGGCTCTATTGATCCAGGACGTCGTGAGAGAACAGAGAAGTTTCAGAAGAAGTCGGTTTCAGCATTTTATCCGGATATTCCACTGTTAAAGGAGATTTTTTTAATGAAAGACGTGCGGACGGGTCCGCGCGTCGGGACGCAGCCGACACGGTGCGGCGGCACAGGAAAAACACCTCCGTGTTGATAACCATTTGTAAAATCCAGGTGGCTTTTGATGGCTTTCAGTGGAGTGAGTATATGAGAAATTGTTTAACAGGCAGGACATGTTCCAACTTGTCCTTAAGGCTTTCAACAGAGGTGTTTTTCCTGTGGCGGAGCGTCGCGGCGGCTGCGTCCCGACGCGCGGACCCGTCCGCACGTCTTTCATTAAAAAAATCTCCTTTAACAGTGGAATATCCGGATAAAATGCTGAAACCGACTTCTTCTGAAACTTCTCTGTTCTCTCACGACGTCCTGGATCAATAGAGCCTGAAATGTGGATGTTTTCAGCTTGAACAGGCTGACGACGCCGCCTGAGAGCGCAGCGCGACGTCTCGCACCGTGAAAAGTCCTTAAAGCGACAGAATCACCTCAAAATCTCTCATCAGCCGTTAAAATTTTCACTGAAAACCAGCTTAATTTTTCGAACCGTGTCCACTTCGATGCGTCTCACAGGTTTAGAAAAAATTTTGATCAAACAACGCGCCAGTCTCTCAGCAACTTCTCAGACAAAGGAATTCCGACGAGGGGCTGGACGACTCCTCCCACAAGGAGTGCTCACAGGCGAATGACGTCACCGACAGGCGTGGAAAAACTCACGCACGCGCACGAGGGTTCAAGCATGTCTGACGTAAAAACATATGAATGAAATCCATATAGTTTTTGAAAAAAATAAAAAGGACCGTAACTTTATTGACAGCCCTCGTATAAGGTCCCATAGTTGACAGCACATGTCAGAGTACAAGCCAAGCATGAAGTCAAAGGAATTGTCTGTAGACAATTTAGACAAGATTGTCTCGAAGTAACAAATCTGAGTAAGGGTACAGAAACATTTCTGCTGCCTTGAAGGCTCAGTGAGCACAGTGGCATCCATCATCTGAAAATGGATGAAGTTCAAATCCACCAGGACTCTTCCTAGAGCTGGCTGCCCATCTAAACTGAGCGATCAGGGGAGAAGAGCCTTAGTCAGGGAGGTGACCAAATACCTGATGGTCACTCTCTGAGAGCTCCAGCATTCCTCTGTGGAGGGAGGAGAACCTTCCAGAAGGACAGCCATCTCTGCAGCAATCCACCAAGGATTCTCTACCATACAGGCCTCTATGGTAGAGTGGCCAGACGGAAGCCACTCCTTAATAAAACGCACATGGCAGCCCACCTGGAGTTTGCCAAAAGGCACCTGAAGGACTCTCAGACCATGAGAAACAAAATTCTCTGGTCTGATGAGTCAAAGATTGAACTCTTTGGTGGCCAGGCACCGTATTTGGAGGAAACCAGGCACCATCCCTACAGTGAAGCATGGTGGTGGCAGCGTGATGCAGCTTGAGAGGTGCTGTAAAGAGGAATGGACAAAACTGCCCAAAGATAGGTGAACCAAGTTTGTGGCATCTTATTCAAGAAGACTTGAGGGTGCATCAACAAAGTATTGAGCACAGGCTGTGAATACTTACGGACACGTGATTTTCTTATTTTTAGTAAATTTGCATAACTTTAAAAAAAAATCATGTTGTCATTATGGGGTGTTGTGTGTAGAATTATGAAGGGAAAAAATGTATTTACTCCATTTTGGAATAAAGCTGTAAGATTGAAAAAAAAGGGGAGAAAGTGTGGAAAAGTGAAGTGCAGTGAATACTTTCCAGGATGCACTGTATTCTGTTATTACTAGAGATTCATTTGTTTAGTGCTTTGATTTGTGGGAACAGCTCACAGAAATAGTTATAATAATAATAATAGTAGTTGTTATTAATAACAAAAGTGAGATTTTTTGGTAGGATTGAAAGATGCAGTACCTCCCAAACTGGTGAAAAGCAAATGAACAAATAAACAAAAAGCAATTTATACTTCAGAAATAAGATATACAAGATTTTTCCAAGTGCCCACAAGTGTTACCAGTATTGGAGGGAAAATGGACTCCACATACTGTTTCTTTTTCTGTTCTGTCTTTCTGTCTCGACTGTGTCATTCCATTCTTTCCGTGCTCTTCTCTCTCTCCCAGCCTGCAGTTGAGTCAAAGTAGAGTGGTGTTCAAAAGTTCTATGTTTTTTTAATGTTGCTGTTGATGTCGGTCATTCAAGGTTTAACAGTTACACTGAGGATTGCAGAATTTTTGGTTTTCAACAGCATTTGGATGGAGAAAATTGTTTTTTTGGTGCATTTTTAAATGAGAAATGTAGAATAAAGCAGTTTGGATGAAAACTCATGTTTCAGTTTAGATTTAGATTATTTCATTTTATTTATTTATTTTTTTGGTGACAGAAGTGTTTGTTGAAAGTGGTTTGTTCAAAACCTCTTGGAATTTGAAAACCAGGCATATACAGTTGTATGTAAAAGTTTGGGCACTCCTGATGATTTCCATGATTTTCCTTTATAAATCATTGGTTGTTTGGATCAGCAATTTCAGTTAAATATATCATATAGCAGACAAACAGTGATAATTGAGAAGTGAAATAAAGTCTATAGGATTTACAGAATGTGTGCAATAATTCTTTAAACAAAATTAGGCTGGTGTATAAATTTGGGCACACCAACAGAAAAAAAAACAATATTTAGGAGATCCTCCTTTTGCAAAAATAACAGCCTCTAAATGCTTCCTATAGCTTCCAATGAGAGTCTGGATTATGGTTGAAGGTATTTTGGACCATTCTTCTTTACAGAACATCTCAGGTTTGTTGGTCTCCAAGCATGGACAGCCCGCTTAAAATCACACCATAGATTTTCAATAATATTCAGGTCTAGGGGCTGAGATGGCCATTCCAGAATGTTGTACTTGTTCCTCTGCATGAATGCCTTAGAAGATTTTGAGCTGTGTTTGAGGTCGTTGTCTTGTTGAAAGATCCAGCCCCGGCGCAACTTCAACTTTGTCACTGATTCTTGAACATTATTCTCAAGAATCTGCTGATATTGACTGTAATCCATGTGATCCTCAACTTTAATAAGATTCCCAGTACCTGCACTGGTCACACAGCCACACAGTATGATGTAGCCACCTCCAAATTTTACTGTAGGTAGCAAGTGTTTTTCTTGGAATGCTGTGTTCTTTTTCAGCCATGCATACCACCCTTGTTATGTCCAAATAACTCAATTTTACTTTCATCTGTCCACAGCACCTTATTCCAAAATGAAGCTGGTTTGTCCAAATGTGCTTTAGCATACCTTAAGCGACTCTGTTTGTGTTGTATATGCAGAAAAGGCTTCCTCTACATTACAGTATCATACAGCATTTCCTTGTCTAAAGTGCACTGTATAGTTGAACGATGCACAGAGACACTATCTGCAGCAAGATCATCTTGTAGGTCTTTGGAGCAGGTCTGTGGGTTGACTATGACTGTTCTCACCATCCTTCGCTTCAGCTTATCTGAGATTTTTCTTGGTCTGCCACTTCGGCCTTAACTAATACTGTGCCTGTCTTCCATTTCCTCACTATCTTCCTCACAGTGGAAACTGACAGCTGAAATCTCTGAGACAGTGTTTTGTATCCTACCCCTAAACTATGATGTTGAACAATCTTTGTTTTCAGGTCATTTGAGAGTTGTTTAGAGGCTCCCATGTTGCCACTCATTAGAAGAGATGCAAAGAGGAAAAATATTTGTAAATGGCCACCTTAAATACCCTTTCTCATGATTGGATTCACCTGTGTAAGGAGGTCAAGGGTCAATGAGCTTACCAAACCAATTTTGTGTTCCAATAATTAGTGCTAAATGTATTCAAATCAATAAAATGATAAGGGTGCCCAAATGTATGTACCTGCCTAATTTTGTTTAAACAATTATTGCACACTTTCCGTAAATACTAGAAACTTCATTTCACTTCTCAAATATCAGTGTGTTCATCTGCTATATGATATATTTAACTGAAATTTCTTATCCAGACAACCAATGATTTATAAAGGAAAATCATGAAAATTAGCAGCAGTGCCCAAACTTTACATACCACACTGTATGTATGTATGTATATATATATATATATATATATATATATATATATATATATATATATTACTGCTTTTGGCTGTGATAAATGGTGTAATTGTGGTTATTTAATCATTTGTTTAGTTATTTGTAAAAGGAAGGCTGGTTTAAAACCTTTCAGCAGGTTGCGGAACTCATGGATAATGGATAAATGTAGCTAAGTGAATAAAGTTAATTATGTGAACACAGAGGATTTATTGTTGATTAGATAAGCATGATAATCTAAAAATATATAAACTTTTGTTTTGAATTGAAATTTATCACAATAATTTCCATTTCCGTTTCAACAGTCAGGCTACACTATGAATAAAAATGGGTTTTCCCTTCAAAATTTCCAACCTTCAGTAAGTCAGTCACCTCACGATCATCCTCAAGACTGCTTTCTCACCTGGGACCTCAGACTCAGAACTGTTAGAGCAAACACTTCTCTTTATTTGTTGTCGTGACCTGAACAACTGCCTCTGTGATGCTGTAAGAACACGAATGTGACCAGTTGATTCCTAGCTGCCCACTTAGAATGTTAGATTTTCCCTGTGTTGAGGTCACTGTTTGATATTGGTCATCTGTGGTGTTCAGGGACATGCGCTGGAATAAAGGCACCATCCTAAAGGCTTCAGTGGACTACATCAGGAAGCTACAGCGGGAACAGCAAAGGGCCAAAGAGCTGGAGTGTCGTCAGAAGAAACTAGAACATGCCAATCGGCATTTGATGTTAAGGATACAGGTATGAAATGCTTGTCGAACCTATCAGCTTCATAGCAGAGGTGAAATGTGGGTTGCCTTAGATCACGATGGTGGGGGTGTTGGAACCTATCCCAGTGGTCATTTGATGAGAGGCAGGGTACACCCTGGACAGGCCGCCAGTCTATCACAGGGCCACATGTAGACAAACACATTCACTCTCTCACTCACATCTACAGTTCAATTAAAGTCACCACTTCATCAAACCCGGATGTCTTTGGAAGTGGTAGGAAGCAAATATGGGGACAACATGCAAATATGGGGACAACATGCCAACTCCACACAGAAAGGACCAGTTTGGACTGAAACTTGGGACCTTCTCACTGTCAGGCAACAGTGACTGCTAATCATTAAGCCCCTTCATGTGGAACCAGTACCTCCAAATGATTCTTCTGAGGTATTGTACTTTGCATGTGGTCTTAATTTTTAACTGATATTTCTCAAAAATTACATCATGTCCTCAGCTGACCCTCAGTCATTCCACCAATTTGGTCCAAATGATGTCAAAACTCTTCAAGCTAGTTTGTACACACACAAATGACTGAACACACAGGACCGAAACAATACCTCCACACGTGTGAGTCACACGTGGGATGGGTATCGATAAGATTTTATTGATATCAGTACCATTATCGATTCCCTTATCGATACCTCTTGTGAATTTTTTGTGTACTAAAAGTAGGCTTTACAGGTTTTCTATGTCAGCGGGTCAAAGAGCTTTTTCTTATTGTGCACCCGCTCTGTGGAATGGTCTTCCTGCGACCGTGAGGCAGTCGGAGTCCGTGGACATTTTTAAGTCAAGACTTAAAGCCTATTTTTATTCTCTTTCTTATGAATAGTTTTTATTTTTATCTGTTTTATTGTTTTACTTCTGTTTTTAATTATGTATTTGAATTTTTACATTTTTATTTATTTATTTTAATTTTTTACTGTTCTATGTGAGATGCCTTGAGACGGCTTCTGTTGTGATTTGGCGCTTTATAAGCTGATTAAATTGAATTGAAATTGAACAACATTTTATTGAGTCTTAAAGTAATAAATATGAAATTGGTCACTGGATCCATAAACTTTGGACATAATAAACTGTACATGATGGATCCTTGATCTCTGGACATAAATAGAAATAAACAAAATCTGTAGTTTTTTGTCAAAAGCTTTTCATTTCAGACATTATTGGCATTAATGTCTTTCCATATGTCTGAGCTGAGCTCTTGCAGCTGGCTGTGCTGCACGTCAGGATGTAATTCATAAAGAATACAGCACATCTCATTTTGGGAGGAAAAACATTTTAGTCTATTGTAGTTTCTTGTCTGTATTACAGCATTTGTAAAGAGGTGTCATTTTATTTAAAGCGGCGATTCGTTTTGAAGTTATTAATTCCGACTGGACTCTGTCTCGGCAGAGAGCCGCGCAGCGTTTGGAGCTGTGTCAACAGAACGGAGGAGAATTCTCGTTTCTTGACCATAACAAGACAAGAGTCCCAGTTAGTCACTTTAATACACACAAAAGGTGTGTCGCACTGCAGAAACGGTTGATTACAGACCCGCTGCAGGGTCTGTAATCAACATAGAGGAATGATCATTTTCCCGACAAACACCCTCAAAAACAACGGCTGCTCTGAAGGACCGATAAGGGAATCGTTAAGCAAAAAGGCTATTGATATCGGTGGATCGAATAATTTCTTAACAATACTCGAAAAGAACCGGTTCTCGATACCCAACCCTATGTGTGACCATACGCAGATATATAAAAAAAAAAATAAAAAATCAATGAGTGAAGATCCACTTGAGCCATCAGGATGTGATTGGCAGAAGATGTTTCCATAGATGTCAGATGAATCCAGCTTTAAAGCAGGGAACAGATGAGGGTCTGCAGTCATACTGAAGGTTCTTCACTGATGAAGAAACTTGTCTCTCTTTGATTTCAAGGAGTTAGAGATGCAGGCTCGGGCTCACGGACTCGCCATCGTGAATTCCACGCCGTGTTCCGCTGACCTCGGAGCCCGGACCATCAAACAGGAGCCCTCTATCGGAGACTGTCATCGGGACATGTACCAGCTCCACCCTTACCGCCAGCACCACCCTGGCTGCGCCTCAGATGCACCCAGCAGCCTGGAGCTAAACGAAGGCCACTATACCGTTCACGCCAAGGCGGAGTCCAAACTGGGTGACATCCTCATGGAGGACACCCTGTCGCCGGTGAGAGGGGGGGACCCGTTGCTCTCCTCCGTCTCCCCAGACACGTCACCTTACAGCAGCTGTAAGAGCAGCGTCAGCATGGATGAGAAGGAGCAGGGCTGTTAGCACCCGCTACTGGAACACGCCCCACCTGCATCTTCACCGTCTCCATTCTGCTTCCAGCGTTCACGTGAGCTGCTAATGCGCGCTGAGCTACTGGAGAAGCTTCTCTTCTTCATATTGTCAGTTTCCTTCTCCGTTTGTGTTTAATGTATTGCCTCATTATACCTTCAACCTTAATTTCAAGGACTGATTTTTAAAGTACCAGTTTGATTAGTTTAATCAATATGTTGGTGACAATGAGCTATAAAATAGATGTTTTTATATTTTAAAAAATATTCCTATGTATATCTTTAGACAGAGCTTCTGCTTATTTCTACTGATTCCAAAGAATCTTGGGAAGTTCAAAATCACAGTCAGAAATACAGATTCAAAGCTTTTTAAATCACTAGCAATAATAGAAGACATATATATAGTGCTTTACACTCCTTGTGTCTTAGGTAGAACTTGAATGTGCCAATGCCTTATTAAGACGTGTGCACAACATCAGTGTTGTTTTTGCTACGCACATTTTTTTTTTTTTTTTTGGTCAGTCTTTCAGTTGAACTTTCTTTTCTGACAAATATTAATCATTGTAGATTATGATTTTATTTCTGTATCGAGGTACCCGTGACTTTATGTACACATTCCCGTCAAATTATTTATTATTAGATGTTAATAACTACATAAAACATTTTAAAAACGTATGCCCTGCCTCCTTCCAAATAAATGAACAAAATAGGCATATATCATGATTAATTTTAATCTTTAGTTTGTTCTCACTATGAGATATTTTGTAGTCTGTCTTAACACTGATAAATCTTTAAAATTTGTAGTGTGGATTGGTCCTGCAGTGTGCAAGTTGGACATTCCTCAATGAAGTACTAAAACACAACTATTTTTTAAAAAGCAAAGGGTTTGTGTTGTGTAGAATCAAGTTCTGTCTTTATTTAACGATTAAGTATGTTTGGAGTTTTATATTAAGCATCCTCAAAGTCCGACAATCCCAAGATTTTGCATGTCGAAAGTACTCTGCTATAAGCAAATCTTTGGCCTGAAACAGCTCATTTTAGACTTCTGTTACATATGTCACGGAGGCCTACATGAACTCCTGCTTGCGCTGTTGGACACGCCCACTGAGCAGATTTGCACTTTTCATAACACTTTGAAAATAGTCTGTGAGGGAGAGAAAAGCATGAAGATGAAAAATAGACTAGAGTACATTCATCATTCGCTGAAGCAGCCAGTGATGAGTAGCTTGGCCGCCATCTTGTTTAACAAAAAAAATGAAAGTACGAATTATAAACAAAGCAATGTACGTACAGGTTGCACCAAAAACATTTGTGGGCAACAGTCATCCAGTCCACTGGCTAACTACTGAAATCTTTCAAGCCGGAATCATAACAAGGTCACAGCTATTGCTTGGGTGCTACAGATGCAACTGAAAGTTTGAAGCCATCATAGTGATAAATATTAGAGCACTTATAAAAATCAAATCAGTTATTTACAGAGAAGGGCTACTAGAGTCCATTTGCAATCACAGATTTTCACCCAAAAATGCAACAACACTAAAAACGGTGGCAATTCAAGAGGGTGGATGAATATATCGCATCAATGACTTTGGTGTCTGCTCTCGTCCTTTTTTTCATCTCTATGCAAACAGGATAATATTTGTAAGAAAGAGGGTATGGCAAGAAGGCACTTCCTTTCCATTTAAAGTGACGCGCACAGAAACAAGCTTGATTTGTTATTGTTAATATTGTTTTAATTTATCATTATTGTTATGACACATCAGCTCAGATTCTGCGGAGTATTTTTAGCTACAAACTTTAAATATGTATGTTTAGCACACCTGACTTAGCAAGCTGAAAATGTGTGTAATATGACCCCGTTAAACCTTTGCAAAACGGTGTCTGATATCCTGACCTGAAATCAGGCACTAAGACGTGGATACAGTTAACTCAAGCTGACGCAATTGTGTACGAGCAATTGTAGCACATCGGTTCAGGTGACGTCTGGCTGACTAACACGGAAAGTGTCCGTTTTCTTCAACTATGCAACACGTCCAACAACACAGTCTCTTCTTGAATTAGTAGTTAAAAACATAGGCTTATGTAATTGCTGATTAATTTAAGTGCCTTAAAGTCATATGTGTTGTCAGAGAAATTGTAGACACTTGATGTTTATTCTGATGTTTGGTGCTTCATGTGTTTAATGTGAAGTGATAAGATGGAAAGCCATAGGAAAGATTCTCTCTCTCTTTCTCAGATAACACAATAACACTGAGCGGTAAGAAATGTTTGTGTTGTATTTATTAAAGCCAGCCTTTACACTGTCGTACTGAACATTGAGATTAAAATGGTGTCATTTTCTAAATGCGATTCAGTGGTGATGGCCAAAGTGTGTTGCCAAAATTAAGTAGTTATAAGAACTTCATAGCTGATTCAGTAATGGTGTTTTTCCTCTTTAGAAGCAAAAACTTAAAGGACAGGTTTACTTTTTTTTTTTTTTTTACAACTTTAGTTATAGCAAAACATTGGTAGAAATCAAATGATGTTTGCCCTAAAATATCCCAGTGGACAATGAAATCAGGGTTGGGGGGAGCGATATTTTACATTGTACATATTTTATTTTATGCTCTTTAATATGGCTATTCGTAAATAAATAAAAAATTATAATTATTATTATTTGTTAATGTTACCAAATTACCATAACTGGCCAAGTAACAGATGATTGTTCTAAGCAGTTTGCATCAGTTGAATCCTCCTCACCGATTGGGGAAAGTCAGGAAAAGTTAGTTTTGAGAGTCAGAGATCCCAGCACGTGTTCATAACTCCAAGCAAACAAACATTTGTTTTTTCTCAAAAAAAATTTTTTTATCTGCACAGCGTTACAGAATTGCACACCATTGCAGCCTCAGAGCAGCTCTAAACTGCTTCTAAAGAGCACATTGTGTTGTCCCTGATGCTGAGCAGACTCTGGCTCAAACTCTAGGACAGAGCCAGCTTTCCTGATGAGCAAGGCAGCACAGTCTCCCCCCCAGTACATTCTGCTGGAGTGGCCTTGAGCTACACAGAACTCCAAGCAGGCAAACTCTTCTTGGTATCTTGATAATTTTTGTGCGCGCGCACACACACACACACACACACACACACACACTGGTATACCTGCCAAAAAAGTGGGTGAGCACTCTTCTTTAAAATATCCACCCCTCCCTGATTCATTCTGCTGGAGTGCGGTCAAACTAAACTGCTGGCCTTGATTCAGCTCACGCTCATCCTTGTAACTGGCAAGCGCGCTCATGCCTCATTTCAGAAATTTCACACACTTGCCCTCATCCTTCATTTGTGCACTTTCTGGTTGACACTCTTTGAAGTAAATATTGCTCAGCACTCATTTAATTTCTGGGGAAATACTTGGTGTGAATAAATACATAAATATTGACATTATAATGGGGCCTATGGGGTGTGTGGGGGGGGAGGTAGGATAGGGGGCATGGTATTGCGATAGTGGATCCACATCGTGATGTTGACCAGGAATCAGCAATGGAATCATCCAACTGCCCAACCATGTGCTCTGCTCACCTTTGACAAAAAAAAAAAAAAAACAGAAATAAAAATTAAAAAATTAAATTTGTTTCGGAAACAGTGAATGAGAGCAAATGAGGCATCCATCCTGACAGTTAAAAAAAAATTCAGCATCCACTCAAAACGGTAACGAAATAACACTAGCGACCTATGTCGCGATCGCCAGCACATTGGTGGTTTCAAAACATACCTGTTTATATCAACTTTGCACCAGCTTTAGAAGCTAGCTCTGCTCTTTTTTTTAATCGATGATGTGCTTTTAAAAAATATATATATATAATTTTTAGGAACATATTGAACATGCAAGCCTCTCGAGTACGCTATCCTAGGTGGAAGTGACACGTTAGTGGAATCAGCTAACCTACGAGGGCTGTCAATAAAGTATAGGTCCTTTTTATTTTTTTTCAAAAACTATATGGATTTCATTCATATGTTTTTTACGTCAGGACATGCTTGAACCCTCGTGCGCATGCGTGAGTTTTTCCACGCCTGTCGGTGACGTCATTCGCCTGTGAGCACTCCTTGTGGGAGGAGTCGTCCAGCCCCTCGCCGGAATTCCTTTGTCTGAGAAGTTGCTGAGAGACTGGTGCTTTGTTTGATCAAAATTTTTTCTAAACCTGTGAGACACATCGAAGTGGACACGGTTCGAAAAATTAAGCTGGTTTTCAGTGAAAATTTTAACGGCTGATGAGCTGATGACTTCCCACGGTGCGAGACGTCGCGCAGCGCTCTCAGGCGCCATCGTCAGCCTGTTTCAAGCTGAAAACCTCCACATTTCAGGCTCTATTGATCCAGGACGTTGTGAGAGAACAGAAGTTTCAGAAGAAGTCGGTTTCAGCATTTTATCCGGATATTCCACTGTTAAAGGAGATTTTTTTTAATGAAAGACGTGCGGACGGGTCCGCGCGTCGGGACGCAGCCGACGCGGTGCGGCGGCACAGGAAAAACACCTCCGTGTTGATAACCATTTGTAAAATCCAGGCGGCTTTTGATGGCTTTCAGTGGAGTGAGTATATGAGAAATTGTTTAACAGCTGGACATGTTCCAACTTGTCCTTAAGGCTTCCAACAGAGGTGTTTTTCCTGTGGTGGAGCGTCGCGGCGGCTGTGAGCCGACGCTGCAATATGAATGAAATCCATATAGTTTTTGAAAAAAATAAAAAGGACCTATATTTTATTGACAGACCTCGTATAGCTTTTTCCCTCCAGATTTTATTGAAAAATGAACGACAGAAGCAGACCGTTGAATCTTCAGCAGAAGTTTAAAATATCACTAGTGGGTAAATAGTCCCGATAGAAATTTATCACCAGTAATCATAAAATTCCAAAACTTGTTAATAACTACACTATGCAAGGTTTGGAAAAACACCTTTTAGTTCGTTCAGAGCTTGATGCAGACGCCTCACTGATAACCCGTGTATTTTTTTTTTCTTTCAGCAATTCGTGGACAAAGGAACTTCTTCCATACAACAGAATTGTTAAACACGCGTAACACAATCAGAGGCTTCATTGCTAACAATGTTTTAATATAAATGAGGTTGTAAAATACTTATGTTTCAAAAATAGACATAAGCATGCCAGTGGCAGAGTAATAAGTGGTGAATACAAGCTCGAGTTTACTAGTCATCGTAGATGTTGAGCCTTAATAGTGCAATACACACAGATCTGTAATATTGCCCTTTGACTGAACTCTTCAGCTTTTTGTTTTTCCTCCCAGTAGAATATGTCTGATCACAGCAATGTGACTTTTGACACTGGACATTACATGTAGTAGCACTTAAAGCATTGATTGTTCATGATTGTAGTAGATGTTAATTATTGCACATTATGGCTAAACCACTAATGAAGACCTCAGTTTACATCTGCTCATTCTGAGTCCTGATGTTCACTTTCTCTGCTGATGTCACTACTGTTCTTATATTACGTTTTTTATGATATGAATGTAGCAATAGTTACGCACTGGTTTTGAATTGGTGAACTCAAAGTCATTGGTACTCCATGTGGACACTATCTGTGAGAAATATTAAAGACTTTATTTGAATATTTCCTTGTGTGTGTCTGAAATCTGTAACATCCAGTTCAGTTTTCTAAGGAAAAAAAGCATAGTTTTGAAGTTTTATTTTGTGTCATATTGAGTATGAGGTGGGGTTAATGGTGCCTACAAGCAGCCCACTAGAGGGTGGCCATAGATATTTTGGGTTCAGTTTTCATGAGCTGTGATCATCTGGTACCTAGCAGGTGCCTTGGAGTATGTATGTTGTTTTAAGATTTATAGTAAGTCTGTTTGTGCCCAAATGTGATTTTTGTAGTCACTGACCCCATGAGTATTCAAATCAGGTCAGTGTTGCTATAGATAATTTAATCCATTGGGACATACGGTGCTCTTGGCTATATCCTTTGCCAAGACTAAGTTTGGGTGGGCAGGAATTAAAAAAATGCTGAGCAAGTTTGGAACTTGACATTAAATTGTGTATTTTATCCATTTACATGCTCTTTCTTTAAAGCTACACTATGTAGGATTTGGTGTCATCTAATGGCAAGGTTTCATAGTGCATTATTCCTTCGCAAGTCTTGATTTTCTTTCCTGATGTCAGAGGTTACATCAAATCAATCAATCAAATTTTATTTATAAAGCCCTTTTACTACACACAAGGTGCACAAAGTGCTTTCCATTAAAATCAAACAAGGAAAAGACTGCGTGCATAAACAGTTAACATTCAAAAAATAAATGCAAATAAATAAATAAATACACCATCACTGCTTAATAAGTATCAAAAGCCAGTCTGAACAAACAAGTTTTGAGTCGAGCTTTAAAAGGATCAAAGTCTGTCATGGTTCTCATGTCGGGGAAGTTTGTTCCAGAGTCTAGGCCCAGCAACAGAAAAAGCTTGATCACCCCAGTGCTTATACCTGGTTCTTGGGACTTCCAGTAAAAGCTGGTCTGTAGACCTTAAGGCCCTGGTTGTGTTACAAATACACAACAGTTCGGAAAGGTAAGAAGGGGCAAGACCGTTAAGAGCTTTAAAAACAGAGCAAAATTTTAAAATCAATTCTAAAAGAAACGGGGAGCCAATGAAGAGAATAAACAACTGGAGTGATATGTGGCGACGGGAAGTGTTTGTTTAAAAAACGTGCAGCTGCATTTTGAACCAATTGAAGCCGTTTGAGAGATGACTGGGAAATCCCAACATAAAGTGCATTGCAATAATCAGTCCTTGAGCTGATAAAAGCGTGAATGGTTTTCACATCAGAGTAAAAGTTTTAATTTCTCCTAATTTACTGCTGTGCGTAATCACAAGCCAAATTTTTTAAGGGATAGTAATGTTCTGAGAATGCTAAATTTGGAAATTCTCCCTCTGTGCATGCGCAGCCATAAATCAGGTAAAAATTGCATACAAAGATTGTTTTATTGCCCATAAATATAACCACGGCCTAAGCTACACACATTTTAACAAACGGCGATGAATAAATTTTGAGTGCAGCTCAAACTTTGATCTGGTGTTTAGTTGCTAAAAGCTGCTAAAATGGGAAAAAAAAAAAACCTTGAAATAATCACAGCTGTATAAATATATAATGAACGTTGTAGAAATGAGGCATATACACAGTGAACACATAACTACACACAATAAAAATGAAACTTAAATAGAATAATACAACCCCTGGCAATAATTATGGAATCACAGGCCTCGTGAGGATGTTAATTCAGTTGTTTAATTTTGTAGAAAAAAAGCAGATCACAGACATGACACAAACTAAGTCATTTCAAATGGCAACTTTCTGGCTTTAAGAAACACTATACGAAATCAGGAAAAATAATTGTGGCAGTCTGTAACAGTTACTTTTTTAGACCAAGCAGAGGGAAAAAAATATGGACTCACTCAATTCTGAGGAATAAATTATGGAATCACCCTGTAAATTTTCATCCCCAAAACTAACACCTGCATCAAATCAGATCTGCTCGTTAGTCTGCATCTAAAAAGGGAGTGATCACACCTTGGAGAGCTGTTGCACCAAGTGGACTGACATGAATCATGACTCCAACACAAGAGATGTCAATTGAAACAAAGGAGAGGATTATCAAACTCTTAAAAGAGGGTAAATCATCACGCAATGTTGCAAAAGATGTTGGTTGTTCACAGTCAGCTGTGTCTAAACTCTGGACCAAATACAAACAACATGGGAAGGATGTTAAAGGCAAACATACTGGTAGACCAAGGAAGACATCAAAGCGTCAAGACAGAAAACTTAAAGCAATATGTCTCAAAAATCGAAAATGCACAACAAAACAAATGAACGAATGGGAGGAAACTGGAGCTGTGACCGAACTGTAAGAAACCGCCTAAAGGAAATGGGATTTACATACAGAAAAGCTAAATGAAAGCCATCATTAACACCTAAACAGAAAAAACAAGGTTACAATGGGCTAAGGAAAAGCAATTGTGGACTGTGGATGACTGGATGAAAGTCATATTCATTGATGAATCCCGAATCTGCATTGGGCAAGGTGATGATGCTGGAACTTTTGTTTGGTGCCGTTCCAATGAGATTTATAAAGATGACTGCCTGAAGAGAACATGTAAATTTCCACAGTCATTGATGATAGGGGCTGCATGTCAGGTTAAAGGCACTTGGGGAGCTGGCTGTCATTACATCATCAATAACTGCACAAGTTTACGTTGATATTTTGGACACTTTTCTTATCCCATCAATATAATGCATCTTTCCCATAGTGCGAAAACTGTGAAAACATTCCTTGCCAAAAGACACATAGGGTCACTGTCATGGCCTGCAATAGTCCGGACTTAATCCAATTGAAAATCTTTGGTGGAAGTTGAAGAAAATGGTCCATAACAAGGCTCCAACCTGCAAAGTGATCTGGCAACAGCAATCAGAGAATGTTGGAGCCAGATGATGAAGAGTACTGTTTGTCACTCATAAGTCCATGCCTCAGAGACTGCAAGCTGTTATAAAGAGCAGAGGTGGGTGCAACAAAATACTCGTGATGTGTTGGAGCGTTTCTTGTGTTTTTCATGATTCCATAATTTTTTTCCTCAGAATTGAGTGATTCCATATTTTTTTTCCCTCTGCTTGGTCTAAAAAAGTAACCGTTACGACTGCCACAATTTTTTTTTCCTGATTTCTTATAGTGTTTCTTAAGCCAGAAAGTTGCCATTTGAAATGACTTTAGTTTTGTGTCCTGTCTGTGATCTGCTTTTTTTCTACAAAATTAAACAACTGAATGAACATCCTCCGAGGTCGGTTGATTCCATAATTTTTGCCAGGGGTTGTATTAAGGATCAATACTCATCAAGACAGATCAATATGCTCAGTTGCGACCCTCCAGAACGTGAGACGAAATGAGGGTGGGTGTGACATTCATGGAAGATTTTTTGACAGGCAAAATATGCTCCACGAATATCCAGAATATCACGCACCAACACGCACTATTAAGAAACATATTCAGATGCGTTAAGTCACATTAAGAATGTCAGGAATGTGTCACAAATGACAGAAAAAATTACATTCGTAACGCGTCTTGCTTATGTGTAAAGCACTTAAGGGAGACACCAGCCACCCCTCCTGAGGAAGCCCATTTCGGCCGCTTTACTTTACTAGCGTTTACTGAAAATAAAGTCTGAAGGGCCTAAATGAGAGGGTGAGGACTTTCCAGGCACTGTGAGAGGCAAATAAAGAAAAAATACTGAAAAAGACAGGGGTTAAGACGATGTAGTTGCAACACCCCCCCCCCCCCCACCCCCCAAGAAGCTGAAGGGTTTTAGCCATGCTAATGCTCTCCAGAAGCATTTACTAAACAAAAGTCTGAAGGACCTAAATGACATGGGGAGATGCTGAAGAGCTTCACTTGTTCATGCCCATGACATATACATATTACACAATTATTAAATGAATGAGATAAATGAATATGCTTCAAGAGTGCATGACGTTGCAGTAATCAGGCTGCTGCATTACGTTGAAGTTATATTTGCTTGTCATTTCTGTCAAGTCACGCATGATTGTTTCCTACAATAAAACATAATACATCAGCTCAAAAAGTTGCATTAATGACACAATAGTGACAACAATTCAGATATTTACCTCTTAGCATCAGTCAATCTATGTTGGCTTCACTTGGACCAGATTTAAACACAAGAAAGAATGACATTTCTAGAACTCTCAGCTGACTGTCATGCTTTGTAGGAATTAAACAAGAACACGCTGGATGCATATCATAAGCAATTCAATAGGACGAGAACATGGGACAAAATGTGAAGATTAAATTAACTTGGTATTAGATGCATTCAAACTGTAAAATTTCATAAATGTATGTAATGCTTTCTTAGGGATAATGGATTATATGCAATAGAATTATACAATCAGGATACAATATATTTATGGAACTCACACTCACTTACTCATCATCAACCACTTACTCCAATTAAAGGTCATGGGTGTCTGGAGCCTATCCCAGTAGTCATGGGGCGTGAGGCGGGGTGCACCCTGGACAGGACACTAGTCTGTTGCAGGGTCACATATGGACAAACACACATTCACACACCGCACACCACCTATGGATAATTTAAAATTTCCAATCCACCTAATCTGCATGTCTTTGGTTGTGGGAGGAAGCCGGAGCACCCGGACAGAACCCATGCAAACGTGGGGAGAACATGCAAACTCCACACAGAAAGGCCACAGGTGGGAATCAATCCCATGACCTTCTTGCTGTGAGGCAACAGTGCTAACCACTAATTCACCGTGCAGAGAAAATTATGCAATGTGATTACATATAGATTTTGTAAACAGATTTTTTTAAAAACATTTATTTATTTTGGTGTACATTATTTTCTGTGTGAACACATAACTCTCTCTACTGAGTAACTGACAGTGAAAGTTACTGGTACTAAAGACGGACTGCGAGCTCTGCCCTCTCTGAAGCTTCTTCAGTCAAAGCCAAATAAGTTAGATGTTTTATTGTTAGTGGAGTGTAATTCACTAAAAAGTACTGTTTTACACAATACACAGATATGGAAAAAGCATCAAACCATTATTATATTCTTATATCAGCCCTGACGCCCATTGGTGGCCATGCTTATCCCTGAATTCTGCAGCATGAAGACGGGACACCAACAAGTTACTTCCCCAGCTGAGGCGGGTGGGTGATTCTTTAACTACAGGCACTATTGGCCTTGTAAATGTAATTTCCACCACACCATTGCCTTACAATATAAAGCGCCTTGGGGCAACTGTTTGTTGTGATTTGGTGCTGTATACATGTGCTCTGATGTTACTGTTTATCTCCATAGAAACTACCCAAACAATCTTTCATACAAACTGTTTAAAAGGACATTACAGTGTTGTGGTGGAAATTACGGCAATAGTGTGGGACAACTACATTTTGTTTAATAAAATCACAACAGTTGTATGACATTGAATACCCCAATTATGTTTTGATTATTTTACTGATATTTTATTCAGAGATATTTTAAAACATTTAAAAAAAAAAAACGTTTCTTTACCATTCATTTTTATCATTGAAGATCAAAAGTCTTGGTGTGGAACAAGCACAAAACGGCAATATTTGCATATAATGATGCTGAAAAAAGGTGAAAAAGTCATCATAGACTACAAGAACAAATTTCTTAACACACTTTCATTGTAAAGATAACTATAAAAGTGTGAAATTTCTCCTTTTTTGTTTTTCATACAGTATGATCAAAGGACATAATAAGTGCCCGTAGTCTAAGAATCACCCGGGTACGCATCTACAGATTTGTTGGGACCGGGACAGTACAAATGTCTTGTCCAAGGACACAAACAGGTAATGTGACTAGGAATTAAACATCTCTACATAATGGTAACTCCTTATCCCTTTTGATTATTATTATTACTACCATTATTTGTTTGTTGTTTATAAAAGCTGCCCATAAGTCCATCAAGAATTTATTGTACTGTTATTTTTAAATTAATGCAAGGAAATGTGAAGGTGTGCACTGTGACCAACTGAACAGCGAGGAAATACTGAAATTTACATGCTTTCGGTGTATGGGATTTTTTTTCATTTTATTTTTCATGCAGGAGTGGAGAAACCATCACAGTGCTATTCAGCTGTTCACCTTCTTTCCTTATGTGAACCTGCGACGATGATGTTTCAGTAAAAGCCACTGATGTTTCTTTTCTGGTCTTTATGTGCATCTGGCATTAAGATGCACATAAAGATCCAATAATAATGGAAAGTAATGATATAATGTTACTTTAATTATAGTGGGGTTGGGTTACAGATTTCATTTTCGAGTAGGACATTTTCAGCGATAGCACACCTCTGATATCTCCATGGCCAGTTCTAAGAGTTCTGCTGTGTCCTTACAGGAGTTGCATAAACTCCAGTCCAGTTCCACGTTGCAGTTACAGCAGTCTTTCTCTGGCTGGTCTTTTTCCCCACACTCCTTGATGTGTTTGTATGAGGGAAAGCAGCGAGTCACTGCCCTTTCACATGTATCCGGTAACATAACCATTAACTCGTGGAAATGGCAGTACAGACAGGCAAGCAGAACTGCTGCGCAATCATCTAGGGGCAGAAATGAAAAATAAGAGCAAAGAAAGGAAATACCAGTTCAAATTATTTTGCATAAACATCATCTAAACGCCTCTGATTACAAACCAACTATAGAAATACACAATTGTGATGTTATTAAAGTTACAGTGTGTGTGATTTAGTGACATCTAGCGGTGAGGTTGCAGATTGCATTATGCCATCACCAGTCACGATGTGGTTGCCTTTAAGAATAGGAATAAGATTAACTTGATTTATCCCAAAGGAAATTATCTGCCAGAGTACTGAAACCGTAACAGTAAACAGTAAAGAAGGTTTTTTTAAAGACATTTGCACAAAATGTTCAACAATATTACATATAACTCTAGCTGGATAACTTTGAATAACTGTTCAACTAGTATTATGTATTTTTTTAACATCTGCACAAGATGTTCAACAATATTGCACATAACGCTGAGCAACTGAACAACTCTGAATAACGCTGTTCAGTTATGCATTGATCCTGTAGAAGGGGGAGGAGTTATACAGCTTGATTGCCACAGGTAGGAAAAACCTCCTGTGGCGTTCTGTGGTGCACCTCGGTGGTCTCAGTCTATGGCTGAAGGTGCTCTGACAGGACATTAGTGTGGCATGCAAGGGCTGGAAGGTGTTGTCCCTGATACTGAGCAGTTTCCTCGGCATCCTCCTCTCTGACACCTCCACCACAGACTGTAGCTCAAACCCCAGGACAGAGTCAGCTTTCCTGGTGAGCTTGTTGAGTTTGCTCATGTCAGCTGCTTTCAGCCTGCTGCCCAGCACACTACAGCATAGAAAATGACACTGGAGACCAGCGAGCAATAAAACATCTGCAACATGTTGTTGCAGACGTTGAAAGATCTGAGCCTCCAGAGGAAGTACAGTCATTTAACATTTTTGCTCCTTTGCCTTCTCTTGTGAGAAGCAATACGTATGTTCCCCCATTCCACAAAAATGAGGGTTCTCAAACTTGTTATCCTGCACAAGCAACCAGTGGACGGTGTATGAAAGAGAAACCACTGATTCCTCTAATTCTTTTCTTCAGTCTTCCGGCCATGTTACAAAATGCAAAAGGAAGAGTAAGTGTGTTCCTTTTGGGTTGCTGTATCAACATGGTGGTGCAACATGGTGGACTCCATGAGGGGGGGTGGAAGGGCTCATTCCAAGCTTGTAAAACACATCACTTAATAATTGCAGGTAATTATACACTGATGAACAGATGGTTATGAGTGGTATATTCTACTTATGCCAATAACCACTCCTAAATCATACACACTGTAGCTTCAATTTTTAATAGTTTAGCAGAATTACCTCCAGCATCGGGCTGGGACGATTCTTCTGAGGAAAAACAGCTGCTGCTGTTCTTCCACTTGTCAGAACTCAAGGAGAAGCTGGATCCACCACACTCACTGCCACCCAGGGGATCATGGGAACTGCGATCGATGTCCGGCTCATCTGGTTGTTGGTCTGAGATGGTGCTCAGTCGGCGCCCCCCACTGACCACCAACTTCCCCTTCATCTTCTTAGATGGGCTGAAGAGCACAGGCTCAGGGACAATGTCTTTGATGGAGGACACAAGCAATGCAAACAAACAAACAAACAAACAAACAAAAAAAACTTATTCCGGATTAGACTGAATTAGATTCATCTTTAAATTCAGGGCTGAATCAGTTCAGTTAGACACGCTGTATCAGGTTGTCAGAGTTTTAATTATTCAATGCACCATTAAAGTACATTATGTCACAGAGGCGAAAGCTCAAGGAAACTTGCTCAGTGTACATTCAGCCACAGACTATTGATTTGCTTAATTTTCCTGGGTTGAATGAAGCTTGAAGGAAAATGTGCTGTCGTGAGAAAAATCTGCTCTCCTCATACAGCCAATAAGCGCAATATCACATATCCCACTGAGCCTGACTAAGTACCACCACACCAGCCTCCGCCCTGATGTGGTTTCAGCCTGGGTGAGTTGGAGCGATGTTTTGCTTGTGGATGTACATGTTTTGATGATGACAAAATGGGATGACAGGATATAAAGGTAGCCAAAGTAAAAACTAATTGGATATAAAGGTAACAGAACCAAAGTAAAAACTAACTGGATATAAAGGTAACAGAACACAAAGCTAAACAAACCCAAAACTAACGGGATGACAGGATAAAAAGGTAGCCAAAGTAAAAACTAACTGGGTAAAAAGGTAACTGAACCTAAAACTAACTGAATATAGACCCAATAGAATATAAAACTTAACAAAGCTAAAACTAATTGGATATAAAGGAAACAGAATATAAAGCTAACCAAACCCAAAACTAACTGGATATAACGGTAACAAAATCTAAAGCTAACCAAACTAAAAACTAAGGTTATAAAGGTAACTGAACACAAAGCTAACCAAACCTAAAACTAACTGGATATAAAGGTAACAGAATATAAAGCTAACCAAACCTAAAACTAACTGGATATAATGGTAACAGAACCAAAGTAAAAACTAACTGGATATAACGGTAACAGAATATAAAGCTAACCAAACCTAAAACTAACTGGATATAATGGTAACAGAACCAAAGTAAAAACTAACTGGATATAATGGTAACAGAACCAAAGTAAAAACTAACTGGATATAAAGGTAACAGAACACAAAGCTAACCAAACCTAAAACTAACTGGATATAAAGGTAACAGAATATAAAGCTAACCAAACCTAAAACTAACTGGATATAAAGGTAACAGAATATAAAGCTAACCAAACCTAAAACTAACTGGATATAATGGTAACAGAACCAAAGTAAAAACTAACTGGATATAAAGGTAACAGAACACAAAGCTAAACAAACCCAAAACTAACTGGATATTAAGGTAACAGGCTATAAAGCTAACAAACCAAACCTAAAACTAACTGGACATAAAGGATATAAAAGCAACAGGATATAAAGGTAGCCAAATCTAAAACTAACTGGATATTAAGGTAACAGGATATAAAGCTAACCAAAGTTAAAACTAACTGGATTTAAATGAAATTGGATATAAAGCTAACTGAAGTTAAAACTAGCTGAATACAAAGATATGTAATATAAATGTGAATATAAAGCTAAGGGAATCTAAAGTTCATGATTAAAATTAATCAAGTCTTGAATTAACTGGAGATTAAGTCTGCTGAATATAAATAATGACTGTTAATAAATCTAAATCTAAATGACTATAATGTTAAGTGAGTTGAAAACCAGATGTTAACAAAATCTAAGACTGAATAAAGCTTAATGAATCCCAAATAAATATAAACATAAACTTAACTGAATCTAAATTGAATAACTAACTGGAAAAAGTAGCACAAAATAACAAAACATAAAGTTGTATATAAAATTAGGTGGATATGATAATATTAACTGATTATAATGTTGTGATATAAAATGTCTATAAATGTCTATAAATCTTGGCTTCTATTTGGAAGCCATTTGCGGTAAAGGTGAGAAACATACCCTCAGACACATGATCTCCTATGTGATCCAGCTTGATACATTCCTGATCCTTCACAGGACAGTGGGAACCAGATGACATCTTACACTGTGCTGTAATGTGAAGAGAAAACATAGGCACTCAAATAAAACAGCAATGAGGGGTCACACCAAATATCTTCTCAACACAAACTATTTCTGCCACATGCAGCATTCATGTCCTGCATAATAAAAACCGTGCAAGAACTATTCACACAGAGGAAGAAAAACAAAATAGCTCTGCTCAGTCATTTAAGATTAGAATTACCTCTGTGCTGCTGGTTAACTGTCCAGGAGCGGGATGTGCACGATGTGCAAGCCGAGCTCCTCTGATATTTAGTGCCTCAGATCATCATGCACACACACACAATGCCGATCAATACTCGCTGCTATAACACCCTGTGCATACATGTGCAGCTCTAAATTCTATTCAATTACACTTTTATATTGGCAGCAAATCCACATTCAGACAAGTCACTCATCAAACATGAGGATTAAGGAGCAACGGCAGAAAACACATCGATCTGGCCACAATTTATCGCGCTTCAATTAGCGCGTGTAAACCAATTATAATGTTACCAGGTTTTCTGACTGGGCATGTCAAAACAAGCAGCTGTTCAATCTCCTGAAATTGGTGACCTCCATAGATTTAATTTAGTTTATTCAGTTGTTAACCCCGTCAAGAAATTGATACACGTAACATAAGGAGGATTCGTCCCATCCTGTCTCTAAACTGATGACAGAGACTCTGATTTATGCCTTTGTCTCTTCTAGACTGGATTATTGCAACATCCTGTCCTCTGGCTTACCTCAGTCTCCAGTTGGTTCAAAATGCTGATGCTAGAACTTTGACAAGACGTAGAAAGTTTGACCACATAACACAGATTTTGATATCCTTTCATTGGCTTCCTGTTTCTGTGAGGTATGATTTTAAAGTTTTGTTACTAACTTATAAAATCATTTATACCATGGTCAGTGAGAATTCCATGTCTAACTAGCGTACATTATTTTCATGTATACGCACACGTAGTTCGGCGAGTTAAGTCACTGTAATATCACTCCGCTCTGGTCGTCACCACAGCAACGCGCAAATCAGTTTGGTGCAGATCAGCTGTGTTTTGACAGGTGAATGACAGAAACGTGATAAAACATGGATTTCCAAGTGAATGTTAATATTTTTGGACAAAATGAAATGTTTGAGGAATGGGAAGAGGAGGAGAGCAAACGAGAAGAACATTGGACGAACTGGACAAGATTGAAGACGGGAAAGAAGAGAACACGAAAAAAGTTAAATATTTATGTTAGCTCACTGTGTGGGACCATGGTATAAGCTGATTAAACACTCAAAGCTGTGTATTATACGGTTTGAATGCACGATGCGGAGTCTAAAACATGATGCGAAGCGGAGTGGTGTTACTCCGCGTCCTGCATTCAAACCGTATATGCACTGCTTTGAGTCGTTTAATCTTTACTTACGGACTACCGCCTCCCTGCTGACTAAATTAAACCCTATGTACTAGCCCGTGCTCTACGTTCTCAGGACTCGATTTCTTTGTGTCCCTAAAGCTATAAAAAATCTCAGCAGGCCAGTCTTCTCTTCCTGTATTCCTGTCCTGTCGAAGGATCTCCCTGCAAAGATAAAACAGTCGGATTCTGTCGTAATTCAAGTCCAGACTAAAGACTCATCTATTCCCCTCTTATATGACTTGCATACCAGCTGTAACAGAGCACCCTCACTATATCGAAATTCTGGGTCTGTTAGTGAAGCTCAGGGCTAGCTGCCAGCAACCACTTTAATGTTTCTGCTTCCCTGTTGATTTGCTGCTGGTGAACTCATGCCTTAGGTGCTGTTATCTCCAGTAGACCAATTTTGCTCTTTTTTCTCTCTCTGATTTGCTGTGTCTGGGATTCCAGGAACTGGTACTGCTTCCAGAGGATCAGGCTATCCTGGCAATGGCATACGACATCTGCTATCAGAAGTATTCAAGAGTTGAAACTAGAGACTCTGCACCAAGATGGACCATTTGCACTTTTTCTTTCTTCATCTTTTGTAAAAGCCTTGTAACTGTTAGAATGGCCCAAACAGTGGGACACCCCTCTCTGAGTCTGGTCTGCTTGAGGTTTCTTCCTCAAAAACCCCAGAGGGAGTTTTTTATTACCATGGTTGCCTGTGCTTGCTGGGGGGGGGGGGGGGGGGGTAAAGTTGGACCTTACCTGTGTGAAGCACCTTGAGGCAGTGTTGTGATTTGGTGCAATTTAAATAAAATAACTTGAATTATACATATTACTAGCTTTTTCATTTGTTCATAGTTACTTTTAGTATATTTTATTTTTTCATGTGGGATTGACATATTTTGGATCATTTCAGATAATAATATTACTGTATCATTACTTATTATCTCCTCTATGTATGCCTGCTTGTTTATCATAAATGTCTTCAAGGTCCACAGTGCAGGCACTCTATTTTGGAAGGTTTCTTGTATTATCCTTGACAGATTTGAAATTTCTGTAATTTTATTGCTCAAATTAAATAATTTCTTTTTCTATTATATGCACATAAAAAAATAAAATAAAGTAGAATTATATTAACATTCCAGTAATTTAGGATGTTACAACCACTGGAATTAATTCATTTCAAGCAGTCATTTTATTTTTACATCATATTCCTGTGACTAAAACACCCTCTTTTTTGTGTAGTTTGTTTACAAATCAATTTTCATGCAGTTTTTTTGTTAAACTGTCAGATTTACAAAATGCTGCCTTTTGTTATGTGGCATTGATCACAGACATTGTCTGCTAAATTTGAGAGTAGATCTGGTTTATTTTTTAAATGCATTACTGACACTGCTTGTTTCATTTTGCAGGACGTTTTTCTCTGCCCAATCCTTAAATCATAAAATAATAATCTCATTGTTTGGTGTAGAGTGAGGGATTGCAGAAACTCTCATAGGACACATCTCACATGGAGCTTGGTCATTACAAGTTGGATATAGGAAACAAACATGATTGCTAAAATTTCCAAAAAAAAAAAAAAGGGGGGGGGGGGTTCAGTGATGTCACACTTATACCACATGACAAATGGTTATGGGATCAATAAGCTTTAGATCACATTCTTCAGCCTAACTGCTTATTAAGATATCCTAGAGAATGTTTTTAAAGACCATTAAGATATATTTTCCCATATTTGCAACATTACCACATTCTTGATACCACATAATTACAAATTTACTGAATAATAGAAGTGCTGCATTGTCCATCTGCTCAGATGTTTGCAGTTATACCCTGGAAAAAATGTTATCTTTTTGTCACTGTTAAACTTGACCTTTGGCTGATCTGCCCCCAAAATTTAAAGATAGGGATTAATGAGAATCTGCTCATGCATTAATTATTTTGCAGCAAGACACAATGTCCATGTTACTTATAGTAAGTGCACCTGGCAAAACTGGAAAGACGTCACATAGGGCTGAAGAAAAGTATATTCTGGTAAAGATTGTTTTGTTCCATCAATTAAGAATTTGTTATTGCTTTGTGATTATAACAATAATGAAAGCAGACGTACAGAGACATTTATCACGAGGAATTTATTATTCAGAGATGCATTTGTTTACAGGAACAGTAAATCTACATTATCTACTCTCATGAGATCATTCAGAAGTAATTCATCAATATTTACGATATGAGGTGGAAAAACACCAACAAATATAAAGCTTTTCATTCTTTTGGTCAACCGAGTACATCTTAAATAGAAATATATCAGATCATGTTGGCAGTGAACATTTTTTTTTTTCAGTTTAAAAGCAACAATTTTAACTTTGTCTATTTTCTGAAAACTAAAAATCAGGTAGTGTGGCACCAACATAACATAATGTATCTATATAGAAGGGAAAAACTGAAGTGCTAACCATCAATGTTCCCTTTGCTTTGGCTTCTCCATACATAATGTTCTTCTGTGTACAGATATAAAAAAAAATTAAAAATTGAATAAAATTAAAAATGAATTAAAAAAACAAAATCCAAATAGTCTCACTTATGTTTCTGTGAACTCACTCGACGTTACAGACAGAACCAAGAGCTTGATTAAAGTCATGGGATAAGAAAAGATGAAAAATGTGTTTCCTTCATGAGAGACTGTTCGGTTATGAAGGTGAAGCAGTTGTGTTTATATATTTATTTATTGGGGAGGAATCGTGAAGTTGCACGAGTCGAGAGTGGGCGGGCCTTGCAGTCAGAGCGAAGGCACGCGGTCGAACTGAAGGTTTGGCGTCTCTGGGCTGCTGCCGTCTTCGTCATGGATCATCATCTCTGGGCTGTGGCCGTGCTCGTTGGTGCTCTCTGGAGATTCGTACAGATAGTTTTCAGTTGCACCTTCGTCTTCCTGCTCCTCTTTAATGCTGGTGTGAGGAAGACGCAGAAAAGCAGGCATGCTATTTTGGATTAAATTACAATGGAGCCCAAACATCATTAAACTGTACAGTCAGGACCATAAGTACTTGGACAGTGACACACACTCCTTATTTTGCTTCTGTTCATCACCACCATACAGAGGAAATGAAATAATCAAGATGTTCCTTCAGTGTAGACTCCCAGCTTTAAATCAAGGGGTTTAAAAGTAGGACAGATTTGTGTAAAATATCACTACAATTGTGTTTTATGATAAACACAAAATATTGTGGAGACATTGTTTGATATATTCTAATAATAATAGTAAAAATAACAATAAAGATACCATGCCAAGCTCAATTTTCTCTTTAAAATCAATGTAATTATGGTCAGAATGGATTCAGAGTGTAAGAAATTACACTGATTTAAAAAAAAGACATGACATCTATTTTATTATTATTGTACTTGGACGTTGACCTGTGGGGAACTACGGGTTCTAGATGTGGTCATTTGTACTATATATGGACAACAGCTGACTTTTGGGGAAAATCTGTTTACAGTTATGCTACATTTTTAAGAATTGACATAGAAATGTTTCTTGTTTTATTGAAGGTTTAATCTGTTTTCAGTTGTGTTCAATTTTCTGAAAATGATTTTTTTTTTTTTTTGGTCATAAATAAGCTTTTCTGAAGCTGTTTAACCACTACAATATTCCATGTAAAGAAATTCAGAATAACTGAAGTTTTATATTTGCACTGTGTCCGTGTTCATCAAATTTCTTTTCCCTTTTTTTTCTTGGCTTGTGTGAGACACTGCTGAGACACAATTTAGCTGTTTTGTCTGGAGTGTGAACATGTTAATTCTGAGTTTGGGGTCACATGCATACAGAAAATGTCCAGATTTGATTCTGCTGTTTGGGATGTTAGAGGATGGACAGACTGATGAATTCTGTCAGGTTTGCAGCAACCTCACAGGCTTTTATTTAAAATACAGGCTCTTATTGTGAAAGTGTGTATTGGTCCGATCATCTTGCTGTTTTCACGACTTGAATCCTCATGAAAAAATACATAAGTATGCCAAAGGACGAAAGTCAGCTTTTTCTGGATTTCATTTGATGCTCTGGATACACATACACACAGAGGCCACTTGCCTTTTATTATATGGATAATGATCAATGCCAAAATCTGGTGTATTTTCATGAAACACATCATCATTTCACATATCTGCCCCACTATAACAGAAATATTGCTTTATCTATTTAGGAATTACAGTGTAATACATACTGCTTCCATTTGAACTTTTACTGGCCATTTTATTTTTACAAGTCAGGGAATGGATACATAAACATTCCCAGTGAGTATGTCTCGGATGTAATTCAGGGTATTCCTTATCAGACCTATCAGTTCAGACCTGAACTATGAATTTGAATGTGTAAGGAGGAGACAAGTGAGAGAAGCCACCAAGATACTCATGACACTTCTGAAGCAGTTACTGGTTTCTGTTGCTGTGATGACAGAAACTGTATACAGTGCCTGTTTTGGTACCACCAATTATACAGCTTCATATTTCAGTCAAACAGAGAAGGATTTTCATCCAAGAAAACATTAAATCCAGGCTTGAGTCTTCCATGTGCCTTCTGGCAAATTGTAGCTGAAATTTCACTTTTTTAATGAAACCCCTCTACGTCACTGCACTATGAATCTGTGTAGTTGGTGAAGGTACAGACAAAAGTTGCACTATCCATAGTTTCCTATACAAAGCCATAGAAAACTGACCCCTTCAGAGCTGTCTTGACAGCTTCCCTCACTAACTTGCTTCTTGTACCATCGGTTTTTTAGAACTGCCTCCTCAGGACAGATTTACCATACTATACATAAATTAAGTTCAAAACATATTCAATAAATTGTAAATGTTCATGTATTCATCTCCTGACTGCTGTAAAACTGATAGTTTGTATTGACAAAAATACAACTATTTGCTTATTCAATTACATAATTATGACCTCTGAAAATGGAGGGCTTGTGTATAAAAAATGGGAGTAATTCCTAAATTGCTAATGTAATACTTTTGTTAAACCTCTTACATAAAACTCAAAGTCTAAACTATGAGCAGAATTTGATTGTTGCATTTCAGCTCCACTGTGGTGGTAACACAAAGGCAACATTACAAACTTGTGCCACTGTTCTCACACCTATGGAGCTGACTGTGTATCAGGACAATGAAACAGGGAGGTGAAGTTATTTTTATTTATTTTGTCCTGTGGACACTTACAAAGCTTGAGGAGGAGACTGTGTGGCACTGCTGTCACTTTGGTATCCAGATCCGCCAGCGAGAGCGCCGTTCACCTGCTCCTGCAGAATGTGCGGCAGCGAGTGAAACGAGATGCTGCCCATCGCAGCAGGGTTGAAAAGAGGATTGTGGCAGTCGAGACCACCACTCTGAAAAACAAAAACATTATAATTATTCACATGTACACCACTGCACACAATGCACGCTGACACGGCGCTGGCATCTTTCTTTTGACTTTTTGCAAACAAAAATGCCCAGCGGTGTCTGCTGCTCTCACCTTTCTGTTCACTACAGCAGCTTCAAACAACACACACGAGATATTAATTCATTCCAGGCCTGAAATAAGACTTTTGTCTTACCTGCACAGCAGAACTGACTAAGCATTGACGGCTCTGAGAATTCCTCAGCATAGATCTGTCAGCAGCAACACAAAACAAACAACAACAAAAAAACAAGTTATATTTTATTTACAAGGGGCGACAGAGGTTTGAGCCTAATCCACAAATGCAGGGTATGGTTTTCCATCTTTTGCATTTCTCAAAACTGCATCCTTGAGAAATGTTCCACAGACATTCGTGCACCTGGAACACGGGGACTAAAAACTTGCATAAATTACTCCTCATTTTGGCTTCTGAAGAATGCGATAGTTAGGAAGCAGACTTTTCATGTTGCCTGCATCAAAGGTTGATGCCTCATTTCCACATAGAGTATATAGTCTGTAGGGTTGGGTATCGAGAAGCGGTTATTTTCGGGTATCCACTGATTGGATCCACTGACATCAATAGCCTTTTGCTTAATGATTCCCTTATCGGTCCTTCAGAGCGCCCGTTGTTTTGAGGGTGTTTGTCGGAAAATGATCATTTCTCAACGTTGATTACAGAGCCGCTGCAGGGTCTGTAATCAACCGCTTCTGCAGCGTGACTCCACTTTGAAGTGTGAACCAATGAAACAATGCTTCAATCCGCTGGCTCGTTGGTTTTTGTTTTATTTGGCTTTATCTTCATTTTTCCCCGCTAAAACCCTAAAGAGCATATGCCTGTGAGTAATATATACCCTTTTATGTTAAACCGACCTGTTATGGTCTTCTGAAACAGTTGATAGATGTATTTATAACTTAAAAATGGGACAGATGCTAATGCGTTAGCATGTCTATGGCATTGTCAATGTTAAAGTCAGTATTAGCTGTTCGCATCTCAGCATGTTTGTGTGCATTTGTTTTCTGTATAATAATTAATAGCTCAGCGTTTGTTGTCGTAAAAGAGTCAAATGTATTAAAAATTGTAATTTTTGTATTTATATATTATTATTAATATTAATAATAATAATAATAATAGCAACAACAGCAATAATTATAATAACTCTTTGGAAGAGGCAAGTCCACTTCTTAACCCCTCTCAAAGCCATTAAAATATGTCAACTGTGAATCATTTTGTGTGGATTAAAGTCACTAACTGGGACTATTGTCTTGTTGCAGTCAAGAAATGAGAATCGTCCTCCGTTCCATTGGCACAGCTCTCTGCCAAGACAGTCTGCTTGGAATTAGTAACTTCAAAACGAATTGCCGCTTTACATAAAATGACACCTCTTTCCAAACGCTGTTATACAGACAATAAACTACAATAGACTAAAACGTTTTTTCCCCAAAATGAGACGTCCTGCGTTCTTTATGAATTACATCCTGACATGCGGCGCAGCCAGCTGCAACAGCTCACCTCAGATGTATGGAAAGACATTCATGCCAATAATGTCCAAAAGGAAATGCTTTTGACAAAAACTACAGATTTTGTTTATTTCTATTTAGTCCAGAGATCAAGGATCCACTATGTAGAGTTTATTTATGTCCAAAGTTTAAGGATCCAGTGACCAATTTCATATTTATTTACTTTAAGACTCAATAAAATGTTGACATAGAAAACCTGTAAGGCATACTTTAGTACACAGAAAATTCACAGGAGGTATCGATAAGGGAATCGAAAAGGAATCGGATCGATATCGATAAAATGTTATCAATACCCATCCCTAATAGTCTGTGTCCATAATATAAATGAAATGCCATCTAGTGATCAATGCAAGGAACTGCATTTCATTACAGAGGCTACAGTGCCTGTGAGAGGTTGTTTTTGTCTGTTTTTCCATCATCCACTTGTGCGGAGTATGTGCACATAACACAGGTGTTTTCGAAAACTATGGCTGTAGCTTTAAGAAGCTCAACATCTGAAGGCATAGCAGCATCTCAGAAAACGAAATGGCCAAAAAAAGTAAGGCACAATGCCGCAATCACTTTCGGCTTTAGGGGAACCCCAGGTGACACCTACAAGCTAAGTTCACTCCAAGACAACTAAAGCCACACGTACGGAATTTTGTTCAGAAACCCATCCATTTTCTTTTGTGAGTATGATGCATTTGAGTTTGTTTTTAGAACATCCTCAGTTTCTGCAAAACAAAAACTTCTTTACAGTAAAATCTGTCTGCAGTTATTGTATGAAGTGGAGCCGCGAGGTCAGACAATTTGATGCGATTCATCTGACATAGTATTAGAGGAAAATACAGATGAAAACGCATTATGTTCAAATTATACCCACCATTACCAGCAGTCTTCTGGGGCCTCCGTCTGTGGAACTCAATCTCATCGACTGTCCACACAGCTCCCTTCACATTTTCCAAACGCACAAAACATTTATGGAGGCTGAGATTATGTCTCACTGCATTCTAAGACATTAAAGAAAGAACACGAAAACAAACACGCACTGTAAATACATGCAATCTTTCCAGAAACGAAAGCCACATTAATGCTTATATTGGTAAGAAAAATTAAAAAATTAAAGGTTAACGCAGTTAAATTACTCACAGGGCATCCCTGTGCTGCTTAATTATATATATATATATATATATATATATATATATATATATATATATATATAACTATCAATAATCAACAGTGTTCCTACCTTCCATGTTGCTGCATTACTCCTAAAATATGCAAAGTTTCTTGTGAACCAGTTGTAGATTTCATTTAATGTCAGTTGATTGCGAGGTGATTCAAATATTGCCTGAAAAAGACCAACAACATGAAAGAGTTACTGTATTATTATTATTATTATTATTATTACCATTTTAAAGAGAGATGTCCATCTGCTTCATTCTAATTTGTTTATTTAAAAAAGCAAAAATTTTAATTTTGGGTAGTTTTTCACCATCCCTCATAAAGTGAGTGGAGCCAACAATACCTGTCTGATGAGAGATGCGTATGTAAAGGGAGGTCGAACTTCTGTGCTCAAGTAGAAATCCTTATTGTCAACGATATCTGTGAAAATGGGGAAAAAATAGTTTTCACATAATTTCTATACACGCACGCCATAAAACTCTGGAATTTCTTTTGTAACAGACAGAAGAAACACGAGCGCACAGCGTGGCTGTGGTTTGATACATTCAGTCACTAGCCGAGTTTCCATTACAGATTTGCGTAAATTTAAGTGATATTTTCAGAATGGCAACAAAAAAAAAAAGAAAAAAAAAAAAAAGAATAAGAATAAGAAATGGCAGTGTTTCCATTAACTGATGGAAGTGACTGCTGGGTTTTGCCTCTCGCCAGAACTACAATCCCAAAAGTCATAGCGACGAATGGGTAAGTGGAACTCAATACTGTTATGTTGGTGAAATGGTAAATATTTATATAGCGCTTTTCCATCTGAATCAGATGCTCAAAGTGCTTTACACATTTATGCCTCATATTCACCCCGATGTCAGGGTGCTGCCATTAGGGGTGTCAGAAAAAAATCGATTCACATCCGAATCGCGATTCTTATTATTACGATTCTGAATCGATCCAAAATGTCCAAGAATCGATTTTTAAAAAGCATTTTTTTTTTTCATTTTCTTGCTTATTTGCTGCGTGCTTCAAACACTCGTGAGCTGCAGAGTTCAGTGGCTGTAGCTTAGCATGGCGGACGAAGAGCTAATTCAGCCAGCACCGTCTTTGCTGAAGGCAAATGTTTGGGCACATTTTGGATTTTATTATTTGCTGCGTAAGAAGGAGCTTGACATGACTTATGCAGTGTGCAAAATCTGCAAAATGAAAGTCAAGTACTTTGAAAACACTTCAAATCCGCAAGCCCAAATGCTATGCTATCACCCGGAGCTAAAAGAAGTGGAGCAGCGGTCTCTGCCGACTACTGACCAGCGCTTCGCTAAACTGCTAGCCAACTCCGAATGAGCAAAGCAGATAAGTAAATTTACATCTAGAATCACTTGATTAACCTTGTAAAGCTGCATTTTCTTAAACATAAACATTTTTTAAGTAATAAACTATTCTCAGAGCTCTTTGAATCGAAAATCGATTCTGAATCGAATCGTCACCCCAAGAATCGGAATCGAATTGAATCGTGAGTTGTACGATTCACATCCCTAGCTGCCATACAAGGTGCTCACTACATACCGGGAGCAACTAGGTGATTAAGGACCTTGCCCAAGGGCCCTTAGTGATTTTTCTGTCAGGTTGGGATTTGAACAGAGGAACCTCTGGTCTCAAACCCAACGTTTAACCACTAGACCATCACCTCCCCTTAGTGTTTATTCACATCCAATATTGTTGCCACAGTATCTCTTTTAAAGTTTGCCATTGTACACAGATAAATACATAGAATGAAATTTGTCTTCTGCATTTAACTCATCCTAATTACAGTTATATCCAATCTAACCACTAGGAGCAGTGGGCAGCTGTGGTCCGCCGCCCAGGGACCAACTCCAGATGTAGAAACTCTGCCTTGTTTATCATAGTGGGGAAAACTGGAGTGCACAGAGGAAACTGGGAACATGCAAACTCCACACAGAGAGGACCATGTGGGAAGCGATCCCAGGACCTTCTTGCTGTAAGGGCACAGTGCTTACTGCAAATCCAAAAGAAAACTAATTTGTTGCTGCACAAATCTGTCATTTCCGATGCATCTGTTATTAGCTTTCACTTCTGCTCTGTTGTGAGCACAATCACCACATTACTCTACACTCTTTGGCTGTACATACGAAGGTCAGGGCAATGCACAATGACAATTCAACAAATCTGACATTTCACTGCAGTGTGTATCCCAGGTTGCCCACGCATTCCTCTGTGGAAGACTGTCACTATGCACCACGTATACAATAACAGAGGCACCTGCAAAATAGGGCTGCAACTAACTATTATTTTCATAATTGAATAATCGATCAGTTTTCTTGATTAGTCAATTAGTTGTTCAACCCATAAAATGTCAAAAAAATGATACTCAATGTTAAGACGACACATTCAAATGTCTTGTTTTGTGCACATCCCAAATATATTCTCCTTACTGCCAAAGCAAAGTAGCAAGTAAAATAAACCAGAAATATTGCTACTTAAAAAGTTGAAATCACAGAATTTGGATAAAATTACTCAAAATGATTAATTGATAATCAAAATAGTTGTCAAATTAACAGTCGATTAATGACCGTAGTTTTACCGCAATAATGGAAGCATGGCGGCAATGAAGTGAAAACCAGGATCTTGGTGTTGCACTCTTATTCCATTCTTTGGTAAGCACTCAGGCGCACAGGCGATTAAATCTACACTTTTACCCATCAAGTGTTTGCTTAACACACTGAGATAATTCAAAATTTGGCCTCATGTGTTTCAGTTCTAATCAGCAAGACTGTAATTGAAGATCCCACTGTTACCTTGACTCACAGACCGGCTGTATCGCCTCCGTACTGGTGTTCCAGTGAAAATGCTACTGGGCGTGATGACTGACGGGGAGTCAGAGAGTGGCGTCAGGGGCGTGGTGCTGTGGCGCTCTGAGACAGGCTCAAAAGAGGAGAGCCTTTGGGCAACGTTGTCTGGGGAAGGATACATTGGACATAAGATTCACCTGAAGGAGAAAAAAACAAAAGCAATACATTAAGTTAAAAAGCAACTCCAAGCAAAACAATATTTAGTTTAACTGTAGGGAGTAGCAACTCACCGGCTGTGCTGCTGGTTTGGGCTCAGAGGACTTTAGATGAGCCATCATAGCTTGTAGTCGCTCTTTGTCCTTTTTCAGCTATGTTACATCAGAAGACCAAAATAGACACAGAGTTAGTGACTTCACAGGATGTGCTAAACCAAAAAAAAAGAAGAAAAAAAAAAGAAGGCGTTTTGGTGCGGGAACTATTGTTTTTCAGAACATCCTGAATATTAAATTATCAAAAGCTACCACTTCTGTTTCCAGACCTGGTGTGAAAATGCTCCACTGCTGAAACCGTTTAACACAGAGAACTTACTGCCAGAGCATCTTAAGAAGTTTTTCACTTTGCAGTGACCTTGCAATTAGACACCTATTAGAGAGAAATAAATCAGCTGTACCTGTAGCTCCAGCTGCTGAACCACTTGCATCTGCACACGGCATTGCTGTACTCTTGTCATCTAGTGTGTGTTCACTGTTCAAATGTCTGCAGAAAACAACAAAACTAGTGGTAGATAGTAGTCATGGAGGGCAAACATTCTTGAAATCAGCAAACACTGGAGGTGTGGAAATTTCTATAAAAAGAGAGCTGATGCTGAATTTAAACATTTGTGCATCAACGTAGTGATAAACCACATGAACAAATAAAGAATTGGCCTGAAAATAAGATGGCCGTGATTACTGTCACAAAATGACGTGGTGTGACTCTGCTGCTCTGTTTATTAACATTAAATCTCTCCTGATGCAGATTGAGTAGCGAAAAAATGGGTCAACTTTTTAAATTAAACTGAGCAAAGGGGAAATGGGGAGTCACGTTAGTCCAAGTAGCAGCAGTCAAGGGAAGGGATTTTTGGATACTGTAACTGAACATTATTCTGTTATTAAAGTTAAATAGATAACTGATTGAGATGTTAAAATGAAGTAACATTCGACACTGCTGATAATTACATTCTGGACTCACAAGCCATTCCAAGAGGGAGTGGTAAATCATCTATATATTAAAAGTGAAATGGTCTGTGTATGTGTATGCGTGCGTGATTTTATTTAGTAAGTTCAATGTACGTGCATAATATAATTGTAAATACGTTGTAAATACGTTCATAATACATGGACGACACAAGAAAGTGAAAACACTTATTTCCATTGTGGTCCATTTAAAAATCAAATGACAAAATAGAAGTAATAATAAAAGAAAATAATACTGATAATAATAATAATGATAATAATTATTATTATAATGTGTATATGATAAAAAGAACCTAAACAATTTCTAAATACATTAAGACAGTAAATTAACATTAAAAATTCTATAATTAACAGGAAATAAAAGGGTTTAGTTCTTCTTCTCAAAACTGTTGATGTTTAAGGTTCTCAAATCATTCTGGACTCACACACCATCTCATTATGGACTCATTATAGAAATGTTGCACAATTTATTACCACCCTTGAAAAATACCAGCTACCTATTTATAAACACTGCCCAATCTGGAGCCCATGGATCCCATGGGCAACACGCTAGTGTGTGCGTGCGTGTATATACAGTGAGGAAAAGTTCAATTAAAGTCACCACTTCATCAAACCCGGATGTCTTTGGAAGTGGTAGGAAGCAAATATGGGGACAACATGCAAATATGGGGACAACATGCCAACTCCACACAGAAAGGACCAGTTTGGACTGAAACTTGGGACCTTCTCACTGTCAGGCAACAGTGACTGCTAATCATTAAGCCCCTTCATGTGGAACCAGTACCTCCAAATGATTCTTCTGAGGTATTGTACTTTGCATGTGGTCTTAATTTTTAACTGATATTTCTCAAAAATTACATCATGTCCTCAGCTGACCCTCAGTCATTCCACCAATTTGGTCCAAATGATGTCAAAACTCTTCAAGCTAGTTTGTACACACACAAATGACTGAACACACAGGACCGAAACAATACCTCCACACGTGTGAGTCACACGTGGGATGGGTATCGATAAGATTTTATTGATATCAGTACCATTATCGATTCCTTATCTATACCTCCTGTGAATTTTTTGTGTACTAAAAGTAGGCTTTACAGGTTTCCTATGTCAGCGGGTCAAAGAGCTTTTTCTTATTGTGCACCCGCTCTGTGGAATGGTCTTCCTGCGACCATGAGGCAGTCAGAGTCCATGGACATTTTAAGTCAAGACTTCAAGCCTATTTTTATTCTCTTTCTTATGAATAGTTTTTATTTTTATCTGTTTTATTGTTTTACTTCTGTTTTTAATTATGTATTTGAATTTTTACATTTTTATTTATTTATTTTAATTTTTTACTGTTCTATGTGAGATGCCTTGAGACGGCTTCTGTTGTGATTTGGCGCTTTATAAGCTGATTAAATTGAATTGAAATTGAACAACATTTTATTGAGTCTTAAAGTAAATAAATATGAAATTGGTCACTGGATCCATAAACTTTGGACATAATAAACTGTACATGATGGATCCTTGATCTCTGGACATAAATAGAAATAAACAAAATCTGTAGTTTTTTGTCAAAAGCTTTTCATTTCAGACATTATTGGCATTAATGTCTTTCCATATGTCTGAGCTGAGCTCTTGCAGCTGGCTGTGCTGCACGTCAGGATGTAATTCATAAAGAATACAGCACATCTCATTTTGGGAGGAAAAACATTTTAGTCTATTGTAGTTTCTTGTCTGTATTACAGCATTTGTAAAGAGGTGTCATTTTATTTAAAGCGGCGATTCGTTTTGAAGTTATTAATTCCGACTGGACTCTGTCTCGGCAGAGAGCCGCGCAGCGTTTGGAGCTGTGTCAACAGAACGGAGGAGAATTCTCGTTTCTTGACCATAACAAGACAAGAGTCCCAGTTAGTCACTTTAATACACAAAAGGTGTGTCGCACTGCAGAAACGGTTGATTACAGACCCGCTGCAGGGTCTGTAATCAACATAGAGGAATGATCATTTTCCCGACAAACACCCTCAAAAACAACGGCTGCTCTGAAGGACCGATAAGGGAATCGTTAAGCAAAAAGGCTATTGATATCGGTGGATCGAATAATTTCTTAACAATACTCGAAAAGAACCGGTTCTCGATACCCAACCCTATGTGTGACCATACGCAGATATATAAAAAAAAAAAAAAAAATCAATGAGTGAAGATCCACTTGAGCCATCAGGATGTGATTGGCAGAAGATGTTTCCATAGATGTCAGATGAATCCAGCTTTAAAGCAGGGAACAGATGAGGGTCTGCAGTCATACTGAAGGTTCTTCACTGATGAAGAAACTTGTCTCTCTTTGATTTCAAGGAGTTAGAGATGCAGGCTCGGGCTCACGGACTCGCCATCGTGAATTCCACGCCGTGTTCCGCTGACCTCGGAGCCCGGACCATCAAACAGGAGCCCTCTATCGGAGACTGTCATCGGGACATGTACCAGCTCCACCCTTACCGCCAGCACCACCCTGGCTGCGCCTCAGATGCACCCAGCAGCCTGGAGCTAAACGAAGGCCACTATACCGTTCACGCCAAGGCGGAGTCCAAACTGGGTGACATCCTCATGGAGGACACCCTGTCGCCGGTGAGAGGGGGGGACCCGTTGCTCTCCTCCGTCTCCCCAGACACGTCGCCTTACAGCAGCTGTAAGAGCAGCGTCAGCATGGATGAGAAGGAGCAGGGCTGTTAGCACCCGCTACTGGAACACGCCCCACCTGCATCTTCACCGTCTCCATTCTGCTTCCAGCGTTCACGTGAGCTGCTAATGCGCGCTGAGCTACTGGAGAAGCTTCTCTTCTTCATATTGTCAGTTTCCTTCTCGTTTGTGTTTAATGTATTGCCTCATTATACCTTCAACCTTAATTTCAAGGACTGATTTTTAAAGTACCAGTTTGATTAGTTTAATCAATATGTTGGTGACAATGAGCTATAAAATAGATGTTTTTATATTTAAAAAATATTCCTATGTATATCTTTAGACAGAGCTTCTGCTTATTTCTACTGATTCCAAAGAATCTTGGGAAGTTCAAAATCACAGTCAGAAATACAGATTCAAAGCTTTTTAAATCACTAGCAATAATAGAAGACATATATAGTGCTTTACACTCCTTGTGTCTTAGGTAGAACTTGAATGTGCCAATGCCTTATTAAGACGTGTGCACAACATCAGTGTTGTTTTTGCTACGCACATTTTTTTTTTTTTTTGGTCAGTCTTTCAGTTGAACTTTCTTTTCTGACAAATTAATCATTGTAGATTATGATTTTATTTCTGTATCGAGGTACCCGTGACTTTATGTACACATTCCCGTCAAATTATTTATTATTAGATGTTAATAACTACATAAACATTTTAAAAACGTATGCCCTGCCTCCTTCCAAATAAATGAACAAAATAGGCATATATCATGATTAATTTTAATCTTTAGTTTGTTCTCACTATGAGATATTTTGTAGTCTGTCTTAACACTGATAAATCTTTAAAATTTGTAGGGTGGATTGGTCCTGCAGTGTGCAAGTTGGCATTCCTCAATGAAGTACTAAAACACAACTATTTTTTAAAAAGCAAAGGGTTTGTGTTGTGTAGAATCAAGTTCTGTCTTTATTTAACGATTAAGTATGTTTGGAGTTTATATTAAGCATCCCTCAAAGTCCGACAATCCAAGATTTGCATGTCGAAAGTACTCTGCTATAAGCAAATCTTTGGCCTGAAACAGCTCATTTTAGACTTCTGTTACATATGTCACGGAGGCCTACATGAACTCCTGCTTGCGCTGTTGGACACGCCCACTGAGCAGATTTGCACTTTCATAACACTTTGAAAATAGTCTGTGAGGGAGAGAAAAGCATGAAGATGAAAAATAGACTAGAGTACATTCATCATTCGCTGAAGCAGCCAGTGATGAGTAGCTTGGCCGCCATCTTGTTTAACAAAAAAAATGAAAGTACGAATTATAAACAAAGCAATGTACGTACAGGTTGCACCAAAAACATTTGTGGGCAACAGTCATCCAGTCCACTGGCTAACTACTGAAATCTTTCAAGCCGGAATCATAACAAGGTCACAGCTATTGCTTGGGTGCTACAGATGCAACTGAAAGTTTGAAGCCATCATAGTGATAAATATTAGAGCACTTATAAAAATCAAATCAGTTATTTACAGAGAAGGGCTACTAGAGTCCATTTGCAATCACAGATTTTCACCCAAAATGCAACAACACTAAAAACGGGGCAATTCAAGAGGGTGGATGAATATCGCATCAATGACTTTGGTGTCTGCTCTCGTCCTTTTTTTCATCTCTATGCAAACAGGATAATATTTGTAAGAAAGAGGGTATGGCAAGAAGGCACTTCCTTTCCATTTAAAGTGACGCGCACAGAAACAAGCTTGATTTGTTATTGTTAATATTGTTTTAATTTATCATTATTGTTATGACACATCAGCTCAGATTCTGCGGAGTATTTTTAGCTACAAACTTTAAATATGTATGTTTAGCACACCTGACTTAGCAAGCTGAAAATGTGTGTAATATGACCCCGTTAAACCTTTGCAAAACGGTGTCTGATATCCTGACCTGAAATCAGGCACTAAGACGTGGATACAGTTAACTCAAGCTGACGCAATTGTGTACGAGCAATTGTAGCACATCGGTTCAGGTGACGTCTGGCTGACTAACACGGAAGTGTCCGTTTTCTTCAACTATGCAACACGTCCAACAACACAGTCTCTTCTTGAATTAGTAGTTAAAAACATAGGCTTATGTAATTGCTGATTAATTTAAGTGCCTTAAAGTCATATGTGTTGTCAGAGAAATTGTAGACACTTGATGTTTATTCTGATGTTTGGTGCTTCATGTGTTTAATGTGAAGTGATAAGATGGAAAGCCATAGGAAAGATTCTCTCTCTCTTTCTCAGATAACACAATAACACTGAGCGGTAAGAAATGTTTGTGTTGTATTTATTAAAGCCAGCCTTTACACTGTCGTACTGAACATTGAGATTAAAATGGTGTCATTTTCTAAATGCGATTCAGTGGTGATGGCCAAAGTGTGTTGCCAAAATTAAGTAGTTATAAGAACTTCATAGCTGATTCAGTAATGGTGTTTTTCCTCTTTAGAAGCAAAAACTTAAAGGACAGGTTTACTTTTTTTTTTTTTTTACAACTTTAGTTATAGCAAAACATTGGTAGAAATCAAATGATGTTTGCCCTAAAATATCCCAGTGGACAATGAAATCAGGGTTGGGGGAGCGATATTTTACATTGTACATATTTTATTTTATGCTCTTTAATATGGCTATTCGTAAATAAATAAAAAATTATAATTATTATTATTTGTTAATGTTACCAAATTACCATAACTGGCCAAGTAACAGATGATTGTTCTAAGCAGTTTGCATCAGTTGAATCCTCCTCACCGATTGGGGAAAGTCAGGAAAAGTTAGTTTTGAGAGTCAGAGATCCCAGCACGTGTTCATAACTCCAAGCAAACAAACATTTGTTTTTTCTCAAAAAAAATTTTTTTATCTGCACAGCGTTACAGAATTGCACACCATTGCAGCCTCAGAGCAGCTCTAAACTGCTTCTAAAGAGCACATTGTGTTGTCCCTGATGCTGAGCAGACTCTGGCTCAAACTCTAGGACAGAGCCAGCTTTCCTGATGAGCAAGGCAGCACAGTCTCCCCCCCAGTACATTCTGCTGGAGTGGCCTTGAGCTACACAGAACTCCAAGCAGGCAAACTCTTCTTGGTATCTTGATAATTTTTGTGCGCGCGCACACACACACACACACACACACACACACACTGGTATACCTGCCAAAAAAGTGGGTGAGCACTCTTCTTTAAAATATCCACCCCTCCCTGATTCATTCTGCTGGAGTGCGGTCAAACTAAACTGCTGGCCTTGATTCAGCTCACGCTCATCCTTGTAACTGGCAAGCGCGCTCATGCCTCATTTCAGAAATTTCACACACTTGCCCTCATCCTTCATTTGTGCACTTTCTGGTTGACACTCTTTGAAGTAAATATTGCTCAGCACTCCATTTAATTTCTGGGGAAATACTTGGTGTGAATAAATACATAAATATTGACATTATAATGGGGCCTATGGGGTGTGTGGGGGGGGAGGTAGGATAGGGGGCATGGTATTGCGATAGTGGATCCACATCGTGATGTTGACCAGGAATCAGCAATGGAATCATCCAACTGCCCAACCATGTGCTCTGCTCACCTTTGACAAAAAAAAAAAAAAAAACAGAAATAAAAATTAAAAAATTAAATTTGTTTCGGAAACAGTGAATGAGAGCAAATGAGGCATCCATCCTGACAGTTAAAAAAAAATTCAGCATCCACTCAAAACGGTAACGAAATAACACTAGCGACCTATGTCGCGATCGCCAGCACATTGGTGGTTTCAAAACATACCTGTTTATATCAACTTTGCACCAGCTTTAGAAGCTAGCTCTGCTCTTTTTTTAATCGATGATGTGCTTTTAAAAAAATATATATATATAATTTTTAGGAACATATTGAACATGCAAGCCTCTCGAGTACGCTATCCTAGGTGGAAGTGACACGTTAGTGGAATCAGCTAACCTACGAGGGCTGTCAATAAAGTATAGGTCCTTTTTATTTTTTTCAAAAACTATATGGATTTCATTCATATGTTTTTACGTCAGACATGCTTGAACCCTCGTGCGCATGCGTGAGTTTTTCCACGCCTGTCGGTGACGTCATTCGCCTGTGAGCACTCCTTGTGGGAGGAGTCGTCCAGCCCCTCGTCGGAATTCCTTTGTCTGAGAAGTTGCTGAGAGACTGGTGCTTTGTTTGATCAAAATTTTTTCTAACCTGTGAGACACATCGAAGTGGACACGGTTCGAAAAATTAAGCTGGTTTTCAGTGAAAATTTTAACGGCTGATGAGCTGATGACTTCCCACGGTGCGAGACGTCGCGCAGCGCTCTCAGGCGCCATCGTCAGCCTGTTTCAAGCTGAAAACCTCCACATTTCAGGCTCTATTGATCCAGGACGTTGTGAGAGAACAGAAGTTTCAGAAGAAGTCGGTTTCAGCATTTTATCCGGATATTCCACTGTTAAAGGAGATTTTTTTTAATGAAAGACGTGCGGACGGGTCCGCGCGTCGGGACGCAGCTGACGCGGTGCGGCGGCACAGGGAAAAACACCTCCGTGGTGATAACCATTTGTAAATCCAGGCGGCTTTTGATGGCTTTCAGTGGAGTGAGTATATGAGAAATTGTTTAACAGCTGGACATGTTCCAACTTGTCCTTAAGGCTTCCAACAGAGGTGTTTTCCTGTGGTGGAGCGTCGCGGCGGCTGTGAGCCGACGCTGCAATATGAATGAAATCCATATAGTTTTTGAAAAAAATAAAAAGGACCTATATTTTATTGACAGACCTCGTATAGCTTTTTCCCCTCCAGATTTTATTGAAAAATGACGACAGAAGCAGACCGTGAATCTTTCAGCAGAAGTTAAAATATCACTAGTGGGTAAATAGTCCCGATAGAAATTTATCACCAGTAATCATAAAATTCCAAAACTTGTTAATAACTACACTATGCAAGGTTGGGAAAAACACCTTTTGTTCGTTCAGAGCTTGATGCAGAAGCCTCACTGATAACCCGTGTATTTTTTTTTCTTTCAGCAAGTTCGTGGACAAAGGAACTTCTTCCATACAACAGAATTGTTAAACACGCGTAACACATCAGAGGCTTCATTGCTAACATGTTTTAATATAAATGAGGTTTGTAAAATACTTATGTTTCAAAAATAGACATAAGCATGCCAGTGGCAGAGTAATAAGTGGTGAATACAAGCTCGAGTTTACTAGTCATCGTAGATGTTGAGCCTTAATAGGTGCATACCACAGATCTGTAATATTGCCCTTTGACTGAACTCTTCAGCTTTTTGTTTTTCCTCCCAGTAGAATATGTCTGATCACAGCAATGTGACTTTTGACACTGGACATTACATGTAGTAGCACTTAAAGCATTGATTGTTCATGATTGTAGTAGATGTTAATTATTGCACATTATGGCTAAACCACTAATGAAGACCTCAGTTTACATCTGCTCATTCTGAGTCCTGATGTTCACTTTCTCTGCTGATGTCACTACTGTTCTTATATTACGTTTTTTATGATATGAATGTAGCAATAGTTACGCACTGGTTTTGAATTGGTGAACTCAAAGTCATTGGTACTCCATGTGGACACTATCTGTGAGAAATATTAAAGACTTTATTTGAATATTTCCTTGTGTGTGTCTGAAATCTGTAACATCCAGTTCAGTTTTCTAAGGAAAAAAAGCATAGTTTTGAAGTTTTATTTTGTGTCATATTGAGTATGAGGTGGGGTTAATGGTGCCTACAAGCAGCCACTAGAGGGTGGCATAGATATTTTGGGTTCAGTTTTCATGAGCTGTGATCATCTGGTACCTAGCAGGTGCCTTGGAGTATGTATGTTGTTTTAAGATTTATAGTAAGTCTGTTTGTGCCCAAATGTGATTTTTGTAGTCACTGACCCCATGAGTATTCAAATCAGGTCAGTGTTGCTATAGATAATTTAATCCATTGGGACATACGGTGCTCTTGGCTATATCCTTTGCCAAGACTAAGTTTGGTGGGCAGGAATTAAAAAAATGCTGAGCAAGTTTGGAACTTGACATTAAATTGTGTATTTTATCCATTTACATGCTCTTTCTTTAAAGCTACACTATGTAGGATTTGGTGTCATCTAATGGCAAGGTTTCATAGTGCATTATTCCTTCGCAAGTCTTGATTTTCTTTCCTGATGTCAGAGGTTACATCAAATCAATCAATCAAATTTTATTTATAAGCCCTTTTACTACACACAAGGTGCACAAAGTGCTTTCCATTAAAATCAAACAAGGAAAAGACTGCGTGCATAAACAGTTAACATTCAAAAAATAAAATGCAAATAAATAAATAAATACACCATCACTGCTTAATAAGTATCAAAAGCCAGTCTGAACAAACAAGTTTTGAGTCGAGCTTTAAAAGGATCAAAGTCTGTCATGGTTCTCATGTCGGGGGAAGTTGTTCCAGGTCTAGGCCCAGCAACAGAAAAAGCTTGATCAACCCAGTGCTTATACCTGGTTCTTGGGACTTCCAGTAAAGCTGGTCTGTAGACCTTAAGGCCCTGGTCTGTGTTACAAATACACAACAGTTCGAAAGGTAAGAAGGGGCAAGACCGTTAAGAGCTTTAAAACAGAGCAAAATTTTAAAATCAATTCTAAAAGAAACGGGGAGCCAATGAGAGAATAAACAACTGGAGTGATATGTTGGCGACGGGAAGGGTTTGTTAAAAACGTGCAGCTGCATTTTGAACCAATTGAAAGCGTTGAGAGATGACTGGGAAATCCCAACTATAAAGTGCATTGCAATAATCAGTCCTTGAGCTGATAAAAGCGTGAATGGTTTTCACATCAGAGTAAAAGTTTTAATTTCCTCCTAATTTACTGCTGTGCGTAATCACAGCCAATTTTTTAAGGGATAGTAATGTTCTGAGAATGCTAAATTTGGAAATTCTCCCTCTGTGCATGCGCAGCCATAAATCAGGTAAAAATTGCATACAAAGATTGTTTTATGCCCATAAATATAACCACGGCCTAAGCTACACACATTTTAACAAACGGCGATGAATAAATTTTGAGTGCAGCTCAAACTTTGATCTGGTGTTAGTTGCTAAAAGCTGCTAAAATGGGAAAAAAAAAAACCTTGAAATAATCACAGCTGTATAAATATATAATGAACGTTGTTAGAAATGAGCATATACACAGTGAAACACATAACTACACACAATAAAAATGAAACTTAAATAGAATAATACAACCCCTGGCAATAATTATGGAATCACAGGCCTCGGAGGATGTTAATTCAGTTGTTTAATTTTGTAGAAAAAAAGCAGATCACAGACATGACACAAAACTAAAGTCATTTCAAATGGCAACTTTCTGGCTTTAAGAAACACTATACGAAATCAGGAAAAATAATTGTGGCAGTCTGTAACAGTTACTTTTTTAGACCAAGCAGAGGGAAAAAAATATGGACTCACTCAATTCTGAGGAATAAATTATGGAATCACCCTGTAAATTTTCATCCCCAAACTAACACCTGCATCAAATCAGATCTGCTCGTTAGTCTGCATCTAAAAAGGAGTGATCACACCTTGGAGAGCTGTTGCACCAAGTGGACTGACATGAATCATGACTCCAACACAAGAGATGTCAATTGAAACAAAGGAGAGGATTATCAAACTCTTAAAAGAGGGTAAATCATCACGCAATGTTGCAAAAGATGTTGGTTGTTCACAGTCAGCTGTGTCTAAACTCTGGACCAAATACAAACACATGGGAAGGATGTTAAAGGCAAACATACTGGTAGACCAAGGAAGACATCAAAGCATCAAGACAGAAAACTTAAAGCAATATGTCTCAAAAATCGAAAATGCACAACAAAAACAAATGAACGAATGGGAGGAAACTGGAGCTGTGACCGAACTGTAAGAAACCGCCTAAAGGAAATGGGATTTACATACAGAAAAGCTAAATGAAAGCCATCATTAACACCTAAACAGAAAAAAACAAGGTTACAATGGGCTAAGGAAAAGCAATTGTGGACTGTGGATGACTGGATGAAAGTCATATTCATTGATGAATCTCGAATCTGCATTGGGCAAGGTGATGATGCTGGAACTTTTGTTTGGTGCCGTTTCCAATGAGATTTATAAAGATGACTGCCTGAAGAGAACATGTAAATTTCCACAGTCATTGATGATATGGGGCTGCATGTCAGGTAAAGGCACTTGGGGAGATGGCTGTCATTACATCATCAATAAATGCACAAGTTTACGTTGATATTTTGGACACTTTTCTTATCCCATCAATATAATGCATCTTGCCATAGTGCGAAAACTGTGAAAACATTCCTTGCAAAAAGACACATAGGGTCACTGTCATGGCCTGCAAATAGTCCGGATCTTAATCCAATTGAAAATCTTTGTGGAAGTTGAAGAAAAATGGTCCATAACAAGGCTCCAACCTGCAAAGCTGATCTGGCAACAGCAATCAGAGAATGTTGGAGCCAGATTGATGAAGAGTACTGTTTGTCACTCATTAAAGTCCATGCCTCAGAGACTGCAAGCTGTTATAAAGCCAGAGGTGGTGCAACAAAATACTAGTGATGTGTTGGAGCGTTCTTTTGTTTTTCATGATTCCATAATTTTTTCCTCAGAATTGAGTGATTCCATATTTTTTTCCCTCTGCTTGGTCTAAAAAAGTAACCGTTACTGACTGCCACAATTTTTTTTTTCCTGATTTCTTATAGTGTTTCTTAAAGCCAGAAAGTTGCCATTTGAAATGACTTTAGTTTTGTGTCATGTCTGTGATCTGCTTTTTTTCTACAAAATTAAACAACTGAATGAACATCCTCCGAGGTCGGTGATTCCATAATTTTTGCCAGGGGTTGTATTAAGGATCAATACTCATCAAGACAGATCAATATGCTCAGTTGCGACCTCCAGAACGTGAGACGAAATGAGGGTGGTGTGTGACATTCATGGAAGATTTTTTGACAGGCAAAAATATGCTCCACGAATATCCAGAATATCACGCACCAACACGCACTATTAAGAAACATATTCAGATGCGTTAAGTCACATTAAGAATGTCAGGAATGTGTCACAAATGACAGAAAAATTACATTCGTAACGCGTCTTGCTTATGTGTAAACGCACCTTAAGGGAGACACCAGCCACCCTCCTGAGGAAGCCCATTTCGGCCGCTTTTACTTTACTAGCGTTTACTGAAAATAAAGTCTGAAGGGCCTAAATGAGAGGGTGAGGACTTTCCAGGCATGTGAGAGGCAAATAAAGAAAAAATACTGAAAAAGACAGGGGGTTAAGACGATGTAGTTGCAACACCCCCCCCCCCACCCCCCCAAGAAGCTGAAGGGTTTAGCCATGCTAATGCTCTCCAGAAGCATTTACTAAAACAAAAGTCTGAAGGACCTAAATGACATGGGGAGATGCTGAAGAGCTTCACTTGTTCATGCCCATGACATATACATATTACACAATTATTAAATGAATGAGATAAATGAATATGCTTCAAGAGTGCATGACGTTGCAGATAATCAGGCTGCTGCATTACGTTGAAGTTATATTTGCTTGTCATTTCTGTCAAGTCACGCATGATTGTTTCCTACAATAAAACATAATACATTCAGCTCAAAAAGTTGCATTAATGACACAATAGTGACAACAATTCAGATATTTACATCTTAGCATCAGTCAAATCTATGTTGGCTTCACTTGGACCAGATTAAACACAAGAAAGAATGAAATTCTGAACTCTCAGCTGACTGTCATGCTTTGTAGAATTAAACAAGAAACACGCTGGAATGCATATCATAAGCAATTCAATAGGAGAGAACATGGGACAAAATGTGAAGATTAAATTAACTTGGTATTAGATGCAGTTCAAACTGTAAAATTTCAATAAATGTATGTAATGCTTTCTTAGGGAGTAATGGATTATATGCAATAGAATTATACAATCAGGATACAAAATATATTTATGGAACTCACACTCACTTACTCATCATCAACCACTTACTCCAATTAAAGGTCATGGGTGTCTGGAGCCTATCCCAGTAGTCATGGGGCGTGAGGCGGGGTGCACCCTGGACAGGACACTAGTCTGTTGCAGGGTCACATATGGACAAACAAACACATTCACACCCACACGCACACCTATGGATAATTTAAAATTTCCAATCCACCTAATCTGCATGTCTTTGGTTGTGGGAGGAAGCCGGAAGCACCCGGACAGAACCCATGCAAACGTGGGGAAACATGCAAACTCCACACAGAAAGGCCACAGGTGGGAATCAATCCCATGACCTTCTTGCTGTGAGGCAACAGTGCTAACCACTAATTCACCGTGCAGAGAAAAATTATGCAATGTGATTACATATAGATTTTGTAAAACAGATTTTTTTAAAAACATTTATTTATTTTTGGTGTACATTATTTTCTGTGTGAACACATAACGTCTCTCTACTGAGTAACTGACAGTGAAAGTTACTGGTACTAAAGACGGACTGCGAGCTCTGCCCTCTCTGAAGCTTCTTCAGTCAAAGCCAAATAAGTTAGATGTTTTATTGTTAGTGGAGTGTAATTCACTAAAAAGTACTGTTTTACACAATACACAGATATGGAAAAAGCATCAAACCATTATTATATTCTTATATCAGCCCTGACGCCCATTGGTGGCCATGCTTATCCCTGAATTCTGCAGCATGAAGACGGGACACCAACAAGTTACTTCCCCAGCTGAGGCGGGTGGGTGATTCTTTAACTACAGGCACTATTGGCCTTGTAAATGTAATTTCCACCACACCATTGCCTTACAATATAAAGCGCCTTGGGGCAACTGTTTGTTGTGATTTGGTGCTGTATACATGTGCTCTGATGTTACTGTTTATCTCCATAGAAACTACCCAAACAATCTTTCATACAAACTGTTTAAAAGGACATTACAGTGTTGTGGTGGAAATTACGGCAATAGTGTGGGACAACTACATTTTGTTTAATAAAATCACAACAGTTGTATGACATTGAATACCCCAATTATGTTTTGATTATTTTACTGATATTTTATTCAGAGATATTTTAAAACATTTAAAAAAAAAAAACGTTTCTTTACCATTCATTTTTATCATTGAAGATCAAAAGTCTTGGTGTGGAACAAGCACAAAACGGCAATATTTGCATATAATGATGCTGAAAAAAGGTGAAAAAGTCATCATAGACTACAAGAACAAATTTCTTAACACACTTTCATTGTAAAGATAACTATAAAAGTGTGAAATTTCTCCTTTTTTCTGTTTTTCATACAGTATGATCAAAGGACATAATAAGTGCCCGTAGTCTAAGAATCACCCGGGTACGCATCTACAGATTTGTTGGACCGGGACAGTACAAATAAAATGTCTTGTCCAAGGACACAAACAGGTAATGTGACTAGGAATTAAACATCTCTACATAATGGTAACTCCTTATCCCTTTTGATTATTATTATTACTACCATTATTTGTTTGTTGTTTATAAAAGCTGCCCATAAGTCCATCAAGAATTTATTGTACTGTTATTTTTAAATTAATGCAAGGAATGTGAAGGTGTGCACTGTGACCAACTGAACAGCGAGGAAATACTGAAATTACATGCTTCGGTGTATGGGATTTTTTTCATTTTATTTTTCATGCAGGAGTGGAGAAACCATCACAGTGCTATTCAGCTGTTCACCTTCTTTCCTTATGTGAACCTGCGACGATGATGTTTCAGTAAAAGCCACTGATGTTTCTTTTCTGGTCTTTATGTGCATCTGGCATTAAGATGCACATAAGATCCAATAATAATGGAAAGTAATGATATAATGTTACTTTAATTATAGTGGGGTTGGGTTACAGATTTCATTTTCGAGTAGGACATTTTCAGCGATAGCACACCTCTGATATCTCCATGGCCAGTTCTAAGAGTTCTGCTGTGTCCTTACAGGAGTTGCATAAACTCCAGTCCAGTTCCACGTTGCAGTTACAGCAGTCTTTCTCTGGCTGGTCTTTTCCCCACACTCCTTGATGTGTTTGTATGAGGGAAAGCAGCGAGTCACTGCCCTTTCACATGTATCCGGTAACATAACCATTAACTCGTGGAAATGGCAGTACAGACAGGCAAGCAGAACTGCTGCGCAATCATCTAGGGGCAGAAATGAAAAATAAGAGCAAAGAAAGGAAATACCAGTTCAAATTATTTGCATAAACATCATCTAAACGCCTCTGATTACAAACCAACTATAGAAATACACAATTGTGATGTTATTAAAGTTACAGTGTGTGTGATTTAGTGACATCTAGCGGTGAGGTTGCAGATTGCATTATGCCATCACCAGTCACGATGTGGTTGCCTTTAAGAATAGGAATAAGATTAACTTGATTTATCCCAAAGGAAATTATCTGCCAGAGTACTGAAACCGTAACAGTAAACAGTAAAGAAGGTTTTTTTAAAGACATTTGCACAAAATGTTCAACAATATTACATATAACTCTAGCTGGATAACTTTGAATAACTGTTCAACTATGTATTATGTATTTTTTTTTAACATCTGCACAAGATGTTCAACAATATTGCACATAACGCTGAGCAACTGAACAACTCTGAATAACGCTGTTCAGTTATGCATTGATCCTGTAGAAGGGGGAGGAGTTATACAGCTTGATTGCCACAGGTAGGAAAAACCTCCTGTGGCGTTCTGTGGTGCACCTCGGTGGTCTCAGTCTATGGCTGAAGGTGCTCTGACAGGACATTAGTGTGGCATGCAAGGGCTGGAAGGTGTTGTCCCTGATACTGAGCAGTTTCCTCGGCATCCTCCTCTCTGACACCTCCACCACAGACTGTAGCTCAAACCCCAGGACAGAGTCAGCTTTCCTGGTGAGCTTGTTGAGTTTGCTCATGTCAGCTGCTTTCAGCCTGCTGCCCCAGCACACTACAGCATAGAAAATGACACTGGAGACCAGCGAGCAATAAAACATCTGCAACATGTTGTTGCAGACGTTGAAAGATCTGAGCCTCCAGAGGAAGTACAGTCATTTAACATTTTTGCTCCTTTGCCTTCTCTTGTGAGAAGCAATACGTATGTTCCCCCATTCCACAAAAATGAGGGTTCTCAAACTTGTTATCCTGCACAAGCAACCAGTGGACGGTGTATGAAAGAGAAACCACTGATTCCTCTAATTCTTTTCTTCAGTCTTCCGGCCATGTTACAAAATGCAAAAGGAAGAGTAAGTGTGTCCCTTTTGGGTTGCTGTATCAACATGGTGGTGCAACATGGTGGACTCCATGAGGGGGGGTGTTCCCACATAGATGTGGAAGGGCTCATTCCAAGCTTGTAAAACACATCACTTAATAATTGCAGGTAATTATACACTGATGAACAGATGGTTATGAGTGGTATATTCTACTTATGCCAATAACCACTCCTAAATCATACACACTGTAGCTTCAATTTTTAATAGTTTAGCAGAATTACCTCCAGCATCGGGCTGGGACGATTCTTCTGAGGAAAAACAGCTGCTGCTGTTCTTCCACTTGTCAGAACTCAAGGAGAAGCTGGATCCACCACACTCACTGCCACCCAGGGGATCATGGGAACTGCGATCGATGTCCGGCTCATCTGGTTGTTGGTCTGAGATGGTGCTCAGTCGGCGCCCCCCACTGACCACCAACTTCCCCTTCATCTTCTTAGATGGGCTGAAGAGCACAGGCTCAGGGACAATGTCTTTGATGGAGGACACAAGCAATGCAAACAAACAAACAAACAAACAAACAAAAAAAAAACTTATTCCGGATTAGACTGAATTAGATTCATCTTTAAATTCAGGGCTGAATCAGTTCAGTTAGACACGCTGTATCAGGTTGTCAGAGTTTTAATTATTCAATGCACCATTAAAGTACATTATGTCACAGAGGCGAAAGCTCAAGGAAACTTGCTCAGTGTACATTCAGCCACAGACTATTGATTTGCTTAATTTTCCTGGGTTGAATGAAGCTTGAAGGAAAATGTGCTGTCGTGAGAAAAATCTGCTCTCCTCATACAGCCAATAAGCGCAATATCACATATCCCACTGAGCCTGACTAAGTACCACCACACCAGCCTCCGCCCTGATGTGGTTTCAGCCTGGGTGAGTTGGAGCGATGTTTTGCTTGTGGATGTACATGTTTTGATGATGACAAAATGGGATGACAGGATATAAAGGTAGCCAAAGTAAAAACTAATTGGATATAAAGGTAACAGAACCAAGTAAAAACTAACTGGATATAAAGGTAACAGAACACAAAGCTAAACAAACCCAAAACTAACGGGATGACAGGATAAAAAGGTAGCCAAAGTAAAAACTAACTGGGTAAAAGGTAACTGAACCTAAAACTAACTGAATATAGACCCAATAGAATATAAAACTTAACAAAGCTAAAACTAATTGGATATAAAGGAAACAGAATATAAAGCTAACCAAACCCAAAACTAACTGGATATAACGGTAACAAAATCTAAAGCTAACCAAACTAAAAACTAAGGTTATAAAGGTAACTGAACACAAAGCTAACCAAACCTAAAACTAACTGGATATAAAGGTAACAGAATATAAAGCTAACCAAACCTAAAACTAACTGGATATAATGGTAACAGAACCAAAGTAAAAACTAACTGGATATAACGGTAACAGAATATAAAGCTAACCAAACCTAAACTAACTGGATATAATGGTAACAGAACCAAAGTAAAAACTAACTGGATATAATGGTAACAGAACCAAAGTAAAAACTAACTGGATATAAAGGTAACAGACACAAAGCTAACCAAACCTAAAACTAACTGGATATAAAGGTAACAGAATATAAAGCTAACCAAACCTAAAACTAACTGGATATAAAGGTAACAGAATATAAAGCTAACCAAACCTAAAACTAACTGGATATAATGGTAACAGAACCAAAGTAAAAACTAACTGGATATAAAGGTAACAGAACACAAAGCTAAACAAACCCAAAACTAACTGGATATTAAGGTAACAGGCTATAAAGCTAACAAACCAAACCTAAAACTAACTGGACATAAAGGATATAAAAGCAACAGGATATAAAGGTAGCCAAATCTAAAACTAACTGGATATTAAGGTAACAGGATATAAAGCTAACCAAAGTTAAAACTAACTGGATTTAAATGAAATTGGATATAAAGCTAACTGAAGTTAAAACTAGCTGAATACAAAGATAATGTAATATAAATGTGAATATAAAGCTAAGGGAATCTAAAGTTCATGATTAAAATTAATCAAGTCTTGAATTAACTGGAGATTAAGTCTGCTGAATATAAATATATGACTGTTAATAAATCTAAATCTAAATGACTATAATGTTAAGTGAGTTGAAAACCAGATGTTAACAAAATCTAAGACTGAATAAAGCTTAATGAATCCCAAATAAATATAAACATAAACTTAACTGAATCTAAATTGAATAACTAACTGGAAAAAGTAGCACAAAATAACAAAACATAAAGTTGTATATAAAATTAGGTGGATATGATAATATTAACTGATTATAATGTTGTGATATAAAATGTCTATAAATGTCTATAAATCTTGGCTTCTATTTGGAAGCCATTTGCGGTAAAGGTGAGAAACATACCCTCAGACACATGATCTCCTATGTGATCCAGCTTGATACATTCCTGATCCTTCACAGGACAGTGGGAACCAGATGACATCTTACACTGTGCTGTAATGTGAAGAGAAAACATAGGCACTCAAATAAAACAGCAATGAGGGGTCACACCAAATATCTTCTCAACACAAACTATTTCTGCCACATGCAGCATTCATGTCCTGCATAATAAAAACCGTGCAAGAACTATTCACACAGAGGAAGAAAAACAAAATAGCTCTGCTCAGTCATTTAAGATTAGAATTACCTCTGTGCTGCTGGTTAACTGTCCAGGAGCGGGATGTGCACGATGTGCAAGCCGAGCTCCTCTGATATTTAGTGCCTCAGATCATCATGCACACACACACAATGCCGATCAATACTCGCTGCTATAACACCCTGTGCATAATGCATGTGCAGCTCTAAATTCTATTCAATTACACTTTTATATTGGCAGCAAATCCACATTCAGACAAGTCACTCATCAAACATGAGGATTAAGGAGCAACGGCAGAAAACACATCGATCTGGCCACAATTTATCGCGCTTCAATTAGCGCGTGTAAACCAATTATAATGTTACCAGGTTTTCTGACTGGGCATGTCAAAACAAGCAGCTGTTCAATCTCCTGAAATTGGTGACCTCCATAGATTCTAATTTAGTTTATTCAGTTGTTAACCCCGTCAAGAAATTGATACACGTAACATAAGGAGGATTCGTCCCATCCTGTCTCTAAACTGATGACAGAGACTCTGATTTATGCCTTTGTCTCTTCTAGACTGGATTATTGCAACATCCTGTCCTCTGGCTTACCTCAGTCTCCAGTTGGTTCAAAATGCTGATGCTAGAACTTTGACAAGACGTAGAAAGTTTGACCACATAACACAGATTTTGATATCCTTTCATTGGCTTCCTGTTTCTGTGAGGTATGATTTTAAAGTTTTGTTACTAACTTATAAAATCATTTATACCATGGTCAGTGAGAATTCCATGTCTAACTAGCGTACATTATTTTCATGTATACGCACACGTAGTTCGGCGAGTTAAGTCACTGTAATATCACTCCGCTCTGGTCGTCACCACAGCAACGCGCAAATCAGTTTGGTGCAGATCAGCTGTGTTTTGACAGGTGAATGACAGAAACGTGATAAAACATGGATTTCCAAGTGAATGTTAATATTTTTGGACAAAATGAAATGTTTGAGGAATGGGAAGAGGAGGAGAGCAAACGAGAAGAACATTGGACGAACTGGACAAGATTGAAGACGGGAAAGAAGAGAACACGAAAAAAGTTAAATATTTATGTTAGCTCACTGTGTGGGACCATGGTATAAGCTGATTAAACAACTCAAAGCTGTGTATTATACGGTTTGAATGCACGATGCGGAGTCTAAAACATGATGCGAAGCGGAGTGGTGTTACTCCGCGTCCTGCATTCAAACCGTATAATGCACTGCTTTGAGTCGTTTAATCTTTACTTACGGACTACCGCCTCCCTGCTGACTAAATTAAACCCTATGTACTAGCCCGTGCTCTACGTTCTCAGGACTCGATTTCTTTGTGTCCCTAAAGCTATAAAAAAATCTCAGCAGGCCAGTCTTCTCTTCCTGTATTCCTGTCCTGTCGAAGGATCTCCCTGCAAAGATAAAACAGTCGGATTCTGTCGTAATTCAAGTCCAGACTAAAGACTCATCTATTCCCCCTCTTATATGACTTGCATACCAGCTGTAACAGCAGAGCACCCTCACTATATCGAAATTCTGGGTCTGTTAGTGAAGCTCAGGGCTAGCTGCCAGCAACCACTTTAATGTTTCTGCTTCCCTGTTGATTTGCTGCTGGTGAACTCATGCCTTAGGTGCTGTTATCTCCAGTAGACCAATTTTGCTCTTTTTCTCTCTCTCTGATTTGCTGTGTCTGGGATTCCAGGAACTGGTACTGCTTCCAGAGGATCAGGCTATCCTGGCAATGGCATACGACATCTGCTATCAGAAGTATTCAAGAGTTGAAACTAGAGACTCTGCACCAAGATGGACCATTTGCACTTTTTCTTTCTTCATCTTTTGTAAAAGCCTTGTAACTGTTAGAATGGCCCAAACAGTGGGACACCCCTCTCTGAGTCTGGTCTGCTTGAGGTTTCTTCCTCAAAACCCCAGAGGGAGTTTTTTATTACCATGGTTGCCTGTGCTTGCTGGGGGGGGGGGGGGGGGGGGGTAAAGTTGGACCTTACCTGTGTGAAGCACCTTGAGGCAGTGTTGTGATTTGGTGCAATTTAAATAAAATAACTTGAATTATACATATTACTAGCTTTTTCATTTGTTCATAGTTACTTTTAGTATATTTTATTATTTTCATGTGGGATTGACATATTTTGGATCATTTCAGATAATAATATTACTGTATCATTACTTAATTATCTCCTCTATGTATGCCTGCTTGTTTATCATAAATGTCTTCAAGGTCCACAGTGCAGGCACTCTATTTTGGAAGGTTTCTTGTATTATCCTTGACAGATTTGAAATTTCTGTAATTTTATTGCTCAAATTAAATAATTTCTTTTTCTATTATTATGCACATAAAAAAATAAAATAAAGTAGAATTATATTAACATTCCAGTAATTTAGGATGTTACAACCACTGGAATTAATTCATTTCAAGCAGTCATTTTATTTTTACATCATATTCCTGTGACTAAAACACCCTCTTTTTTGTGTAGTTTGTTTACAAATCAATTTTCATGCAGTTTTTTTGTTAAACTGTCAGATTTACAAAATGCTGCCTTTTGTTATGTGGCATTGATCACAGACATTGTCTGCTAAATTTGAGAGTAGATCTGGTTTATTTTTAAATGCATTACTGACACTGCTTGTTTCATTTTGCAGGACGTTTTTCTCTGCCCAATCCTTAAATCATAAAATAATAATCTCATTGTTTGGTGTAGAGTGAGGGATTGCAGAAACTCTCATAGGACACATCTCACATGGAGCTTGGTCATTACAAGTTGGATATAGGAAACAAACATGATTTGCTAAAATTTCCAAAAAAAAAAAAAAGGGGGGGGGGGGGTTCAGTGATGTCACACTTATACCACATGACAAATGGTTATGGGATCAATAAGCTTTAGATCACATTCTTCAGCCTAACTGCTTATTAAGATATCCTAGAGAATGTTTTTAAAGACCATTAAGATATATTTTCCCATATTTGCAACATTACCACATTCTTGATACCACATAATTACAAATTTACTGAATAATAGAAGTGCTGCATTGTCCATCTGCTCAGATGTTTGCAGTTATACCCTGGAAAAAATGTTATCTTTTTTGTCACTGTTAAACTTGACCTTTGGCTGATCTGCCCCCAAAATTTAAAGATAGGGATTAATGAGAATCTGCTCATGCATTAATTATTTTGCAGCAAGACACAATGTCCATGTTACTTATAGTAAGTGCACCTGGCAAAACTGGAAAGACGTCACATAGGGCTGAAGAAAAGTATATTCTGGTAAAGATTGTTTTGTTCCATCAATTAAGAATTTGTTATTGCTTTGTGATTATAACAATAATGAAAGCAGACGTACAGAGACATTTATCACGAGGAATTTATTATTCAGAGATGCATTTGTTTACAGGAACAGTAAATCTACATTATCTACTCTCATGAGATCATTCAGAAGTAATTCATCAATATTTACGATATGAGGTGGAAAAACACCAACAAATATAAAGAAGCTTTTCATTCTTTTGGTCAACCGAGTACATCTTAAATAGAAATATATCAGATCATGTTGGCAGTGAACATTTTTTTTTTTCAGTTTAAAAGCAACAATTTTAACTTTGTCTATTTTCTGAAAACTAAAAATCAGGTAGTGTGGCACCAACATAACATAATGTATCTATATAGAAGGGAAAAACTGAAGTGCTAACCATCAATGTTCCCTTTGCTTTGGCTTCTCCATACATAATGTTCTTCTGTGTACAGATATAAAACAAAAATTAAAAATGAATTAAAAAAACAAAATCCAAATAGTCTCACTTATGTTTCTGTGAACTCACTCGACGTTACAGACAGAACCAAGAGCTTGATTAAAGTCATGGGATAAGAAAAGATGAAAAATGTGTTTCCTTCATGAGAGACTGTTCGGTTATGAAGGTGAAGCAGTTGTGTTTATATATTTATTTATTGGGGAGGAATCGTGAAGTTGCACGAGTCGAGAGTGGGCGGGCCTTGCAGTCAGAGCGAAGGCACGCGGTCGAACTGAAGGTTTGGCGTCTCTGGGCTGCTGCCGTCTTCGTCATGGATCATCATCTCTGGGCTGTGGCCGTGCTCGTTGGTGCTCTCTGGAGATTCGTACAGATAGTTTTCAGTTGCACCTTCGTCTTCCTGCTCCTCTTTAATGCTGGTGTGAGGAAGACGCAGAAAAGCAGGCATGCTATTTTGGATTAAATTACAATGGAGCCCAAACATCATTAAACTGTACAGTCAGGACCATAAGTACTTGGACAGTGACACACACATCCTTATTTTGCTTCTGTTCATCACCACCATACAGAGGAAATGAAATAATCAAGATGTTCCTTCAGTGTAGACTCCCAGCTTTAAATCAAGGGGTTTAAAAGTAGGACAGATTTGTGTAAAATATCACTACAATTGTGTGTTTTATGATAAACACACAAAATATTGTGGAGACATTGTTTGATATATTCTAATAATAATAGTAAAAATAACAATAAAGATACCATGCCAAGCTCAATTTTCTCTTTAAAATCAATGTAATTATGGTCAGAATGGATTCAGAGTGTAAGAAATTACACTGATTTAAAAAAAAAGACATGACATCTATTTATTATTATTATTGTACTTGGACGTTGACCTGTGGGGAACTACGGGTTCTAGATGTGGTCATTTGTACTATATATGGACAACAGCTGACTTTTGGGGAAAATCTGTTTACAGTTATGCTACATTTTTTAAGAATTGACATAGAAATGTTTCTTGTTTTTATTGAAGGTTTAATCTGTTTTCAGTTGTGTTCAATTTTCTGAAAATGATTTTTTTTTTTTTTTTTGGTCATAAATAAGCTTTTCTGAAGCTGTTTAACCACTACAATATTCCATGTAAAGAAATTCAGAATAACTGAAGTTTTATATTTGCACTGTGTCCGTGTTCATCAAATTTCTTTTCCCTTTTTTTTCTTGGCTTGTGTGAGACACTGCTGAGACACAATTTAGCTGTTTTGTCTGGAGTGTGAACATGTTAATTCTGAGTTTGGGGTCACATGCATACAGAAAATGTCCAGATTTGATTCTGCTGTTTGGGATGTTAGAGGATGGACAGACTGATGAATTCTGTCAGGTTTGCAGCAACCTCACAGGCTTTTATTTTAAAATACAGGCTCTTATTGTGAAAGTGTGTATTGGTCCGATCATCTTGCTGTTTTCACGACTTGAATCCTCATGAAAAAATACATAAGTATGCCAAAGGACGAAAGTCAGCTTTTTCTGGATTTCATTTGATGCTCTGGATACACATACACACAGAGGCCACTTGCCTTTTATTATATGGATAATGATCAATGCCAAAATCTGGTGTATTTTTCATGAAACACATCATCATTTCACATATCTGCCCCACTATAACAGAAATATTGCTTTATCTATTTAGGAATTACAGTGTAATACATACTGCTTCCATTTGAACTTTTACTGGCCATTTTATTTTTACAAGTCAGGGAATGGATACATAAACATTCCCAGTGAGTATGTCTCGGATGTAATTCAGGGTATTCCTTATCAGACCTATCAGTTCAGACCTGAACTATGAATTTGAATGTGTAAGGAGGAGACAAGTGAGAGAAGCCACCAAGATACTCATGACACTTCTGAAGCAGTTACTGGTTTCTGTTGCTGTGATGACAGAAACTGTATACAGTGCCTGTTTTGGTACCACCAATTATACAGCTTCATATTTCAGTCAAACAGAGAAGGATTTTCATCCAAGAAAACATTAAATCCAGGCTTGAGTCTTCCATGTGCCTTCTGGCAAATTGTAGCTGAAATTTCACTTTTTTAATGAAACCCCTCTACGTCACTGCACTATGAATCTGTGTAGTTGGTGAAGGTACAGACAAAAGTTGCACTATCCATAGTTTCTCTATACAAAGCCATAGAAAACTGACCCCTTCAGAGCTGTCTTGACAGCTTCCCTCACTAACTTGCTTCTTGTACCATCGGTTTTTTAGAACTGCCTCCTCAGGACAGATTTACCATACTATACATAAATTAAGTTCAAAACATATTCAATAAATTGTAAATGTTCATGTATTCATCTCCTGACTGCTGTAAAACTGATAGTTTGTATTGACAAAAATACAACTATTTGCTTATTCAATTACATAATTATGACCTCTGAAAATGGAGGGCTTGTGTATAAAAAATGGGAGTAATTCCTAAATTGCTAATGTAATACTTTTGTTAAACCTCTTACATAAAACTCAAAGTCTAAACTATGAGCAGAATTTGATTGTTGCATTTCAGCTCCACTGTGGTGGTAACACAAAGGCAACATTACAAACTTGTGCCACTGTTCTCACACCTATGGAGCTGACTGTGTATCAGGACAATGAAACAGGGAGGTGAAGTTATTTATTTATTTATTTTGTCCTGTGGACACTTACAAAGCTTGAGGAGGAGACTGTGTGGCACTGCTGTCACTTTGGTATCCAGATCCGCCAGCGAGAGCGCCGTTCACCTGCTCCTGCAGAATGTGCGGCAGCGAGTGAAACGAGATGCTGCCCATCGCAGCAGGGTTGAAAAGAGGATTGTGGCAGTCGAGACCACCACTCTGAAAAACAAAAACATTATAATTATTCACATGTACACCACTGCACACAATGCACGCTGACACGGCGCTGGCATCTTTCTTTTGACTTTTTGCAAACAAAAATGCCCAGCGGTGTCTGCTGCTCTCACCTTTCTGTTCACTACAGCAGCTTCAAACAACACACACGAGATATTAATTCATTCCAGGCCTGAAATAAGACTTTTGTCTTACCTGCACAGCAGAACTGACTAAGCATTGACGGCTCTGAGAATTCCTCAGCATAGATCTGTCAGCAGCAACACAAAACAAACAACAACAAAAAAACAAGTTATATTTTATTTACAAGGGGCGACAGAGGTTTTGAGCCTAATCCACAAAATGCAGGGTATGGTTTTCCATCTTTTGCATTTCTCAAAACTGCATCCTTGAGAAATGTTCCACAGACATTCGTGCACCTGGAACACGGGGACTAAAAACTTGCATAAATTACTCCTCATTTTGGCTTCTGAAGAATGCGATAGTTAGGAAGCAGACTTTTCATGTTGCCTGCATCAAAGGTTGATGCCTCATTTCCACATAGAGTATATAGTCTGTAGGGTTGGGTATCGAGAAGCGGTTATTTTCGGGTATCCACTGATTGGATCCACTGACATCAATAGCCTTTTTGCTTAATGATTCCCTTATCGGTCCTTCAGAGCGCCCGTTGTTTTGAGGGTGTTTGTCGGAAAATGATCATTTCTCAACGTTGATTACAGAGCCGCTGCAGGGTCTGTAATCAACCGCTTCTGCAGCGTGACTCCACTTTGAAGTGTGAACCAATGAAACAATGCTTCAATCCGCTGGCTCGTTGGTTTTTGTTTTATTTGGCTTTATCTTCATTTTTCCCCGCTAAAACCCTAAAGAGCATATGCCTGTGAGTAATATATACCCTTTTATGTTAAACCGACCTGTTATGGTCTTCTGAAACAGTTGATAGATGTATTTTATAACTTAAAAATGGGACAGATGCTAATGCGTTAGCATGTCTATGGCATTGTCAATGTTAAAGTCAGTATTAGCTGTTCGCATCTCAGCATGTTTGTGTGCATTTGTTTTCTGTATAATAATTAATAGCTCAGCGTTTGTTGTCGTAAAAGAGTCAAATGTATTAAAAATTGTAATTTTTGTATTTATATATTATTATTAATATTAATAATAATAATAATAATAGCAACAACAGCAATAATTATAATAACTCTTTGGAAGAGGCAAGTCCACTTCTTAACCCCTCTCAAAGCCATTAAAATATGTCAACTGTGAATCATTTTTGTGTGGATTAAAGTCACTAACTGGGACTATTGTCTTGTTGCAGTCAAGAAATGAGAATCGTCCTCCGTTCCATTGGCACAGCTCTCTGCCAAGACAGTCTGCTTGGAATTAGTAACTTCAAAACGAATTGCCGCTTTACATAAAATGACACCTCTTTCCAAACGCTGTTATACAGACAATAAACTACAATAGACTAAAACGTTTTTTCCTCCCAAAATGAGACGTCCTGCGTTCTTTATGAATTACATCCTGACATGCGGCGCAGCCAGCTGCAACAGCTCACCTCAGATGTATGGAAAGACATTCATGCCAATAATGTCCAAAAGGAAATGCTTTTGACAAAAACTACAGATTTTGTTTATTTCTATTTATGTCCAGAGATCAAGGATCCACTATGTAGAGTTTATTTATGTCCAAAGTTTAAGGATCCAGTGACCAATTTCATATTTATTTACTTTAAGACTCAATAAAATGTTGACATAGAAAACCTGTAAGGCATACTTTAGTACACAGAAAATTCACAGGAGGTATCGATAAGGGAATCGAAAAGGAATCGGATCGATATCGATAAAATGTTATCAATACCCATCCCTAATAGTCTGTGTCCATAATATAAATGAAATGCCATCTAGTGATCAATGCAAGGAACTGCATTTCATTACAGAGGCTACAGTGCCTGTGAGAGGTTGTTTTTGTCTGTTTTTCCATCATCCACTTGTGCGGAGTATGTGCACATAACACAGGTGTTTTCGAAAACTATGGCTGTAGCTTTAAGAAGCTCAACATCTGAAGGCATAGCAGCATCTCAGAAAACGAAATGGCCAAAAAAAGTAAGGCACAATGCCGCAATCACTTTCGGCTTTAGGGGAACCCCAGGTGACACCTACAAGCTAAGTTCACTCCAAGACAACTAAAGCCACACGTACGGAATTTTGTTCAGAAACCCATCCATTTTCTTTTGTGAGTATGATGCATTTGAGTTTGTTTTTAGAACATCCTCAGTTTCTGCAAAACAAAAACTTCTTTACAGTAAAATCTGTCTGCAGTTATTGTATGAAGTGGAGCCGCGAGGTCAGACAATTTGATGCGATTCATCTGACATAGTATTAGAGGAAAATACAGATGAAAACGCATTATGTTCAAATTATACCCACCCATTACCAGCAGTCTTCTGGGGCCTCCGTCTGTGGAACTCAATCTCATCGACTGTCCACACAGCTCCCTTCACATTTTCCAAACGCACAAAACATTTATGGAGGCTGAGATTATGTCTCACTGCATTCTAAGACATTAAAGAAAGAACACGAAAACAAACACGCACTGTAAATACATGCAATCTTTCCAGAAACGAAAGCCACATTAATGCTTATATTGGTAAGAAAAATTAAAAAATTAAAGGTTAACGCAGTTAAATTACTCACAGGGCATCCCTGTGCTGCTTAATTATATATATATATATATATATATATATATATATATATATATATATATATAACTATCAATAATCAACAGTGTTCCTACCTTCCATGTTGCTGCATTACTCCTAAAATATGCAAAGTTTCTTGTGAACCAGTTGTAGATTTCATTTAATGTCAGTTGATTGCGAGGTGATTCAAATATTGCCTGAAAAAGACCAACAACATGAAAGAGTTACTGTATTATTATTATTATTATTATTATTACCATTTTAAAGAGAGATGTCCATCTGCTTCATTCTAATTTGTTTATTTAAAAAAGCAAAAATTTTAATTTTGGGTAGTTTTTCACCATCCCTCATAAAGTGAGTGGAGCCAACAATACCTGTCTGATGAGAGATGCGTATGTAAAGGGAGGTCGAACTTCTGTGCTCAAGTAGAAATCCTTATTGTCAACGATATCTGTGAAAATGGGGAAAAAATAGTTTTCACATAATTTCTATACACGCACGCCATAAAACTCTGGAATTTCTTTTGTAACAGACAGAAGAAACACGAGCGCACAGCGTGGCTGTGGTTTGATACATTCAGTCACTAGCCGAGTTTCCATTACAGATTTGCGTAAATTTAAGTGATATTTTCAGAATGGCAACAAAAACAAAAGAAAAGAAACAAAAAAAAAAAGAATAAGAATAAGAAATGGCAGTGTTTCCATTAACTGATGGAATGTGACTGCTGGGTTTTGCCTCTCGCCAGAACTACAATCCCAAAAGTCATAGCGACGAATGGGTAAGTGGAACTCAATACTGTTATGTTGGTGAAATGGTAAATAAATTTATATAGCGCTTTTCCATCTGAATCAGATGCTCAAAGTGCTTTACACATTTATGCCTCATATTCACCCCGATGTCAGGGTGCTGCCATTAGGGGTGTCAGAAAAAAATCGATTCACATCCGAATCGCGATTCTTATTTATTACGATTCTGAATCGATCCAAAATGTCCAAGAATCGATTTTTAAAAAGCATTTTTTTTTTTTTACATTTTCTTGCTTATTTGCTGCGTGCTTCAAACACTCGTGAGCTGCAGAGTTCAGTGGCTGTAGCTTAGCATGGCGGACGAAGAGCTAATTCAGCCAGCACCGTCTTTGCTGAAGGCAAATGTTTGGGCACATTTTGGATTTTATTATTTGCTGCGTAAGAAGGAGCTTGACATGACTTATGCAGTGTGCAAAATCTGCAAAATGAAAGTCAAGTACTTTGAAAACACTTCAAATCCGCAAGCCCAAATGCTATGCTATCACCCGGAGCTAAAAGAAGTGGAGCAGCGGTCTCTGCCGACTACTGACCAGCGCTTCGCTAAACTGCTAGCCAACTCCGAATGAGCAAAGCAGATAAGTAAATTTACATCTAGAATCACTTGATTAACCTTGTAAAGCTGCATTTTCTTAAACATAAACATTTTTTAAGTAATATAACTATTTCTCAGAGCTCTTTGAATCGAAAATCGATTCTGAATCGAATCGTCACCCCAAGAATCGGAATCGAATTGAATCGTGAGTTGTACGATTCACATCCCTAGCTGCCATACAAGGTGCTCACTACATACCGGGAGCAACTAGGTGATTAAGGACCTTGCCCAAGGGCCCTTAGTGATTTTTCTGTCAGGTTGGGATTTGAACAGAGGAACCTCTGGTCTCAAACCCAACGTTTAACCACTAGACCATCACCTCCCCTTAGTGTTTATTCACATCCAATATTGTTGCCACAGTATCTCTTTTAAAGTTTGCCATTGTACACAGATAAATACATAGAATGAAATTTGTCTTCTGCATTTAACTCATCCTAATTACAGTTATATCCAATCTAACCACTAGGAGCAGTGGGCAGCTGTGGTCCGCCGCCCAGGGACCAACTCCAGATGTAGAAACTCTGCCTTGTTTATCATAGTGGGAGAAAACTGGAGTGCACAGAGGAAACTGGGAACATGCAAACTCCACACAGAGAGGACCATGTGGGAAGCGATCCCAGGACCTTCTTGCTGTAAGGGCACAGTGCTTACTGCAAATCCAAAAGAAAACTAATTTGTTGCTGCACAAATCTGTCATTTCCGATGCATCTGTTATTAGCTTTCACTTCTGCTCTGTTGTGAGCACAATCACCACATTACTCTACACTCTTTGGCTGTACATACGAAGGTCAGGGCAATGCACAATGACAATTCAACAAATCTGACATTTCACTGCAGTGTGTATCCCAGGTTGCCCACGCATTCCTCTGTGGAAGACTGTCACTATGCACCACGTATACAATAACAGAGGCACCTGCAAAATAGGGCTGCAACTAACTATTATTTTCATAATTGAATAATCGATCAGTTTTCTTGATTAGTCAATTAGTTGTTCAACCCATAAAATGTCAAAAAAATGATACTCAATGTTAAGACGACACATTCAAATGTCTTGTTTTGTGCACATCCCAAATATATTCTCCTTACTGCCAAAGCAAAGTAGCAAGTAAAATAAACCAGAAATATTGCTACTTAAAAAGTTGAAATCACAGAATTTGGATAAAATTACTCAAAATGATTAATTGATAATCAAAATAGTTGTCAAATTAACAGTCGATTAATGACCGTAGTTTTACCGCAATAATGGAAGCATGGCGGCAATGAAGTGAAAACCAGGATCTTGGTGTTGCACTCTTATTCCATTCTTTGGTAAGCACTCAGGCGCACAGGCGATTAAATCTACACTTTTACCCATCAAGTGTTTGCTTAACACACTGAGATAATTCAAAATTTGGCCTCATGTGTTTCAGTTCTAATCAGCAAGACTGTAATTGAAGATCCCACTGTTACCTTGACTCACAGACCGGCTGTATCGCCTCCGTACTGGTGTTCCAGTGAAAATGCTACTGGGCGTGATGACTGACGGGGAGTCAGAGAGTGGCGTCAGGGGCGTGGATGGTGCTGTGGCGCTCTGAGACAGGCTCAAAAGAGGAGAGCCTTTGGGCAACGTTGTCTGGGGGAAGGATACATTGGACATAAGATTCACCTGAAGGAGAAAAAAACAAAAGCAATACATTAAGTTAAAAAGCAACTCCAAGCAAAACAATATTTAGTTTAACTGTAGGGAGTAGCAACTCACCGGCTGTGCTGCTGGTTTGGGCTCAGAGGACTTTAGATGAGCCATCATAGCTTGTAGTCGCTCTTTGTCCTTTTTCAGCTATGTTACATCAGAAGACCAAAATAGACACAGAGTTAGTGACTTCACAGGATGTGCTAAACCAAAAAAAAAGAAGAAAAAAAAAAAGAAGGCGTTTTGGTGCGGGAACTATTGTTTTTCAGAACATCCTGAATATTATAATTATCAAAAGCTACCACTTCTGTTTCCAGACCTGGTGTGAAAATGCTCCACTGCTGAAACCGTTTAACACAGAGAACTTACTGCCAGAGCATCTTAAGAAGTTTTTCACTTTGCAGTGACCTTGCAATTAGACACCTATTAGAGAGAAATAAATCAGCTGTACCTGTAGCTCCAGCTGCTGAACCACTTGCATCTGCACACGGCATTGTGCTGTACTCTTGTCATCTAGTGTGTGTTCACTGTTCAAATGTCTGCAGAAAACAACAAAACAAGTAGTGGTAGATAGTAGTCATGGAGGGCAAACATTCTTGAAATCAGCAAACACTGGAGGTGTGGAAATTTCTATAAAAAGAGAGCTGATGCTGAATTTAAACATTTGTGCATCAACGTAGTGATAAACCACATGAACAAATAAAGAATTGGCCTGAAAATAAGATGGCCGTGATTACTGTCACAAAATGACGTGGTGTGACTCTGCTGCTCTGTTTATTAACATTAAATCTCTCCTGATGCAGATTGAGTAGCGAAAAAATGGGTCAACTTTTTAAATTAAACTGAGCAAAGGGGAAATGGGGAGTCACGTTAGTCCAAGTAGCAGCAGTCAAGGGAAGGGATTTTTGTGGATACTGTAACTGAACATTATTCTGTTATTAAAGTTAAATAGATAACTGATTGAGATGTTAAAATGAAGTAACATTCGACACTGCTGATAATTACATTCTGGACTCACAAGCCATTCCAAGAGGGAGTGGTAAATCATCTATATATTAAAAGTGAAATGGTCTGTGTATGTGTATGCGTGCGTGATTTTATTTAGTAAGTTCAATGTACGTGCATAATATAATTGTAAATACGTTGTAAATACGTTCATAATACATGGACGACACAAGAAAGTGAAAACACTTATTTCCATTGTGGTCCATTTAAAAATCAAATGACAAAATAGAAGTAATAATAAAAGAAAATAATACTGATAATAATAATAATGATAATAATTATTATTATAATGTGTATATGATAAAAAGAACCTAAACAATTTCTAAATACATTAAGACAGTAAATTAACATTAAAAATTCTATAATTAACAGGAAATAAAAGGGTTTAGTTCTTCTTCTCAAAACTGTTGATGTTTAAGGTTCTCAAATCATTCTGGACTCACACACCATCTCATTATGGACTCATTATAGAAATGTTGCACAATTTATTACCACCCTTGAAAAATACCAGCTACCTATTTTATAAACACTGCCCAATCTGGAGCCCATGGATCCCCATGGGCAACACGCTAGTGTGTGCGTGCGTGTATATACAGTGAGGAAAATAAGTATTTGAACACCCTGTGATTTTGCAAGTTCTCCCACTTAGAAATCATGGAGGGGTCTGAAATTTTCATCTTAGGTACATGTCCATTGTGAGAGACATAATCTAAAAAAAAAAAAAAAATCCTGAAATCACAATGTATGATTTTTTTTAATAATTTATTTGTATGTTACTGCTGCAAATAAGTATTTGAACACCTGTGAAAATCAATGTTAATATTTGGTACAGTAGCCTTTGTCTGCCATTACAGAGATCAAATGTTTCCTGTAGTTTTCCACCAGGTTTGCACACACTGCAGCAGGGATTTTGGTCCACTCCTCCATACAGATCTTCTCTAGATCTTTCAGGTTTGGAGTTTCAGCTGCCTCCAAAGATTTTCTATTGAGTTCAGGTCTGGCTGTGTGTTTGGGGTCACTGTCATGCTGGAAGACCCAGCCATGACCCATCTTCAGTGCTCTTACTGAGGGAAGGAGGTTGTTTGCCAAAATCTCGCAATACATGACCCCATCCATCCTCCCTTCAATACGGTGCAGTCGTCCTGTCCCCTTTGCAGAAGAGCACCCCCAGAGTATGATGTTTCCACCCCCATGCTTCACGGCTGGGATGGTTTTCTTGGGGTTGTTCTCATCCTCTAAACATGGTAAGTGGAGTTGATTCCAAAAAGCTCTATTCTGGTCTCATCTGACCACATGACCTTCTCCCATGCCTCCTCTGGATCATCCAGATGGTCACTGGTGAACCTCAAATGGGCCTGGACATGTGCTGGCTTGAGCAGGGGGACCTTGCTGCCCTGCAGGATTTTAAACCATAACAGCATCATGTGTTACTAATGTAATCTTTGTGACTGTGGTCCCAGCTCTCTTCAGGTCATTGACCAGGCCCTCCTGTGTAGTTCTGAGCTTTCTCCGAATCATCCTTACCCCACAAAGTGAGATCCTGCATGGAATCCCAGACCGAGGGAGATTGACAGTCATTTTGTGTTTCTTCCACTTTTTAATAAATAATCCTAACATTTGTTGTCTTCTACCAAGCTGCTTGCCTGTTGTCCTGTAGTCCATTCCAGCCTTTTGCAGGTCTACAGTTTTGTCCTTGGTGTCAGTAGACAGCTCTTTGGTCTTGGCTATGGTGGACAGGTTGGAGTGTGATTGACTGAGTGTGTGAACAGGTGTCTTTTATACAGGTAACAAGTTCAAACAGGTGCAATTAATACAGGTAAAAAGTGCAGAATAAGAGGGCTTCTTAAAGACAAATTAACAGGTCTGTGTGAGCCAGAATTCTTGCTGGTTGGTAGGGGTTCAAATACTTATTTGCAGCAGTAACATACAAATAAATTATTAAAAAATCATACATTGTGATTTCCAGATTTTTTCTTTTTAGATTATGTCTCTCACAGTGGACATGCACCTAAGATGAAAATTTCAGACCCCTCCATGATTTCTAAGTGGGAGAACTTGCAAAACCGCAGGGTGTTCAAATACTTATTTTCCTCACTGCATATATATATATATATATATATATATATATATATATATATATGTGTGTGTGTGTGTGTGTGTGTGCATACATACATACACAAACGTGGGTCAAGATATATTAAGATTTGTTGTGCATTTCAATCATGAAATTACAAAAAAAAGTCACATCAGAATAAATCAATTAGACCTGAAGGCAAATCTAAGTCCGTGAACGTGCATTATACATATGCAATTACAATATTCATGCACTAATGTGGATGTGAACTAACATCAAGCCAACTGTGACAGAAGAAATACTTACTTGAGAAATGCCTGAAAGTCTCCAAAGACGGTCTCACAGCCAGGCCACTTGCACATTCCATTTCCATACAGAGGATGGCTGTTCTGTGCATTTTCATCTAGTGGTGGACTACAACAACATCGGACTATGAATGAAACATCTCAGAAATAGGAGTGTATCAAGCAACTCCACCGCAGAAAGCTTTAGGACGCACCTGTCTTTCCTCTTTGGCAACGCATGCTGACCATTGGTGGTAGATTGTTGACTGGAGCAGAAGGAATCTCTGGTCTCTCCACCAGAGGAGGGAATGCTGCCATTCTCACAGCCTGAGTGCACATAGTGGGCAGCAGAACACGTTATTACAAATTATCACATGCACTGTAACAGTCAACAAAATTATCTTAAATAAACAACAACAGAAAAGTCATGTTTCCACCACTGACAGCGCACCTGGTGCAGTGGTGGGGCTGCTGGGAAGGACAGACAGCAGGCCTTGCCTCTGCAGGTTGAGGAGATGTTGCTGCTGCATCTGAAGGAGCTGCTGCTGAATAGCAATCTGCTGAGCTGTCAGCTGTGGCAGGAAGATCACAGAGTGAGGACACTAGTGAGAAAATAGTGTGCATATTCACCACCCAAAATAAAACTTGTTCTGTTCTGTGTCAGCATCGGGATGAAGGAGACATGGACACTTGGAGAACGCAACAACAATGTCACTATTCTCAGACTATGGAATCTTCCCTCCAGCACCCACCTCATATGTTTGAGAGTCAGATAGTCATTATGGATGTATGACACTGGTGTAGGGGTGAGTGTGTCATTACATCTGTGGTGTCACATGCAGTGTGTGTGTGTGTGTGTGTGTATATATACTCCTGTATGTCAAATCAAATCAAATCAATTTTATTTATATAGCGCCAAATCACAACAAACAGTTGCCCCAAGGCGCTTTATACTGTAAGGCAAAGCCATACAATAATTACGGAAAAACCCCAATGGTCAAAACGACCCCCTGTGAGCAAGCACTTGGCGACAGTGGGAAGGAAAAACTCCCTTTTAACAGGAAGAAACCTCCAGCAGAACCAGGCTCAGGGAGGGGCAGTCTTCTGCTGGGACTGGTTGGGGCTGAGGGAGAGAACCAGGAAAAAGACATGCTGTGGAGGGGAGCAGAGATCAATCACTAATGATTAAATGCAGAGTGGTGCATACAGAGCAAAAAGAGAAAGAAACACTCAGTGCATCATGGGAACCCCCCAGCAGTCTAAGTCTATAGCAGCATAACTAAGGGATGGTTCAGGGTCACCTGATCCAGCCCTAACTATAAGCTTTAGCAAAAAGGAAAGTTTTAAGCCTAATCTTAAAAGTAGAGAGGGTGTCTGTCTCCCTGATCCGAATTGGGAGCTGGTTCCAGAGGAGAGGAGTCTGAAAGCTGAAGGCTCTGCCTCCCATTCTACTCTTACAAACCCTAGGAACTACAAGTAAGCTTGCAGTCTGAGAGCGAAGCGCTCTATTGGGGTGATAAGGTACTATAAGGTCCCTACGATAGGATGGGACCTGATTATTCAAAACCTTATAAGTAAGAAGAAGAATTTTAAATTTATTCTAGAATTAACAGGAAGCCAATGAAGAGAGGCCAATATGGGTGAGATATGCTCTCTCCTTCTAATCCCCGTCAGTACTCTAGCTGCAGCATTTTGAATTAACTGAAGGCTTTTCAGGGAACTTTTAGGACAACCTGATAATAATTAATTACAATAGTCCAGCCTAGAGGAAATAAATGCATGAATTAGTTTTTCAGCATCACTCTGAGACAAGACCTTTCTAATTTTAGAGATATTGTGCAAATGCAAAAAAGCAGACCTACATATTTGTTTAATATGCACATTGAATGACATGTATGTCCCTCTATTCCTGTAATATGGTTGCATTAGAGAGGTTTTGAACACGCTTGAAGCGAAATGTGCTCTGAACTCAACAACACACATCGGTAATGCAGACATGCCATGCTGCAATATGGCGTGTTTCTCTACAATCCTGGCATAACACTCATTCCTGTCACATTATGTTGCAGTGGACAGTCAAAAGATATGATAACAGGCTTAAGATGTGATAACACAGTAGACACGTCATAGACTTCAAACTAGAACACACAGATTAATGTTGTGAAGTGTGCACAGAAAGACGTATTACTGACAAACAAATGGTATCGCTAACTATTACTCTGCGAGCAAAACTAATTAAATCAACTACTTTAAGAGAAGCTAAATGCCTATTTATGCTACCACACAATGCTTTGTAATTTTTTTTTTATTATTTTGTACAGCACATGCACTGAAAGAAAAAGCTTGTATCCTGTATTACAAGTCTATATTTACTCAGAGCAGATATTAAAATCATGTGTGTTTAGTTCAGTAGACATGCGATGCTGTGAGGCTATCAGAAACAGATGCATTACTCTTAGCCAAAAGAGCAGTGCATTTTGATATTCTACGGCACAGGTGCACACATAAAGTCCTCCTGTGTCTGTACTGGGAGAGGTGTTATGAATAATTATTTCAACTAAGATCTTCATCAATAAGAGACATGTTCTAAGTAGAGCACGGTGGTGCAAGCATTTAGTGCGCTGGCTTTCAAAAGAGATGGTCCCTGGTTCAAAACCACACGCGCCCCATTCGTGCACATCTTGAGTTTAGACATGAAGGACATCAAGCATAAATCCTGTGACAAGTCAACATGCAGATCTGCAGTCGTGACCCTGAGCAAAAAAAAAAGAAAAAGAAAAAAAGGGGGGGATCCTCACATGAATGTATTTTAGAGTGAAAACTTTTTATGTCGTACACATGAAGCTCACTGTAAACAAAGTGCTGTGGCACTCTGCACAGTCATGACTCATGACTCTCATTACACTCACCATCTCCACAAACTTAATTCCCCGTCCTTGAATGACGCGTCTACCAAGTTTGGCTGTTTGTGGCAAAGTGTCAGCAGAGATATTGCGCCCCCGTGTGGTTGTACAAATACAGTGCCAAATGCTCTGAGCTGAGCTGAAACACCAAACAGTAAAAATATGACCGGACAGATTACCTCCTGAGTAACAATCCCAGCATTCTTCTGCTGCAGCAGCTGCATATTTAGCTGTTCTTGCTGATTCTTGAAGACCTCTTGAATCTGTTGCTGGAGAAATGTTAACGAAATGAGAGTTATGTAAAGGAAATAGAAATGCTGTCGCTGTGATGCAAAGTGTAACATCTGACATTGATAAACCCAAAGTACCTGGTGTAACATGAGCGCTTTCTGCTGCTGGAGCAGCGCTTGGAGCTGCTGGGGGCCTAGCATCTGCTGTAGTGGCTGTGGGACCTCTGCTGGAGGGGTCATCATCGACAGCGACGCTGGAACCTGCATCGCCCACACAACCAAAAAGAAGCAATCAAATAAAATCTGCAAAACAACAACAACAAAAAAATCATCTGTGGACAGAGCACTTAACAGGTAAGAGGTAAAACAGAAAACAAAAACTCCACATCCATAGGACCTTCAGGGTGTTTGTGGATTTCATCATGTCTATACAGACAATCCTGCAGTGCAGAAAATCCAGTGTGTTTACACGCACTTAAATTAAGTCAAACCCATACGTATTTGGACAGAAACTTTTTTTTTTTGGTCTAATTTTGCATTTGTACACCACTGCAATCGAGCTGAAATGAAACAATTAAGATGTGCTTGTAGGGCAGACTTTTAGCTTTAAGTTAAAGGTGTCAACAAAAACATGACATTAACCATTGAGGAATTACAACACAAATCATCACTTTTACAGCGTACTACTTTCATAATTATTGTATGGCCTTGCCTTGCAATGTGGAGCGCCTTGGGGCAACTGTTTGTTGTGATTTGGCGCTATACAAGAAAAAAGTTGATTGAAGTTGATACTTCTTATTCTTTTGCCTACTCCTATTAGGAGTCGCCACAGCAGATCAATCGTTTCCATATCACGCTGTCCTCTAACTTCCTCTGTCACACCAACCACAGTAACTGAATATGTCTTGGACTTCATTTACCTCAATCATTAAGTAGAAAGAGCATTGTACTCTATGGTAAATCTGTGTGGACCCTAGTGAGGGAAGCCATCAAGACACCCATACGAACTGTGAGGAGACTACAGGCTTCTGTGGCAGGGACACAAGAAACTGGTGAGAGTGTCAATAATCCTTATATAATGAACAAAAATATAAATGCAACACTTTTGTTTTTTGCTCCCATTTTTCATGAGCTGAACTCAAAGATCTAAAACATTTTCTATATACACAAAAGACCTATTTGTCTTAAATATTGATCACAAATCTGTGTTAGTGAGCAGTTCTCCTTTGCTGAGATAATCCATTCCACCTCACAGGTGTGGCACATCAAGATGCTGATTAGACAGCATGATTATTGCACAGGTGTGCCTTAGGCTGGCCACAATAAAAGGTTATTCTGAAATGTGCAGTTTGCTTTATTGGGTGTGGAGGGGGGCAGAACAATGGGCCTCAGGATCTCCTTGTGGTACCTCTGTGCTTTCTCAGTGCCATCAATAAAATACACCTGTGTTCACTGTCCATAACAAATGCCTGCGCATACCATAACCCCACCGCCACCACATGCCACTCTATCCACAACACTGACATCACAAACCGCTCAACCACACGATGTCACACACGCTGTCCACCATCTGCCCTGTGAAAACCGAGATTCATCCGTGAAGCGAACACCTCTCCAATATGCCAGATGCCATTGTATGTGAGCATTTGCCCACTCAATTAGGTTCTTTCTCCTTGTAGAGAAGGAGCTGTGTCATGAAGGGCATACAACGTAAAAAATTGTGCCAAATTAAGCTTTTCCAGCCACAAATGAATGGGATCAGCCAAAAAAAAAACAAAAAACTGATTAACAAGACTGACTGACATAGTTCGCGCACATAGTTCCTAACATTCAGACTCCTAAATTTCTTTATAATAATATAAACTTACTGTTCAAACATTTATGCATACAACACTTGAGGGGCAAATAGTGGTCGGATTATGTTACCCTTACCCAGGTCTGACAGTATTTTATAGATGCATATTGGAACACTTTTCCAAGGGAGATTTGTGACACTAAAAGTAAGCCTGGTTTTAAATTGAGACAAAGAACATATTTGTCATCATCTTAATATCATATGGGCGTAGTGTATTTGATTGAGTGAGATTAACACATCAAATTGTATGTGATTTGTATGATGTTTTCTTCATTTTTATTTGTAAATTTCATTTAAAAAGATGTATTTTATGAAACATAATGTTTGCCTTTGTATTTTATTGTCTGGCCCAAGAAGACTAGCTAATGTTTTGGCGTCAGCTAATGGGGATCCTTTTAAATAAACATCACCGTTTGCAGTATTCACACACAGTTCTTTGACATGGAGAATGGACTTCGGAATTCTGCTGTTCAGAAGACCAACGCAGTGGTAAAACTGATCTCATCATATCATTATTTTCAGTCAGATACAATAATTAGCAGCTAGCAAAGTAGCACTTGAGTGTAAATGATCAACAACTATTATAATGATGAGGGGTTGTGGATGAGGGATTTCTTTTGGCATTAGAATCTTTAATTTTGCTTTACATTTTCATCTTTTGTGTGTCCTGTGCATTTGCTACAGCCCTTGAAAAATGAACTTGACATTACAAATGTTGAGTGTGAACTTGGCATAATCTAGCAATTTCTCAAAAAGTACAATTTAAATTGACATGGTGCTGAAATGAGTAATTCAGCCATCAAACTGTTTAAATAATTAATTAAGAAGAACTCACAGGGCATGGTAATAAGATTCTCTTTTTTTGGCCAACACAATGAATATGACTGGACTGCAGGAAATACAGATGAACCTTGATCAACATTTCGGTAACAGACTTCTAGATCAGCGGTCACAAATGCCTTCCATAAAGAGCAGAGAGCGCACAGGTGTTTACACTGGTTACTGCCACGCACAGGTGTTTACACTGGTTACTGTCATGTGGCTTCACTTATGAACTCTTCCCCTGTATTTAAAAATATATATCAGAGAAATCATGTTCTGGCACTTAATGAAAGGCTGACCCTTTGTGACCATATATCTATATCTATATATATCTATATCTATATATATATATCTTTCTTGTGTCTTATTATTTATTGTTTCATATATACTTTTTCTTGAGCCGCTTGGGTGGGTAGGGAGAGTTCCCGTGGGATAAAAAAAGCTTTTCAACCTACCATCCCTGGTTCTCAAGACCAGGCACCCAAGTGGCTCTACTCTACTCTTTTCTACTCTTCTATTTTACTCTTCCTTTTTAGATATACCTTAGTATACTAGCATAGTTCCACCTTAGAATTGGAATATAATATATATGATATATAAGATATACCTTACTGAATTTTCATGCACTAAATCTAGAGATGAACAGATAGTAAAAAACATCATTACAACCATACTGCAATGGATGTAAACAACATCACATCAAACTCCTTTCAAAGCGATTTAAACCAATTTCTGAGCAACTCAAATCAGTAATATTTCATTTACGTGGGCTGTCCGTAAAGTATCGGTCCTTTTTATTTTTTTAAAAACTATATGGAGTTCATTCATATGTTTTTACGTCAGGCAAGTTTGAACCCTCGTGCGCAGGCCTGAGTTTTTCCACGCCTGTCGGTGACGTCATTCGCCTGTGAGCACGCCTTGGGAAGGAGTGGTCCCGCCTCCTCGTCGGAATTTCATTGTCTGGAAATGGCGGAATGAAAAGGACTTTTTTCCATCAGATTTTTTCAGAAGCTGTTAGAAACTGGCACCTGGAAACCATTCGAAAAATTTATCTGGCTTTCAGTGAAAATTTTGCGGGCTTCACAGAGAATAAGGACTTTAACTACAGCTTTAAGGACCCCTTTAAGGACGCTTGGCGCACCGCGCTCCGAGCTGCGACAACGCGGCACAAAACACCGTATCATTTCTAAACAGATGGCTCTGTGGATACGAGACGTCGTGCGCTCTTTCTCCGGTAATCACAAGAGCTGGACATCAGCCATTTTCTGGCAGATTTCACTTTTAACCAGAGATTTTGTCATGGAACGCTGCGCGGAGGCTTTTCACGTCACGACCGATTCGCTTGATGAGCGAGACAAAGAACACCTCCGTTTCGGCGTGTCAGTGGACAAGTTTGGACATGTCTAGCTCTCCACAGTTTCTCTGATACTTACTGGACTGGTAAGCATTGAAAGCCGAGATAGGCACTCACGCATGTGCACGAGGGTTCAAACTTGCCTGACGTAAAAACATATGAATGAAATCCATATAGTTTTTAAAAAATAAAAAGGACTGATACTTTACGGACAGCCCACGTATTACCAGTTCAACCGTGAGTTTGATGAAAATTCATAACTGCTGCAGTTTGAGCTAAAAACGAACCAAACAACAACAACAACATATCATCTGTTGTTCTGGAGGGAATCAGAACTCTGTCAAAACAACAACATAATCATCCTCTGCTTGGTATGCAGCAGCTCCCCTCCCCCTCACCATCAAAGCCCTGCAGCTCTCCGGTTGTTTACAGTAAACATAAAGAGAGTAATCAAAACTGCACAGAGATATAAATAATGAATAAAAAAAAAGCACACAGTGTCTGTTTACAAAAACAGAACTCGAGTCTCAGATTTTAATTAAGGTCTGAACCACAAACAAACATTTCTCTCCAAGGCTGAGTCTCTTTTGAATCGGGTAAACAAACTGACAGCAAATTTTGCACAGACTCTGGGCTAACAACAACACACGGCTGCTTCCTACGTCGCTCCTTCTTATCAAATTTTGTGCTGCAGAGGTGACCACCGAAGCAATGAAAACAGCTCTGTCCCACAGAGGCATTTGGCCCCTCTATTCTTCTGTGGACACCATCAACACAACAACAGCCTTTGCCTAATCCACGTTACCATGGCAGCCAGCAAGTCCAAACAACTTCTGTTGTTGTTATTGTTGAAAGTCATTCCAGCCAGCAGCAGAGTCTAACACAGATCTGTTCCCGCAAGACTGGTCTTGTGAACTCCGAGATGACTGACAGTTAAATGAAAAGCTGAAAAACACAATCTGCCATCTACTCCCTGATCACATTGAAATGCGCTTAATAACCTTAGATTGGGTGATGTTTATAAAAAAGGTAATTGACATTTCTCAAGGGTGGTAATAAATTATACAAAGTTTCTATAATGAGTAGGAATGGCGTGCGAGTCCAGAATGGTTTTAGGACCTTAGAACTCAATAACTTAACTTCCTGTTAACCATCTGGGGTCCGAGGGCATTTTTTGGACAGTTCACTCGCCTGGCATAAATGTTTTATTATTGCTGTTAACAGCTCTCCCTGCATCCCACAATCAAGTTTTATGTCTCTTTTTTTTCAGGACAACCTGTGCTTTCAGAATATATATGTTTTTGTTGTGTTTTATAAGTGTAATAAAGGTTTACAATCAAAAATAGGCAAGGAAAAAATAAAGCGAAATATAATTTTCAACACACATTTATTCAAAACACACAGCAAACTATAATAAACAACTGTTTTGACACTTTATAAAGGTAATTTGAGGTCTTGTGTGAAAAGCTGTACAACAAAAAGGTTCAAACAATAAACACAAATGCATATTTGAACAATATATACAAAATGGTCTCTGCGTTTTGTTGTTTGTCCATTGATATTGTAAACAGTGCTTTACGCAGAGAAAGCAACAGAGTTATCCTAGTACTCCTAGTATAACTAGTGGAGCAATCCTGATAGTTACACACTGTTTGAGCATGTGAGATTGTCATCAGAGGCTCTCCGTCTGCTTTCACTTTCGCTGTGCGTAATGGCACAGGGCGCACTGAGTATGTACTAATAGTATGTACTCATTGGAGCACCCAGGGGGCTATTCAAACGGGCTAACTAGTAACATATCACTCCTGAAAACGATCTTTGGCTTTTCACGTGAGGTAAATCTACGATTTACCTACGATTGGATTTTGGAAAACCATGTGATGGTGAACCAATTACGATTGGACACTCACATTGCGCACGTCATCACACAGCTTCTATGAGGAATACAAAGATGGCCAATGGCTGGCTTGAAAGTCTGCAGAGTTAACTTTTCAGCAAAAAAAGAGTAAGTTTCTATCTCATATCATTAAAAAGTTATTTAGAATTTAGTAAAGCTTGGTCTTAGCCGTTGTATATGACAGCGTCAGCCCCAGAGGGTTAATTACATAATTTTTAATGTTAATTTACTGTCTTAATGTATTTATAAATTATTTAGGTTCTTGTTATCATATACACACTGTTATAACTCATTATCATCATCATCATCCGTATTATTATTATTTTAATATTACTTCTACATTGTTTTTTGTTTTTTTTAATGGACCACAATGAACTTACTTTGAACTTATTAATAAAATCATGCACACCTTTAATATACAGATGATTTACTTCCTCCTGCTGGAATGGCTTATGAGTCCAAAATGTAATGATCAACATCCATTGTTCAGTGTTGTTAGCTAATATCTGCAGTTACTTCAAAAATATTAGTCCTATCAACGTTCCATTTTGGCGACATTCATCCCTGACCCACAATACATAAGCATACCAAATGGAAAATTTTAGCTTTCCCCAGTTTGTCCATGATCTAAAGCCCCAGTCACACGGCACTAACAAAGAACACCGAAGCAAAAACGAAACGTTGACTTTTGGAGACATCATTTAAACGTCGTCCAGCTTTGTTCCCGTAGCTGGTGCTTCATCGGAATTGTCAAACTGTTGAAACGTGAACGAATCCTGACAACAACCTCAATTCGTCCCTATTCCGTTTTGCTTTCTGTGTTTTCAGTTTCTCTGTGATCAAAGCCATACACACGCATGATATATGATAAAACACACACACACACACACACACTCACACACACACACACACCAAAAAAGTATGCAAGATGACCTTTTACATATTTTTAGCTCTCTTAGTAGTAAACCCTCATTAAAACAAACTCCTAACATGATACAATAAAATAATAAGCCAGAAGAACGTCTTTTTTATCTGTAGGTACATGAAATGAATAAATATTATGAATATCTTTCGGTATAGATTCAGAAAAAACAACATACTCTGACACATCTACAAAATCAACAGCCACAATGTGTGTCATGAACTTGAGTCATCAGCACACAAAGGCAGCTTTTTTGGCAGAATTATTGGGTTACACGTCATTAAATTCCAAATGTGGGTCTATTTATCTGGTTACTATTTGTAAAGGTGAGACTAAATATTTGCACTTACCCATATGCACTTCAGCCATTTTAGGAAATCAGCAAAAGTGTGAAGTTGTACAGATATACAAAGAGTTGAGAATTAGACTTCTTGTTTGCATTTTGCTAGACCAAATACAGCCAAAGCTACAAGCATAAAAAAGTGTTTTTTTTAACACTTGTTTTAAAGCACAGCTGGATTTTTAAAAAAAGAGCTATCTTGGGGTGTAACAATTAACACATACAAATTGAAAATCAGTTTTAATGTATGAGGAGTGACTGGAATGCACTCTGGACCCCATAGAGGTGGTGGGTGAGAGGAGGATGTTAGCTAAGCTGACATCAATTATGGACAACCCCTCTCAACCCTTACATGAGACTGTGGGAGCCTTAAGCCACTCCTTCAGTAATATTGCTGCACCCTTGGTGCAAAACAGAATCCCTCAGCAGGTCAATTACTCCAACTGTAATAAGACTGTATAATACCTCAAAATGTCTGTAGCACCATAATCACCTGCTTATTTTGCACCATCAACTACATCTACCGTCACCTTTTGTGCTTTATTACATGCACAACTGTGCAATTTATCCCGTGCTTTTTTATATCTATACATACTTATACTCACTATATTTTATTTTTCACAAAATCTGTTCAGACCAGTATTTATGCACCCACCAGCAAACATCGCAATATACTTTAGTCACTTTAATGTAAATATTTTTCTTTTTCTCTACTACTGTATGACTCTTGCTGCTGCAACAAGTAGTGATTTTCCCCCACTGTGGGATCAATAAAGTTTATCTTATATTAAAGAATTATATGGAATTGCATTGTAGCCACTTAACTAAAATGCTCCATAACAAAAAGTATTGCTTCTGGATCATACCGCTGTCCGTGCATCTATGTATGTATTGCTTTTATGAAGAAGACAAACACACCCCTGGTTATTTTGACAAATGTGATAAGGGTGGTCTTTTTTTCCTTATTTCAAAATACAATTACACAAAACAAAGTGTGTGTTTGGGGGAGGGAGGCGCGTCACAATTATTATTTTATTGATTCATCGTACAAGATAAAGATACGACCCAGATCACTTTTGCTGTGCTCCATATTGCCAGTTGTGTTTACAGACAGGCTTGTCTGCACAAGAAAGTCTCCAACATTTTAGCTACATAATGCCAGAATAAACAGTATGGTTTCCATACTATTTTAAGACTTGGGCCCAGTGTCTAAGCCGAATGAACAGAAGAAGAAAAAAATATGTAGACACTTTTTTTTTGTCAATTCTGGTCAAAGTGTCTGCTCATCTGCATTTCTCCAATGACGGGGTGCAGGTGGCTCCACCATGTGCACAGATCTGGCTTGATCTTTAAGGACAAAGCCAAACTTCATATGGCACCACGTCACGTCAAGACAGTTGGACTGGACAGACAAACTAACACAGAACTGTTTATTGTGCTTCTCCTCCAGTAGTTTGGGGTAAATATTTACTCCATCTACATCTACCAACAGTGTCTTTAGTGCATTTTCCAGAAAGCTCTTAAGTGTAGTGGGTGAAAAGTTAATTAGTCTAAATGATCCTGATCTAACATAAGCACAGTGCCATTTGCTGCTACTCAGTGGACATTCCCTCCTTAAGACGTCTGGTAGTTTTAAAGACAGTGTTTTTTTCTTGTTATTTTAATGTGGTTATACATTATACTTTTATTTTGTAACTCCAAACCTGATAACAAGCACACTGTTCTGGTGTATTTTTCATGACAGAGTCTTAAGGCTCAGTCCAACATGTACATGAAGCTCCACAAAAGTATTGCTGCTGATGCCGAGCTATTGCATACACCCCACTAAAACAGTGATGAAATGGTGCAGCTGGGAGCAACTGACCCTGGGTGCCTCTGGAGGAGGGGTCTGACTGCTCCTCAGTCGACTCTCATTCTCAGTATTATTCCCGTTTTCTGAGTGAATAGCTGGAATAGTGTGGCTTATTGGTTCTGTCCCAGACTCATGCATCTGGACCTGAATGACCTGAAAAAGAAATGTAAATGAAAACAACAAGATTAGAAATTGCATAAACAAGGCAAACAGATCTGTTGATGCTTTGAGCATAATTACAGCTATACAAGTTTAAAAAGCGCTCTATTACTCGAGCATGCAACTGTTTCTATTAAACGTAACACCAAGTCATTCACCATATGTGAGAAACTTGAGAGAAATTGAATGTTACAGCACAAGAAGTTAAAAATTACACTGGTGTAGGTCTATGCACCAAGATAAACATTCTCTTCAAGGGAGAGAGGAACATGCTCGGTGTATTTGTTGAATACCCGAGTGCTGCCATGACTACTGTAAACACAGGGGCCCTGGGCCCATGTTTATGTGCAAACATATCTTCCTTCTGGTACAATTTACCATTAACCAGGTGGTGCGATAAACGTCTGTGGCAGGTAGCACAATGCACAACTCGTCTTTTATGTGTACAGCTTGGGAGTGTGCGAGTCAAAAGTCAAGCATCAACAAAGGTAAATAAAGCAGGCAAACAAACAGCGTGAGCAGTTAAAAATCAACACAGAAACTTCAACTGAAACAGACTACACTACGTCAAGAATAATGGCACTGCTTTCAGGGATATACCAGTCACAAATTCATAAAGTTCTATAAATCTCTTACACTTTAAAGGGAAATATATATATATAAAATGACCTGTAAAAACTGTTGTAAAAACTGGAGAAAGATTAAAATCACCTAAACAGACAGACCACTGTTTTAAGTGAATTGTGAGCACTATCAAACACACTGGATCACAATGGGGTGTCATTTACAACTGAATCCTCCCTTTTCAAACTAAAATATATTTCATTAAAACAAGCTACAACCATGTTAAGCTGTACTTTTAGGCTCAGAATAACTAAAGACAAAGTGCACCGTTCCCATAGGACTTTATTTATTGTCATTGTCAAATGGGGTAAATTTGTTTATTAGAACTCAGTTCATGTCTAGGTTTAATTCAAGTTAAACTGTCTGTTTTGGGGGAATTTGCATGTAATCTGGCTTTAAGACTTGCAGACCTGGACACAAATGACCTGAAGAGAATGTGGGTGTTCTTCTGTCACCAGACCCTAAAAGTTGCCAGGGATTGCACTGGATTCTGGAGTTGCAGTGCACAGCTTGATGGATATTCCAGAATGTACAGAGAGATTAGAAAGTGGGCTGTGATGGCCTTGAAGGCAGACAAGGAATGTTCAAGGAATCTGTGATCAGGTGGCTCACCATGTGTGGTGTAGTGACCATCGATCTACCTACAGAGGTATCAAAGTACCTCTTCATCCCTCTTAACCAATAACTCGCCCTATTACATTCACAGCTAGCGATGACAGAATCCTGACAAATGCTTCTGCTGTGCCACTGGGATGGCTACTTTGAGCACTTGTGTAAGACGGATAGATCCTCCTGCCAGGACTTCCTGGTGGCTGAGCCTCCAGGCGACTGTGAACCACCAAAGCAGTAAAACAGCTGAGGGCAGGCAAAACTCCAGGGATCAGCGGTATTGGAGCTGAACTCCTACAGGCCTGTGGAGAAGCTGTTCTCCTGGCATTCCAAACAATCTGTGTCGCATTCTGGGACATTGGCATCATCCCTATGGCCTGGAAGAAAGGGTTTTTCATCCCACTCTTGAAAGGAAAGGTTTATCACCTGGATTACAACTACACGAGTGTTCTCTATGTAGGCAATGGTGCATGCAAGGATTATTCTTAGCAGGATTCAATCACAGTTACTTGCCACTGAGTAACAAGAGCAGTGGTGCTTCACACCTGATGTTTGAAGTCAACCAACAACTGCATCCTGCCACTGCCTGTATTCATTGAAGGGAAGTGCGAATGTTGGCAGTGCTTATTTGCAGCAGATTTTGCTTTTTCACAAAGTGCTTGATTATTTTGCTCTCTGGGACATTCTGAAATTTGGTGGGCTCTCCAACAATTTGCTCGACAGCTTCAGCAGCCTATACGCAGGTACTGCGAGCACAGTGTGGAGCAGAGTCTTAGTGACATATGCTGGTCATCAAGGATGTGTTCTGACTCCTACAGTGTTCAATTCTTCCATGGAATGGGTGTTTGGTAGGGTTGTGAAGAGTGGTGGTGGAGGCTTATTTTACTGACCTTGACATCATGGATGATGCTGTGATGTTTATCACAGACATCATTCCATAAATTATGGAATCAACAGAGGGTGTGATTGTAGCACTTTTTTTTTAAACTGCTGTCTGTATGTATCACTGAGTCACAGTTGGGTCATTCCATTATGACTATACATACAATTTTTAATATTGCAGCAGCGATTTACTGCCCCATTTCTTTTCCCATTAACTTAGGGGTGACATATAAAAGCAACCTCAAACAAACAATGACATCAGTGACAATGAGACATGTGGACAATGGGTGTGCAAAAATGACAAGGACAAGGAAGACAACAACAAGAAAATACCCAAACGATAAACTAAGCTTTACAAAGGAGGTGGTCAGGATAACAGCAATGATCATAGAAATATGTAGACTTTTATATGAGTTACTGGGTTATTGACAAAACTGTGAGCTACAAAAATGCATAAGAATATCATACAACCATAACTCCTATGGCTATGAACGGCAAAACGTAGATGTTACAGAGTCACCCAGTGCTCAGGACACATTTTGGCCAATACCAGGCCTTATCAGCTGTGCTGGAGTGACAGAGCGTGGATATTACGAATGTCACTGATCACAAAATCCACAGTTGGGATTGGATCAGGTTTGAAGTCATGAATCTTTTTAAGATCAGCAATAGATAAATAAATAAATAAAAGGCATGCTACTTTGCTTTCCATTTTTAAAAGAATCTAAAGAGCAATGTCAACAAGGAAAGGTCATGGGATTAATTCCCACCTGTGGTCTTGAATGAAACAAGGTTTTAAATGTTTTACATAACATTTTCAAGTTTTTTTAAATTTATTTTCATTAATATAGCGCCAAATCACAACAAAGTTGCTTCAAGGCAACTGAAATATGAACATAGGATTCTCCCCAGAATTTTTTAGTACAGCGGTGCTGTTGGCAATTATTAATTTACTCGGGGGAGTAGGTCCTCCAGAGAAGGAAGCTCTAGCATGTTGAATGTTTCAAGTACAAATGGGGCCATTTCCTGCAACTTCAACCTTCAGTCTTCTCTAAATATACAACTTAAGAGACATAACATAATCTCCAACACCAAGTTCTTCTCATGACAGAATGTTATTTATCGCACAATACATAACAATGTACACGCTAAATATACCAAATAGCTCTGGAATGAACTTAATTAGACCATGATATTTTTTACCTTTTACATTCATGTTTCAAAAATATTACACAATCAGGTACTTAAGCTCACAATAACACCCAAATGATGAGCTCACAACAACATTTATTGAAACTAGAACAGTTACATGTACATTTCTATCATAGATGTTAGAGCTGAAACGATTAGTCGAGTAACTCAAATAATCTGATTACAAAAACTGTTCGAGGATAATTCTGTGCCTCAAAGCTCCGTTTAATGTTGTCGTACGTATGCCAGGCCTGCGTGTGGCTCTCAGGAAAAAAAAAAAAAACAGAAGAAGACTACAGCATACGCATAAGCCATATAAGAGCTAATCAATGTAATTAATAAAGTTACTCATAATCTAATTTGGTTATTTTTAAGATTTAGAACTCAGAAAAGTAACTATTAGTTACTTTGCTGATGAGTTACTTTGCTGATTGCTCAATCTTACGAGTAACCAAGTTACATTACTCATTACCTTATTAGTTACATTACTTATTAGTTGCAAGTTTTTGGCAGATTCAAATAAAGTAATTGCATAAAGCTGCTAATGAAGTAACTGCATAAAGCAACTGTATAAAGCAACTAAAAATGTAACTTGTCAAAGTTACTTTCACAACACTGGTGCTCACGTTCACGTGCAGCTTGACTGACTGAGGATTACACCGACCGCTTGCGCTTACGGTCCGATGTCAGGGGAGGGCTGAGCTCCTGACACCGGGAAAGATCCAAAACTTGTAAAGATGTGAAAAAATAAATAATTAACCAGGAAAACAGAAAGGGATACGCTAAATTTGACAATCTGTGTGATGGCGCAGCAACATTGTGCCATTGCTTAGGGACAACCCTGGACTACTGATGTTATTTAAAAACACAAAAGTACTTTTTATCCGATTCTGGATTAATCATTTAAAAATTGCTAGAATACTCAATTTCAAAAATATTCTATAGCTGCAGCCCTAACAGATTTAATTAAAGAATGCTCATGCAGTAACGTTAATTCTTCATCTTGGCCCTCAGTTGTTGCAAGATGACTCAAAGCTGAATATTTCTGCTATTTCTCTCAAATACCGTTCACAAATCTGCCTGAATCTGTTATCAACCACTTCTCCTTTGCCGAGACAATCCATCCCACCTCACAGATGTAGCACATCATCATGCTGATAGACAGCATGATTATTGCACAGGTGTGCTTTAGGCTGATCACAATAAAAGGCCACTCTGAAATGTGCAGTTTCATCGCACATCACAATGCCACAGACGATGCAAGTTCTGAGGGAGCATGCAATAGGGCACCGCAGTCTCATTTGAACCCTACGTGATATCGCGGGATTTTACCACTTATGGGGACCTGTGCGCCGTTGAGCAATATATATATATATATATATATATATATATATATGTATGTTCTCCACTCAGACTGCAGTAGCCAATCACAGATTAACCTTTCTGTCCATCATTTACCTGTATTTTGGCATGCTTGGCGCCAGAAAGTTATGTTGGATCCAAAAGGATCCAAAAAGCTAGGACCAAAAGTTATATTGGATCGGTTCCCACTAACCAATAGCGTTAGAGCTTACTGCCAACAGCTAACCAATCAGAGCGCGGCATATGAAGGTCAGGAATTAGCTGACAGACACTGGTTGAAAAAATGGCAACAAACATGTCAACAACAGCAGAAAATTGTCTGCCAGCGAGGTTTGCTGAGTTCACAGAGGAGGAACTGGTGGAAATATTGAACTCCCAAGGATACCAAAAACATTAAGAAGGTAGCCAAGCATGCTACTGACACATTCATCACATCAGAATCAATCATATGCTGTTCACAACAAAATAAATTGATCTAATTTACTTGACTCTTTGTTGTTTGCTTAATTTGGGAGTTAAGCAAGGCTTCGTGCGTAACCGTACCGATTCGCTGTTTGAGCGAGACAAAGGAACACCTCCGTTTCGGTGTGTCAGAGGACAAGTTAGGACAAGCCCAGCTCTCCACAATTTCTCTGATACTTACTGGACTGGTAAGCACTGAAAGCCGAGATAGGCATGTCCCAACTTGTCCCATGACATGCCGAAACGGAGGTGTTCTTTGTCTCGCTCAAACAGCGAATCGGTCGTTATGCACGAAGCCTCTGCGGCTTTCCATGACAAAATCTCTTGTTAAAAGTGAAATCTGCTGGAAAATGGCTGATGTCCAGCTCTTGTGATAACCAGAGAAAGTGCACACGACAGTCTCGTATCCACAGAGCCATCAGCTTAGAAATGATCTGGCATTTTCTGCCTCGTCGTCGCAGCTCAGAGTGTGGCGCGCCCAGTGTCCTTAAAGCCATCCTTAAAGCTGTAGTAACACTCCTTATTCTCTGTGAAGCCCGTAAAATTTTCACCGAAAGCCAGATAAATTTTTCAAATGGTTTCCAGGTGCCAGTCTCTAACAGCTTCTGAAAAAATTCTGATGGAAAAAACGTCCAAATCATTCCGCCATTTCCAGACAATGAAAATCCGACGAGGGGGCGGGACCACTCCTTCCACAAAGCGTGCTCACAGGCGAATGACATCACCGACAGGCGTGGAAAAACTCACGCATGTGCACGAGGGTTCAAGCTTGTCTGACGTAAAAACATGAATGAAATCCATATAGTTTTTGAAAAAAATAAAAAGGACCGTTACTTTATTGACAGACCTCGTAGATAAGAAATAAGTATGTTACGCAGTCAGAGAATGCAATTGCCTGTCAGAGTCAGGATGCATCTTAAGTTCCAACACTTTATATCAGGGATTTAATTTAATTTAAAGCATTCTGGTTAGTGAGCGTAAAGCCCAGTTCCAGGTTGGGTTGCTGGTTACGTATGACAGCTACAACTCTGTGTGCAACTGTAATGCCAAGCAAAAAAAAAAAAAATTAATAAAAATACCCCAAGATACATATATGAAAGTCTATGGAAGGTTGTAAACTTTTCGCAGTCATGTAATCTAAGGTTTGACCTGAGGTGAGGTTTAATTTGAACATCACTTTCCCTCAGGGATGCAGCTCTGTGCATCACTTTTTTGTATTTAAATTTAATGTTATTGGACAATCTGCAGGATTTTCACTCAAGCCTCATGTTGGCCGCAATACCCTGAAAAATTATTGGTACACCAACAACTGCTATGGCCTTTGTGTTCCAAGTTCAGCTTCCAGCTACTTTTGCCTTATTTCATGTGTGCTTTTGCAATCGGAAATCGAGAGCAGCCGAATGAACAACAACAACACGACATCACTGAATGCACAGCTCATTGTGGGGCACTCTTTGGAATCTTAAAGTGCACTCCAAAGCGTTGAGTTGAAACGTTTCGCTGGCTGAATTCAAAACAAGAAGCTGGATGCGGACCAACTAAGTTATCAATTGACAATGTTAGATATCAAGCTTGGATATCATAATTTGAAGCAAAGATTGCAGTCAAATCACTCTGGAGTATTTAAAGCTTTGAATCAAAGCTAGTCTCGCAGGCTGAATTCAAAACAAGAAGTATATGGTTAGCATATGTAGGAAGCTATGTATCAAAAGCATACATGTACATAGTAGCCTCATGATGATGTGACCTATATTGACCAATAATAGAGACTCTGTACCAACACCATTCACTATACAAATACAGTTATGTACGGACAGCCACTGCCTTAACTGAACAACAACTCATTCTTCTGATGGAAACAAGTTCCATCGCAGCACACGGTTCACAGTCAGTGATAGCTGAATTTTCCATCATTCTGTCATTGAAAATAATGGGATGTCTGGTTTACCATCTGCCACATACAGCCAACATGTGAATGCATTCTAAGAAACATGTAGTCTAGTGAAGAGTGGGACTTCCTGTCACTATCATTAGCATTAGCTTTCCTCTATTGGCTGATGGAGGTGTTTGCTCTCAGAATGCCCTTCTAGTTATTGGAATCTGTCCAGACAGCAGGATATATAGAACATATTTATTTCCCCCTTAATACAGGTAATTCATTCCTCTTATAATGATTTAAAATGCACATTAAAATCCAACTCTGTTAAACTGTGATTAATCTAAATCTCTTGTAACCTTCTTGGGGAACAAAGAAAAAAAATAAAACCTTCAATGTTAATCTTCTGATTCTCAATCACGATAACTAAAAAGTGATTTCAGAGGCTTTATAATGGAACATTTTTAGGAAGGGCTTTCGCAAATGCGTTAACTATTGATCAGATCCCACTGGATTCATCATCAACCGTACCACTTTCACGACGATCTCTACCTTAGGGTTGTTGGAAATAAAAATTTCATTGATTATTAAAGTTAGCAAAGCCATGAATGGACCGTTAACACCATCAACTGCAATCTGTCACTGCGAGGACTTCAGCTCCATGTGTTCAATATCTTAACACTGCAGAAAAATCAGACTGCCATCTGCACCAATAGTAATTATAATAATCGACCGGAAAACGGGTTTACATGAAGGTAGCGCTTTTCTTGTAAACAGTACAACAAAAGCTAGCAGCCTCGCCTAACGCTAGCGAGTCTTTCTGTCTCCTGCTCGCTTCGCCACCAGGCGAATTTTACAGTCCCCATTAAATTCAAAATCTATTCATCAACTGTTACGGCGCTAATGAATGTGCGGCTACTCACCGAATAATGTCACAGCGGATAATCTTTGACTCGGAATTGTCTCTGAACAATAAACCTCGGAACAGCGTCCTTCCAGGTAGCGAGCTAGCCACAAGTTGCTAACAGGGGGCGGGGTTAAAGTAAAAGTAAACAATGGTGACGTTATGCTTCCCCTCCCACATGGCTGCCGACAGTACACGTAACCGACGCAGGGTGGCGCTGCAGCGCTCTGCTGTAAAACGTAAATCCACAATGTCAGTAAATGATCTAAATCCGTCATTGAACAGGATTAATGTCGCGGTTTTTTTTTTTTTTTGCTTTTAAATTCTCAAATGGATTTGCTATGTGTTGTTTAAATAAACAATAGCGTTTGAAATCAACATCGCACTTTTTAAATTAAATTCTGCTATGATTTTAAATGAAACAGCAGTTTCGTCTGTAAAATCAGTAGCAGTATGAATGAATGAACTAGAACATGATTTTTCTCTATAAATTGTACGTTAATATCATTAAAAGTGTGTACAGTTTTTTTTAGTGTTGTTTGGGAAAAAGGATGGATTTCACTTGTAAATCATATCTTAATTGATTTTATCTTTATAACATTAAGATATGATTGATCTTTATGTTTACATCTTTCATGTTTTTTAAGATGGGTTTTGTCTAAAAGTACATATGATTCAAAGTATTTTGTATAGCACTGAATCATAAGAGGGCAGCGTGGTGGAATAGTGGTTAGCACTGTTGCCTCACAGCGAAAAGGTCATGGGATCGAGTCCCATGTGTGGTCTTTCTGTCTGGCGTTTCCATGGGTTCCCTCCGGTGATATGCAAGTTAGATGGATTGGCAAATTTAAACTGTCCATAGGTGTGTGCGAGTGTGCATGTGCTTGTCTGTCTATATGTGAGCCTGCGACAGATTATGGTGTACTGTCCAGGGTGTACCCCGCCACAATCCCACTGACTGTTGGGATCTGACTGACTGGATCTACAATAAAATGTAGAACTTTAGAGTTTTGACATTGCAGCTGGGAGATGCAGGAAACATAAAACTTTTGCATTTACTTATTCAGTGAATTGCAGTCTGCTTATTATAATGGCACGAGCGTTCAACAATGAAGTATGGAGTACCACAAAGTTCTTTGAGTCTGTTATTAATTTTACTGTGCACCCCATTGGTGACCATGGAACTGACTTCCACTGTTATGTAGATCATTTGTAGATATAACTGTGTATTCATGTGGGTAATATCCCATATATTACAAAATTACAGGCTTAATTGGCTGCAGTCAAAATTTGGATGTAAATGGACTGCATTTATATAGCGCTTTTCCATCTGCATCAGATGCTCAAAGCACTTTACAAATATTAAGTCTACCTTGTTGATGGTGGATGTTGGAAACAGTCACTCATATTTTGTGACCTCTACCATTGACTACTGCAATGTATTATTTTGTTGTCTTCCACTAACACTAGAGTTGTGTCAGGAAGAGCATCCACGGTTAAATGTGCCAAATTCCAATGTGAATCTGTGCTGTACACAGGCTTACAAGGAGTGATTGAGTCGTTTTGAGCTTGACCAAGAAAAAGTAGGGTGTGATTCTCCATCATTTGTATTCTGAGAAAACAACATTTCTCAACTTTTCACTCATTGAGTCAAACCTTGCGAAATGTTGATTTCTCAGAATGCGAAAGATGGACAACCACACCCTACTTTTTCAGGGTCAAGCTCAAAACTTCTCAATTGCCCCTTGTATATGTTTGAGGCTTATGTCCCTATGATTGCAGGATTTTGTCAGTTGGGGGGGGGGGGGGGGGGTGTCAAGCCCAGGGTGGGTCCCTACAATTCAGAAGACAACAGCAGGTGGTAGAGCGTTTTCATTTCATGCTCCAAATGATGTGGAACAGTCTACCAAATGAAATTCTGCAATCACATTCAATTGAGGTTTAGAAAATTAGATGCAAATCTAATTTTTATTCTCAATTAACAATATGATGTAAGGATTTTATCATGATGGTCTTATGTTTTTAATAATTTCATCTTGTTTTTTTATTCATTTTTAAATTGATGTTTAAAACTTTGTTTTAAATAGTATTTTTTTTCCCTGTAATATTATCATGTGAAGAAGTGTATTTCTTTGAAGGTACTATACAAATAAATGTTTGATAAAACACTGGAATGTATTTTTCATTGAAATTCACTGGTAAAACATGGCCCATTTTGCTACACCCCACCCACCAAAAAACCTTTGTTTCAGAGCAACCTTGGAATTAAAATAAATAAAAAATAAAGCCTTCCAGTAGCAATCTATGGATGTTACTGATATGACCCATATAGTCATCCCATTTTTTTTAAAGCCAAACATTAACAAACCTCTTTATTTTTTCTGGCCATTTGTAAAAGTAATACAGCAACGTGACACAATTCCAACATGCTAAACATAGATACTAACCAACATTCAAAACTGCTGGTAAATACAAGGCACCATCCAAGAAAATCAACAACTAGTTTCAGGGTCTGACATCTGAAGTCAGTTGTATATGTGCAAAGACAAAGTATAACTGTAGTCTGATCAAGTGTACTTGTATTACATGAACAACAGGACAATACAGTGACAAATAACATTGATAATGCAAATAGTTTGGAAAATTATTACTTTTCTCCAATGCAGTTTGTTTTGGCACAGAACAATTCTGTCCACCTGCATTAAAAAAAAAAACAACAAACCAACCCCACCCCACCCCAAAAACAACCACCACAACAAAATGAAAAACCAAACAAATGCATTAAAGCAAAGTAAGCTTTTGTGTTATGTATTTTAACTCAAAGGTCTTAACATTTAAATTAATATGATTTAAATGCTACAAATACAACATCTTACAGAGCCAGGAAATGTAATTATGAAATTGTTACATTATAAGATACGCAACATTAAATTAACCCATTTTCACAAAGTAATGAAAATGGTGGTTCTATCCTGGTATAGAAACCATTAAATTATACAGCTGTTCTGCACCCCCCCCCCCCCAAAAAAAATAGTCTGGGGGTTATGTTGCAGTGGAGGTAGGCGCTCTTATGAGTGCCATTCTACGGCCAAACCTTTTTTTTTTTTTAATGTAAAGTTCTTGGACTGACATTTCAGCATTGAACACTACAACAAAAGTATTTAGAAACTGATTGATGGCATAAATTTATTGTTCTAATAAAGTGGCATTTCATTAGAGTGACTGAGTGCTTTGTCCCCATTATAGATTCCTACAAAAACTCTACAAGCTATACATATATACTCCTCACTATTTTTTCCAGGGAAAATGTTATCTGCTTTACGAATCCAGTTTCACAAATAAAATTTAAACATACTTGTGCAGACCCTACATTTCTTGAAACAAACTAACAAAATACCTGGGTCAACTGAAACTCTTTCACCTCACAATTAGAGGTATTTTTGGTGTTAATAATGATATCTCCATGGATTCTGGAGGAACTGTTTTACATATAAAAACAAACCAAAAAGCTATAAAACAGCAACAAACAAAAGGAAAACCAACAGTCTACCCCCCAAAATTCACAGAAATCAAATGATTGCATATATAGGGTGTCCCCAAAAAATATACATTTAAAACCCTCGGTTTGACCCTTAAATGCTACAAACTGAATCACTTATGTTTCTTTTTTACTTGCAGAGACCCTGAAGTTTATGTTGATGCCAAGCATTGATGAAGGAAAACATCTGCCGAGAAATCCGAAACATTCCTCAGGATACTCCCCAAAGTGTTTGCAGGCCGTAATTGGCCAACGCGGGGCCTACACTGAACATGTTGTCTAAGAGATTGACAAAATGCAGGGCCAATATTGACATTGGTATGAAAAACTTCAACCTTTCAGCTTTCAATCCAGCCATAAATTTATTTCCTAGACATATGCTTTTTATACTTTTATATTTTTGGGGACACCTGGTATTTCTCATAAACTATACACAATCTTATGTGCACTGAGGTCATTGTATTGTAACAAATATATTCCTCTCACAAACCACTCACACATTTAAGAGGAAATTTTGAAAAATGTGCAATTTTCTGCTCAAATATTAGCATTACTCTATATGAATTATCTGTAGTAGAGACAGCAGTATTTGTCTGTACCTTAGGGAAAAAAAATAGAGAAAACAGACTAGAAAATCTGTGACACATTGTTAATGTAAAAGTTTGCTTGAAAGCTCATTGTCTGCATTCACAAAATTACATTTAATAGCATAGAAAAAAATCTGACTATTCATGCAGTTTTGCCATAAAAAACATTCAAACACTGCCATTGCTCAAAGTAAGCAAATTCATTTCTTGGCTTCCTGTTAAAATAAAGGGATTTTGAATATATCTGTAGTTATACAGTGGCATGCAAAAGTATGAAACTCTTGGGAGTTTTACACATTTTACCATTACAACATCAGAAAGGGTTTTTTTTTTTTAAATATGTTATTCAAGAGTATGTGCTTCTCTACATCCAAATTTCTCTAACTGATGCCCTTTAAACACACTGAGAAAACAAATTTTGACAGCACGATGTATATTAAATAATGGAATGCATAATCACAGGCACCCTTTAGTACACTCACTGTCACTCATCTTCAACTGCTTACTCCAATTAAGTGTCACGGAGCTAAACTGCCACTTTTACAGCCAGTTTCCTTTAAAAAGGTCAGGGGAAGGATACATGAACATTTCCAAGTCACTGAATGTGTCTTGGACGTCATTTCCATCAATCATTAAGAAATACAAACAGCGTGGTACGCCGTAGTAAATCTATCTGGAGTCAGCTGTTCGCAAAAACTGAGTGGCCATACAAGAAGACTAGCGAGAAAAACCACCAAGACACCCATGACAACTCTGAAGAAGTTATAGGCTTCTGTGGCAGTGAATGGAGAAACTACGAGTAGTGCAACTTTTGCTTATTGCATCACCAGTCACAGCTTCAAGCTCAGGTTTCCCTCATATACTGTACTTTATGGCAAGCTAGCTGAAATTTGATATATTGCTTTTGAGAAACGTTTTAAGAAATTTTAAACATAGGGAAGTCTAAATTCATTAAAAAAAATCTGATACCACATGTAAAAGCCTCAGGGAGTCTAAAGCCCCGGTCACACGGCACTAATGAAGGACACCAAAGCCAAAACAAAATCAGAAATCTGGATTTACGTTGACACCGCTTACCCTTCGTCCAGCTTTGTTGCTGTAACTGGCGCTTTGTCAGAATCTTCAAACTGTTAAAAATGTGAACAAATCCCAATGACAACCTCAACTCCTCTGTATTTCGTTTTACTCTCTGTCTTGACGGTTCCTCATCGTTTGCATAGTTCCCGTAATGTCAGCATTCTGTTTGACTGACATCCAGTGTCCCAAGTCCGACGTCTTGCACAAACGTTGACGATATTCAAATGGATCAATAACTAAAGCTCTGATGAGCTGCACGTGACTCATCCATGTGTGGGATAAAAAGCAATGTTGTCATACAGACTCAATAGCGGCAATAATGTTTATCAACTACTGTAACTATTTATGCACGTTCCAGCCATTTGTGGCTGGCCTGTGTGTGTGCACACATTGTTGTCAAGACAACCAGATCCCGCACCTGCAAGTGCTGCGGACATGAGGACAAGGCTGGCTGCACTCGGACTCGTACCCGCTGTCAGTCACATTACTGTGAATGTTTCATTTTCATTGTGAATGTTTTGATTTAATTTCGTATTCATTGTGAATATTTCGTTTTCATTTCGTTTAAAGAGTCAAGGTCAACATTCACTTCATTTTTCTTTTGTTAGTTTCAGTTTTGTTTCTTCCTTTATGCGCTCTTGATTCACAGGCTTTTCAGTGATGGGAAAAATGCAGGATCATTCGTCCACCTTTTCTCAAAGATTTGTGAATTTTTCCTTCGTTCAACTATCGTCGTGTGACCAGGCCCTAACATTTGCACACCACTGTAAATGACAATAGTGCTCAGAATAGGTGAAATTCCATCACTGGAGAGTCACATGTGGTATGTCATATGAAGCGCTAAGTCACTACAAGCCTCATCTCCAGTGATTTTACGATCCTAAACATCTTAATCAGCCCAATATATACAGTATATTCTGTGTTTCAATATGCTAATGTCTTGATCGACCTCCTTCGAAGGCGTGGTGCTCCTCGTGTGCTGAAATAGAAGTAAGATTACAATGAGACCTGTGGCATTTGACAGTGGTACTTTCCTTTTCAATATGAGACATAATAACAAAGAAAAAAACTTACGTTTGTAAAACACTGCTTTAAAAGATGTCTGTGGAAGGAGCTCATAAATCTTTCCTAGGATGTTCGACTCGTTAGCGCAGGCAGCATTTCCGTTCCAGACCTGGAAGACATCTTCTCTGTCTCTTACACTGACACTAACACCAACCACCTCATCCTCTGCAACAAGAACAGCAACATTAACACACAATGTGTTCACCAAGTTGCACAGAAATTGAACATTTAACAAAATTTTAAGATACCAGACATATTAGATTGGAACTTTTTTATTTTATTTTCGCATTCGTACCTGAGGGACAGTAGTCACTGAACTGTTCTCCAATGGTCGCCAACAGCAACTCTTTCCAAACAACAGACTATAGCAACATGAACACAAGTTGTTACACCGCAGTGGATATGACATTCTTTCATCAGGTGTGCATAACAAACACAGAAGCACTGAAAGAAATATTATGCTGCCAACATGAGTCAAGTGAGCCTTTTTCTCTGGAGTTGTGCTTTAGTGCTTTCTTTCACAGCTAGATGAGCTACTCGTGTTATTTTTAATAAGCGCAGCTTGTGACAATCCAAAAATGGAAATGAAGATTCTGTAAATCACAGCCCTGAATGACCTAGTGAGGACTGAGGCTGATGGATCTACACTGTAATTGTTCTCATTTACGTATTTGTATTTCTGTTGTCGGACAATTAAATAATGCTGATGCGATTACGGTTAATACCCCGAATCCTCAAAACAAGGTCAATTGACCGAGTCTAGTGTAATTAAGCCATCTACTGTTGAAATGAACATAAGTACACATTAATATCAACAAATTAAATGGGAGATCAGCTATACCTATAAGTAAATGGAGAGCAGTAAGATAAAGATTTGTCTTCCAGCCACAGGCCCCATTGTGTACATTAGGGATACACCTTTTTAATTTTCTTCCTCAGAAACAATTTCCTGTATCATATTTAGATTAGCCTTTATGTATACGCAACTAAAACTTACTATTGAGCTGTCTTTACAAAAACCCATGATTGTACTCTTATGCAAAAGAAAGTCACCCAAATGCAACAGAGTATAAAAATTTCAACTGAACTTTTTTGATCAAATACAAAAAAAAAAACCAAAACACAACAACAACATTGATTTTCATTGTTTTCTAGCAAAAGCTGATCAGAATATGACACAGGACTACAGGGTTGCAAAAAAGTTGTAGCCCTAGAGTATGCCCTGCTGTGCATCATTAGTTAACCCATTTCAGCAGAGCTGAATTCAGTTTGGTTGCTTTTGGTTCTTTCTATTTTATTTCTGCTACTAACAGAAATACATAAAACAATTTTTAGCAAAAAATGCTGCAGGTTTCTCTAATGGGAATTTAGTACATTGAGAAAATGATTAAGGGCCTTCTCTTCCATCCATCACAAAAAGGTTATCCGTAGTCAGTTTATGCCTAACCCCTTTGCGCTCTGATTCCACATCCACTAAGGGCCCTGTCCCACTGGCGTTTAGGAGGATTTGCGTATGGATTGTGCACAAAATTGGCCCATATTTGCCAAACATCCGCAATATCCGTGTAACATGCTTGTATGAGTTGGCCGTCATCCGAACACGTCCGTGATCATCCGCAGAGGCATGCATGTCCGCAGCCAGGATTTTTGAGCTGTTCAAAAATCTGAATGCGGATGACATCCGCCTTACATATTCCATACATATGTACTCAATTCATACACAATACATACTCACTCTATGCGCTGTATATCTGCCGTTAACTGCTGATATCCGCAAATGATGGGGATGTGCGGTTTGACAGTGGACTGGGACAGTGTTTAATACAGATATACTGCGTGCCCATCAAGTCCACATCACAAACTAAAATATGTTGTAGCAAATGCATACAGATTGGCCATGAATAAAGCGTTTTTATTACATCTGCTTTGCAGCTGATTTGCGGACAATCTGTGAATGCATAACAAACACGTCACGTAAACCCAAAGTGTGGCAGAAAGCGACATACCTGCCAGTCAGTGCCGGTCCGGCTGTGTAAATCCACAAAGACGTGGCTGCTGCAATCCAGGACTTTTATTTAACACCAACAAAAGGAAGAGTTGCTGTTTTAGCCACAATTCATGCTGAAGTGTGTTTTCTGTGACACTCTCAAAAAAGAAAAAAAAAAAAAAAAACACCATCTCACACCCAGAGCAGCTTCCCCCCTCCCGCTCCCCAAACTCATGAACAGTTAACCCTCACATGACAACACTCTGTGATCAACTTGTCCAAGTCCAGCATTTGCTCCAGAGCCTGTATTGTTGGTGTGAATAGTGATACCGACGGCCCGAGTGCGCTTCTTTTGACTGCAATGCAGATGCCGTGCACGCGCAACACGTGCGCGATGCATTCATAATACACCCGCTTACTGCCGTGATAAACTCCGTAATTCATACTGGGACATTTATCATTTTTTGGCCATTTTTGTTGCGGACGACAATGAACGCCTGCAATTTGTATACTCAATTCATGCACAATTAATCCTCTCCCCAGTGGGACAGGGCCCTAAGCACGCAAGTAGATGTGGATGTGCTCCAAATCCAATTGCACAATGCTCCTTCCACAGACCTTGCACTGCAGATCACAGAGATAGAGCTCTAAATGTTTATCAATTTACACATCTTCTGACAAAATTATAAATACAGGTTATTGGGAATATGTTGGCTGTATGCAGGTTAGTAATTTTCAGCCCCGGAAGCCCCCGGAAGACCCAGGACACGCTGGAAGGACTATGTCTCTTGGCTGGCTTGGGAATGCCTTGGGGTTCCCCCGGAGGAGCTGGGGGAGGTGTGTGTGGATCGGGAGGTCCGGGAGGCTTTGCTTGAGCTGCTGCCCCCGCAACCCAACTCCGGATAAAGAGGAAGAAAATGGATGGATGGATTTATTTATATAGTGCAAAATTGCAATCTGCATAATGTGAAGGCACGCCACATACAGAGTAGGGAGACCTCATGAGTTTTTATAACGTACCCCCAAGAGACGGTACTAGGTGACACTGGCAGGGAAAACTTCCTTTTAAACAGGAAGAAACCTCAAGCAGAACCAGATGTGAAGCATGTCAAATTATTATTCAAAGAGAGACCTAGTGGCAACAGAACTTGTAAGTAGATGAACAGATGCAAGCAGTTCATGCCAAACTTGGTCACCTGCTTAAATAAATACAGACATAGCATTCATTAAGAGGGCCTTCCTCACACTGGCCCCAATAAACACTCAACATCATTTTTACCACTTACCGTACACTCTTTGGGTACTTTCATTTTCCAAACACCACCTTTTGCATTGCTTTCTTCTTCCCTGTCAGAAATTCAACAGCAAACATCAAATATACTGTGCTGCCTTTAGTCTAGTTTCAAATAATATGGATACACTTGTTCATCTTCAAGATAAACTTACCAAAGTGGTTTTCGTTCTCCTCTCATCAGGTGATAGCTACATCTCAGTGGCAAACTGGAGACACTCGGTATGTTGTTGTAAACTCTCCAAAAGTTCTACATAAGGAACACAGAGACAAACAGGTCATGTCACTGAAATGTTGCTTCAACACAAGGAATACAGACAAGTGGCTGGAAAATGGACTTAAAACTTCTTAAACAAAACAAAACTTTAAACAAATCTCATATAACTTTCTTGGAATACGAAGAGTTTGGATATTTCAAGTCCTTTACAAGGTAACTATTAAAACTAAAGAAAAAAGTCAGATATCGGCAATGAGGTCCACTGGCACCCCTGCTTATCTCTGGATAAAGTTGCGTGAAGTGGATGACAGTTGAAAACTCCTCATAAATGGGATGCCGGTCCTTCACAGGTTTCTTCCCCAGCCAATGCCAGTACCCATTTACAGCAGGGTGGACTGAGAAAATGCAGATTAAGTGTATTAACCACGGACACAGAAAGGTAACGTGAACGGAAATCAAACCCAAGTCTGCATATTCGCAGCTCAACTCCTTATCCCACTGATCTACCTGATTTACACTTATTAAAGCTAACAACTAAGTTATTATAATTTAAAAAAATTAATCAGAAACCACAGAGGATCTGTTTAGGAATGAGTCCTACATTTTCATTTCAATAATTCAAAATTCAGTAAGTGTTGTTCTTAACGGTTAAGTGAAACTTGAATTGTTTATGGCTTTATTTCAAATCAAACTATTCTGGTTGGGGGGGGGGGAGGGATAAGACATACCTATTTAACTAATTCTTCAACAACAGCAACAACAAGAACAAAAAAAAATCCATCTGTGTACTTGCTCTAAGGGTTGGTAAGGTCAGACGTTACTTGTGTGAAGCACCTTGAGGCAGCTTTGTTGTGATTTGGCGTGATATAAATTATATAAATGAAATTAACTGAAATGAATTCAAGCATGGTTCCAGTTTCTGATACATGATGATTTACTCCTGATTTCTATTTTATGTCACTGAAATTAAACTAATATATCTGAGTTTTAAAATACTATTTGGACAAAGCAAATAATTTAAAAACATCACTGGAACTTAGGATGTTGATTTTGAAAAAAACATTTCCTGATTTTTTTTAATAGATGAAACATTTAATTGGCAGCTTTATCATGAAAATAATTAATTAGATGTTGAACATAACGTAAAACTCAAGCCAATAAAGACCTTAGTTACAGAATCATACACCGATTAGCAAAATGTTTCCATACCAATATATACTCAACAAAAATATAAACGCAACACTTTTGGTTTTGCTCCCATTTCTCTAAAAAAGATCTAAAACTTTTTCCACATACTCAATATCACCATTTCTCTCAAATATTGTTCACAAACCAGTCTAAATCTGTGATAGTGAGCACTTCTCCTTTGCTGAGATAATCCATCCCACCTCACAGGTGTGCCATATCAAGATGCTGATTAGACACCATGATTAGTGCACAGGTGTGCCTTAGACTGTCCACAATAAAAGGCCACTCTGAAAGGTGCAGTTTTGTTTTATTGGGGGGGGATACCAGTCAGTATCTGGTGTGACCACCATTTGCCTCATGCAGTGCAACACATCTCCTTCGCATCATCCGTGAAGAGAACACCTCTCCAACGTGCCAAACGCCAGCGAATGTGAGCATTTGCCCACTCAAGTCGGTTACGACGACGAACTGGAGTCAGGTCGAGACCCCGATGAGGACGACTAGCATGCAGATGAGCTTCCCTGAGACGGTTTCTGACAGTTTGTGCAGAAATTCTTTGGTTATGCAAACCGACTGTTTCAGCAGCTGTCCGAGTGGCTGGTCTCAGATGATCCTGGAGGTGAACATGCTGGATGTGGAGGTCCTGGGCTGGTGTGGTTACACGTGGTCTGCGGTTGTGAGGCTGGTTGGATGTACTGCCAAATTCTCTGAAACGCCTTTGGAGATGGCTTATGGTAGAGACATGAACCTTCAATACACGAGCAACAGCTCTGGTTGACATTCCTGCTGTCAGCATGCCAATTGCACGCTCCCTCAAATCTTGCGACATCTGTGGCATTGTGCTGTGTGATAAAACTGTACTTTTCAGAGTGGCCTTTTATTGTGGGCAGTCTAAGGCACACCTGTGCACTGTGAGGTGGGATGGATTATCTCAGCAAAGGAGAAGTGCTCACTATCACAGATTTAGACTGGTTTGTGAACAATATTTGAGAGAAATGGTGATATTGAGTATGTGGAAAAAGTTTTAGATCTTTGAGTTCATCTCATACAAAATGGGAGCAAAACCAAAAGTGTTGCGTTTATATTTTTGTTGAGCAGTAGCTCAAAGACATAAACAGATATAGTAATGATTCAGTATGTCAGGCACACAAAATATTCCTCTAAAGGGAAAAAAAACATCCAAGTTACACCGGTATAACAGCTTTCAACTTGTCTGACACTTTTCAACAAGCTGACAGTATACAATGTGTTCTGCACATGTTGCTAATGTGTGGTGATGATATCTTTAATACTGTACACCCCCCCCCCCCCCCCACCAAAAGCCTTGGACAAGAAAGCTTAGTATACATCCCCAAAACATTTTAATAACAGATTATTATGTAGTACTAGGCAAGCTTGGTTTTGGTATATTTGGATAGGTGGAGGTTGCTGTGTGGGGGCGAAATACACCCTGCAAAAACTTTAAATCATCTTACCTGGACGGTGTCCACTGTGTAAATTTTCGTCAGGTTTGACTCACATTCAGCTGCTGTTGTACCTGGAAGGGATCTGATAAAGACAGACAATTATGTTTCGTTAAATTCCACTATCATTTAGGGTTATAACTAGTGATTTTTTTCCCCAAATGTTCTGTTATTTTGTTATAAAATGTTACCACACCCCACAAAAAAATTCTTAATTTCCCAGAAGTCTTACAAATAATTTCTTTTGCCTGAAATATAGTCAAAAAGCCAAATATAGTTTACAATTATATAAAAAAACAGCTGCATATCTTTAGTAGAAATACTACAATTATGTTACTGCACAGTTTTGATTGCTATATCAGATTAAAAAGATTAATCACTTTTTGAAAATTTTTCTAACAATTTCCTGCCAATAGACTATTAACTGCAGTATTATACGTATAAACAGCCTATGTCAAATATTTCAAGTCCATTCCGGCATGTTGCAAATACACTTTCGTCAGTGCGACATTACTCAGCCATGTGTCACTGCACTGATCTCAGAGCAGACACACTGAAGAGGGTGATCAGATGACAAATAAGCTTGTAAACAACTAACAGTATTGACCTGAGAATCACAGAATATTTATTTTTGTTTAATGCCAAACAATTAATGAATGATAATTAAAAAACAGTAATGAGAAATGGCAATTCTAATGTACACCATTTAAATTTAATCTGGCAGGAAAACATACCAGCAAGACACACATCCAGGATGACTCAGCTAAAATAGAAGAAAAGTGGTCTGTCATAAAAGGCTAGATCTGACTGAACAAAGTGTCCATTAGTCCAGACCTGTGATGGTTCCTGTCCACCTACATGTCCGTACTACTTCCATCTTACTTGTATATGTACATCGTGTGTCTGTGAGTTCGAAGTCTGTAGCCGACACAGGTTAATGCTCAGGAAAGAGTCGGGGCCAGAGTGATCTCACTGTATTTACCAGTTCACTGGAAGTTCCATCAATCAATGCTACTGTTACGATTGTGACTTGTGTTGTCTTTGTGTGTACATGTTTCAAGCATATCCTCTTTTAATGTAGTGAATTACAAAGTAACAGCATTTGTTGCTTTTAAGATATTGCTTATACATAAGCAATAGCTAGTGTAAGCAACTGTGTTACCAGGACAAGGAAAAATACAAATCTGGTACAGGGCAATCTAATTATGTAACACTTGGACAAAAGCACCTGCCACGTGATACGTTTGCCAATGAGACGTGAGATAAGAATAGCCAGCATGGGGTCAAAGCCTCACTATGTACATAACACAGAAAGATACAAACATTCATAGCAACAGCCTTAAAAGTACTGCTAGTGATATGGCACTATATACAAACCATGACTTGCTATTAGCACACCACCTATTGCTATTTAAACTACCCAACGTCATGATTTATGCACAATCCTTAAACCTAAGTTTTGATCTTGGAAATCATAAGTTGCGTCTTGTACAGCTTCAATACCATGATGTCCTTCTTTATCTTGCAATAATCACAGTGGTTTGTTATTGGATGGCATATGATTCTGGTGGGTTGTTATTGGATGGCGTACGATTCTGGCGTGTTGTTGTTGGACAGCATACAATTCCGACGGGTTGTTATTGGAAGCCACACGATTCTGACGGTTTGATATTGGATAGCGTATAATTCCAACAGTTTGATACTGGATCGTGTACAATTCCGGCATGTTCTTGTTGGATAGCATAGGATTCCGGCGGGTTGTTACTGGAAGCCGTATGATTCAGACGGTTTGTTATTGGATAGAGTACGACTCCGGTGGGTTGTTAAGGTGCGGTTACACATAACCAAGATGCGTTTCTTACATTCCTGACATTCTTAATGTGACTTCATGCATCTGAATAGGTTTCTTAATAGTGCGTGTTGGTGCGTGATATTCCTGATATTCGTGGAGCATGTTTTTGCCTGTCAAAAAATCTTCCACGAATGTCACACACCACCCTCATTTCGTCTCACATCGTGGAGGTCACGTCACGTCGTGAGTATTGATCCTTAATAGAACGTGTCAATGTTCGTATTGGTTCCTGTGATGGTTCTTGGAGCCCAAACTGTCACGCGTTATTATGAAGTGACACGGAAACTGTCAAGTTTTGACACGACTTGTAACACGACGTCACATTTCACTGCTCGCCACGACAAATCAGTTTTCTGTCATGTGCGCACAATTAAACTCTGCTCCAAATGTCGTTCCACAGTTCCTGCTGAAGCTCCTCAGGATGCTCCTGCAGGTGTTCCACCTGCTGTTGCAACCGATGAGCAGGAGAATGAGTGTGAGCAACCAGAGGAGCGAGAGGAGACTCACGTGCAGCCAGACATCTCTGCACCTCCTCCAGTCCGGCGGAGGAAGAAGCGTGCGCACAATTAAACCCTGCTGCACCGCATTCAGTTTGATTGCTGACACCAAGTCGGCTAAAAGTCTAATTTCAGTGCTCTTCAGCGCGCTCCTGCAGGTGTTCCACCTGCTGCATGTGCCTGATGTTTGGGAAAATGGGCGAGACGAGAGCCGCATGAAGCCACACATCTGGCTCTGTCCGTCTCCTCCTCCTCCTCTCTGCGCCACTCCACTCCGCACAGAGCCCAACTACGCATGCAGTCACAAAGTTCTTCTGAAAAACTGGAGCAATCTGAATTTGGTTGGATGAATATGGGTGTGTGTGTGGAGACAATTCACCTCGTTCATAACGTGACAGAACTTAACGATGCGCTGTTACGCGCAACAACACGGAACACTATTCTTGACCGTGCATAATGGTTCCTGATAATTCTCCAGCAACACGTGCCGTTAATCGTAACGCGTGTAACAGGTTGCAGCAGTTCCTGAGGACACCTGACGCCTCTGCCTCGAATCATCACATTCGTGATCAGCGGCCAAGAATGTGTACTTCGTGGCATTCGTGACTTGTCGTCGTTATGTGTAAATGCAGCATTATTGGAAGGTGTATGATTCCGATGGTTTGTTATTGGAAGCCTTACGATTGCGGCGGTTTGATATTGGATGCCATACGATTGTGGCGGTTTGATATTGGATGCCATACGATTGTGGCGGTTTGATATTGGATGCCATACGATTGTGGCGGTTTGATATTGGATGCCGTACGATTGTGGCGGTTTGATATTGGATGCCGTACAATTGTGGCGGTTTGATATTGGATGCCGTACAATTGTGGCAGTTTGATATTGGATGCCGTACAATTGTGGCGGTTTGTTATTGGATGCCATATGATTGCAATGGTTTGTTACTGGATGCAGTACACATTGTCAGAATACAGTATATCAATAGCCACTTCAAAATTTTAACCAACATCAGAAATTCCAAACAATTACAACAAAAAGCACAATAACTAAACAAAATACAAATTAAGTGTTCAGTCATTATCTACCAAATCTGAGCTGATCACTATTGACATGCCCTGTTTAAAATCCTTCCAAGTGGAGGATTTGTATATGTAGGTCAGAGAGAACAAAATAAGCAGAAAAGCTACATTTTCTTAACATTAGCAGTACAAAGTACATCCAAGTCCGACAAGGCCACTTCTAAAAGGTTTATCTGGTAGCTGGTGGTTTCTGCTCTTGATTACCTGTCCAACCAGAAGGTCCATGGAGAATGTAAAGGCAGAATGTGGTCTTCATTCAACTCTGTGTCTTCTTTAATGTGAAGATTGTGTTCTAATGTGTTGAGCGCCACAGCTGCTGGCACTGCCATCGTTTACAAAGAAACCCACAGCCCTCTGGACAAATGTAGCCCGCACAAGCCGCTATGATTATAAATAGGTTGTTGTGGTATAATTAACCCCGATCAGACGCTGACTCACTGGACGTTTCACAACAACAGAAGAAAAACAACAACAACAAAACCAAACCTCAACAACACGTTCGGTGACACCTACAACCTTCACAAAGTGATATAAAAGCCGACTTAGTAAAAGCGAAATTCACAAATGCACTATCAACAAACAGTAACTGCTAATTTTAGAAAAGCGAACTCATCTCAAGTGCTGTGAGAGATTTCTGTCTCTGTCGCAGGGCTTCCGCAAATGTGACGTCACTCTTCACGCATGCGCAGTTGAGATGCTAGCGGCTAACAAGCAAGCATTTCCTGTTTGAGCGATGGACGTCGACGTTTTATTGGAAGCGTGTCAAGGTATTATTTAGATTTTTTTTATTGTTAAACTAGTTAATACATTCGTTGTAGGTGTTATATAATACTTTTGAAAAATAATGTTTGTGAGCTCACCGTTATGTTGCTGTAACTGGGCTTATCAAAGTAGCGTTTTGTTCGACCTTAAAGTTTATATTTTATTGTTCTCTCTCCATAGGGCAAAAGTTCTTTTTAATGCAACATTCTGACTTGCTTATTCTCAAATTTGTTATGTGTCTCAAGCAGAAACTGGTTGTTGTGTTTACCTCACAGCAGGTTCGTCGCACATTCACAAACACATTGCTCGTGATTTTCAAGTCTCGCATCACATCTCCTGCAGCAATGATGATAGTGAAGCCACTTTCAACAAAAGACATGTCAAAAAAAAAAGTGCAAACTCGTGTTGAGTTGGGTTTGGACTTATTATAGCAAAAGCATTCAAACAAGTGGTGCTTACATGACAGCATTTTCCAGTAAATGATAATTGGACTGTCTTTATATAGCGCTTTTCCATCTGAAGATCAAAGCGCTTTATATTGATGTCTTCCGTTCTCTCTCTCACACACACACACACACACACTGTGATGTCAGGGTGCTGCCATGTAAAATGCACACCGGGAGCAACTTGATCTTATTGATCTGTCACACATTTTGTTTTGGATAGATCAGTGGGTGATTTCACACATACATACAAGTGGGGTAAAAAAGTATTTAGTCAACACCTGATTGTGCAAGATCTTCTACTTAGAAAGATGAGAGAGGTATGTAATTTTCAACATGGGTACACTTTAACTATGAGAGATGAAATGAGAGAAAAAAAAAATCCAGGAAATCACATTGTGGGATTTTTATAGAATTTAATTAAACCATGGTGGAAAATAAGTATTTGGTCACCCACAAACAAGCAAGATTTCTGGCTCTCACAGACCTGTAACTTCTTTAAGAAGCTCTTCTGTCCTCCACCTGTTACCTGTATTAATGGCATCTGTTGGAACTCCTTATCTGTATAAAAGACACCTATCCACAGGCTCAAACAGTCAGACTCCAAACTCAACCATGGCCAAGACCAAAGAACTCTTGAAGGACACCAGGAAGAAAATTGTAGATGTGCAGCAGGCTGGGAAGAGTGAATCTACAATAGTCATGCAGGTTGGTGTGAATAAATGAACTGTGGGAGCAATTGTAAGAAAATGGAAGACATACAAGACCATTGATAATCTCCCTCAATCTGGGGCTCCACGCAAGATGTCGTCACATGGGGTCAAAATGATCATGAGAACGGTGAACAAAAATCCCAGAACTACACGGAGGGACCTGATGAATGACCTGCAGAGAGCTGGGACCAAAGTAACAAAGGGTACACACTACGCAGAGAGGGACTCAAATCCTGCAGTGCCAGGTGTGTCCCCCTGCTTAAGCCAGTATGTGTCCAGGCCCGTCTGAAGTTTGCCAGAGAGCATATGGATGATCCAGAAGAGGATTGGGAGAATATCATGTGGTCAGATGAAACCAAACTAGAACATTTTGGTAAAAACTCAACTCGTGTTTGGAGGAAGAAGAATGCTGAGTTGCATTCCAAGAACACTATATCTACTGTGAAGCATGGGGGTGGAAACATCATGCTTTGGGGCTGTTTTTCTGCAAAGGGGAGAGGATGACTGGTCCGTGTTAAGGGAAGAATGAACGTGGCCATGTATCGTGAGATTTTAAGCCAAAACTTCCTTCCATCAGTGAGACCATTGAAGATGCAATGTGGCTGGGTCTTCCAGCATGACAATGATCCCAAACACACCGCTCGGGCAACGAAGGAGTGACTCCGTAAAAAGCATTTCAAGGTCCTGGAGTGGCCAAGCCAGTCTCCAGGCCTCAACCCCATAGAAAATTTGTAGATGGAGTTGAAAGTCCGTGTTGCCCAGTGACAGCCCCAAAACATCACTGCTCTAGAGGAGATCTGCATGGAGGAATGGGCCAAAATACCAGCTACAGTGTGTGCAACCCTGGTGAAGACTTACAGGAAACGTTTGACCTCTGTCATTGCCAACAAAGATTTTGTTGCAAAGTATTGAGTTGAACTTTTTTTATTGACCAAATACTTATTTTTGACCATAATTTACAAATAAATTCTTTAAAAATCCTACAATGTGATTTCCTGGATTTTTTTTCTCATTTTGTCTCTCACAGTTGAAGTGTACCTATGTTGAAAATTACAGACCCCTCTCATCTTTCTAAGTAGGAGAACTTGCACAATCAGGGACTGACTAAATACTTTTTGCCCCACTGTACCTTGTTTGGTTTTGACTTTCAGACTTTTCAGTTATGTCCAAACCAAAATAGCAGATGTAAAAGTTGACTCGTACCATGGTCAGGCCCAAAGGATCAAAATTTGGTGCAACTGAAAGAGGTGGTCTCGGTCCAAATCAACGTGAACCATGGTCTGTTGTGTTTGCAGTGTGGAAACACTTTTAGGGCCTGATGTTGCAAAAAACAGTGTAAGGAAAATTGGTGGGGAATAATACAGTGAGGCTTATTAATTTACTCAATTAAAACCAAGTGACTCTGTGCTGCTGTCCATCTTTTCTCCTCGTTAAAGATAAAACAGCCATGTTTCTGTGTAGGCTCTCAGTTGTCCAGGTGGTTTCCATAGTAGAGAAGCTTGAATCTTCGACTGGACTGGGTTGCTTGTCGCGAGGACGTTTCGCTTCAAATCGCAGAAGCTTCCTCAGCTAAAATTCTTGCTCTGGTGGTCTGACTTCTGTCTTGACTCTTGTAGAGAAGAATAATCAAGAAGTCACAAAAGCTGGAGTTTTAAACCTAACCAGACCCCTCCTACCGAGAGGCAGACTGCTATAGGCCAGTGACTAAACAATAGCTCTAATTAGTACCTATTGTGCTCTAGTTAGCACCCTCCTAATGACAGGGCAGCTGTCCCTCCGAATGATGGGACGGACCCTCTCTTGATGGCTCCCTTGATGACTCTGCTGATGACATGAATGACTCATTACCATGAACAAAAGACTGAAACTGCTTTGACCTGAGTACCCCATTGAAAACAGGGGATAAAGTGTGTCTCAGACCCCCTCCCCGGTTAAGGCTGGGTTTCATACGTTTCAAAAAGAATGCCTCCTTGACCCCTCTCTCAAACCATTTCTTCTCTCTGGGTAATATTTTAACTTGTCCTCAAATGTGTGGTTAGTGTCTTTAAGGTGGAGATGAACTGCAGACTGAGGTCCACTGGCGCCCTCTCTGCGGTGCTGGTATAGCCTTTTTATGTAAAGGTTGCTTAGTCTCACCTATGTAGTGTTCGTTACAGTTTTCCTGACATCTGATAGAATACACTACATTGCTCTGTTTGTAACTAGGGATCCTGTCCTTAGGGTGAACTCATTTCTTCAGACAGCACAAAATCCCAGTTTACTTTAAACCGGTTAACACCTTGAGACAGAAAATAGTTCAAATTAGTTCACAGGGGGTCTGAGACACGATTTATCCCCTGTTTACAATGGGGTACTCAGGTCAAAGCAGTTTCAGTCTTTTGTTCATGGTAATGAGTCATTCATGTCATCAGCAGAGTCATCAAGGGAGCCATCAAGAGAGGGTCCGTCCCATCATTCGGAGGGACAGCTGCCCTGTCATTAGGAGGGTGCTAACTAGAGCACAATAGGTACTAATTAGAGCTATTGTTTAGGAGCTTGGTTCGCATTGCTGGTAGTAAGTCAAACCTGTTTCCAGTGCACGTTGGCCTCCGCCAGGGCTGCCCTTTGTCACCGGTTCTGTTCATTATTTTTATGGACAGAATTTCTAGGTGCAGCCAGGGTGTAGAGGGAGTCTGGTTTGGGAACCACAGAATCTCGTCTCTGCTGTTTGCGGATGATGTGGTTCTGTTGGCTTCGTCAAATCAGGACCTTCAGCGTGCACTGGGGCGGTTTGCAGCCGAGTGTGAGGTGTCCGGGATGAAAATCAGCACCTCCAAATCCGAGGCCATGGTTCTCGACCGGAAAAAGGTGCTTTGCCCTCTTCAGATCAGTGGAGTGTCCTTGCCTCAAGTGGAGGAGTTTAAGTATCTCAGGGTCTTGTTCACGAGTGAGGGACAGATGGAGCATGAGATCGATAGACGGATCGGTGCAGCGTCTGCAGTGATGCGGTCGCTGTATCAGACCGTCGTGGTGAAGAGAGAGCTGAGTAGGGGGGCAAAGCTCTCGATTTACCGATCGATCTACGTTCCGATCCTCACGTATGGTCATGAGATTTGGCTCATGACCGAAAGAACGAGATCGCGGGTACAAGCGGCCGAGATGAGTTTCCTCCGCAGGGTGGCTGGGCGCTCCCTTAGAGATAGGGTGAGGAGCTCGGTCACTCGGGAGGAGCTCAGAGTCGAGCCGCTGCTCCTCCACATCGAAAGGAGTCAGTTGAGGTGGCTCGGGCATCTTTTCCGGATGCCCCCTGGACGCCTCGCTGGAGAGGTGTTCCGGGCACGTCCCATTGGGAGGAGGCCCCGGGGAAGACCCAGGACACACTGGAAGGATTACATCTCTCGGCTGGCTTGGGAATGCCTTGGGGTTCCCCCGGAGGAGCTGGGGGAGGTGTGTGTGGATCGGGAGGTCTGGGTGGCTTTGCTTGAGCTGCTGCCCCTGCGACCCGACTCTGGATAAAGCGGAAGAAAATGGATGGATGGATGGATGGATATTCTACCAGATCCAAAAATTTCAGTATTTTAGATTCAAGAAACAGGTGATTTGTGTGGCTCCTGAAGCTGACATTATGCATAATCCTAATGGCTCTTTTTTGAAGACATACCCAGGGCTGTAAAGCCATTTTATACTTGTTCCCCCACACTTCAGCACAGTAACTTAAATAGGGTAATACCAATGAACAGTACAATAAATGTAATGATTTTTTTGTCAAGCACATATCTTGCTTTAGTTAACACTCTGATGCTTTTTGCAAGTTTAGATTGCACATATTTGATGTGTGCTTTCCAAGAAAGCTTTTCATTGACCAATACTTCTAAGCACTTTATTTCTTTAACCCACTCTATATCTATCAGGAGTGCTTCAACTTTTCTGTTTTTGCAATGTTAATCTAGAGGCCCATTTTGAAGAGCACCCTATATTTTCACTGCAATAGATATTTCCTAACCCAGAGAAGAGTTGATCCTGTCTTTATAAATAATTTTGTGTTGAGTGTCATTGGAAATGTAATCCTGCCAATAAATGCCCAAAATTGTGGATTTTTTTGTTCAATGTAGTAACTTAATTTTTTGTGATTAGTAGCACAACTGTAGGCGTAAGCATCAGTAAGTGAATTGGTTTGCAACATTACTGTCTTTGATGCCATGATAAACTGAAGCATTTTCAGCTTTGATTATTTTTTTCTGCTTTTTGTCTTAATATGGATAGATACAGATGAGGACCAGCGAACCTCCAGTTGGTATCTTTTAACATAATAATTTGCATTTATTTTTTTTATGTATTATATAAACCATAAGGATGGCAGGGGAACATGTCTGGGCACATGTAAAGTAGGCCTTTTGTTTACACAAGATTTATGAAGACTTGTTGCTAATCAGAGGGTCCTTTGGCTACTATGGCCACTGTTGCTTTTCATAGAGTTTGTAAGAAGGTGTTCACATCTGGCTAGACTGATGATGATGGCTATTGTTATTTTATTTATTTATTTGCTGATTCAGCTTCAGTGTTAAAAAGGATTTCAACAATATTGGTGATGCTAGTTGTGAGACTAACTAAGTAGACTAGAGCTAAGTATATTTCTTGGTAATTTTTAGCACCCCGTTCACGATCCAGCGTCTCTGTGAACTGCTTGTGAACCCCAAAAGATACTACACAGAACCAGACAAGTTCCTCAGGGGTTTGGAGAAGGTGAGCATTCATCAATGCTTTGTATGAAATTAGCTTAGCATCAAAGATTTACAGTGTTCTTTGTGAACAGTCAGTTCTTACTTCCACAGATTATGTGTCACAGAGGTTTTTAAACCTTGTCCTTTCCTTGAAAAACCTTAGAGGATCCAGGAGGATGTCTATGATGAACTGGGATACTCCTTCAATGTGCTGTGGTCTTGTTTTAACCATGGCAGTATTTTCAAGATGTTTGAAAAATACTTTTTTTTTTCTGTCTTGAACTTTGACATAATTTGATAATCCCTTGGATTTCTGTGTGTAACATCGTACATTCAGTGACATATCTGGGAGGTTTTCCAGAAGTGAAAATGTTGTGCTGTGGTTAGGCTTCATTTGATTTTGAACACATCACGTGGTACAATTATTACTGTTTTATTATTATTATTACTATCATTATTATTATTATTATTATTACAGTTATTACTGTTCATGCATTACAGAATGTAATGGTGGTCAGCTGTGTGTATCCTACACTGGAGTAAGTACATGAGTTGTTAATATTTTAATTGTTTACAGGCAAGAGTTTTAGTGTTGAAATGCATGTCAGCTGAATTAGCATACAAAGATACAATAAATGTTGTGTGTTTGTGTTTTGACGGAAAAATGTGGCAACAAGTGTAAAGGGAATGAATGGAATGTTTCCTGGTAATTCTTCATTATATTCAGGCAGGTAGGTGCATTACTTGTCAACTTGCTGCCTCAGATATAAAATGTCATCAAAGTGTTTTGTCTTACATGTCATTTTGTAATCTTGCTGTTTCTCATGTTTAGGTATGAGGTGGTTTGGCGTGCTTGAGAATTCTAATTTTAACTGTTCTTCTGCAGTGAAACTGTGAATGGATCAGGTACTCCAGAACCTCTTGGCAGACCAAAGCTGTTATTGTCTGCTTCGCTTTCAGCTAACGGCCTTCCTGACTGCACAGCCAGAGAAAACCCACTGCAAACCACAGAGGAATTGGCCAAACACTGTATAAGGTTATTTATATATCTATCCATGCATCCATTTCATGGTCTTTAGCAGTGTGGCCATATTTCACCAAAGCAAAATATGGTAAAAGTGGAGTGTTATTTTTTTTTTATTATTATTATTTTTTTTAACAGCAAAAATGTTGTTGAATGGGCAGGTGGGTTAGTCCATTCCTGGCAGTAATTTAAAAACAATAAATGCTGTCATCTTGTGAATTGCTATATTTATATTATTTAATATGTTTTGCTCAGTTCTAACCCCAGCCAGACCAGACAATCACTAAGGGCCTTTGGGCAAGGTCCTTAATGCTGGAGTTGCTCCTGGAGTGTAATGAGCACCTTGCATGGCAGCACCCTGACATTGGTGTGTGTGTGTGTGAGTGAGTGAGAATGGGTGAATGAGAGGCGTCATTGTAAAATGCTTTGAGCTTCTGATTCAGATGGAAAGGCACTATATAAATGGAATCCATTTACCATTTATATTAAAAGAGCACATATTAAGGATGAAGTGATTAGCTGGTAGTTAACTTTCAAGAAGTAGAGATGGATCCATTGCAGGGGTCACCAGCCGTGTTTCTGGAGGGCACCTGCAATTTCAATTTTCAATCAATCAAGTTTATTTATAGAGTCCTTTACAACACTCAAAAGTGACCAAAGTGCTTTACAACAAAATTTAAAAACAAAATGTAATAAAAACAAATATCCAACAATAAGACCATTACAGAAACAGTTATATAAAAAATGCATAAAAACAATTAATAGCATAAAGTAAAATGCCATCATGCTACTGAGTGTTAAAAGCCAGCCTGAACAAATGCGTCTTGAGCCTGGACTTAAAAAGCTCTAAGTCAGAGATGATTCTCATTTCAGGGGGCAATTTAATCCAAAGTTTGGGCCCAGCAACAGAGAAGGCCAGATCACCCCAGTCTTTAGACCTGGACCTGGGCACCTCTAGTAAAAGCTGATTTACAGACCTCAAAGACCTGTTTGAGACACGAGGATGCAAAAGCTCAGTCAAATAAGGTGGGGCCAGGCCATTAAGGGCTTTAAAGACAAACATCAAAATTTTAAAATCAACCCTAAAAGAGACTGGAAGCCAGTGCAAATTAAAAAGAACTGGGGTGATGTGCTGACGTCTTGATAGGTTTGTTAAAAATCGGGCTGCAGCGTTTTGCACCAGCTGGAGACGACTCAGAGATGTCTGAGGAACTCCGACATAAAGGGCATTACAATAGTCAATTCTAGAGCTAATAAAAACGTGGATAGTTTTTTCAAGATCAGTGTGGTTTAAAACCTTAGGTAAAAGACGCAACTGATAGAAACTTGTTCTTACCATGCTGTCAATTTGTTTATCAAATCTAAAAGAATTGTCAAATACCACCCCAAGATTTCTTACTATAGGTTTCAAAGATGCAGACAACAAACCAGAACCTAGAAGAGCAGGGTCATCAAACAAAATGTAATCAGTTTTGTCCTCGTTCAAATGAAGAAAGTTTTGCTGTAACCACAACTTTATATCAGCCGTGCAGTCTGACAAACGTTTGATAGCGTCATTTGTATTTGAAGAGACTGGTCATCTGCATAGCAGTGAAAAGACATGTCTCTCCATAATGGAGCCCAGTGGTAACATATAGAGACAAAACAAAATGGGGCCCAAAATGGAACCCTGGGGTACTCCACAAGACAAGGTTACAGCAGAGGAGGACAAGTCACCTATCATGACAGAAAATGTTCTGTTCATTAGATAGGAACTAAACCACAAATTATATAGCACCAAATCACAACAGAGTTGCCTCAAGGCGCTTCACACAAGTAAGGTCTAACCTTACTAACCCCCAGAACAGCAGTGATAAAGAAAAACTCCCTCTGAGGAAGAAACCTCAAGCAGACCAGACTCAAAGGGGTGACCCTCTGCTTGGGGCCATGCTATGGACACAAAGTACAGAATAATTCACAAAACGAATATACAGGAAATGCAGTTGGTGCACAGGAAAGGAGGGTCTCCAGCACAAAAACCTCACCCATCTCTGGATGGAGCCGCACCTTAAACAGAGAGAAAAAACAGAATCAGGCATCAGAAAGACAGGAAATACAGTATAATTTGCCAGCATTAAACAACAAGAAAAATGGAAAATACTAAGGTGATCACCGGCCAGTAGCCGTAAGCTTCACTAAAAGACCCAGAATTTAGGTAAAGTTGAGGCCACGGCATGCTCCGTTTCCTAGTAAAATGAATTAAAAGAGTAAAAAGTGTAAAACAATACTATACCAGAATGCTAGCTATACGAAAGGGAAAATAAGTGTGTCTTAAGTCTGGACTTGAAAGTCTCCACAGAATCTGACCGTTTTATTGACGCAGGGAGATCATCCCACAGAACAGGGGCATGATAAGAGAAAGCTCTATGACCCGCAGACTTCTTAATCATCCTAGGGACACAAAGTAGTCCTGCACCCTGAGAACGCAAAGCCCGGGGTGGTACGTAGGGTTTAATTAGGTCAGCTAAGTAGGGAGGTGCCAGTCCGTGAACAATTTTATAGACTAGTAGCAGAACCTTAAAATCTGATCTCACTGGAACAGGAAGCCAGTGAAGGGATGCCAAAATGGGTGTAATGTGATCGAACTTTCTGCTTTGTGTCAAAAGTCTGGCTGCAGAATTTTAAACCAATTGGAGACCCCAAATGCTGGACTGTGGTAAACCAGAAAATAGAACATTGCAGTAGTCCAATCTAGAAGAGATAAATGCATGGATCAGGGTCTCAGCATCAGCCATAGACAGGATTGACGAATCTTCGCTATATGTTGCAGGTGGAAGAAAGCAGTCCTCATAACATTTCTCATGTGGAGGACAATGTAGGATCAAAAATTACCCGAAGGTTCCTTACTTTGTCAGTGTGATGTATGACACACGAGCCTAGGCTGAGCGTCAACTGCTCAAATTGATGCCGGTGTCTCACTAGACCAAGAACCATCATTTCAGTCTTATCAGAGTTTAAAAGTAGGAAGTTTCTAGACATCCAACTTCTCACTGATGCAAGGCAATCTTCTAAGGATTTTATGTGAATGAGATTACCAGCAGTTATCGGCATGTATAACTGAGTATCATCAGCATAGCAGTGAAAGGTAATCCCAAAACGCTGCAATATGTGCCCAAGGGGTGCTGTATAAAGGGAGAAAAGCAGGGGGCCTAAGATGGACCCCCGTGGAACCCCAAATTTCATGCCACTAAGGTTAGAGGTAGTGTTACTGTACAAAAAACAGTGAGAAGGACTGGTCAATATGACGTCAACCACAAAAAACAGTGAGAAGGACTGGTCAATATGACGTCAACCATGCAAGGGCACTCCCAGTAATCCCAAAATGATTTTCCAGCTTATCAAGTAGAATATGATGATCCACTGTATCAAATGCAGCACTGAGATCTAACAGCACCAGAACCGTAGTGGTGTCCAAATCCATTGCAAGTAGAAGATCATTCACCACTTAAGTGAGAGCTATCTCTGACCTGCCCTGCATGTTTTCTATCTTTCCCTGTTCTACTCCCAGGTAATTAACTTTATCAGGTGTGCTCAGCCAATCAAGAGCTGAAAAACACCACTTTAAAAAATTCAAGTGTGACTTGAGTAGGTAGATGTGGAAAACATGCAGGGCAGGTGCTCTTCAGGAACAGGGTTGGTGAGCCCTGCCATAAACCATACACCAGGGGTTGGTGACCCCTGATTTATTGTCTACCTTGGTGGTTACCATCAAGGACCCTGTGCGGTACTGTGGTGTGGTGGTCACAATGATCCCAGTGCATGCTACTAGATTTGACGTGGCTTTGATGCACTAGATCAGTTGCAAAAGTAACTGTTTTGCTTTAAAATACCATTGACGTGTCTGCCACCTGCTGAGCATGCCAACCTGCCGGATTGTTTAGGAATGTGCATCCATTTCATCGTTAAAGGCTATAGTCAGTGCAGGGTCTGTATGTGCACATGCACATCCCATTGCTTTTGTTACATGTACAAATGTCCATTGTGAGGATGGTGTGAAAGGAATCCTGTAGAGCTGGTGATTATTGATGCCAAAACACTTTCTACACAAAGAGTCTTCTGTCTTCCCCATTTTTAGAAAATTTACACTTTGCTTTACTGTTTATTTTTGTCAGGAGTAGGTGTGTGATTTACTCAACTAATTACTTGCAATTCTTTCTTTACTCCAGTGATTCCTCACTCTCCCAAGGTGAAAGTAATTTAAGCATTGGTCTAAAGAACAAACATGGAAATGAGGATTCTGAAGTTGACAAGCACGAGGTCAAGAGGCTTAAGTCTGACAAAGATGGTGGTGAAATGGAGAGTGAAGAGAAGGAATTGTCTTCTTTTAAATGGGTTGAGAGACTGGCGATACCGGAGCATTTAAAGGACTCTTGTGGTACGTCTTTTGGCTTGGCTATGGCAGATAATTGGTAAATGCTGCTTGTAGACTTGGAAGTGTTTTGCACCATGGGTATCAGTCCAAGAGTTTTAGTGTAACAAAAGGAAATTTTGCAGAACGATCTAATATTTTCAGGATAGGTCCAGAAAAAAGGTGTAAACTCACATACTAGAAGTATCCAGAAATCCCCCTGACAACTTTTTCAGAATCCAAGATGGTATCCAAAATGGCCGTCATGTCACTTGTTTTTATCTATCTTTGCTTCTGCAAAGACTAAAAGCTTAACTGAAATGACTAAGTGTACATATTAATGCATGAGAAACTACAATGACATGTAGATGTTTTGCTTATTGGAGATGTCAGAAACTGATAATGACCGTATTATAATCAAATTCAAAAGCCTGTGTGTGTGTAAAGACATTTTTGCTTCTCAAAAGTGAGAGCGTATGTGTTTTAAGGTCAGAGAAACTATGCAGTCATTTCAACTTTTGGTGTTGTCAGAAACTAATTAGATGATGTCTATATTTGAATCCAAGTGGCTGCAGTTTTATTTCTTTAAATAAACTTGCCTATTGATAGGTCAGAGATGTCGCCATTGAGTATAAATTTTTATGACATGCTCCAGGTACCATTTCCCTCAGTCTTCACCTTGAAGTTATGTAAATAAATATGTTGAACCCTCGTAAGGTTGTGCCACTACTGTTGCACATCATCATCATCCACTATTGCTTATAAAACATATTTAGACACATAAATCAGGTTCCTTACCTTTCCAGAAGCAAAGATAGACTGTAAAAAACAAACAACAAAAAAGAGTTTGATTTTGAAAAAGCCACAAGCAAGGGATTTTAGTGTGTGATTCTCCACTTTTCTGCACCTGTCCATAAAATTTTTGCTTTTTTTTTTTTGCAAAATTTTCATCATCAGCTCATGATCTTGGCCTATACTTGCGATCTCTCAATTCAGTCTAGTTATACAGTGCCAAATCGCAGCATAAAGTCCCCCAAGGGGCCGCACAAGAGTAAGGTCTAAACTTACACACCCTCTGAGCATGCACATTGACAACAGTGGTAAGAAAAAACTCCCTTAGGAAGAAACCTCAAGCAGACCAGAATCAGTCAGTGAGCATCTGCTTTAGTCATGCTAACAATTCTGAAGAGATTCTTTGTAAATCAGAATGTAACAAAGTGTTATCTGCTCTGCTTTTCAGAGTCCAGCAGCATGCTGACAGACACGTCTGAGGGGATGACTGCCTTGCGACTGAAGAACGACAGCACTGAGGACCGTCCTGATCAACCTGCACAGCCTGAGACAAGTACAGACTTTGAACAGGACAGCACTAATACTGAGACAAGCCACAAGCGTGTCCAATCTTCAAAGTAGTTGTTCAGGTGGCCTGTCAGTAGAACATGCCGCTGACAATTGAAACATCACAGAAACTTTACTTGATCCTATGGAACAAGACTAACTGCAAGTGTAGCCAAATGACTGTTATGATACTATGTGATACCAGTAGCACTGTGGACTTGAGACCCAGAGGAACTCCTCACAGGAGGAGATTTTTATTCCCTTCATTTGCAGCCATTTCAGACCACACATCCATCGGTCTTTAAACTGGAAAGAGGCAATTTATAGATGATTATGAAGACATCTTTTTCCACTCCTCAATAATAATCCCCCCCGACTTTTATACATTTATAAACCAGCCTTTATTTTTGTATGTCCAAAATAATAATTTTGATATTGTAATATCTTTGGCTGAAGCATAGCTGTTTTGATTGTCTTATATTTGAGATCTGGGTAGCAGTGTTGCCTCACAGCAAAAAGGTCATGGGATCGATTCCCACACGTGGCCTTTCTGTGTGGAGTTGTTCTCCCTGTGTTTGCATGGGTTCCCCAAGAGAGCCAGGCAGACAGAAAGTTAATTTGGCTTAAAGCTGCAGTGTACAGGATTTAGGAGTGATTATTAGCAGAAATGGATCATTATCATAGAATCTGAAAAATATTGTTGTTTTTTTTTATCACTTTGGTTGCTGCTACAGATATTTGGGAATTTAAAAAAAATACAATACTGATATCTGCTGATATAGGCATAAAAAAATGTCATTGTTCCTAACAGTTTATTATAAATCCTTAATGATGAAGAAATGTAATGGTGATTTACAGTGTAAACATGAACTTTATTGTAAATAACTATAAATATAACAACCATACAATGTACCTCACTCTGCCTTCACTTGGCTTGGCAGTCGCTGTGTCACATCACTCATAAAATAGATTTCTCATCTGTCTTGGGGGACCTTGTTGTTGCGTAGTGACCACTTGTGTGGTGTTGTTACAAAATGCCCACTGTGATTAAAAAAAATGAATGGCAGCTGGTTGCTTTGCCTCTGTCTCTTGTTGCTAATGTGACCAAGGGATGATGGGAGTCTCGGCCATGCTTGATGGCATTATCAATGATGCGGTTGGCGTGTCCTCTGCTCAGCAAATTATGTAATGACACTATTTCTGACAGTCAAAGTGTTTTTCTGCATTGTTTAATCAGTAAAATATCTCCAAAAATAATGTTGATACCGTGATGGTTGTGAAAGGTTCATATCGGCTGATATTATTGGCCGTCTGATATATTGGTCAGTCTTTCGAACATGACATTCTTAACCATCTGGGCATTGGTGTATATTTCCCCGCAACAACCAATCAGTGTGTTTTTCCTAAGCTTAAAATGAGCCCTTCATATCTACACGGAAGTTGGCCCCTTCATGGAGCCCATTATGTTGATACAGTAGCCTAAAATGTTTACTCCACATTTTCCAGCCTGTAAGTCTGACGACGAAGACTCAGTAGTTGCTCTGTTTGCTGGTTGATAGTGCAGCTTGACAACTTCAAGTACCCTAATTTTTTGTGAAACGTAGGCTCATATCTGTTGTTTATCACAAGAGAAGGAAAAGGAGCATGATTCCTCGTCACCAAAGAAGCAAAAATGTGAATTGAAACAAAAATCATCTTTGATGCAATAATGCAGTTTGCAACCTCACCACTAGATGACACCAAATCCTACACACAGTAGCTTGAAATATGTCAAAGGTGTTTTGGCGCTGTGTATATCATACCTTGTTCAGAAACTATTACTTTGATAATAAAGATTTTTACAGTATCTGTATACATTTTGGCTGTAATATCCATGTATTGCCTTTGGAAAAACTAATAACTGGGGTACACCTTGGATAGGCTGCCAGTCTGTCGTAAGACCGTGTGGACAAACCCATTTTCTCTCTCACACACACTTATACACAGACAATTTGGACTCACGCGTTCACCTAACCATCATATCTTTGGAAGTGGGAGGGAACTCTTGCAAACACGGGGAGGACATACAAACTCCACACAAAGTACTGGGTAGGAAGCGATCCCAGGACCTACTTACAGTGAGGCAACATTCTGCAAAGTCATAACATACATGCACTATTCTCTAAAGGATTATGTTATACCTTTGAAATTGCAAGTCATAATTACATGTGAATTAGGATTCCGTTTTCTTTACTTTTTAGATAAACATCAACTTCATCATGACTCATGAGCAGTATGTTCTCTGATAAGGTGGGCCATCAGAGCAATTATTTTTTTCAAAGGTAAAGATGGTGGGCCTGAAGATAGAATGTTTCATATGTTATTAGTCTGTATATACATACAGTGGCAAGAAAAACTATGTGAACCCTTGAGATATTACACTTCTGAATGTTGGGATGACATCAAATAAAAAAATAGGCTTCTGTATATGATAATTTATATCATGATGGCATTTATACTCAGTGAAATCTAATCTCTACAACATGACATACATTAAAAGTACAAAAGCCAAAGTGATCTGTTGCATAAGTAATTTTACCCTTTAATGCTTTAGTGTAACACAACGTAATAATTTTACAGCCAGTTTTCTTTAGACAACTCAGCAGAATGACACATGAATAATTTCCAAAGTCAATGTATGTGTCTTGGACTTAATTTACAACAATTATTAAGAAATACAAACTTATAAATCTGTCTGGAGGAGGCAGTTATACCATTGAGAGTCAGGAGACTAGAACCAGTTAAAAATTTGAGCCATAGTCACATTATACCGAATGTTAGGACAGTCTTTGGTGTAGGTCCCAGTCATGACAGTGAAGAAGTATGTTGATCCCAAATTCTTTTGGAAGAAGATAGTGGCAAAGCCTATGCCCTGTGTCAAATAGGGACCAAATGTTGCAGTGAGGGTGAGGAGGTGGCATGTCAGGTCAGCGACTGCAAACAGAGAGATGAGTTAGAACGGACATATTTGAAGAATGTCTATCTTTCTTATCGGTCCTGATTTGATGACTAAAAGACCAGCTGATTCCTATTAGATACATGTCTATACTGATTTGGTGAATCTGGGAGATACAAGCCTAGATTAGACCTGTTTTATTGGTTGAAAATCTTCGGTTCCACTCCACTATGAAGCTGTGAGTTGTGATGCAAAACAAAACCGTGATTAATTAAGAGACCAACTACAACAACCTCTTAGTTCACTGTACTTTACTGTGTGGTCTGATTACACACCATGTAAATAGCAAAGGGGAATTGGGCTCCCCATAATTGCACTTGCGTTACATATGCTGGATCGTGTGCTAGCAATTATGAAGGTTGGGCCCAGAATGTTTGGAAGGGATGATTTCTCAAATATCAGACAAAAATACCCTCTTTCACATGGAATGATATCAGATTGTGGAAGCTAAGTACAGTCAAACATTAGTTTGATGTATTTTTGTTGCTTTTCAATACATTGTCAAAAACATCAACAATAAACAGTACATTTATACTGTTATTTATATTGTGTATTTATATTTATATTTGCAAACTGTTTTTCTTTTTTCACTTTTGATACTTTGTGTGCTTCTTACCCTGTGTGCTGCTATACAGTGCTGCTGGAACCTCAATTTCCCAGAGGGAGTCTTCCCAAGGGATCAATAAAGTTCTATCTAATGTAATCTAATTTGTCAAAAACACTATGATGCCTCATGGTTACACATCAAAAGTTTGACTTTGACTTGATTAATAGGAACAACGTGATCTTCAGTGTCTCAAAAACAGCTAGGTGTTCAACCCTCATCTACATGTACTGAAGACATAAAGTTTTTTTTAATAAATCAGATTGTTTTGGATGGGTTGTAACTCCATACTGGGTGCAACAGAACAGTGTCAGACAGTGTCGTGCTTGTAACATGATTGATTTATAATGTGTGAGCTGTGTTACAGGAGTCTCCCTATGTTACTGCTGAAGGTGTGAATCATTTTAATCATGCGCGAACATTCTATGACTCCACCAATGGCCTTGATACATCTAAGATAAGATTACCATGATCCCTGTTGTCAGCAGATCTCGTGGACGATACTGAACCAGGGCAGGATCTCATCTGGAAATGCTGGCTACCACTAACACAGGCACGTCAGTCTACTGTTATTGTTTAGTTATATTGTAGCATGAATAAACACAGACTTTACTTTATGGGCCAATATGTAAACAAAAGCTCAGAAAATGTGTTCCCTCCCATTTACCAACCATAAGTCTGCAGGGTGCGTGAGGTGTAATTTACTGTCCTCTGGTTGTGACTGTAATGTTAATAATAGGTTTCAACGTGACTGGAGGAGACAGGTAAACAACATGTAAACAACATGGCACCTTGAGGCTCTGGGCCTGCAGGGATTGCTGAATGCTTTGCCTACATGAGTCATCAGACTAATCAGCACTTACACCAAGACGGAAATCTTCCAAAGTCCCGTGGAAAGTCTTTATTTAAACAGTGCCTCAAATCACTGTATTTCAGTTCAACAGGTGAAATTTGGATGATTTTATTGTGTAATCACAGAGTTTGGCGAGGTGGATGATTGCACTACTACTTAAACATTCTATGTGACATTATCCTTCTATCCATTACAGTTTTTAATTACGTGCAGATGAGTTTTTTTTTTTCAATCAATGGATATTTCATATCTTTAGTATACAATGGCGATACCATCGAATACTCTCACCTGCCAGGTTGTTTCTGTGGTTCTCATCAGGATTATTCAGTATCTTACTGAATAATCTTAATGAAAATCAGGGGAGGGATGAAGTATAGGGCAAATAACTCATTAAAATTTGGTGAAGATCCAGCAACCAGCAGTTTCAAGGTCTTTTGGGAACAATGGCAAATATAAAACCTCAAATGGTGTGAGGACTGTTCCTGCAGGTGTGATGTGCATATAGAGTTTAATCAGTTCCAAACATTCTGCCCATGGTCTCCTCGTCTCTTCCATGCATATTTTAAGTCTGCCTTTAATTGTTCCGTTAGTTCTTTCTACCAACCCTGCGCTTTGTGGGTGGTAGGCACAATGGTTTTTCAAAACCATTTGTAAGTTTTCTGCCAGTCGTGAAATCACTTTGTTCACGAAATGAGGTCCATTATCACTATAAATGATCTCTGGAATGCCATAATTTGGTGCAACAGTTTTGCAAATGGCCTTTGCTACAGTTAGTGCATCAGCATTCTTAGATGGAACAATCTCAACCCATTTGGAAAACACATCAATGAGGACCAAGCAGTATTTATATGGTCCACTCTGGTTGAGTTCAATAAAATCCATGTGAAGCATTTGAAACAAATACTGTGGTTGTGGAAACTGGCCACGTTTTGGTCTCGCGTTCCCTTGTGGGTTGTGTCGAATGCATGTTGGGCACATTCTACAGAAGTTTTTGGAGTAGGAACTGAATCCAAAAGTTGCAATATGTTTACTTATGAGGGTTACCATCCCTCCTGTTGACACATGGCAGTGTCCGTGTGATAAAATGGCTGCCGCTTTAAATAAACTTTGAGGTAAAACTGGCATGTCACGTACACAATAGAGTTGTTTTATTATCGAGTGTAGCGCCTTTGTCTGTCCAAAGTCTTTTCTCTGTAAGTGGAGTCCCCTGTTGGCAGCTCCTCAGTACCTCAACATCAATCAAGGATGTGTCAGTCTCAGCTGTGTAAATGGCAGATGCTCCAAATGTACCCGAAGCAGCGGTTTTAGCAATTTCATCAGCAAATCTATTACCATTAGACACCATATCTGTGCCTTTAGTGTGTGCTACACATTTGCACAAAGCCAATGAGGTGGGTAAACAAATGGCTATCTGTATAAATAGCTACTTTTTTGTCTGTGGCCAAAAGACAAGCTCTGGTCAGAGCAATGAGTTCAGCAGCTTGTGCAGAATGCGTGGGTATTTGTTTTGCTTCAACAATACCATTCTGTGATGTCACTACAACATATCCTGTCTGCGTCTCTCCCTTATCATTTTTGGAGCAAGAACCGTCAACATACCAGAGTTCTCCTTCAGACAAGGGAGAATCTTTCAGATCGGCTCTAGGGAGCTGGAGACTTTCAGTAACAACAACACAACTATGTGGGTCTCCATCCTCCTCAGTGGGGAGGAGAGTAATAATAATAATAATACATTTTATTTGTATTGCACCTTACATTTCAAAGAAATCTCAAAGTGCTACAGCAAGGATTTAAAACAGATTTCAAAAACCATTTCAAACGATAAGATATCTAAAAGGCCTTTTGAAATAATGTCTTTAGGCCTTTTTTAAAGGCCTCCACACTTTGTGGGGCCCTCAGGGTCTCTGGGAGGGAGTTCCAGAGCCGAGGGGCCACTGCCTGGAAGGCCCTGTCTCCCATGGTGGAGAGTCTGGTCCTGGGTTGATGAAGGCAGTGTGAGGAGGTGGTGGAGCGGAGAGATCTTGAGGTGGTGTATGGGGTGAGGAGTTCATTGAGGTAGAGTAGCTGGATTTAGTGTGGTGCATCGCTTTATGACCACATGGGGTTGTGACAACAGTGTAGCAGTATAAGATAAATGTCTGGCTGGTGATAGAAAATTCATTTTAGCCTGTAACAATAAAACATCTACAGCATGTGGTACTAGGAGCGTAGTTGGGTGAAACAAAACAACATCAACTAATGAATCAATGGCCACGGCTACAGCACAAACAGCTTGAACACAAGGGGGCAGTGCTTGTGCTATAGGATCCAATCTTTTTGAGTGGAATGCAACTGGTTTCAATTTTCCTCCATGAGGTTGTAACAGCACGGATTGCATGAAACCAGATCTGCAGTCAACTGTTTGTGTGAATGGGTTAGAATAATCAGGAAGTGACAGCACAGTAGAAGATGTTAGTTCTGCTTTCAAATCACAAAACTTTTTCTGCCTCCTTGGTCCACGTGATTTTATCTGACAGTCCCATGGGGGTGACATAGATCAAATTTAGTAACAATTGTGTTTTAGCAGCATAGGATGGGATCCAAGCTCTGCAATAATTACAGAGACCCAAAAAAGCCATTATCTGCTTTTTAGTCACAGGTTTGGGAGTGTTTGATATAGCCAACTTCCTCTGCTGCTGAATTTGTCTTAGAGGTGCACCGATCAGGATTTTTTAGGCCAATCACCGATCACTGAAATTTTGATCTGCCGATACCGATCAAGGCCGATACCGATCAAGTACATATTTGGATCATGCCCAAAATAAGAGTATAGGTCTAATGTATAGGACTATTTTTGCATTAAAACTTAATGATGAAAACAAAAAACATGCATTCAAATAAAGACACTAGAAAAAACTGCCAACTTTTGTTTTATTACACTGACTTTGTTCTACCAGCAAGCTTTTTTTTTCCATGTTTCATGTTGCTCAGGTTACAGCCTACAGAGAATACGTTGAGAATGTAAAATACAGCTCTCATTCTATGGGGTTAAAATTTTCTCAATATTTGTAAATGCACACAGGATGATCTACAAATAATAATTGATTTGCAAATGTGTTCAGATATCCACAAATGCAAATTTCATATTTGTAACTTGTAAACTGGTCTTTGCAAATAAATCAATCAATCAATCAACTTTTTTCTTATATAGCGCCAAATCACAACAAACAGTTGCCCCAAGGCACTCCATATTGTAAGGCAAGGCCATACAATAATTATGAAAAACCCCAACGGTCAAAACGACCCCCTATGAGCAAGCACTTGGCAACAGTGGGAAGGAAAAACTCCCTTTTAACAGGAAGAAACCTCCAGCAGAACCAGGCTCAGGGAGGGGCAGTCTTCTGCTGAGACTGGTTGGGGCTGAGGGAAAAAAAACAGGAAAAAGACATGCCGTGAAGGGGGGCAGAGATCGATCACTAATGATTAAATGCAGAGTGATGCATACGGAGCAAAAAGAGAAAGAAACAGTGCATCATGGGAACCCCCCCACAATCTACGTCTAAAGCAGCATAATCAAGGGATGGTCCAGGGTCACCCGATCCAGCCCTAACTATAAGCCTTAGCGAAAAGAAAAGTTTTAAGCCTAATCTTAAAAGTAGAGAGAGTATCTGTCTCCCTGATCTGAATTGGGAGCTGGTTCCACAGGAGAGGAGCCTGAAAGCTGAAGGCTCTGCCTCCCATTCTACTCTTACAAACCCTAGGAACTACAAGTAAGCCCGCAGTCTGAGAGCGAAGCGCTCTAATGGGGTAATATGGTACTACGAGGTTCCTAAGATAAGATGGGACCTGATTATTCAAAACCTTATAAGTAAGAAGAAGAATTTTAAATTCTATTCTAGAATTAACAGGAAGCCAATGAAGAGAGGCCAACACGGGTGAGATATGCTCTCTCCTGCTAGTCCCCGTCAGTACTCTAGCTGCAGCATTCTGAACCAACTGAAGGCTTTTTAGGGAACTTTTAGGACAACCTGATAATAATGAATTACAATAGTCCAGCCTAGAGGAAATAAATGCATGAATTAGTTTTTCAGCATCACTCTGAGACAAGACCTTTCTGATTTTAGAGATATTGCGTAAATGCAAAAAGGCAGTCCTACATATTTGTTTAATATGCGCTTTGAATGACATATCCTGATCAAAAATGACTCCAAGATTTCTCACAGTATTACTAGAGATCAGGGAAATGCCATCCAGAGTAACGATCTGGTTAGACACCATGCTTCTAAGATTTGTGGGGCCAAGTACAATAACTTCAGTTTTATCTGAGTTTAAAAGCAGGAAATTAGAGGTCATCCATGTCTTTATGTCTGTAAGACAATCCTGCAGTTTAGCTAATTGGTGTGTATCCTCTGGCTTCATGGATAGATAAAGCTGGGTATCATCTGCGTAACAATGAAAATTTAAGCAATACCGTCTAATAATACTGCCTAAGGGAAGCATGTATAAAGTGAATAAAATTGGTCGTAGCACAGAACCTTGTGGAACTCCATAATTAACTTTAGTCTGTGAAGAAGATTCCCCATTTACATGAACAAACTGTAATCTATTAGACAAATATGATTCAAACCACCGCAGCGCAGTGCCTTTAATACCTATGACATGCTCTAATCTCTGTAATAAAATTTTATGGTCAACAGTATCAAAAGCAGCACTGAGGTCCAACAGAACAAGCACAGAGATAAGTCCACTGTCCGAAGCCATAAGAAGATCATTTGTAACCTTCACTAATGCTGTTTCTGTACTATGATGAATTCTAAAACCTGACTAAAACTCTTCAAATAGACCGTTCCTCTGCAGGTGATCAGTTAGCTGTTTTACAACTACCCTCTCAAGAATCTTTGAGAGAAAAGGAAGGTTGGAAATTGGCCTATAATTAGCTAAGATAGCTGGGTCAAGTGATGGCTTTTTAAGTAATGGTTTAATTACTGCCACCTTAAAGGCCTGTGGTACATAACCAACTAACAAAGATAGATTGATCATATTTAAGATTGAAGCATTAAATAATGGTAGGACTTCCTTGAGCAGCCTGGCAGGAATGGGGTCCAATAAACATGCCGATGGTTTGGACGAAGCAACCAATGAAAATAACTCAGACAGAACAACCGGAGAGAAAGAGTCTAACCAAATACCGGCATCACTGAAAGCAGCCAAAGATAACGATACATCTTTGGGATGGTTATGAGTAATTTTTTCTCTAATAGTCAAAATTTTGTTAGCAAAGAAAGTCATGAAGTCATTACTAGTTAAAGTTAATGGAATACTCAGCTCAATAGAGCTCTGACTCTTTGTCAGCCTGGCTACAGTGCTGAAAAGAAACCTGAGGTTATTCTTATTTTCTTCAATTAGTGATGAGTAGAAAGATGTCCTAGCTTTACGAAGGGCTTTTTTTATAGAGCAACAAACTCTTTTTCCAGGCTAAGTGAAGATCTTCTAAATTAGTGAGACGCCATTTCCTCTCCAACTTACGGGTTATCTGCTTTAAGCTATGAGTTTGTGAGTTATACCACGGAGTCAGACACTTCTGATTTAAAGCTCTCTTTTTCAGAGGAGCTACAGCATCCAAAGTTGTCTTCAAAGAGGATGTAAAACTATTGACGAGATACTCTAACTCCCTTACAGAGTTTAGGTAGCTACTCTGCTCTGTGTTGGTATATGACATTAGAGAACATAACGAAGGAATCATATCCTTAAACCTAGTTACAGCGCTTTCTGAAAGACTTCTAGTGTAATGAAACTTATTCCCCACTGCAGGGTAGTCCATCAGGGTAAATGTAAATGTTATTAAAAAATGATCAGACAGAAGGGAGTTTTCAGGGAATACTGTTAAGTCTTCTATTTCCATACCATAAGTCAGAACAAGATCTAAGATATGATTAAAGTGGTGGGTGGACTCATTTACTTTTTGAGCAAAGCCGATAGAGTCCAATAATAGATTAAATGCAGTGTTGAGGCTGTCATTCTCAGCATCTGTGTGGATATTAAAATCGCCCACTATAATTATCTTATCTGAGCTAAGCACTAAGTCAGACAAAAGGTCTGAAAATTCACAGAGAAACTCACAGTAACGACCAGGTGGACGATAGATAATAACAAATAAAACTGGTTTTTGGGACTTCCAATTTGGATGGACAAGACTAAGAGACAAGCTTTCAAATGAATTAAAGCTCTGTCTAGGTTTTTGATTAATTAATAAGCTGGAATGGAAGATTGCTGCTAATCCTCCGCCACGGCCCGTGCTACGAGCATTCTGACAGTTAGTGTGACTCGGGGGTGTTGACTCATTTAAACTAACATATTCATCCTGCTGTAACCAGGTTTCTGTTAGGCAGAATAAATCAATACGTTGATCAATTATTATATCATTTACCAACAGGGACTTAGAAGAGAGAGACCTAATGTTTAATAGACCACATTTAACATTTAATTTAGTCTGTGGTGCAATTGAAGGTGCTATATTATTTTTTCTTTTTGAATTTTTATGCTTAAATAGATTTTTGCTGGTTATTGGTGGTCTGGGAGCAGGCACCGTCTCTACGGGGATGGGGCAACGAGGGGATGGCAGGGGGAGAGAAGCTGCAGAGAGGTGTATAAGACCACAGCTCTGCCTCCTGGTCCCAACGCTGGACAGTCACAGTTTGGAGGATCCAAGAAAATTGGCCAGATTTCTAGAAATGAGAGCTGCTCCATCCAAAGTGGGATGGATGCCGTCTCTCCTAACAAGACCAGGTTTTCCCCAGAAGCTTTGCCAATTATCAATGAAGCCCACCTCATTTTTTGGACACCACTCAGACAGCCAGCAATTCAAGGAGAACATGCGGCTAAACATGTCACTCCCGGTCTGATTGGGGAGGGGCCCAGAGAAAACTACAGAGTCCAACATTGTTTTTGCAAAGTTACACACCGATTTAATGTTAATTTTAGTGACCTCCGATTGGCGTAACCGAGTGTCATTACTGCCGACGTGAATTACAATCTTACCAAATTTACGCTTAGCCTTAGCCAGCAATTTCAAATGTCCTTCGATGTCGCCTGCTCTGGCCCCCGGAAGACAATTGACTATGGTTGCTGGTGTCGCTAACTTCACATTTCTCAAAACAGAGTCGCCAATAACCAGAGTTTGATCCTCGGCGAGTGTATCGTCGAGTGGGGAAAAACGGTTAGAGATGTGAACGGGTTGACGGTGTACACGGGGCTTCTGTTTAGGGCTACGCTTCCTCCTCACAGTCACCCAGTCAGCCTGCTTTCCCGGCTGCCCGGGATCTGCCAGGGGGGAACTAACGGCGGCTAAGCTACCTTGGTCCGCACCGACTACAGGGGCCTGGCTAGCTGTAGAATTTTCCACGGTGCGGAGCCGAGTCTCCAATTCGCCCAGCCTGGCCTCCAAAGCTACGAATAAGCTGCACTTATTACAAGTACCGTTACTGCTAAAGGAGGCCGAGGAATAACTAAAGTATTTGCAAATATAAAAATTTGTAAAAAAAACAAACAAACAAAAATTACATTTGTAAAACTGGAAATTGTATTTGTGAATTGAGTTTCAGCATTTGTGGATCACCAATTACATGCATTCATCGCTTTCCTCTGTGATGTAATTTTGAGACATTCTTTTCGCGAAATCCACAGATCCACAAACAAATCAATCAATCCAATCAATTTTTTTTTATTTCGAACTTAGTTGTCAATTCCACTATCATGGCAGTTCACAATATAAGCAAATCAAATGAACAAAGCTTCTTTGTACTCTGTACCTCTACACTCATATGAAGAAAATAAACAAAACCAAAATGCCTACTGATTTACAAATACACACTCACGCACACTGGATATCCACTAGATGGCAGTGTGGTTCCATTCATTACACAGCAGTCTATTTAGATCTCTCGGAGACGTTTGACTCATTTTGTCTTCTGATACGAGCTGGACAGACATGGACTACATTAGATGATGGCGACTGCTCTCCTTGTCTGTCCAGCTCGTATCAGAAGTCAAAATGAGTTTACGTCACAGAGGAAAGGGTGTCATGACATGACCAAGCGCTCCCTGCGCTACTGCATGCACTGTTGTGATCGGTCCTTTTGATCGGCGTATTTTGCTGATCACTGATCAAACCGATCAAGGCGTGATCAGCCGATAATGATCGGTGCACCTCTAATTTGTCTCCCTTCGGCAGTAAGTGTGTGACCCAAATAATCAACACGTGGTTGCACCCATTGCAACTTCTGCTTTTTCACTTTATTTCCTGTTTCTGCCAAATGAGCCAAAAGAGCTAGAGAGTCAACTTTACAGCTTTCAGCAGTGTGAGATGCAATCAAAATGTCATCAACATACACAAGGATTTGACTTCCTTGTGGGGGTGTAAATGTGGACAAACGACTAGTAATGGCCTGTGTGAAGATGGTTGGGCTGTCTGTGAAACCCTGTGGCAATCTGGTGTATGTATATTGTTTACCAGCATGTGTGAACGCAAACCAAAACTGTGAATCTGGGTGAATCGGAACTGAGAAAAAAGCATTACTAAGATCGATCACTGTAAAAAATGCACTATCTGGTCTCAAAGAGTTCAAAAGCGTGTGTGGATCTGGCACTAATGGAGCTCTTGTTTCAACGGGCGCATTAATGAGCCTGAGATCTTGCACCATACACCAGTCAACACCATTTGCCTTTTTGACAGGAAATATAGGAGTGTTACATGGTGAATCAGGACATTCTCTGAGAATTCCTGCTTTCAACAACCCGTCAATCACAGGTTTAATGCCTTCTTGTGCATCTGCTTTGAGCGGATATTGGCGCGCTCTGGGTCTCCAGTCAGATTTAGGTTTCAACTGCACTGGAGCTATAGACTTGATAAGTCCCACATCAGTGGGATCTTTGACCCAAAGTGTTTCAGGGAGGTCTGCAAGATCAGCCTCCTCCTCCGCTGTTAGCAGAGTACCAGCCGTTTCTGGTCAGGATATGTCAAAGTCATGAACAGCAGGATGCGCACTGATGAGCAGCCCCAAAGATTTGCGGTACATTTGAGTGGAGGGGCTAACCTCCCAGCCTTCCTCATCTTGGGCCTGATAATCAGAAGCACATACAGCTCGGGTCACAAAATGACCTAAATCTTTCTACTGCAGAGTCTGAGGCTTACACAATGACACGTGAGGGCTCCACGGCATGAAAAACAACGGGGTAACTTCAGGAGATAACACAGCGTCAGTGCCTGCAGTGGACTTCCTGTCTGTGTACAGATAAGGAATGTGGAGGGCAGCTGGGTCATGTGACATCAGTTTTTCTTGGTCAGCACAATCAGGCTGCTTTGAGATGCACATGGTAACATGTAACTTTTCAGCCAACATAACGTCACACACACATACACACAACATAACACACTTTCATCATCCTCCTTTCTCACAAACATTGCCTTAGTCTCTGCGACTCCTTTCCTTCTTTTCACACATTGTTCCAGCCACAGCCTTGCTACTTTCAGCTCTTCCTCTTTCTGTCCCTTCGCTTTCCCTGTCTTCCCTGCCACACTGATGTCTAACTTTCCCACAACATCCTTCCAGTCCTCCTCTTCCACTTTGGCAAAAACTTATCAGTACAGTATCAACATAAATTTCACATCTCCTGTAATTCTAGGCTCCTCCTTGGAACAACAACAACAACAATTTCCCATAATGACTACGTAACTACCAGAACTCACTATTCCCTAGAATGAATTCACTGGCACTGTGGTCCTTCAGCGCCAGTATTCTCACAGGGTCATTTCAGCATGACCATGCTAAAACAGCTGTATAACTTAAAAAACTCAACACCTTACTTGTTTTGCTGACTCTGTTCCATTAGTCTGGGTCCGGATGGCGTCAATCCGCCGTTGGCAGTCGGAGGTGACTCTAAATCACCGGCCTGGCGAGGAACGACCCCTCCCAGGTCTTTGCTTCAGTCCCACTATTAAGGACCGGCCGTCGACGGGCTTCGGCGTGTCTTCCTCCTCCTGTCAGTGACTGGGTATGTTGGCAACCGGGTGGAAACACCAAGAAATGTCAGGGTCAACCTGCAGACACTTAAGAAAGAATGGACACGGGATGCAGCAGCAAATCTTTTTTGTCAGCTTTGCAAAGGGAAGAGCAGTCTCAGAGCACACAGTCTCCACCCCTCTCTCTGCTCAGCATCTTTTATTCACTCAAAAAACGTGATGTACATGCAGGGCGTGATCGTATAGTTATTGGTTAAAGGCTCACATGAGTCATACAACATGTCAGTTACCTTGAGTAGTCACATGCAAAATATCCTGTGCAGCTGTTGAGCAAAGATCAATTAAAATCCTTTCTTTAGGATTGTTGACTTATACTCCCTTCTACTCCCATCAAACAACCCGTCTTCAGGCAGGATGTGAAACCGACTGGTGCTCATCAGTTCTGTTGCTTACTGACTTACCACGGGAACTTTCCTCGTTGCAGGACTCAGCAGTCAGCACGGACGTGTAACACAGCACAGTACAGAAATATAAGCATGAGATAATGAAATACTGAACAAGTGATAATATGTAATGCTGAACAAATGATAATAACTGTAAAATGATTTCCGTGGTATTAAGAGCATAATTTTTCTGACAAACTGTTTTTCATTTGTATCAATATTTTGGGATAGCACAATTTTTTGTCTTTTTTTGGGGGGGTAGCCTCGATTAACAAATAAATAAATAAAGGCATCAGAGGGCTGATGCATACCCTGAGCTTTCCACACACTGTGATATGGTTATATTATGGACAAGAGAAATCTGAGATTTCTGACACCCGGATTCGGATCACCTCCAAAATTCAGTGGAGTCTTACGTGCCCCAGTGTCTATCTGTGGTGCAAGTTTTGTGAGAATCTGTGAAGTACCTTTGATGTAATCCTTCAAGGCCTATGTAAAGTGAAATCTTGATCCAGAATCTGGATCACCTCCAAAATTCAGTGGAGTCTTCCATGCCCTAATATTTATTTGTGGTGCAAATTTGGTTGAGACTCTGTGAAGTTTTTTTTTTTAAACATAATCCTTCACAGCCTACATAAAGTGAAATCTTGATCCACATCCAAAATTTAATGGACTCTTCCATGGCCTAATATCTATCTGTGATGAAAATTTCATTAAAATCCATGCAGTAGTTTGACTTACATTCAGACTAACAGAGAGACAGTCAAATAAATAAATAGTGATGATTTTAGTATGTCCTTGGTGGATATACTGTAATAATGGATACTTATTGACAGCAGCAGTACATGCAGTGGGCTTCGAGGGACCCACACTGGGCACCAGGGCCTTCCATGCACAAGAGCTGAAGTTTATGAATGAACTGGGAATGACTCTTGAATTTCAATTCAGTTCTTGAATTTCAGTTGAATTTTGAACGGAGGCAGCTAACAGGAATTACAATTCTAAATTTCTGAATTTTGCACAGCCCTCCGAGCTACATTGGTAGCAGAGATGTTATGGTAATTTTATTTTATTTTTTTTAATCGGGGTGGCTTTTTCTTGATCTTGAACTTTTGGCCAACAGCGCACAGGGTAATACATCTGACCAATGGGCCAGGAACAGTTGGAATATAGGTTTGAGTTAATGCTGAAGGGCTTGACTGAGTTCCCTTCTAGTTAGCCCATATACCTCTATTCAAATTAGCATTCATTTCCTATAATTGTTACTTTGTTAACAAATGAATGCACTGTAGAGAGTCATTATTTCAAGGTAACTCAGATTTAATTTGCAGAATTTTGTTTTGGCTGAAGCTGGGACACAGAGGAATCCTCTCATCGTCTCCCTCTGAACTAATTGATTGAGACAAATCTTAATTTCTAATCCCTAATCATGTGATCCATAACTGTGTTCATCTCCTCTTAGCTTTCAGAGGTGATTTGACACAATAGAAAGCCTATGACAATTCAGCTCATTTAGACTTTCATGTCAGTTTGATTATTTTAGTCGTGTTTGATTTGCACGGGGGGCGCTGAAGTTACCAGACAGATAACTCAAGTAACTTGTATGAGTTTGTGAGAGTAGACAGTTCTGTGTAATGTGAGAAATCATTTCAGCCTTAACATTCTCACTTAAAGTACTTCCACAATGGGTCAGCGCCTAAGCGAGGACAGTGACCCAGACAAGGAGATCGACGTGGCAGAGCTGCAGGAATGGTACAAAAAATTTGTGGTGGAATGTCCAAGTGGAACTCTCTTCATGCACGAATTCAAGAGCTTCTTCGGCGTTACGAACAACAAGGAGGCTGCGGATTACATTGAAAACATGTTTCGAGCCTTTGACAAGAATGGAGTAAGTAAATTTTACACAATTTGTTGACTGGTAAAATTTTATGACAACTAATATTTGTGTTTTGTTATAGGTACATATGTGTAAAGTATGATTGTAATTTTAAGATGGACCAGTGGTTCTGCCTAGCACATTAAAGGATTTTTTTTTTTTACATTTTATGAGAGAAATAAGAAATTGTTTCCTTAGAAAGTGTATCAAAAAAAATTTGTTAATTTTTCTGCCCATTAACAGGACAACACCATTGATTTTCTGGAGTATGTAGCAGCCTTGAACTTGGTCCTGAGGGGTAAATTGGAGCATAAGCTTAAATGGACATTCAAAATGTACGACAAAGATGGCAGCGGATGCATCGATAAGACGGAGCTTCTTGAAATTGTTGAGGTAATATTTGCAATTTTGCAACAATGCTATTATTGATTTTTAATGCTTGCAAAAAATATTTTTTACACAAGTCAGCAATCTGGGGTGGAATGTCCTGATTATATCAACATCTCTTGTCGATCAGTCTATTTACCGGCTGAAAAAAGCCTGCCACGGCGAGCTGGATGAAGAGTGCAATCTGCTGACCCCAGATCAAGTGGTTGATCGGATATTCGAGCTGGTGGACGAAAACGGAGATGGTGAGTGTCTCTGAAAAGACGTATTCATAATTCTTGTGAATTTGTTGAATTGAGGACTATAGAGAGGGTGTGTCAAGAGAAATACACATAATGGGTCCAATGGTTTACATCCAATGCTGACTGTCGCTGGCTGTCACCACCTAGGGGAGCTCTCGCTGAATGAATTTATCGATGGAGCGCGGCGGGACAAGTGGGTGATGAAGATGTTGCAGATGGACGTCAACCCCGGAGACTGGCTCGGTGAGCGGAGACGCAGCGCCGACTTCTAGGGCTTGAACAAGGACACTTCTATACCCTCTTTCACACACAACCTTTGAGTGTGACTGGGATTTTATAACTGTTGCAGTTTCTAAAAACAATCACACAGTCACCCTAGCATTGTATACCGTTATATACTTTTGATGTAGGGCCACAAAAATGTATTTTCTTAAATTTGTGCTGATAAAAAGGCTGTCTTTCTGTCTGCTCTGGTTCAGGCGATGCATTCAATTGAGTTTATGAGCAACAGAAACCTGTAGATTTGATCTATTTATTGCCACCTCTTCTATGTTACTTATGTGTCTCTATGTTGTAGATGCTGCAGATATGAAGCATGTTTTGTTCCAAAAAGCACCAGTTATTCATTAAATAAACACCTAAACTGACTTCAGTGCCTTTGTGTTTTAATATCAATCAATCAATCAATTTTTTTATATAGCGCCAAATCACAACAAACAGTTGCCCCAAGGCGCTTTATATTGTAAGGCAAGGCCATACAATAATTATGTAAAACCCCAACGGTCAAAATGACCCCCTGTGAGCAAGCACTTGGCTACAGTGGGAAGGAAAAACTCCCTTTTAACAGGAAGAAACCTCCAGCAGAACCAGGCTCAGGGAGGGGCAGTCTTCTGCTGGGACTGGTTGGGGCTGAGGGAGAGAACCAGGAAAAAGACATGCTGTGGAGGGGAGCAGAGATCGATCACTAATGATTAAATGCAGAGTGGTGCATACAGAGCAAAAAGAGAAAGAAACAGTGCATCATGGGAACCCCCCAGCAGTCTACGTCTATAGCAGCATAACTAAGGGATGGTTAAGGTTAAGGAATATCTCGACCCAAACAAGCAAATCTGAGCGCATTTTAAAATTTAGGCACACTACCAGTCAAACGTGTGGACATGTTCTCATTCAAATGAATGGTAAAATGTTTGCGGTTAGGACTTCCAGTAAAGGCAGGTGAGGAGTAGACGTGTTTTCTCCAGCTCCCGAACTTCTTGCAGTATAACCTTAGAATTACCCCGTCACATCGGGCTGTACTACAACATCCGTTGCAACTTTGACATGAGATGACTTCCAGAGCAGCAAAACAACAATTGAAGAGAGACTCTCCGCCGAAAGATAGCACGATGGATAATAACGTAAATATGGCCACACTAACCAAGCTGCTGGAGGAGCACAAGACTGCCTTGGCCGCGGAGTTTAAAACCACTATCTCCGCACTAGAGTCAAAACTTGATATTGTGCATACCACTCTGAGCACCCAGGGACAGCGCATTTCATCCCTGGAATCCTGTTATTATCAGGTTTCACAACTTTCAAACCAAAGAAAAAGTCATCCGAGAGGCTCGGAAAAGAAGATCTGATATGCTATATCACTCCCGAAGTCATGGAACGACGGGTTGCATATCGAGATATCATGCAGCAGCTCTATAACCGGGGGCTGAAACCCTCACTTCTCTACCCGGCCAGGCTGATGATAACCACGGAGAGAGGGGAGAGACTGCGCCTGTCTTCCGTGGAGGACGCCAAAGACTACCTGTCCACCATGCACACTTAACAGGATCCGCATCGATACATTAATGTGCCGTACTGTCCAAGCCAGTCCAGGATGTCCAACATTTGTTTTACTCATTTACAACTATGTGAAGCACTTGTTTAATTTTGTATGGAGTAGGGATAATTCTTTATGCATTTATTTTATATATATATATATATATATATATATAATTATTATTATTTTTTCTTTCTCTGTGCCTCACATTTCGTGGGTTGTTCACACGCATTCAAAGGGATTCTTGGGAGGGGGAAAAAAAAAAGCACCTCAGAGACTGTTCGCCTCGAAGTCAGTTCCCAATTTCAGGGGGATCCCCGTGTTACTTCACGGTTCCCAGCACCACACAGGCATTTGAGGCAGTTATATAACAAATACTGTGACATGACAATTTTTCTAAGTCATGTATTATATTTTTATTTAAGTATCTTACGAATTTCTGTTACTCTTTTTAAAACAGGACTGTATTTTGGACACTACATTATTTAGTACTTACAAGATGGGATCCTTATTGTTCCTGGATTTAATTCATTTTACACCATTTGCTGAACAGCTGTTGTGCTTTGTTCAAGGGGTTAATTCATTCTTTTATTTTACTTTCCACATAGTGGGAGCTGGAATGCGTTGGAGTAGGATAAATAGGAAGTTAGTATCTTGTTGATACAGAAGTTTATTTTCCTTAGGGATTTGCTTTGTGTTAAATGTATGTGATATATGTAGGTGTGTGTATGTGGTATACATGTGTTGTCTCTCCTCGTGCTACCCCCTCGTCCCCCCCTCCCTTTTTCTTTTTTTTTCCCCTCCATTGTCTCCGCTTCCCCACACAGCTCAGTCAACCAGCCCTCTTGACAGTCCATTCTGATGTCTGGTAGGAATCTCCGTTTCATATCGTGGAATGTGAAAGGAATGAATAATGTTGTCAAGGCCAACAAGGTAATATCACACCTTCAACATCTTGGGGGGGATCTGTGCTTCTTACAAGAAACCCATCTTTGTAACTCTGAAATTTCCCGTTTAAAAAGGACTTGGATGGGTCACCTCTTCCACTCAGGGTTCACTGCAAGGGTAAGGGGCACAGCGATTGTTATACATAGGGATATTACCTTTGAACCCTCTGATATTATAAGCGACCCTAATGGGCGCTTCGTTATAGTCTCAGGCAAATTACAGAATACTCCTGTGGTCCTGGCCTCAGTGTATTCCCCCACATGGGATGATGACAAATTTCTATCAAAATTTTTCTCTTCCCTCCCTAACACTGCAGACCATGTTATCATTATTAGAGGTGATTTCAATCTAGTACAGAACACTACACTTGATAGGGCATCAACAAAACACACTACCCTAACAAAATCGGCCGCTATCTTGAAGTTTCACGCAGACCACCTGGGATTAGCTGACCCCTGGAGAACCAGATTTCCTTTTAACAAAGAGTTTTCCTTCTTCTCCCACATCCACCATAGCTTCTCGTGAATAGATTCTTATTGGATAATAAACTACTGCACAGCACTGTTGCCTGTGAATATCACAGTATTGTCATCTCTGACCATGCCCCCACGACAGTTGACATTACTTTTTCCCCCTGTAGACCGGCCCACAAATTTTGGAGATTTAACTCTCAGTTGCTTACAGAAGCTAAATTTAAAGATTTCCTCACCAAGGAAATAAATTTCTTCTTTGAAACTGACAGGCCAGATATCAACAGTGATATACTGTGGGATTCGTTCAAGGCCTATTTACGTGGACAAATTATTTCATTTGTTTCCCATTTTAAAAAAGTCGAGACCCAGCTATTACAAACAAAGCAACGTTTTTTTGGTCAAGGTGATAAACCCAGCAAACTACTGGCATACCAAGCCCGAGCTGCAAGTACCTCTAAACTTATACCCAGAATAGCATCTTTGTCTGGGTTGGTTACAACAGATCCTGTGGAAATCTGTAATATTTTTTTCTTGTTATTACTCATTACTTTACTCCTCCGAAACCCCCTCTTGCAACTGGTTGGAGCCTAACTCTCTCGACTGCTTAACATACCCTCAAGTAGACAACGATATCTTTCATAATCCAGGAGCCCTCATAACAGTTGCAGAGGTCCAAGAGGCCATCAGTTCTCTACAAAGCTCAAAATCCCCTGGGCCAGACGGATATTCCGCAGAATTCTTCAAAACCTTTTCCAACATACTTACATTACTTACATTTAATGATGCATTCGCGAATCAGCGACTACCTACTACATTCTCAGAAGCCTCAATAACTTTATTGCTTAAGAAAGACAAAAAATCCCCTCCATTGTAACAGTTATAGACCCATTTCTCTTCTCAACGTTGACTTAAAAATTCTTTCTAAAGTACTGTCCACTCGACTCCAGAAGGTCCCACCGACACTAATTAACCAGGACCAGACCAGCTTCATTCCAGGACAACAGTCTTTTCACAACACCAGAAGATTATTAAACATTATCTGCTCCTCTTCAGACTCTATCCCAGCTGAGATCATCCTGTCATTAGACGCCGAGAAGGCATTTGACCGTGTAGAGTGGAGCTACCTGTTCTTCATTTTAAATTTGGTTTCGACTCCAACTTTATATCATGGATTAAACTTCTTTGTACCTCCCCAGTAGCTAGTGTCAATATTAATGGCATAAAATCTAAACCTTTTTTGTTATCCCGGGGCACTCATCAGGGATGCCCTCTCTCTCCATCCTTATTCACTCTCGCTATCGAACCATTAGCCTTGTGGCTACGTAGCAATAAGAAGTTTGAAGGGATATCCCGATTTGGCCTTACCCACAAAGTTTCTCTATATACAGATGACCTCTTGCTTTACGTCAGTAACCCAACCTCATCCCTTCCAGCTATTCTGGATATCTTAGAACAATTCAGGGGGTTATCTGGCTATAAAATTAACCTGCCTAAAAGCGAGTATCTTCCAATTAATTCTTCAGCGGAGACTCTCCCCTCCACTTTTTTCTCCTTTAGAAAAGCATCCCAAGGTCTAAAATACCTTGGCATCATCATAACAAAATCACTCCCTGATTTATTTGCAAAAAACTTAAATACGCTGTTGGAGCGATGTAAATCAGATTTAACTAGATGGTCCACTCTACCTCTGTCACTTCTGGGCCATATCAGTCTGGTCAAGATGACAATAATTCCACGCTTTCTCTATATTTTTGAACACATACCAACCACTGTTTATCCGCAAATCTTTTTTTCCACGCTTGATCAGTTGATTAATTCCTTCTTATGGTGCAACAAACAAGCTCGCATTAAGAGATCAACTCTCCAACTTCCCAAATCTCTCGGAGAGCTAGCCTTGCCTGACTTCCGCCGATACTACTGGGCTAGTAATATTAATAAAATCCTCTTCTGGAATGTTAAGATTGCTCCCAATAATCGCCCACTATGGGCCAGCATGGAGCTAGCATCCACACCTGTCGCTTTATGGTCAGTAGTCTGCTCACAGCTACCCCTACCAACCAAACGTATAGCACAAAACCCCCTTGTTTCGGAGACCTTAAAAATTTGGAATCAATTTAGGAGACAATTTGGCCTACACTCCTCATCTAAACTAGCTCCTGTTTACCAAAACACTTCATTTCTTCCATCCTGCTCTGATGCAGCCTTTAAATCCTGGTCAAACAAGGGTCTGCAAACTATTGATGACCTCTACATTGACTGTGTTTTTCTTTTACAGACTTATCAAAAAAAATTCACTCTCCCTCAGTCTCATTTATTCCGTTTCTTCCAGATTCATCATTTTGTACAAAATCAGTTCCCTCACTTCCCCAATCATCCCCCGGAAACCTTGATGGATTCACTTCTCTTAATCAAAACAACACAAAAATCCCTAACGTCAGTCTTATATGATACAATTTTTAAAATAAACCCGACCTCCCTGAATTTCCTGAAGGCTGTCTGGGACTAGGACCTCAGGATCACAGTCTCTGACGAACAATGTGATCGCATACTTAGTCTAGTTCACACCTCCTCTATATGCGCTACGCACAAACTTTTACAGTGCAAGATCTTACACAGGAGCCATTTCACTAATGCAAGATTAGCTAAAATTTACCCAGACAGAGTTGACTCTTGCTACAGGTGTCAACTGTCTCCAGCTGACTACATGCACATGTTTTGGTCCTGCCTCAGACTTAACGACTTTTGGCGTGCCATCTTCATTACACTAGGAAAGGTCCTTCGCTGCACAATGAACCCTGACCCCCTTGTCACTCTTTCTGGATTGCCCCCAACCCCTGGCTGGTCCAAATCATCACAAAACATTATTGCTTTCACCACTTTGCTGGCAAGGAAGCTTATACTGCTTAAATGGAATCACTCATCTCCACCCACACATAATAGATGGATTCAAGAAATTTTAAAATGTGTGAGACTTGAGAGGATTAGATTCTCCCTTAAGGGCTCTATACAGGCCTTTCATAAAACCTGGCAGCCCTTTCTACATTATATAGATACCTTTGTCTATTGATGCTGAAAACCAATGAAACACTGAGTTGTTGACTCCCCCCCCCCTTTAAATAATAAGTATTAGTTATTATCCCCCGTGTGTTTGTACATTCCATCTCTTGTGGTATGAATGAGTAAGAGTGAGAGGGCTATTGCGTGTCAGGGAAGGGGAACTCACCCCCAATACGCTGTCTTAATGTAGACATTGTCTACTATAAAATGTTCATCACATTCTGATTACGTCCATTGGTTGATGTCAGAACATCCTTGTTTCTTTTTTCTGTACCCTTCCCTCAAATGGAAAAATCAATAAAAATAATTGGAAAAAAAAAGTTTGCGGTGATTTCTACATTTACTTTGACTTCTGTTTCATTGCACACAGTATGAACCCTAGATACTTCATGTTTTTTTGCACTCATCTTCATGTCATTTGTTAATATTCATTCATTCCTACGTTTAGGGCTTGCAACAAAAAGTTGAGATAGTGACAGTTTATTAAAAGTTTACAGATTAAATCATCACTTTTACAACCAGTTTTCTTGCAAGAAGTCAGGGGATAGATACATGAACATTTCCAAGTCACTGAATATGTTGTCTTCATTTACATTAGTCATTAATAAACACAAACAATATAGCACTGTATGGTAAGTCTGTGTCAAGTTGGCATTTCTCAAAAATTGGATTACCATGTTGGAAGGAGACGAGTGAGGGAAGCCACCAAGACACCCATAACAGCTCTGAAAGAGTTGCTTCTGTGGATGCCAGTGTAGAAATTGGGAATGGTGCAACATTTCCATATTGTCAATTCAGTTTCATTTATATAGCGGCAAATTACAACAATGTTGCCTCAAGCCGCTTCACACAAGTAAGGTCTAACCATACATACATGCATATCTCACACACACACACACATATATATATATATATATATATATATATATATATATATATATATACGAGGTCTCTTAGATAATAAACCAACCCTTTTATTTTTTTTTTAACTATATGGATTTGAATGACATGCGATTACACCAATCATGCTTGAACCCTCGTGCGCATGCGTGAGTTTTTTCACGCGTGTCGGTGACGTCATTTCCCTGTGGGCAGGCCTTGAGTGAGATGTGGTCCCGCCCTCTCGGCTGAATTCCTTTGTTTCACACGCTGCTCGAGACGGCGCGCGTTGCTTTATCAAAATTTTTTCTGGACCTGTGAGGAATATCCAGTGGACACTATTCGAGAAATTAAGCTGGTTTTCTGTGAAAAGTTTAACGGCTGATGAGAGATTATGGGGTGTTTCTGTCGGTGTAAGGACTTCCCACGGAGCGGGACGTCCTGCAGCGCTTCCAGGCGCTGTCGTAGGCCTGTTTCGAGCTGAAAACATCCTAATTTAAGGCTTAATTCACCCAGGACATCGTGAGAGAACAGAGAAGATTCAGAAGAGGCCAGCATGAGGACTTTATGCGGACATTCCACTGTTTAAGGACATTTTTTTAATGAAAGACGTACGCGCAAATTCGCCGAGTCGTTTCCGTGACGACTCGGCAAATCTGTGTGCGCCGCGACAAGAAAAACACATCCATGTTGAAAACCATTTGTAGAATTCAGGCGGCTTTTAATGGCTTTCAACAAGTGAGTAACTGAGAAATTGTTTAACAGCTTGGGCATGTTCCAACTTGCCCGTTAAGATTTCCAACGGAGGTGTTTTTCCTGCCGCGACCCCCCGCGGTCGGGTCCGGCCCGACATGCGACTCTGCCCGCACGTTCTTTCATTACAAAATGACCGTTAACAATGGAATGTCCGAATAAACTCCTCATGCCGACTTCTTCTGAAAGTTCTCTGTTCTCTGACGACTTACTGCGTCAACAGAGCCTGAAATGTGGAAGTTTTCAACTTGAAACGGCGAGACGCTGCCGCCTCGAAGCGCAGATCGCCGTCAGGCGCCGTGGACCGTCCTTAAAGCGACACTACCAGACCAAAATCTCTCATCAGCCGTTAAAATTTTTACCGATAACCAGCTGAATTTATTGAATGGTGTCCACTCAGTTGTGCCTTACAGTTTCGAAAAAATTTTTATCAAACAAAGCAACAGTCTCTGAGCCATTCCTAAACAATGAAAAAAATCGACGAGCGGGTGGACGACTCCTCACTCAAAGACTGCCCACAGGCGAATGACGTAACCGACAGGCGTGAAAAAACTCTCGCATGCCCACGAGGGTTCAAGCATGTCTGATGTAATCACACGTGATTCAAATCCATATGGTTTTTGAAAAAAATAATAAGGTCGGATACTTTTCTAATAGACCTCGTATATATATATATATATATATATATACAGTGAGGAAAATAAGTATTTGAACACCCTGCGGTTTGCAGGTTCTCCCACTTAGAAATCACAGAGGGGTCTGAAATTTTCATCTTAGGTGCATGTCCACTGTGAGAGACATAATCTAAAAAAAAAAATCCGGAAATTACAATGTATGATTTTTTTTTAATTTTTATAATTTATTTGTATGTTACTGATGCAAATAAGTATTTGAACACCTGCCAACTAGCAAGAATTCTGGCTCACACAGACCTGTTAATTTTTCTTTAAGAAGCCCTCTTATTCTGCACTCTTTACCTGTATTAATTGCACCTGTTTGAACTTGTTACCTGTATAAAAGACACCTGTTCACACACTCAATCACACACCAACCTGTCCACCACAGCCAAGACCAGAGAGCTGTCTAAGGACACCAGGGACAATACTGTAGACCTGGACAAGGCTGGGATGGACTACACGACAACAGGCAAGCAGCTTGGTAGAAGACAACAACTTTTATGATTATTTATTAGAAAGTGGAAGAAACACAAGATGACTGTCAATCTCCCTCAGTCTGGGATTCCATGCAAGATCTCACTTTGTGGGGTAAGGATGATTCTGAGAAAGCTCAGAACTACACAGGAGCACCTGGTCAATGACCCGAAGAGAACTGGGACCACAGTCACAAAGATTACATTAGTAACACATGATGCTGTCATGGTTTAAAATCCTGCAGGGAAGCAAGGTCCTCCTGCTCAAGCCAGCACATGTCCAGGCCCATTTGAAATTCACCAGTGGCCATCTGGATGATCCAGAGGAGGCATGGGAGAAGGTCATGTGGTCAGATGAGACCAGAATAGAGTTGAAACTCCAAACCTGAAAGATCTAGAGAAGATCTGTATGGAGGAGTGGACCAAAATCCCTGCTGCAGTGTGTGCAAACCTGGTGAAAAACTACAGGAAACGTTTGACCTCTGTAATTGCAAACAAAGGCTACTGTACCAAATATTAACATTGATTTTCACAGGTGTTCAAATACTTATTTGCAGCAGTAACATACAAATAAATTATTTTAAAAAAAATCATACATTGTTATTTCCGGATTCCCAGTATCTCCAAAACCATAAATTTTTAGTTGAGGCCAACATGTACTTGGCAGTCAAGGGGACCATCAGTGTGCATAATATGAAAGAATTTGAACAAACTGTTTTCATTTTACTGATGAAAGTCTGTGCATTTCCGCATATGGTTTCCTTTAAATCTCCATTTTCAACTGCATTTTTCTCCATTAAAAAAAGTACTTACTGGGTTTTGCATCTGAACTCTTCATATATATATAAAATGACAGTTACGAATGTAACTACGGTTCTATGAATTCCGGATGACCGCCAGAGGGCGGTGCTTTAGCACCTGGATAACTACATGTGCGCAGCACAGAGGTCGAGAATATATACCGACAAAGTCACGCCATTGGATGTGACCTGGGTGACATCACTGGTTGTCTTTATATACCAGACACACCCAGCGCTCGCTTCTTTTCAGAATGAACTCGCAAGGCTCTGAGTGACAAGCAACTCTGGCGGTCATCCGGAATTCATAGAACCGTAGTTACATTCGTAACTCTCCTTCTATTTCATTCCTCCTGACCGTCAGAGGGCGGTGCTTTAGCACCTGGATGACTTAATACCAACAAGGTCACGAAGAGTCACACTCACCTCACATCAGCAGTGGGGAGTGGAGGCGGATAACACCGCCGAAGTCACCGCAGGAGGAGCAGCCACATTCGGTCTGTAATGGAGCGCCTTGGGGCAACTGTTTGTTGTGATTTGGCGCTATATAAGAAAAAAGTTGATTGATTGATTGATAATAGCGGGCGAAGGTACAGGACGAAGCCCACGTAGCAGCAGCACAAATATCACTCAAAGGGACACCTCTCAGTGCAGCCCAGGAGGTGGACACCCCTCTGGTGGAATGGCACGTAACCTTAGGAGGCTGAAGACCTCTGGACCTGTATACTTGTAAAATGGCATCCACGACCCAATGCGAGAGTTACTGCTTTGAGACAGCACAGCCTCTTTTGTGATCACTGTAACCCACAAACAGGGCATCCGTTTTCCGGATCCCGGCAGTCGCACTAATGTACTGCTTCAACATTCGGACAGGACACAGGGAACCTGAAACAGATAATCCTGGATCAGAATGGGGGCCATACACAGCCAAGGAAACTGGCTGGTTAACTTGAAAGGTTGAAATTCTCTTGGGTAAAAAGGATAGATTAGGCCACAGCGTAACCCCAGATCCGTCAGAGTTCCATCGCAAACAGTCCCCAGCGACTGATAGGGCATGGAGCTCTCCCACCCGTTTAGCCGAAGACAGTGCAAGTAGAAAGGCAGTCTTCACTGACACCCATTTAAGATCAGCACTTTCAACTGGTTCGAAAGCGGATAAGCTTAAACCCTCCAGGACTCCAGGAAGGTCCCATGAAGGTACGCGTGCAAGCCTTGGAGGCCGCAAATGTAGAGCACCTTTCAAAAAACGACACACTAAGAGGTGTGAACCCACTGACCGGCCATCAACGTAGACGTGCCAGGCAGAGATTGCAGCAACATAAACCTTCAAGGTAGCGACAGAAAGTCCTTTCTCCAGCAGTTCTTGTAAATATTTGAGGAGAATAGGCACAGGGCAACGCTCTGGGTCTAACTTTTGGTTCTCACACCACCGCACAAACAGCTTCCATCTGTTGTCATACAAAGCCCTGGTAGAAGCAGCATGCGAATTAAGAACAGTCTGAACAACAGCCTGGTCACAAGAACTTGACAAGGAGTCTGGCTCCTCCACGGCCACACATACAGTTGAAGGCATTCTGGGTGAGGGTGCCAAATCCTCCCCTGTAGTTGTGACAACAAATCCTTCCTCTCCGGGAGAGCCCAAGGTTCCCCCTCAAGGAGTTTGTAAATCATGGGAAACCAAATCCTCCCCGGCCAGAATGGAGCAATCAGCAGCACCCTGTGGCTGCTCTGATCTATCCTGTGCAGTGTCAACATCAGCAGTGGGAGAGGAGGGAAGGCATAAAGGAGGCAATCCGGCCACGGGTGAGCCAATGCATCCTGCCCCAGTGGGCTGTCTGGTTCCCAGAGGGAGTACCACCGTGGGCAATGTGTCGAGGTGCTTGAAGCGAAAATGTCCACTTCCGCTACCATACTTCTACCAGATCATTTGGACCACAATCGGGTTCAGTCTCCACTCTCCGGATGGTGGTTTCTGTCTGGAGAGTAAATCTGCAGTGCTGTTCTGTACGTCGGGCAGATGAACTGCTCTGACACTTTGAAGGCGAGGCAACGCCCATAAGAGAAGCCTCAGAGTTTCTGCCAATGAGTGATTGGACCTGGTGCCCCCCTGATGGTTTATGTGATAGACTGTTGATGTGTTGTCCAACCGGACAAGAACATGTCTTCTTCTCAGGGCCGGGAGGAAATGCTTGAGAGCCAGTAGCACAGCACGAAGCTCCAGCACGTTTATGTGTTGGAGTCTCTCCTGAGGACTCCAGACACCCCTCACCATCCTGTGATTCCACACGGCCCCCCAACCTTTGAGTGATGCATCTGTAACAACCACCTCTCGGCGAGAAGGGACGGAGCCTAGAGGGACACCCTTGCAGATGAAGTCCACGTTCCCCCAGGGTCTGAGGTGCAGAAGGCACTGGTTGGAGAGTCGTACAAGCCTGTGCTGATGCAACTTTGAGTTGAGGCCTAGGTTGTTGATCCAAATCTGTAGGGGACGTAAGAACAGAAGTCACAAAGGTACCACTAGCGACATTGCAGTCAATTTGCCCATCAACCGGAGCAGCAAACCAAAAGGCAGCATCACAGCCCGTTGAATGTGTGAGACGAGACGAATTACATCGTCCACTCTCTGCGGGGATGGCGATGGAGTCATAGTCAGGGAGTTGATGGCAATGCTGATGAAGGTCATTTGTTGACTGGTAACAAGAGAACTCTTTGCAAAGTTCACTGTGAGTCCTAAATGAAAGACATGGTTCAGTAGAAGAGCTGTGTCGTTGTGCGCCTGCTCCTGAGTCGGAGCGCAGATAAGCCAATCGTCTAAGTAGGGTAGGATTCTTAATCCAAGAGCTTGCAGTGGGGCTAGTGCTGCAGCCATCCTTCTGCTGAGTAACTACATTGGTCTGATCAGCCTCATTAGGGACAACAGGAACTGTCACTGCATCCCTAGGCTGTAGATTCAGAAGCAAGGACTTAATCTGAGCAAATTCAGAAGTCAACGTTTCGACCTTTTCAGCCAAAGCATGGTCATGAGTAAGCTTCTTAGCAGAAGGGGCTCCTGCATGTGTGGCATTTATGGTGTTTGGTTTCTTCCTGGGGCTGGAGCCCAAAGTCGCACTAGATATTCCACTTTCCAATGCCGCAAGTCTAGCAGATCTCTCTGCCAGTGGCATGCTGGCACAATTAAGGCAGGCATTGCCAATCAGGGCTTCCCTCAGGTGTCTGATCCCAAGACACGAGGGGCAAAACATATGTCCATCATCTGGGCTCAAGGGAGCCAAACAGGTACTACAGCCATGCAACAAAGGCTCTGTCAACATTGTGGACTGCGTGCAGATGGCTAACGCAAGCCCTGACGGTTACAGATGGAAAGACAAAGCGTGACTCACACACAGTGTAAATAGTAACACGAGGCACGGAGTGTGAAGCACTCACAGCCGTCAACTTGACACGAGACACGGAGCGTGAAGCACTCACAGCCATCAACTTGACATGAGGCACGGAGTGTGAAGCACTCACAGCCGCAGACTTGACACGAGGCACGGAGCGTGAAGCACTCCAGCCGCAGACTCGACACGAGGCACGGCGCGTGAAGCACTCCAGCCGTAGACTCGGCACGAGGCACGGAGCGTGAAACACTCACAGTGTAAAAGCTAATACAAGGCCTGGAGCGTGAAACACTCACAGCCACAGTAATAACATGATGCACACAGCTGAAAAACTCACAGCCCAAGTGCTAAGTCACTTAGAGGAATGACGACAACACTAGCTGCTAGCGGAGCTGTTAAACTTAGCAAAATGGCAGCAGTGCAGACGAAGTACTTCAAGGAGTGGAAAACACTCACGGCAAGCCCAACACAGTACACTATACTGGTTCTGATACACACACTACCACTTAGTTAACGGGGTTAGTGACACAACTAAACAAATAGCCAACTTTTTTCAAAACAACACAGCTAATGTGCACAGAGGAAAATACCCAGCACGGCAGCGGCAAAGGCGCGCAGAACGATTATTGTTAATGCAAATGATCGCTTTTATAGCCACTTCAGACAAGCCCAGGGATACATGCATGAACAATTCCACTAAAAATGTTTTAGACTTAATATACATCAATCATTAAGAAGTACAAACAGTATGGTAACTCTGTCAGGAGTAAGCTGTTCTCAAAATATGAGTGAAAGTGCAAGAAGGAGACAAGTGAGGGAAGCCATCAAGACACCCATGACAACTCTGGAGGATTTACAGGCTTCTGTGGCTGCAACTGGGGAAATGAGGATCATGGCACAGAACAAAATTACATAAACTGTCACTGTCCAGCTATTTATGAACCTGCTAATGTAACAAAAATTTTGCCAATATCCAAATACATGAAGACCCAACTGTGGACAATTACTGTAATCTTACTGACCAGAAGGACAGAGTGAAAATGCGCCTGTGATTAAATCATATTTTGTTTGTGAGTTGAGGCTTTTCAAAAAAAATCACACCAGTCAGAAATTATTAAAATATGACTGTGGTTGCAATAGTGAGACTGTTGCTAAATATGGAAACTATGCCTCTGAAAACTTAAAAAAAAAAAAAAAAAACCCAACTTGTGATCTTCACCGAGAAGCAGAAGGTTCTGAATGCATCAGTCAGGCGCCTAAATCTCAGTTCAGCTGAATGAATAACTACATCAACAACTGAAGCTTGCTTCCACATCTTGTGGAGGAAAAGAGATGAAACCATCCATTATTCATTAATTCTGTGCTTTGGGGCTCAACACATGAAAAGAACATGGCTCACCAGGTGTAGTCCATCAACATCTGACAGCTGCTTCACAGACATTTTGTCTGTCAGCAGGATAACTCATAAAGTAATGAATGGATTTCAATTAAATTTGGTGAGCAGATTTATAACAGTCCGAGAAATGATGATTTGGAACTAAAGATCCAGAATAATGTTAAATAATAATAATTTTATGTGTACACCACTTTCACAACAACAAGGTTCACATACAAAAAGCAAAACACACACAAACCACACTATCACTAGTTAATAAAAAGTTATTTAAAATAAATTGCATTATCTTAGAGCCGTCTACTTTTTTAAGGGATTACATGATAACCTTATTAAATTCACTTCAACACCAATATTTTGACTTTACAGGACTTTAAAATTGGGAACAGCATATTTAAGTATGTGTTTTCATGTTTCTAAATGTTCGTCTCAAACAATCAATAAAAAATATGAGTATATTATGGTTGTTTGTTGCATTGATGTTATTAGGATGAAGGTAAATGTCCACATTGTGGACAATAAAGTTTTTATATTCGCATTTGTATAATATCAGTGACTTAATACATGCAGTTTTCTAGGTAGTGATTTATTGCTTTATGAGGGTTTTACCTTGTTTTGAATGAATGAATCCTATTCAGGATAGTGCATTCTCTCAAATGATCACTATGATCATTTTTCCAATGGTGTCCTCACACAAATATACAGTCAAATATTACCAAGCATGCCACATTAAAGTGAACGGACACAATTTTAAATAAGAAAATAAACTGATATAAAATAAACCAAAAGGCAGGATCAAATCAAATCGAACATGAGGGATAAAATTGATACAGGGAATACTTTGTCAGGTTGTCAATTAATTAAGAAGTAAAATACTAATAAAGTATTAAATACTAATAAAGTCTTGCTATTCTGAATGGGGAAAAAGTGAAATTGATTTGCTACAAGAGTGGCAGGACATTTACAATTTGACTAACTCTGTTATTATAAAGGCAAACATCCATAACCATGTATGTAATTTTACAGGTTATATAATACGCCTTGTTGTTTTTAGAAAGGAATTCTTAAAATAAATTTACTGTATTAATTAACTAATTAAAAATTTAAGTTTAAATAAAATGTTTTGACAGATTTTAATATTTTATTTTGCTGTTTATGCTCCAAAGCGTCTTTTTTTTTTATTATACTTTTAAACATTATTCCTGTTATGGTTTAAAGATTTCTCTCGCGAGACAATACGATAAACTCGCGAGCGTTGCATTTGCGTGCTTCCTGAAGTCTTCCGAAATTTCCGTTAACGTTTTAAACATGTCTGTTAACAGTTTGTACGTTACTTGAGTTACTATGAATTTTTAGTTTACATAGTCGGAGACTAAATAATCTCGCGACACAACACGCCAGCTCTAGTCTACACCATTTATAATGTCCTCTGAATGTGAAGATAAAAAAGACAACACTGACTCTTCTCAGGTAAAACTCCCACATTTCTACAATATTGATTGGTGTCGCGTTTGCCTCTTGAAGTCAGAATATTTTCTTCCACGGTTTTATTTTCCTGCTTTTAATTTAATTTATTTATATTGTTTGGCGCTGCATCCACGCGGTCACACGGTGCGGTGCTGCCCCCTGCTGTTCAGTGTGCAGAAGGCAGCTGGAGCCTGCAGTATGTCACAGGAGACCTGTTCTCCTGTCCAGAGGACGAGGCTTTGGCCCACTGCATCAGTGAGGACTGCCGCATGGGGGCAGGCATCGCTGTCCTCTTCAAGCAGAGGTTTCAAGGGGTAGACGAGTTGAAGGACCAGAGTGAGTCACCCCCTTTTATTAAAAATTCATCCGCTGTGGGACTGGCCTTTCTGTTCATTTTCCTCTCCTCCGTAACAGCCTTACATTTTTAGCCTGTTAAGAACTATGTTTTGAGGTTGGACCCTGCCATGTTCTTGTTTTGTCTTTTTTTCAGAAAAGGTAACGGGGCAGTGTGCTGTGCTGACAAGAGGCAGACGTTATGTCTACTATCTGGTAAAGCTTTAAACTAGATCAGCACTTATTAGGCCACATAACCTCTGCCAAAGGTCACCACCATTTCTGGAAGGGTGCTGTGCACTTTTGATTTCTGGAAGAGAATTTAAACCTGATTCCTCAACTGCTAAGAAATGGTGCAGATTTCTTTATTTTACAGGTTTTGGGGCATTAGCATTAAAATAAGGGCTATGGTTTATTCATGCATTCATTGTTTTATTTTCTGAACTCTCTTATTCCAGTTAAGATTTGCTATGGTTGAATGTTCCTGAAATGCATAAAAACTTTGGAAATTTGAACAATTCATTTCTGAACCAATGCTTTTCATACTTATGGAAGGCTTGCGCAGTAGCAGAATTCCGATATGGTCCAAGATCACTTCAGGAATCAATCAGATTTGCATATGGTGTGCAACACGTACTTCAGTATCAGGATTATGAAATTCAACTAGGTCATTTAGTTTTACATTTACACATGTGGCAGATACTTTTATTCAAAGTGACTTATAGTCAGTCGCATAATAACGCCAAGAGCTTCTACATGAGGTGCATCAGGAGCGATTTGGCATTCACTATCTTGCTCATGAACATATTGACACAAGTGGGATTTGCTTGAGATTGAGCCCTTTGATTAATAGACAAACCGCTCTACCAGCTAAGCTGTGGCCATTTTTACTGATGCCTCTTAACACACTTTCAATTCAATTTAATTTCAATTTATTAATTTATATAGCGCCAAATCACGACAAAGTCGCTCCAAGGCGCTTCACATAATTCACAACACAAATTAATCTAAAATCAAAATTAAAAGCAAGAAAAGCACAGTTAAAAGATAAAACACAGTAGAATAAAAAGAAATTACAAAGCAAACACAGATTAAAAAATTAATGATAAGACAGTCTAAAAAAGTGGGTCTTCAGTCTTGATTTAAAAATCTCCACCGTGTCAGACTGCCGAATAACAGCAGGTAGATCATTCCAAAGAGCCGGACCACGGTAGGAGAAGGCTCTATACCCCAAAGACTTTTTGTTCATCCTCGGAACACACAGAAGCCCTGCGCCCTGCAAACGCAAAGGCCTCGCAGGTACTTAGGGCTTAACCAAGTCCGCCAAGTAGGAAGGCGCCAGTCCATGAACAATTTTATAAACCAACAGTAAAACTTTAAAATCCAATCTGGCAGAAACCGGTAGCCAATGAAGACTTTAAAATGCCATCATGAATCGTGAGGTTTTGAAAGTCCTCAGAAAAGGTCAGTCATGGCTATTGAAATTGCCGTCTCTACTCATTACTGAAATCAGTGATTGGAAGGGAATCTGCCGATTGTTGTTCTGTCATGCCACAACTTTGTCCATCAGTGCATGAAGCTCCATTCACATTGATGGTAAATCAGATGTTCCAGTCTGTTGCATTGGGTTTTGATTGGTTCATGAACAAGCACCAATCAAACAAAATGTGTGAATAATCTAACCACACAGGCGGAGCTTTGTACTGACACCAACCAGCCCCCATATTTACTTTGCCTTTCATACTTTGTAGTGAGGCTGAAAGAATGAAGAAAAAAAGAGGCTGAATCAGTGCTCACTCCCCTATACTTTGCCTATTAGTTATTAGTGGATGCTAAAAAAATGAGAACCCTGATGTTTGTGAAATGGAGGATTGTATTGTCACAGGAGAAAGTAAGGGAGCATGAATTCCCTCACCAAAGAAGCGAAAACATGATTGGAAAAATTATGACATATTGCAAATTTTCCACTACATGGCATTAAATCATGCACACTGTAGTTTTAACTTTTGCATGATCACAGAAAAAAAATCCTCTTTTAATAACTGGTATTTACATCAAATTGAAAAACAAATTATTCTTCAGTATCATCTCACAAAATGAAACATAACCTTGGCTGAGGTAAATAAAGTTGTTTGAGTACATGTGCATATTAAAGACACAAGGCCAAAAAAGGGCATTTTAAAAAAAATTGTTTTCGCTCTTTTTTCTTTTTTTATTTTGCAGATTACTAAGAAGAGGGTGAGCCAAAAACCCTCTTATGAAAGCCTGAGACAGAGCTTGGAGGACATGAAATCACACTGTGTACTGAATGGAGTAACACGAGTATCAATGCCACGGTTGGTAACATGTTTAGTGGTAGATTATCATGGTTTTGAATGAGACATTCTCAGAAGATTAAGAATAATGTATACAGTACATCAGAATACATCAGCAGGTTTTTTGTTGCGGTTAAAATTGAAATCTGGATTTTGTGTCTGTACTTTAACAGTATTGCCTGCGGTCTGGACCGGCTGAAGTGGGAAAATGTTTCAGATATACTGGAAGAAGTGTTCAAACACACAAACATCTCCGTCACCATCTACAGCCTTCCTCGGAAAACAGAAACCACAGTGATGAAGCAGAATATGCACAGATGATGAAATATTAGTTTCATGCACATTTCTTTATAATTGCACCCACATGAGCCAAATGATTTCTTGTTTCTTGCAAATGATGTATTACTGAGTATGTTGAAATAAATTCATTTTGCACATCAGTCACCTCCCTGAACTTGTGATGGAGATCTGCTGCTCATCTGTTATTTACGTCAGTAGTAGGTCACCTTGCAATCAGTACTTTCTGGATTTTTGACAAGTTGAGGGTCATGCAATTACCATTATTTGCTACTGCTACTGTTTCCAAAACATGCAAATTTAAGTTGGTTTCAAATTATGGGGTGAGAGCAGATAATTGTCAGGGTGAAATCTGCTGCACACAGCTAATCTTTCTCTTGTGAAATACAGTGGTTTTGACTTCAGCTGTCTACAGTGTTGAATGAAGCCTGACAGGAAGACAAAAAACTTGCAGTTCCTTGACTGCCCACTTGAGGCTGGCTCCAAAAGGGAGCACATTCCCATAGGAGTCCATGTTAAAATGTCCAACTTTAGACCTACCATTTTACAGCTTGGTACAAAAAACAGCTTGAGCCTCAAAATAGTTTTAAACCATAAAAGTTTGTATAAATGGGGTTGTGGGCAGTTTGGGTGACAGCAGATCAGCTGAGCATCTCTACTTCTTGGAGCATCTGTAGCTCAGAGTCCGCTGGTAGTGGCTGCTAGCTATTGCGGAGGACTGTGTGTCATTTTGAGTATTTTATTACCGAGACCTGGAATAATATGGTTTATGTTGTAATGTTTCATCTAAGATGTCCCTGCATTCACGCTGAGCTTGTATTTAATGTTGTATGCTAATGGCTTTAACAGCTATTAGCAGCCTGATCCATTAAGCCCCATTAATGCATGATTACTGAGAAAATGAGCGGTTCATAACGTTTAATGCCCACACCCAGGGGCGTCGGAATGGGGGGTAAAGGGTACTATGTACCCAGGGCCCAGAGCATGAGGGGGCCCACAAAAAAACTGGCATTAAATACATTTTTGTGTTGCATGTTATTAATGTCCATAAAATTCATGTTGTAAAAGAATATAATTAGGATGAATGTATAAATGTTGCATAATTCTGCTCTAACAATAATATTGAAAGATCTCTGAGGGCCCTTCCACCCTTGCACAGTTGTACAATGGTTTAGTCCAGGCGCACAGGCGACCCCCACCCCACACACACACGTCCCAAACGGGATCTCAAGATGTTTAGTAGTGCTGAAACAACTAATCAATTTAATCGATTATTAAAATAGTTGTCTAATTTAGTCATCAATTAGTTGTTAAATAACTGTTTTACCGCAAATGTTTCGTTTCTTCCATTTAAATCAACCGTTTCTGCAGCGCGGCTTTGCTTTGAACCTTGAACCAAGGTGTGATCTAAGGTATATATGATTTAGACCTGGTTTGACTACACATTAGAAATTTGGTGTTTGCGTTAATAAAAAAGAACATAACGGGGGGTCTTCAATATGGCTAGTACCTAGGGCCCAGAATTTGGTGCTACACCCCTGCCCACACCAAAGCAAATCATTAGGAGAACCACCACACAGTCCCCAAAAATAGGATTTATTAAACATCCAAACTGAGGGTAGCCTGTTAGGTTGTTTGGGCTTTAAGAGAAGGGTGTGTGTTGAGTGTATTGTGTAAATTCAGGAGCTGTTGTGGGTGCAGCGAACCTAAAAGTTAGCTTTAATAACTGCTAATATGCTAGCTGTAAATTTAACTGACACAGTGCATCTGGAAAGTTCACAGCACTTTATTTTGTTATGTTACAGCCATATTCCAAAATGGATGAAATTCATTTTTCTTCAAAATTCTACACCCATCCATAATGATAATGTAAAATTTTTTTTTTTTTTTTTTTGATTTTTGCAAATTTATTTAAAAACAAACCAAGAAATCACATGTACGTAAGTATTCACCGCCTTTCCCAGGAAGCTCCAAATTCAGCTCAGGTGCATCTTGTTTCCACTGACCATCCTTCGGATGTTTCTACAGCTTAATTGGAGTCCACCTGGGGTAAATTCAGTTGATTGGACATGGTTTGGAAAAGCACACACCTGTCTACATATAAGGTCCCATGGTGACAGTCCATGTCAGAGCACAAGCCGAGCATGAAGTCAAAGGAATTGCCTATTGATCTCAGAGACAGGATTGTCTTGACTCTCGAGGCACAAATCTGGGGAAAGATAGAAAAACATTTTTGCTGCTTTGAAGGTCCCAGTGAGCACAGTGGCTTCCATCATCTGTACATGGAAGAAGTTCAGATCCACCAGGCCTCTTCTTAGAGTTGGCCGCCTGTCTAAACTGAGCGATTGGGTGAAGGGCCTTAGTCAGGGAGGTGACCAAGAACCCGATCTCTCTGTCAGAGCTATAGCATTCTGTAGAGAGAGGAGAACTTTCCAGAAGGACAACCATCTCTACAGGAATCCACCAATCAGGCCTGTATGGTAGAGTGGCCAGACAGAAGCCACTCCTTAGTAAAAGGCACATCCTACTCAGGGTGAGGGATTGAGGAAAGATGAATTCAATGACGTACAGAGACATCTTGGATGAAAACCTGTTCCAGAGCGCTCTTGACCTCATACTGGGTTGATGGATCAACTTTCAGCAGGACAATGATCCTAAGCACACAGCCAAGATAACAAAGGATTTGCTTCAGGACAACTCTGAATGTCCTTGAGTGACCCAGCCAGAGCCCAGACCTGAATCGACAGCCCACCTGGAGTTTGCCAAAAGGCATCTGAAGGACTCTCAGACCATGAGAAACAAAATTCTCTGGTCTGATAAGACAAAGATTGAACTCTTTAATTGATGTGAATGCCAGGCGTCATGTTTGGATGAAACCAGGCACCATCCCTACAGTGAAGCATGGTGGTGACAGCATCATGCTGTGGGGATGTTTTTCAGCAGCAGGAACTGGAAGACTAGTCAGGCTTGAGGGAAAGATGAATGCAGCAATGTACAGCGACATCCTGGATGGAAACCTGCTCCTGAGCGACTGGGGCGACAGGTCATCTTTCAGCAGCTGGACAGTGACCCTAAGCACACATCCTGGCTCCAGGGCAACTCTGTGAATGTCTTTGAGTGGCCCAGCCAGAGCCCAGACCTGAAGCCGACTGAACATCTCTGGAGAGATCTGAAAATTACTGTGCACCAATGCTCCCCATCCAACTTGATAGAGCTTGAGAGGTGCTGCAAAGAGGAATGTGCAAAACTGCTGAAACATAGGTGTGCAAGCTTGTGGCATCATATTCAAGAAGACTTCAGGCTGTAATTTCTGGAAAGGTGCATCAACAAAGTACTGAGCAAAGGGTGAGACTACTTATGTACATGTGATTTTTTTTTTAAAGTTTTTTATTTTTAATAAATTTGCAAGAATTACAAAAAACAAAACATTTTTTACATTGTCATTATGGGGTGTTTTGAGCAAAATTATGAGGAAAAAAAGTTAATTTACGCTATTAGGGAGTAAGGCTGCAACATAACAAAATGTGGAAAAAGTGAAGTGCTGTGAATACTTTCCAGATGCACTACAAAGCACAGCCAATAAATCATGAAAACATTTAGCTGAAACTACTGAAAACTGCTGCTTTTAGAATAAAGATTTATCACTTGCTTGTTTTTTGGCCCTAAACCCCTTAAAAACAGACTAGAAGAGCTGAATTTTTGTGAGGTTCCCAAAAAAATCAGCATGCCAAGATTACAGTTTCCCTTCAACTTACATATTCTTCACAGCATAGAAAATATTAAATACTCTAAAGAAAAAGTACACATGGAAAATTTTAATAAAATGAATGCATTTCATCTGGTTTGACTTCCTGCTCCGTCATCTTGAGGTGATGTTTGTTGTCTTTGCACTGTCAGTGCTTATATACGTTACTAATATGTAAATTCCAACAGGAAGAAATATAAATGATTTTAGGGTTTGGATGCATTTTTGACAGCTAAACTTTGCTCAAAAATTGTTAGCTGACCTAAAATTACTATATTTAGTGGAAGCTATTTCGTCCGCTAATGGTTTTCAGAGATAGCTGAAAAGCTAGCTTTGCTAGTTAGCACTTAGCTGATTAGCTGCTCTGAGCCAACCTCTGAAAATCAGATTTGATATTTTACTCTGGAAATCTGAGCCTAAAGTATCAGGTTTCGCGTTGCCCGTTCATGCACGAGGCAATTACTCTGCTGATCGAGCAAACAGTCTGTGACCATCACATAATGTGCATACAGAGCGGAGCCGCTGCAGACGGCTGAGGTATTGAATGATGTATTATTGATAACCTCTCGTATTGTACTTTACTGCAGACGTGACACAAAGGAGGCACGAGATTTGAGGCAGAGAATTTGCAGTGCAAAATCAAAACCCCTTCAATGCATTAACTATTGCAAAGCTGGACTGAGTGATGTGACAACTGATGCCACATGAGGCAACAGAGAATCCAATAAAATGTAGCATGCCAAGATTAGATGATCACGATGTACATATATAATAAAATAAACAAATTCAAACGCACATTCCCTTCAACTTACAGTAGTGTTCAGAATAATAGTAGTGCTATGTGACTAAAAAGATTAATCCAGGTTTTGAGTATATTTCTTATTGTTACATGGGAAACAAGGTACCAGTAGATTCAGTAGATTCTCACAAATCCAACAAGACCAAGCATTCATGATATGCACATTCTTAAGGCTATGAAATTGGGCTATTAGTAAAAAAAAGTAGAAAAGGGGGTGTTCACAATAATAGTAGTGTGGCATTCAGTCAGTGAGTTTGTCAATTTTGTGGAACAAACAGGTGTGAATCAGTGTCCCCTATGTAAGAATGAAGCCAGCACCTGTTGAACATGCTTTTCTCTTTGAAAGCCTGAGGAAAATGGGATGTTCAAGACATTGTTCAGAAGAACAGCGTAGTTTGATTAAAAAGTTGATTGGAGAGGGGAAAACTTATACGCAGCTGCAAAAAATTATAGGCTGTTCATCTACAATGATCTCCAATGCTTTAAAATGGACAAAAAAAAACAGAGACGTGTGGAAGAAAATGGAAAACAACCATCAAAATGGATAGAAGAATAACCAGAATGGCAAAGGCTCACCCATTGATCAGCTCCAGGATGATCAAAGACAGTCAGGAGTTACCTGTAAGTGCTGTGACAGTTAGAAGACGCCTGTGTGAAGCTAATTTATTTGCGAGAATCCCCTGCAAAGTCCTTCTGTTAAATAAAAGACGTGCAGAAGAGGTTACAATTTCAAATTCAAAAAGAGAAATGGAGGAATATTTTGTGGACTGATGAGAGTAAAATTGTTCTTTTTGGGTCCAAGGGCTACAGTTAGTTTGTGAGACGACCCCCAAACTCTGAATTCAAGCCACAGTTTACAGTGAAGACAGTGAAGCATGGTGGTGCAAGCATCATGATATGGGCATGTTTCTCCTACTATGGTGTTGGGCCTATATATCGCATACCAGGTATCATGGATCAGTTTGGATATGTCAACATACTTGAAGAGGTCATGTTGCCTTATGCTGAAGAGGACATGCCCTTGAAATGGGTGTTTCAACAAGACAATGACCCCAAGCACACTAGTAAACGAGCAAAATCTTGGTTCCAAACCAACAAAATTAATGCCTCGCAGATGTGAAGAAATCATGAAAAACTGTGGTTATACGAGGTCTATTAGAAAAGTATCTGACCTTATTATTTTTTTCAAAAACCATATGGATTTGAATCACGTGTGATTACATCAGACATGCTTGAACCCTCGTGAGCATGCGAGAGTTTTTCACGCCTGTCGGTTACGTCATTCGCCTGTGGGCAGTCTTTGAGTGAGGAGTCGCCCACTCTCTCGTCGATTTTTTCATTGTTTAGGAATGGCTCAGAGACTGCTGCTTTGTTTGATCAAAATTTTTTCAAAACTGTAAGGCACAACTGAGTGGACACCATTCGATAAATTCAGCTGGTTTTCGGTAAAAATTTTAACGGCTGATGAGAGATTTTGGTCTGGTAGTGTCACCGTAAGGACGGCCCACGGTGCCTGACGGTGATCTGCGCTTCGAGGCGCCAGCGTCTCGCCGTTTCAAGTTGAAAACTTCCACATTTCAGGCTCTGTTGACCCAGGAAGTCGTCAGAGAACAGAGAACTTTCAGAAGAAGTCGGCATGAGGAGTTTATTCGGACATTCCATTGTTAACGGACATTTTGTAATGAAAGAACGTGCGGGCAGAGTCGCATGTCGGGCCGGACCCGACCGCGGGGGGTCGCAACAGGAGAAACACCTCCATTGGAAACCTTAACGGGCAAGTTGGAACATGCCCAAGCTGTTAAACAATTTCTCAGTTACTCACTTGTTGAAAGCCATTAAAAGCTGCCTGAATTTTACAAATGGTTTTCAACACGGAGGTGTTTTTCCTGTCGCGGCGCACACAGATTCCCCGAGTCGTCACGGAAACGACTCGGCGAATCTGCGCGCACGTCTTTCATTAAAAAATGTCCTTAAACAGTGGAATGTCCGCATAAAGTCCTCATGCCGGCCTCTTCTGAATCTTCTCTGTTCTCTCACGATGTCCTGGGTGAATTAAGCCTTAAATTAGGATGTTTTCAGCTCGAAACAGGCCGACGACAGCGCCTGGAAGTGCTGCACGACGTCCCGCTCCGTGGAAAGTCCTTACACCGACAGAAACACCCCATAATCTCTCATCAGCCGTTAAACGTTTCACCAAAAACCAGCTTAATTTCTCGAATAGTATCCACTCGGATATTCCTCACAGATCCAGAAAAAAGTTTGATAAAGCAACGAGCGCCGTCTCGAGCAGCGTGTGAAACAAAGGAATTCAGCCGAGAGGGCGGGACCACATCTCACTCAAGGCCTGCCCACAGGGAAATGACGTCACCGACACGCATGAAAAAACTCTGTTGTGTGGGCCGCTGAAGAGGAGGTACTGCTGGCCCACCACCACCAGTCGGCGCCCTGCTTGGAGTGCGGGCTTCAAGCATGAGAGGGCGCCAGTGCTATTGGAAGAGACAGCTGTCACCTGTCAACCTCACCAGCTGTCTCTCATTAACCTCCTTACAAGAAGGGGATCACAACTCCACCTCCTCGCCGAGAAATCATCTACCACAAAGGTAATTTCTCTGCTGACTTATCGATTGTCTAAACTTTGTTCTGTGTGCAGCCGCCTTCCTGTGGTGATCCAGAAGAGGGACCAACAGGAGCTGCACGAGAGAAACGTATCTGGAGGTGGAGGTTTTCCCTCCCAGAGACTTTGAGTGTAAAGGTTGCTGGGTGTGAGGACTCACACTCACCTCCTTCTGTTTCTTCTTTGCCAGCAGTACCAGGGCCGACAACGGAGGACAGAGACCACCTGGGGATTCAGGACTTGGCGGCTCCGGTGTTCTTCAGGCCGTTGGTGGTGGAAGCGGTGTGGGCCCCGGCTCCTCGTTCATCAGAGGTCTCCTATCTTCGAGCCTGCCCACCGTCCTCTTGTATACAATTGGCACCTGTTATTTCTGTTTGTATTCCGTTGTGTACTTTCGCAACATTAAATTGTTACTCCTTTTCTTATCCATTGTCCGTTCACTTGCGCCCCCTGTTGTGGGTCCGTGTTACGACACCTTCCCAACAAACTCACGCATGCGCACGAGGGCTCAAGCATGATTGGTGTAATCGCACGTCATTCAAATCCATATAGTTAAAAAAAATAAAAGGGTCGGTTTATTATCTAATAGACCTCGTACAACTAAATACTAGTTTAGTGATTCACAGGATTGCTGAAAAAGCAGTTTGAACATAATAGTTTTGAGTTTGTAGCATCAACAGCAGATGCTACTATTATTGTGAACACCCCCTTTTCTACTTTTTTATTAATAGCCCAATTTCATAGCCTTAAGAGTGTGCATATCATGAATGCTTGGTCTTGTTGGATTTGTGAGAATCTACTGAATCTACTGGTACCTTGTTTCCCATGTAACAATAAGAAATATACTCAAAACCTGGATTAACCTTTTTAGTCACATAGCACTACTATTATTCTGAACACTACTGCACATTTTCTTCACAGCACAGAAAATATTAAATACTGAGAGGAAGAAGTACACATGGAATATTTTATTAAAATTAATCCATTTCATCTGGTTTGACTTCCTGCTCCGTCATCTTGAGGCGATGTTTGTTGTCTTTGCACTGTGTCAGTTTTGCTTATATACGTTTCTAATGTGTAACAGGAACAAATATAAATTATTTTAGGGTTTGGAAGCATTTTTGACAGCTAAACTTTGCTCAAAAAAGTGTTAGCTGACCTAAAATTGCTATATTTAGTGGAAGCTATTTGGTCGCTAATGGTTTTCAGAGGTAGCTGCAAAGCTCGCTTTGCTAGTTAGCACTTAGCTGATTAGCTGCTCAGAGCCAACCTCTGAAAATCAGATGTTTTATCTTTCTCTCTTATTGTACACACTATTTGATATTTTACTCTGGAAATCTGAGCCTAAACTATCAGGTATCTCTTTGCCCATTTACGCACGAGGCAGTTACTCTGCTGATCGAGCAAACATTTGTCTGTCACCATCACATAAGGTGCAACCAGAGCGGAGCCGCTGCAGACGGCTGAGGTATTGAATGATGTGTTATTGATCGCCTCTCGTATTGTACTTTACTGCAGACGTGACACAAAGGAGGCACGAGATTTGAGGTGGAGAATTTTGCACTGCAAAATCAAAACCCCCTCAATGCATTAACTATTGCAAAGCTGGACTGAGTGATGTGACAACTGATGCCACATGAGGCAACTTAAAGAATCCAATAAAATCAGGTTTGAAATGTGATCATGGTGAATTTCAGATGGTGGTATCGTGAGATTTGTTAGCAGAGAGGCAGTCTGAAGGGGCCGTATTTAGCTGTCTTTGACCCGCCCACCTTCCTTTGGGGCACCTTCAATAATTCATGATGAAAAAGGCATTAACTGCTGTGTACACTGCAGCTGCCCCTCCAACATATCCCGCCTAGCTGTAAGACTGTACTTCAGCATCACTGCTCTTCTCCTCCCTTTTCCTCCTCCTCCTCCCTTCCCATCCCCCTTCCTGCAGCAGATCCACCTCGCTGTGCTGCAGCGAGCAAATGGGGGGAATGTCCCTTTACGTGACCTGCTGTCACAGCACACACCACGCGGCTGCAGCTACCTGCAGCTCCGCTCTTTGTTTCCATGCAGCTTCCGATTGTCCCACTGCTACCCTATTTTCCTGCACCTCCCCATCATCACCACCGCCGCCTCCCTCCTGTCCTCCATTCCTTACATTTCCCCTCTCTTGGCTGCATGCATATAAAATTGCCAAGCTCAGCATTCTTTTCCATGGACACTTATGGAAAAAAAAAGGTCAAAGAAAAGAAAAAAGAAAAGATGTGTGGGGTGGGAGGGATTCTAGTGCACCACATACCTGCCCCCTTCCAATTAAAGAAGAGAGCTTATGTTATTGAAGAGCAGCTAAGCCAATCAGAAGCCAGTGCAGGCAAAGACAGCAGGAAAAAGCAGCAGAGCGAGTGGGCAACAGCAAGAAAAAACTGCAGTGTGAGAGTGTGTAGTTTTTTTTTAAATTTGATCTCTCCCCTGAGCAGATCATCATTTTGGGTCCTTCAGCCTCAGGGTGCATGTGAATCGGAGTCTGTTACGCGTGCATGAGGCAGAGTTGCCGGACGACTCAGTAAAGGTGTGTCCAGACTGCAGACTTTTTCATTCTGAAACTGGAAATAAGAAAGTAAGAGGAGACTGATTATTTTTTTCTCTCTAGCTCTAAGTGTCTCGGAGCCAAAGGAGACCAACTCAGCGTCCAGTGGAGACGAGGTAAGTAGTATGGTGGCACTTTTGAACTTAATTTTGTTTATTTGTCTGCCACAGCTGATGTGTCATGTGCTGTTACATTAGATTGTGCAGATGGATGTAGAATTTTTTTTGACTGCATCATGAAGACTTGACAGGAAAGGAGAGGAAGAGAGAGGGAGGGAGGAAGGTTAGTGCGGGACTCCCTGATGCTTCTAGGCAAGTTGTGTGCACACGGTTCTCTAGTGCTGCAGTATCCCATTACATCTCTAAGAGATGCTGCCTCAGCCTCCGCATGTCAGCGACCAGCCTGATGAAGTGATGCCACATTACTTATTTTTTTAATTTTTTTTGACTGGGATGAAAATAAAAGTTTTTCTGTTTTGCTTTTTAGGTGTATCTGTGATTTCCTTTCAGTGCAAGCATGCAGCAAATGTACACTGTATTAGTGTGTGACTCCAAGTGCACCACAGCAACTGGGAGGAAATGCAGTTAGGTCCATAAGTATTTGGACAGTGGTGGCACAGTTTTTTAATGTTACTTCTTTAAACCACCACAGTGGAGATGGAATGAACCAGTCAAGATGTGCCTGTCGTGCAGACTTTCATCTTGAATTCAAGGTGTTCAACAAAAGTGTGGCGTTAACCATTTTGAAATTATAGCAGTTTTGATACAGAGGCCATAAGTAATTGGACCTTAAATGTAATTTAAGGATTATTTTTCAGTACAAATCATCAATTTTACAGTTTTCTTTAGACATATCAGGAGGTGGGTACATGAACATTTGCAAGTCACTGAATATGCCTTGGACTTAGTGAAGATTGATGTGGAGGTGGTGGAGTAGAGAGGCGGGCTCGTGACGAGAGGATCTCTGGTTCGATTCCCCTTCAGACAGGAAAGTCAGTAAGGAACCAAGGAACCTTGAGCACAGTCCGGTTTGCAGTTAAGTACCTTGCGTGGAAGCACGATGGGGTGTGATTGCGTGACAATAAGGCATCATTGTCTGCATCAGAAGTATGTACATGCATGCAGATCCAAGGTGGATCTACATGCATGTACATACATGGAAGCACGCACACATGCACACACAAACAGGTCAAATTGCCTTCTGGTAAACAGTAGCTGATATTCACATCTTTTGAAGAAACTCCTTCTCTGTGCTGCTCCACCATGAAGCTGAATACACGGTGATGCAACAGACAAAATGTTTGATGCAAATCAGGTCCAAGACATACTCAGGGACTTGGAAATGTTTATAAAACCCCTGGCAAAAATTATGGAATCACCGGCCTCGGAGGATGTTCGTCCAGTTGTTTAATTTTGTAGAAAAAAAGCAGATCACAGACATGACACAAAACTAAAGTCATTTCAAATGGCAACTTTCTGGCTTTAAGAAACACTATAAGAAATTAAGAAAAAAAATTGTGGCAGTCAGTAACGGTTACTTTTTTAGACCAAGCAGAGGGAAAAAAAAATATGGACTCACTCAATTCTGAGGAATAAATTATGGAATCACCCTGTAAATTTTCATCCCCAAAACTAACACCTGCATCAAATCAGATCTGCTCGTTAGTCTGCATCTAAAAAGGAGTGATCACACCTTGGAGAGCTGTTGCACCAAGTGGACTGACATGAATCATGGCTCCAACAAGAGAGATGTCAGTTGAAACAAAGGAGAGGATTATCAAACTCTTAAGAGGGTAAATCATCACGCAATATTGCAAAAGATGTTGGTTGTTCACAGTCAGCTGTGTCTAAACTCTGGACCAAATACAAACAACATGGGAAGGTTGTTAAAGGCAAACATACTGGTAGACCAAGGAAGACATCAAAGCGTCAAGACAGAAAACTTAAAGCAATATGTCTCAAAAATCGAAAATGCACAACAAAACAAATGAGGAACGAATGGGAGGAAACTGGAGTCAACGTCTGTGACCGAACTGTAAGAAACCACCTAAAGGAAATGGGATTTACATACAGAAAAGCTAAACAAAAGCCATCATTAACACCTACACAGAAAAAAACAAGGTTACAATGGGCTAAGGAAAAGCAATCGTGGACTGTGGATGACTGGATGAAAGTCATATTCAGTGATGAATCTCGAATCTGCATTGGGCAAGGTGATGATGCTGGAACTTTTGTTTGGTGCCATTGCAATGAGATTTATAAAGATGACTGCCTGAAGAGAACATGTAAATTTCCACAGTCATTGATGATATGGGGCTGCATGTCAGGTAAAGGCACTGGGGAGATGGCTGTCATTACATCATCAATAAATGCACAAGTTTACATTGATATTTTGGACACTTTTCTTATCCCATCAATTGAAAAGATGTCTGGGGATGATGAAATCATTTTTCAAGATGATAATGCATCTTGCCATAGAGCAAAAACTGTGAAAACATTCCTTGCAAAAAGACACATAGGGTCAATGTCATGGCCTGCAAATAGTCCGGATCTTAATCCAATTGAAAATCTTTGGTACAAGTTGAAGAAAATGGTCCATGACAAGGCTCCAACCTGCAAAGCTGATCTGGCAACAGCAGTCAGAGAAAGTTGGAGCCAGATTGATGAAGAGTACTGTTTGTCACTCATTAAGTCCATGCCTCAGAGATTGCAAGCTGTTATAAAAGCCAGAGGTGGTGCAACAAAATACTAGTGATGTGTTGGAGCGTTCTTTTGTTTTTCATGATTCCATAATTTTTTCCTCAGAATTGAGTGATTCCATATTTCTTTCCTACTGCTTGGTCTAAAAAAGTAACCGTTACTGACTGCCACAATTTTTTTTCCTGATTTCTTATAGTGTTTCTTAAAGCCAGAAAGTTGCCATTTGAAATGACTTTAGTTTTGTGTCATGTCTGTGATCTGCTTTTTTTCTACAAAAATTAAACAACTGAATGAACATCCTCAGAGGCCGGTGATTCCATAATTTTTGCCAGGGGTTGTATATATATAAAAGTGAGGATTTATATTCACAGCAATCCTTATATTTAGTTTATCCAATTACGTACGGGCTGTGAAAATAGAAGGAATGTGTATAAAAAAAATGGCTCTAATTTCTAAATGGTTAATGCAATATTTTTGTGAAAATCGCTTTCATGGAAGCTGAAAGTGTGCACGACGAGCACTTACTGACTGTTTAATTCCAAGTCCGCTGTGGTTGGTGTGCACAGGCAAAACTCCAGAAAAGAAAGTGCCAATGTCCAAATACTTATGGGCTGGACTGTAGCTATATCTGTTTCTGGTACATTGCTATTGAAATTTAGAGATTTCACTACCCCCCACAGGATTATCCACAGTTACAGATGAAGAGTTTTGCTGCTGCATTCATTATCCGCTTTCTTTGTTCACAGTACATCACATTCTGGGTTTTATTGTTTCCATTTAAGTCTGACCTTCATAATTTGTAAATGAAGATTCACTGCTGTCCAGCAGTGGGCACTGTCTGATTTCTCTGCTGAAAGTTTCGATTGGGGGAAAAAAGTCTGGAAACACAAGCGTACTGCAGCTTTAAAGCGACTAATTATTCAGCAGTTGTGGGCAGAATGAAGCACTGTTGAAATATTCATTCTGATATTACTGAGAAGTAATTATAATATCTTTGCATGAACCAAATCTGAATTGCATATCACGGTAAATGGGTTTATTTAACAATCATTTGCAGGTTTAAGGTGACACATTTCAGCACCATGGACAGAGCAGACAGCAAAAACTTCATTATTGTTTCTCTTAAATTGTTAGAAGCATTCAATCACTGTGATTGATATAGTTCTTCTAATTATGTTTAGTTATGATTTAATACATTAAGTCCATATTTCCTGATTCTGTTGCACCTTTGACAAGCAGCAACCTCCGAAGCAGAAAAATTAAACCAATGTGGAAGTGCAAAATCTTGCAGTTCCTTGAATGGCCACTTGAGGCAGACATAAACATGTTTACAGCTGGGGACAAAAATCGGTTTTGGTCTCTATAGTTTCACCATTCATGACAGCTGTATGGAGGGATTTTTTTGAAAACATAGTTTATGTTGGGGAAAGTGTAATGCACGGACCCACAACAGGGGGCGCAAATGAACGGTCAATAGATAATCCAATAAATACAATTTATTGTGGCAAAAGTGCACAACAGGTGGAATACTGCTTTTAGACAGTCGATCACAAAATACAATAGGTGACGTGTGGGCAGGCCCGAGGGTAGGAGACGCCTATCCAGAGAAGAGCCGGGGCCCACAAGGTTCCACCGCCAACGAAGACCTGCAGTATACTGAAGCCGCCAAGTCCTGAGTCCCCAGGTGGCCTCTGCTTCAGCTGTCAGATCCGGTACTGCTGGCAGGAACAAAAACAGGTTAATGGTGGGTGTGTGGACACCCAGTAAGCAGTCAGCAAACTCACAGTTCTTTCTGGAGTGACAAGTACTTCACTCTCAGGCAGCAGAAAAACCAGTTCGTGCAGTGCCTACTGAACACGAAGGAATTTAGGAGCGGAATCGCCGACTCCTCCAAATTTCCAACACACCAGCTCCAGGCTGTTAGTTACAGTAGGTAACGACTGCAAACAGGTTAGCATACAATATGTGCATACGGCACAGAGAAAGGCTGAGAAGATTACCTGAGAGGTAAACTGATATCTCGGCAGAGATGTGGTGTCTCCTCCAGGCTTTTATGGTGCAGTGATGATGATTAATGACAGCTGTCAGTCCTGCCTCCTGGGACGTAACTGTGCCCTCTGGTGCCTGAAACCCGACTACAGGCAGGGCGCCCTCTGGCGTTGGCCAGCAGTACCTCCTCTTTGGGCGGCCCACACAACAGGACCCCCCCTCAACGGGCGCCTCCTGGCGCCCGACCAGGCTTGTCGGGGTGTCGCTGGTAGAACTCGGCCAGGAGGGCCGGATCCAGGAATGAAGCTCCTCTTCACCCAGGAGCATTCTTCAGGTCCGTAACCTTCCCAGTCCACCAGATACTGGAGACCCCGACCCCTCCGGCGAACATCCAAGAGCCTGCGGACTGTCCATGCAGGCTCGCCGTCGATGATGCGGGCAGGAGGCAGCGCCGGTCCGGAGGTGCAGAGGTCCGAGGTGTGGTATGGCTTCAATTTGGAGACGTGAAACACAGGATGAATCCTGGACTGGCTGGACTGATGACTTTAGTGATCTTGAAGGGTCCGATGTATCTGTCCATGAATTTTGGTGACTCCGTGTTGAGAGGAATGTTCTTGGTTGAAAGCCAGACCTCCTGCCTGGGCTGGTAGACTGGGGCTGGGGGGCGTCAGCGGTCTGCATGGCTCTTCGCCCTCATCTGGGCTTTCAGCAGGGCAAAGCGGGCTGTTCGCCACACACGACAGCACCTCCTGAGGTGGGCCTGGACCGAGGGAACCCCGACCTCTCCCTCCACAGCCGGAAACAATGGGGGTTGGTACCCCAAACATGCTTCAAATGGGGAGAGGCCAGTTGCTGATGAAACTTGATGAGCGTACTCGATCCAGGCCAGATGTTGACTCCAGGCCGTCGGGTGCGCAGAGGTCAAACACCGCAGGGCCTGTTCTAGCTCTTGGTTAGCCCGCTCTGCTTGTCCGTTGGTCTGTGGGTGGTACCCGGACGAAAGGCTCACGGTGGCCCCCAGTTCCCTACAGAAACTCCTCCAGACTTGCAAGGAGAACTGGGGACCACGATCAGAGACGATGTTCGCAGGGATACCATGCAGGCGTATGACGTGGTGGACCAGGAGGTCAGCAGTCTCCTGGGCTGTCGGGAGCTTCGGGAGGGCCATGAAGTGGGCCGCCTTGGAGAACCGGTCCACTATCGTCAGGATGGTTGTCATTCCCTGGGACGCAGGGAGACCCGTGACGAAGTCCAGGCCGATGTGGGACCAGGGGCGATGAGGCACTGGCAGCGGCTGGAGGAGTCCCTTCTCTGGTTGGTGGACTGCCTTGCCCCTGGCACAGGTGGTACAGGCCCGGACATACTCCCGGACGTCGGCTTCCAAAGACGCCCACCAGAACCGCTGCCGGACAACTGCCTCGGTCCTTCACACCCCTGGATGGCAGGTGAGCTTAGAACCGTGACAGAAGTCCAAAACTGTAGTCCTAGCGTCTGGTGGGACGTACAAACGGTTAGGTGGTCCACCGCCGGGGTCTGGGTGATGCGTCAGGGCCTCCCTGACGATGTTCTCCACGTCCCACGTCAGTGTGGCGACGATAATGGACTCTGGGATGATGTTTTCTGGTGGATCCGACAGCTCCGCCTTGACTTCTTCTTCATGCACCCAGGACAGTGCGTCTGACCGCTGGTTCTTAGTCCTGGGGCGATATGTGATCCTGAAGTCAAAACGTCCAAAAAGAGAGACCAACGGGCTTGCCTGGGGTTCAGACGCTTAGCGGTCCGGATATACTCCAGGTTCCGATGGTCAGTGAAAACCGTGAATGGAACCACAGCTCCCTCCAACAAGTGTCTCCACTCCTCCAGGGCCTCCTTCACCGCCAGGAGCTCCCGATTGCCGACATCATAATTCCGCTCTGCTGGGGTCAACCTGCGGGAGAAATAGGCACCATGGTGGAGAACCTTATCGGACTCCCCGCTCTGGGACAGGACGGCTCCTATCCCTGAGTCAGAGGCATCTACTTCCACAACAAACTGGCAGCTAGGATCAGGCTGCACCAGAACTGGCGCAGTAGAGAACCGGCGTTTCAACTCCCTAAACGTGGCTTCGCACCGATCCGACCAGGTGAAGGGAACTTTTGGGGAGGTCAGGGCTGTAAGGGGACCAACAACCTGACTATAGCCCTTGATAAACCTCCGATAGAAATTAGCGAAGACGAGGAACTGTTGCAGCTTCCTACGGCTTGCCGGTTGGGGCCAATCTCTCACCGCCGCTACCTTGGTCGGATCAGGAGCGACGGAGTTGGAGGAGATTATGAAACCCAGGAAGGACAAAGAAGTACGGTGGAACTCGCACTTCTCACCCTTCACAAACAGCCAGTTCTCCAACAACCGCTGCAGGACCTGACGTACATGCTTAACATGGGTCTCAGGATCCGGGGAGAAGATGAGGATATCGTCTAGGTATACGAAGATGAACCGATGCAGGAAGCCCCGCAAGACGTCATTTACCAATGCCTGGAATGTCGCGGGGGCATTAGTGAGGCCGAACGGCATGACCAGGTACTTAAAGTGACCTAACGGGGTATTAAATGGCGTCTTCCATTCGTCTCCCTTCCGGATCCGAACCAGGTGATACGCATTCCTAAGATCCAATTTGGTAAATATTTTGGCTCCATGCAGGGGCGTGAACACTTAATCTAACAGGGGCAACAGGTATCGGTTGCGAACCATGATCTCGTTCAGCCCTCTAAAATCAATGCATGGACGGAGTCCGCCGTCCTTCTTGCCCACAAAAAAGAAACCAGCACCTAACGGGGAGGACGAGTTCCGGATCAACCCGGCAGCTAAAGAGTCCTGGATGTAGGTCTCCATCGATTCTCGCTCGGGGTGTGAGAGGTTGTACAGTTTGCTGGACGGATACTCAGCACCCAGGATTAAATCAATGGCACAATCATACGGTCGATGCGGGGGAAGCGTGAGTGCCAGATCTTTGCTGAAAACGTCAGCAAGATCGTGGTACTCAACTGGCACCGCCGTGAGATTGGGAGGGACTCGAACCTCTTCTTTAGCAGTCACACCGGGTGGGACCAAGGATCGTAAACACTCCTGGTGGCAGGTTTCGCTCCATTGAGCCACAACCCCAGACGGCCAGTCGATCCGGGGATTGTGTTTACTAATCCATGGATAGCCCAAAATAACTCTGGAGGTAGAAGGTGTTACAAAAAACATAATCTCCTCTCTGTGATTCCCAGACACAACCAGTGTTACGGGCTGTGTCTGGTGTGTGATTAGTGGAAGAAGGGTGCCATCTAGTGCCCGTACCCTCACTGGTGAAGGAAGAGCCACTAGAGGGAGCCCTACTTCTTTAGCCCATCTGCTATCTAGCAGATTCCCTTCTGACCCCGTGTTGATTAGTGCTGGGGCTTGAAGGGTTAAATCCCCACAGAGGATCACGACTGGGATTCGTGCGGATTTTCATGCATTACCCGCGTGTGTGTTATGACCCACCCTAAGCCCAGTCTCTAAGGGTGAGCGTTGGTGTTTAACCGCTTGGGGCATTGTTTCTGCAAATGCTCGTTAGAGCCGCAGAAAAAGCACTCTCTGCGGGCCAGCCTCCTCTGTCTGTTTTCTAATTTTATTTTGGCCCTGCTCGTGTCCATAGCTTTGTCAGCAGGGGGAGCTGTCGTCACACGGAGCACTCTGGCTCTGGAGCGTGGGGAAGGCGGGGCTGCTTCAGACCGGGAAGGGAGAGGGGCGGTGCGTGCCCGGCCACGTCCTTCGTCTCGCTCCCGTAGGCGTTCTTCCAATCGGTTGTCTAAACGTATGACTAAATCAATAAGCCCATCTAAATCCCGCGGCTCATCTCTACCCACCAGGTGCTCCTTCAGGACCGAAGACAGTCCATTTACAAAGGCAGCGCGAAGCGCTACCGTATTCCAGCCGGCCCTTGCGGCCGCGACACGGAAGTCGACTGCATACTCTGCAGCGCTCTGACGCCCGTCGAATGGACAGCAGCAGAGTGGAAGCAGATTCGCCTCGATTAGGGTGATCAAACACTTGTCTGAATTCCCGTACGAACCCAGTGTAAGTCGTTAGGAGCCGTGAATTCTGCTCCCAAAGCGCCATAGCCCAGGCGCGTGCCTCACCTCGAAGCAAATTGACAACATAAGCCACCTTGCTGGAATCTGATGCGTACATTACTGGACGCTGAGCGAAGACGAGCGAGCACTGCATTAAGAAGTCCACGCACGTCTCAACACAGCCTCCGTACGGCTCTGGGGGACTTATGTATGCTTCAGGGGATGGGGGGGTCCGTTGAACGACCACTGGAGGGTCCCTTTTCTGCAACAGGTCGGCAGGAGGAGGAGTGGCAGCCGCGCCCTGTGCACGCGCTTCCACCTGTGCGGTGAGAGCCTCCATCCTACGATTGAGTAGTACATTCTGCTCGGTTACCAAATCCAACCGAGCAGTGAATGCGGCCAAAAATTGCTGCAACTCACCCATTATTCCTCCTGCAGAAGCCTGTGCACCTTGCGTCTCCATTGACTGTTCAATGGGTGGGTTGTGCCCCTCGGGATCCATGATGTTGGCCGAGATATCCTGTTGGGGAAAGTGTAATGCACGGACCCATAACAGGGGGCGCAAATGAACGGTCAATAGATAATCCAATAAATACAATTTATTGTGGCAAAAGTGCACAACAGGTTGAATACTGCTTTTAGACAGTCGATCACAAAATACAATAGGTGACGTGTGGGCAGGCCCGAGGGTAGGAGACGCCTATCCAGAGAAGAGCCGGGGCCCACAAGGTTCCGCCGCCAACGAAGACCTGCAGTATACTGAAGCCGCCAAGTCCTGAGTCCCCAGGTGGCCTCTGCTTCAGCTGTCAGATCCGGTACTGCTGGCAGGAACAAAAACAGGTTAATGGTGGGTGTGTGGACACCCAGTAAGCAGTCAGCAAACTCAGTTCTTTCTGGAGTGACAAGTACTTCACTCTCAGGCAGCAGAAAAACCAGCTCGTGCAGTGCCTACTGAACATGAAGGAATTTAGGAGCAGAATCGCCGACTCCTCCAAATTTCCAACACAGCAGCTCCAGGCTGTTAGTTACAGTAGGTAACGACTGCAAACAGGTTAGCATACAATATGTGCGTACGGCACAGAGAAAGGCTGAGAAGATTACCTGAGAGGTAAACTGATATCTCGGCAGAGATGTGGTGTCTCCTCCAGGATTTTATGGTGCAGTGATGATGATTAATGACAGCTGTCAGTCCTGCCTCCTCTGGTGCCTGAAACCCGACTACAGGCAGGGCGCCCTCTGGCGTTGGCCAGCAGTACCTCCTCTCCGGGCGGCCCACACAACAGTTTAAGCTTTTAAAGCCATGAAATTATGAATAACTTCTTGGCCTGTTAGCATTAGCTTGTTTTGTTACTTGGGGATAAAGGGTGTGTTTGGGGATCATTTGTCCTGCCTAGGTCACGCTGATCTTGCGCACATGCCACTCTCTACCCATTTAATCAAAAAATCAAATCAATTTTATTTATATAGCGCCAAATCACAACAAACAGTTGCCCCAAGGCGCTTTATATTGTAAGGCAAGGCCATACAATAATTACGGAAAAACCCCAACGGTCAAAACGACCCCCTGTGAGCAAGCACTTGGCAACAGTGGGAAGGAAAAACTCCCTTTTAACAGGAAGAAACCTCCAGCAGAACCAGGCTTAGGGAGGGGCAGTCTTCTGCTGGGACTGGTTGGGGCTGAGGGAGAGAACCAGGAAAAAGACATGCTGTGGAGGGGAGCAGAGATCAACCACTAATGATTAAATGCAGAGTGGTGCGTACAGAGCAAAAAGAGAAAGAAACACTCAGTGCATCATGGGAACCCCCCAGCAGTCTAAGTCTATAGCAGCATAACTAAGGGATGGTTCAGGGTCACCTGATCCAGCCCTAACTATAAGCTTTAGCAAAAAGGAAAGTTTAAGCCTAATCTTAAAAGTAGAGAGGGTGTCTGTCTCCCTGATCCGAATTGGGAGCTGGTTCCACAGGAGAGGAGCCTGAAAGCTGAAGGCTCTGCCTCCCATTCTACTCTTACAAACCCTAGGAACTACAAGTAAGCCTGCAGTCTGAGAGCGAAGCGCTCTATTGGGTTGATATGGTACTGTGAGGTCCCTAAGATAAGATGGGACCTGATTATTCAAAACCTTATAAGTAAGAAGAAGAATTTTAAATTCTATTCTAGAATTAACAGGAAGCCAATGAAGAGAGGCCAATATGGATGAGATATGCTCTCTCCTTCTAGTCCCTGTTAGCACTCTAGCTGCAGAATTTTGAATTAACTGAAGGCTTTTCAGGGAACTTTTAGGACAACCTGATAATAATGAATTACAATAGTCCAGCCTAGAGGAAATAAATGCATGAATTAGTTTTTCAGCATCACTCTGAGACAAGACCTTTCTAATTTTAGAGATATTGCGCAAATGCAAAAAAGCAGACCTACATATTTGTTTAATATGCGCTTTGAATGACATATCCTGATCAAAAATGACTCCAAGATTTCTCACAGTATTACTAGAGGTCAGGGTAATGCCATCCAGAGTAAGGATCTGGTTAGACACCATGTTTCTAAGATTTGTGGGGCCAAGTACAATAATTTCAGTTTTATCTGAGTTTAAAAGCAGGAAATTAGAGGTCATCCATGTCTTGTAACCTAGTTGTAACCTAGTTACAGCGCTTTCTGAAAGACTTCTAGTGTAATGAAACTTATTCCCCACTGCTGGGTAGTCCATCAGAATAAATGTAAATGTTATTAAGAAATGATCAGACAGAAGGGGGTTTTCAGGGAATACTGTTAAGTCTTCAATTTCCATACCATAAGTCAGAACAAGATCTAAGATATGATTAAAGTGGTGGGTGGACTCATTTACATTTTGAGCAAAGCCAATTGAGTCTAATAATAGATTAAATGCAGTGTTGAGGCTGTCATTCTCAGCATCTGTGTGGATGTTAAAATCGCCCACTATAATTATCTTATCTGAGCTAAGCACTAAGTCAGACAAAAGGTCTGAAAATTCACAGAGAAACTCAAAGTAATGACCAGGTGGACAATAGATAATAACAAATACAACTGTTTTTTGGGACTTCCAATTTGGATGGACAAGACTAAGAGTCAAGCTTTCAAATGAATTAAAGCTCTGTCTGGGTTTTTGATTAATTAATAAGCTGGAATGGAAGATTGCTGCTAATCCTCCGCCTCGGCCCGTGCTACGAGCGTTCTGGCAGTTAGTGTGACTCGGGGGTGTTGACTCATTTAAACTAACATATTCATCCTGCTGTAACCAGGTTTCTGTAAGGCAGAATAAATCAATATGTTGATCAATTATTATATCATTTACTAACAGGGACTTAGAAGAGACCACATTTAACTGTTTTAGTCTGTGGTGCAGTTGAAGGTGCTATATTATTTTTTCTTTTTGAATTTTTATGCTTAAATAGATTTTTACTGGTTATTGGTGGTCTGGGAGCAGGCACCATCTCTACAGGGATGGGGTAATGAGGGGACGGCAGGGGGAGAGAAGCTGCAGAGAGGTGTGTAAGACTACAACTCTGCTTCCTGGTCCCAACCCTGGATAGTCACGGAGGATTTAAGAAAATTGGCCAGATTTCTAGAAATGAGAGCTGCTCCATCCAAAGTGGGATGGATGCCGTCTCTCCTAACAAAACCAGATTTTCCCCAGAAGCTTTGCCAATTATCTATGAAGCCCACCTCATTTTTTGGACACCACTCAGACAGCCAGCAATTCAAGGAGAACATGCGGCTAAACATGTCACTCCCGGTCCGATTGGGGAGGGGCCCAGAGAAAACTACAGAGTCCGACATTGTTTTTGCAAAGTTACACACCGATTCAATGTTAATTTTAGTGACCTCTGATTGGCGTACCTGGGTGTCATTACTGCCGACGTGAATTACAATCTTACCAAATTTACGCTTAGCCTTAGCCAGCAGTTTCAAATTTCCTTCAATGTCGCCTGCTCTGGCCCCCGGAAGACAATTGACTATGGTTGCTGGTGTCGCTAACTTCACATTTCTCAAAACAGAGTTGCCAATAACCAGAGTTTGATCCTCGGTGGGTGTGTCGCCGAGTGGGGAAAAACGGTTAGAAATGTGAACGGGTTGGCGGTGTACACGGGGCTTCTGTTTAGGGCTACTCTTCCTCCTCACAGTCACCCAGTCGGCCTGCTTTCCCGGCTGCTCGGGATCTGCTGGAAGGGAACTAACGGCGGCTAAGCTACCTTGGTCCGCACCGACTACAGGGGCCTGGCTAGCTGTAGAATTTTCCACGGTGTGGAGCCGAGTCTCCAATTCGCCCAGCCTGGCCTCCAAAGCTACGAATAAGCTACACTTATTACAAGTACCATTACTGCTAAAGGAGGCCAAGGAATAACTAAACATTTCACACCCAGAGCAGAAAAGTGCGGGAGAGACAGGAGAAGCCGCCATGCTAAATCGGCTAAGAGCTAGTAGCTGCGCTAAGCTAGCGGATTCCTAAAAACACACAAAGTGAATAATGTGTAAATAATTTAGAGGTGATTCAGCAGAGGGAGTGTTTTAGTTAAGGCACGTGAAGATTACACTGTGAAACAAATCGTTATCTAGTTAACTAGATCAATCTAACTGCGCAGATTAAACAGCTAACAGATACAGAAAAACACCGCTGTGCTCCGGAACAGGAAGTGATACAATACCGCAGTGAGAGCCAACCACCAGTAGAGGCAGGTTGGTCCAATAAGGGTTGGACAGGAGCTAGGCGGAGTCAGGAAGTGCCAAGATGGCGACATATGGAACCGTCCCATTTGAGCTTCAAAACTGCTCTGCAGAAAACTTACTGGTCATGTCACAGAGGGTTTGCTGAATATATATAAACTTTGTGATCTTTTCTGGTACATTCTGAGTATAGTGAGACAAACTTTTCATTATTCATGCAGTTTTTTTCTACAGCTCAGCATTTTTCTAAAAGAAGGCTATGTTTCACGTCAGTGTTGACAATGAAAGATCTGCTTGCTTGCATCTTTATTTTGAAAACCTCCTCCCTGTCCTTGTTGACCTGTCTGCCCCAAGTGGCACCATAATTTCTTTGTCATGCTTTTCTTTTCATTACCCAAAAACAAATCACTCTGCCTGATAAATCTGACTGCAGCAGCAAAAATTATTTAACACATCTGTATTTCAAACAGAGCTTATGGTACAGCCAGAAAGCATTCACAGTGCTTCATCTTTTCCACATTTTGTTATGTTACAGCCTTATGTCAAAATGGAATAAATTCATTTTTTCCATCAAAATTTTACTTACAACACCCCATAATGACAACATGAAAACGTTTTTTTTTGTACATTTACTAATAATAATAATAAAAAATAGTCCTGAAGCCACTCCTTTGATATTTTGGCTGTGTGCTTAGGGTCATTGTCCTGCTGAAAGATGAATTCTCGCCCCAGTCTGAGGTCAAGAGCACTCTGGAGCAGGATGTCTCTGTACATTGGTGCATTCATCTGTCCTTCAATCCTGACTAGTCTCCCAGTTCCTGCTGCTGAAAAACATCCTCATAGCATGATGTTGACACCATCATGCTTCACTGTAGGGATGGTGCCTGGTTTCCTCCAAACATTATGCCTGGAATTCATGCCAAAGAGGTCAATCTTTGTCTCATCAGACCAGAGAATTTTGTCTTTCATGGTATGAGAGTCCTTTAGGTCCCTTTTGGCAAACTCCAGGTGGGCTGCCATATGCCTTTTACTAAGGAGTGGTTTCCGTCTGGCCACTCTACCATACAGGCCTGATTGGTGTATTGCTGCAGAGATGGTTATCCTCCTGTAAGGTTCTCCTCTGTCCACAGAGGAATGCTGGTGCTCTGACAGAGTGACCATCGGGGTCTTGGTCACCACACTGACTAAAGCCCTTCTCCCCGCATTGCTCCGTTTAGACGGGCGGCCAGCTCTAGGAAAAGTCCTGGTGGACTCACCGCATTTTTTACCCACTGTAAAAAAATGGATACATATGTATATAAAAATATACATATACCCATGATAACTACAACCCCAATTCCAATGAAGTTGGGATGTTGTGTGAAATGTAAATATAAACAGAATACAATGATTTTCAAATCCTCTTCAACCTATATTCAATTGAATACACCACAAAGACAAGATATTCAGTGTTCAAACTGATAAACTTTATTGTTTTGTGCAAATATTTGCTCATTTTGAAATGGATACCTGTAACACATTTCAAAAAAGCTGGGACAGTGGTATGTTTACCACTGTGTTACACCACCTTTCCTTCTAACAACACTCAATAAGGGTTTGGGAACTGAGGATACTAATTGTTGAAGCTTTGTAGGTGGAATTCTTTCCCATTCTTGCTTGATGTACGACTTCAATTGTTCAACAGTCTGGGGTCTCCGTTGTCGTATTTTGTGCTTCATAATGCACCACACATTTTCAATAGGCGACAGGTCTGGACTGCAGGCAGGCCAGTCTAGTACCCGGACTCTTTTACTACTAAGCCACACTGTTGTAACACGTGCAGAATGTAGTCTGGCATTGTCTTCCTGAAATAAGCAGGGACATCCTTGTAAAAGACGTTGCTTGGATGGCAGCATGTGTTGCTCCAAAACCTGGATGTACCTTTCAGCATTGATGGTGCCATCACAGATGTGTAAGCTGCCCATGCCATGGGCACGAACACATCCCCATACCATCCCAGATGCTGGCTTTTGAACTTTGCGCTGGTAACAATCTGGATGGTCACTTTCCTCTTTTGTTTGGGAGTACATGACATCCATGAAACATTGAAACATGGACTCATCAGACCACAGCACACTTTTCCACTTTGCATCTGTCCATTTCAAATGAGCTCGGGCCCAGAGAAGGCGGCGGGGTTTCTGGATGTTGTTGATGTATGGCTTTCGCTTTGCTTGGTAGAGTTTTAACTTGCACTTGTAGATGTTGCGATGAACTGTGTTAACTGACAATGGTTTTCTGAAGTGTACCTGAACCCACACGGTAAGATCCTTTACACAATGATGTGGGTTTTAATGCAGTGCTGCCTGAGGGATCGAAGGTCACGGGCATTCAATGTTAGTTTTCGGCCTCGCTGCTTACGTGTAGAAAGTTCTTCAGATTCTCTGAATCTTCTGATTATATTATGGACTGTAGATGATGGATTCCCTAAATTCCTTGCAATTGAACGTAGAGAAACATTATTTTTAAACTGTTGGACTATTTTTTCACACAGTTGTTCACAAAGTGGTGATCGTCGCCCCATCTTTGCTTGTGAACGGCTGAGACTTTTAGGGATGCTCCTTTAATACCCAATCATGACACTCACAGTTAGTGTCCTCAGTTCCCAAACACTTATTGAGTGTTGTTAGACGGAAAGGTGGTGTAACACAGTGGTAAACATACCACTGTCCCAGCTTGTTTGAAATGTGTTGCAGGTATCCATTTCAAAATGAGCAAATATTTGCACAAAACAATAACGTTTATCAGTTTGAACATTAAATATCTTGTCTTTGTGGTGTATTCAATTGAATTTAGGTTGAAGAGGATTTGCAAATTGTATTCTGTTTTTATTTACATTTCCCACAACATCCCAACGTCATTGGAATTGTCATGAAATTATTTTTATAGAGCCTTTTAAAGCCACCCACGTTACTGAGTGATTTTATGTTATTCGGGCACAAATTCAAAATATTCACACCTTTAACAGAAACACAATGACTTTTTACAGTGTTCCTCGCAAATTATAACTGGAGTCCCTCATTTTGGACAGGTCCTGGACATGTGGTAAAAGTTTATTTTCTTTAAACATAATTTGTATTATGCTATAATCAATCAGGTCCCAAAATTTTAAAATGTGTAAACAGACAAACAAATTGATTTGTTGGCTTACGATAAGGTTTATTACTAATAATTCTTATGGCCTTCTTTTGTAGTAAAAATATTGAATTTGTATATGTTTTGTAGGTGGTTCCTCAAACTTCAGTACAGTAGGTCATGTACGGAACAAGTAATGAATGATATAAGGTACCTAATGGGGAGGAAGTCTTGTGCTTTATACAAAATGGCAATGGCTTTTGACATTTTTGATTTAACATAATTTATGTGTTTTCCAACTCAATTTATCATCAATGGAAACCCCAAGAAATTGAGTTTCATTTACAAGTTCAATTTCAATATTGTGTACGAGTAAATTTCTTCAAAAATTCCTGGGTTTATTTCCAAATATGATACATTTTACTTTACCAAAATGAAGTGATAATTTATTTGAATTAATTTATTTGTCATGAGCTAAACCTCTGATACCATACTTCCATAATTTATCCAGTAATAAGGTCTGATCTATGGTATCAAATGCTTTCTGTAAATCGAACCCCCCCACACACACATTATATTGCTTGTTTTCAATTGCATTCGTAATATGTTCCAGAAACTCAGTTATGTATCTCAATGAAGTAATCTGATTTTTTCTAAATCCATATTGCTGCTCATTTACTATGTGTTGTTTGGATATAAAATCATTTAACCTCTTAACGAATACCTTTTCCAGATTTTTTTGAAAATTGAGGTAACAGTGATATTGTACATTTGCATAAATCTAAAAACAAAACTTTTTTCTCCATTGTCCTTATGAGGTATTGTGTGTAGAAAAAAATAATTGAATCCATTTTGGAATAAGGCTGTAACATAGCAAAATGTGGAAAAAGTAAAGCGCTGTGAATACTTTCCAGATGCACTGTATGCTGTTACACAGAATCAAAAGATATTATGAAAAAGTGCTATTTACTCATAGCATTTCCTAGAAATTAATCACCATACAATTGAGGAGGTGCAAAAAGGCTGTGAAAGCAGTCAAAATGTAGAAGATGTGATGGCTGCAACTATCCAATCAAGACACCTGCTGTGACACAGCGCTGTTTTATATCATGGCTGAGAGCAGCGACAGAAGCATCTCAGCAGGACACAGGGGCATACTGGGAAAGTCATTCAGATAGTGGCAATCGCAAACCTCAGCTCTTAATGACACACAGAAATGGAACTCCTTACTGTTTTCAAGAATTAGCAAATATCCTCCATTAAGACACAAAGAGTTAGAGAGATGGAGGAGGTTTGACAAACTGCTCATTAGGTGGTGTTGCTGGTTTAAACAGAGAAATTATGATTCATAGTCATCTCTAGAAGTTGCTAGATATCATAGTCGGCCTTTACACATTTATTATGAGATTTCCTGAACTTTTGCCAAATAAATTCTGGTGTTCCTCAGGGACGTGTTCTGGTTCCTACACTGTTCGTTGTCTGCTTCATTGTATGTATATATGTATAATGACAGTAAAGGTTCTATTCTATTCTATTCTATTCTCTTCTATGCATGCATGGACTGGAAGTTGGGGAGTTTTGTGGAGTCCAGTGATGTAGGTGCTTTTTTTTGGCAAGGAGAGTTTTACTGACCTTGTCTTCTTGGACAATGCTGTGATCTTTGCAGAATTAATTGATACTATGATTGTAGCAGTTCAGAAGCTGAGTGGGGACTCAGAATGTCTGGGTTTGTGATGGTCCTGGATCAAGGCTAAGATTCAGGCTTTCAGTGACTTCCTGGACTTGACCATCAAAAGTGTATCTGGACAGACCAAAAGTGTTGAAATTGTAGAGACATTTACTTAGCAGTGACATTCTTGTCTCTGGATCATCAACCTTTATAACTGAGAGACACCTGAGAAGAACCTACGGAGTCTTGAGATCATTGGACAGATGTGTTTGGCAATGCCAATATCTTTCCAGGACAAGGAAGATCCAAGCCATGAGGGTCCTTGTGCTTCCTGTATGGCTGTGAGACTTGGACTCTATCCAGTGACCCAAGGCAGTGACTGGATGTCTTAAGCCTGGTTTACCAGATTTTAAAATTGTCTGTAGGTTTCCAATACCTGAGTGACCACACACATAGTGATCAAAGATCATAGATCTAACAGTTTTGGTCATACAATGTGTGGTTTGCAGGCACACGGTAAAGACAACACACCACACACCAACAGGTTTCACACACGAACATTCTCAGGTCAGACAGGAAATATCGCAAAACCTCTCGAGATTAAATGTGACTTCAGAGTAAACAAACTGAGATATTTTGTTGACTACTTCTAACAGAGAAAAAAATGATACAAGAAAAAGAAAAGACATTGTTTAAAGGAGTGGAGACAGCGCGACTACCGGACTTTCTGGTAAGCCATAACAGACGTTTTGATTTTAGATTCAGTTCTGTGCGTCCATCACCTCGCTTTCAGATTGGCTACACGTCACATTCAGCAGGCTGCGTGCTCGTTTGTGGTCGGGGACACCACACACACTGGGATATTGGGCCAAGACAATCCAACATGTTGAATATCCCCGTTTTGCAGTCTGAGCGCTCCTGACGTCTTTTCGAGCAGATTAGAGCGCTTGTAACGCACTACACACAGCAGGAATATCTGATAAGATTATCTTTAGAGACATCACGATAGTCGGGGCATCCTTAAGATTGTCGGAAGGGTAACATTGGGTCCGAAATTGGCCTGATTATCTTGCTGTGTGAACCAGGCATAAGGTACTAGATCTCTCGAGAAGATCCTGAACACTAGCCAGGAAGCAGCAGACAATGTCCTATGTTAAGCAACACTGAACTCCATGCACACGCAGCGGCCACCTGGCGTGTACGTGCCAGCAGTATTGGTGGCAAGTATGCCAATGGTTGCCTTTATCATGCAACGTACATGCCTTCTGTGTAAGAGGGGCTTAAGTCTGTCCATATACTGCATTTAAATTAAAATTCAATAAAATTATAAGAATTTAAGATACATTTTTGAAGAAGTCATGCTGCTTTCGCCATTCAGCATTGTCCGGTGTATTTCTCTGCAACTACAACACATACATACACAACATACTGCAACTCTTTTCCAGTGTTGGGATGGTTGGATGAGGACAGCAAATGTTCGGGTTGTGCACGGTACTCCTTCCCAGACTGTGCGGCACAGGCATTTAGTACACCCCTGTAAATTATGGTGTGCAGGCAACATAGCGGATCAGCAGAGGCTGTCATTGTGACATGCTGCAGTTAGCAACAATCTCAAAACTCTCATTGGCGGGACAAGAAGGGGCACTGGGAAAAGTCATCAGACAAACAGAAACAGTTTTGTTTCTGGGTGACTGTGGTCTTAAAATACATCTGAGGTTTCACAGGAGAAATAGAGGACACATGAGCACGGCAAACAGACCCTCTCAGAGACGCGAGAATGACACCTCGACGAATACGCTGTAAGAACGATAGCACCTTTGTGCTTTTTATCAGAAAGGGGGACACTTTATCATCCTCTCTGCTTTCAAGAGGTTAGGGGATGTGTTAAATGCATTTGTGGGTGCGCATGCCTGTGCGTATGACCGACTGAAACTGTGGTCGATTAAATGAAGGAGGTAAGCGACAGCATTTGAAACACGGACTGCAATCCACTCTGGGATTTAAAAAAGAAAAGAAAGGGGAGAAAAGCAGAAGAGCAGAAGATAAATAGTGCAACTATTGGCGCCTGATAGAGCAAGACTTTGAGAGATTGTCAGAGAGCAAGAATGGAATAGAGTGGGTGTGCAGAACCGAGCTACGAGCACTGCAGTACATTGCGGTGCCCAGCCCCCGCTGTGTTCTCTGCTCACCATCCAGTTCCATGCACTGAATAGACCCCTGCAGCAGCAGCGCGGCGCGGCGTGGCTCGCGCGGCCGATGAATAGCAGCCTGAACAAAAAGCTTTTGACCTGCCTTTGATGAACCCGGTTGTCTGTTAATGCAAAAATTTGAAGGAGTGACTGAAACGCGGCAACCTTAACGAAATTGCCGACATGCAGCTGAGTGAGGGAGTTGCCAATTCATCACCCCCACCACCAACTCGGATTATGTAAGCGTGTAACACAACCCAATACTAAATGAGTGATCTCACCTTTTCCCGGCCACGTTTTCCTCATTAGGAACATCTGCCCCTGCAGAGGCAGTAAAATCTCTCCTTTATTGAATGTATTGAAATGGCAAACAATGGGGAGGCAAACAAAGCGTAGCCTCAAAATAGCCGCAGTTTCTATCCCTGCGGTGTGACATTTTGTTGATGATGCGCTGCGTGGTGAGCGAGATATAATGATGCCATGGATCATGAACTGCGCAGAACTTCATCAGGCATCCGAAACGTGAAGGAGATTGCGCTTGCCTGATCTGAAGGCAACCGCTATACACTCTGAATGAATGACTCACGAGGTGTTGCCTCACGCCGAAGTACCGTTGGATTAATGATATAGTTGTTGGCGGAGTAGGCAATGAAGTGCACACAGACGCGTGCACGCAGCTGTGAAATGAATTTTAATCATGTGAAAAGTTTGGAGAACGAATGAGAAGCTTTGCACAAACAGTTGCTGTGTTTCCAACCCACCGTCTGCCCAGGGGAGGGGACGGGGGAGGCATGGGGTGGGCGGGTGACGCGTGAGATTGTCCCGTGTTAGTTATCTGATGCTTTCTCGACTTGGACACGGTGAAGTCCGATTGAGCTGTGCTGCGCAGTAGCAGAATCTATTACACCTCACCAAACAGGTTTTGGAGCTCTTAGGTGTGTTTTTCCTCATCACATTTGAATCAAATGGTTCTGTTTGTCTCTGATTTACAGTTGATTCAGCAGTAGGCTGTGAAAAAATAAAATAACTTAAAAAGCTGGTGTTTAATAATACAACAACAAAAGATGTATTTAATAATGTACAAGCAGCTTATGTGCTTGTGCAAATACTCACCCTGCACTGATGAGCCTTTAAATATGACATTCATTGTCGAAACATTCTCACTCCCAACTTGTCACATTTTGGCACTTGGTCAGTGCCCCTTGTGCCACTATGTGAAGACTCAAGTACCCCCTTTGCGTCATATAGTAATACACAAGAAAACACTTATTTACAGTGGCATCATTTCTCTCAGATAATAAACAGAAATATGTGACAAGTTGAGAGTAACAGTTTGTTGGTAATAGTTTGATGAGGATGCACATTCCTGAACTGTCCAGTAGTTGGCAGTGTTCACGAGGTGGCAGCACTGCACAAGATTTCTTCCTTTTCCTGGAGACTCTAGAGAACAATGTTCAAAACATAGATGTTCAGAGACTTTCATAAGTTTCAAAGCAGTGTTTAGAATTTGCTTTCACCAATTTTCCTTGCTGATGAAATGTTTGGGCCCCAACTCCAGCCACGTGTTCTATCTATTCTTTAATTCTGGTGATCAAACCTATTGGAATAGCCTCTAAGTGTATACTTTGATTTTTTTTTTCCCCGTTTCAAACGAAACAAGACGTCATGCAACCAGGTCTTAATTGATGGTGGCAAGGGTGACTTCCACCAAAGCAAAATTCTCTGGTGGGCGAGCAACAGGTAAAAGCAGTGACACTCCATTGAGTCACAGACACTTTAATATCACTCACATAGCTATGTGGGAGAAAGGACAGATTTACAATTCCAAAATCTTTGAAATTATATCAAAATTATATTATAAATATTTAGCAAAACAATAGATTTTGAATGTTGTCAATTGTTGCAACATCACACCACACCTGTGGTAGGTGAATTTTTTATTTTTATTACTAGAGGCCATCAAATATCGGGTATTGCAAAGACTTTGCATCTGTCTGTCCGACCATCCATCTCTCCATCTGACCGTCTGTCTGTGCTCAGTATAAACCCAGTCCTATTACTGCCAGAGTCTTCAAATTCACAGGGAACATTCTTGGGACACAGACCTTAGACAAGTTCAAAGATGGCTAACCTTGACCTATTTTAAGAGGTTAAAAAAAATCACATTCTGTTTCACTCTATTCCATTTTTTTGAGGGACGGGTGTGACAGCCAATCAGAGTAGAGAAGCACTGTGACATCAGTGGCTGGTCTAACTAGCTGCTAACTCTGTTTCATTTGTGTGTAAATATAACCTCTTTGTCATTTATTACGTAAAAGCTAGTGAGAAATAAACACTCCTAAAACTGAAAACGCTGTTTTTGGAACCTGATAACTCCTCTGGAGTGATTTACAAGACATTTTGTGGACATTAGTGTGGTGATGTCACAGACTGGTCAAGCTAGCTGCAACCTCTGTTTTGTTTGTGTGTAAATATAACCTCTTTGTCATTTATTACGTAAAAGCTAGTGAGAAATAAACACTCCTAAAACTGAAAATGCTGTTTTTGGAAACTGATAACTCCTCTGAAGTGATTTGCAAAACATTTCGCAGATGTTAGCATGGTGATGTCACAGACTCGCAGCTAGCTGCACACTCTGTTTTGTTTGTGTGTAAATATAACCTCTTTGTCATTTATTACGTTAAAGCTAGTGAGAAATAAACACTTCTAAAACTGACCTGATAACACCTTTGGAGTGATTTACAAGATATTTCGCGGACGTCAGCGTGCATGCTAACTTCAGATAACTCAAAGCTCACTTCCGCTCTTGTCAAAAGCTGATGTATGTGCACATGCACGCCCTCCTGGAGACACCGTTAAAACGTAAATATTGTTTATGATTGATTGATTGATAGAGGGACTTTATTGAACATGTACAAATTGTACGTAAGATAATAGAATCTTAATAATTAATGTAAATAACAAATGTGTAAATAATTTTATATATATATATATATATATATATATATATATATATATATATATATATACTCAACAACTTTGCACTGGGATACCAATTAAACAACTGGAAATTATAAAGAAGACAATGCTCATACAGCCGAGGGCATTTTAGCATTGTATTATTTTTGTTTTTTTGGGAGAATGTAGCCAGGAAGTGAGAGTCTCTGGTTTGTGTGTGTGTGAGAGAGAGAGTGAGAGAGAGAGAAATTGGAGGAGTAGTGTGGGTGAGCTGCAGTCGGGATTCAGAGTGCTGCATTGAGCTGCATAATTAATGTTAGGAGGGTGGCGCTATAGGTGGGGATAACCTACTATGAAGAACAAGTCGCCGGAGCGCAACAAGCTCATTTAGGGTTTGGAATCAGGCCACTGGATGGCCTTCCACTGAGTACAGATGAGGACGAGAGTGATATTTTGATGCACAACCGAGGAAACGTACTCGTTTGTTGAGTCCAGCTCTGTGTCTCTGTCCCATCTGCTTCTTGGAGCCTCAAAGCCACTCTTTTGTGTTCCACAGCCAACTGCCACAGTGCTGGCACTCTGACACTGATAATCAGCCAATTTGTAACAAACACTTTTCTATGTGACACATCTGGTGTAACTCTCATCTGGTCTAGCCGAGTTGAACAATGAGAAAAGATGAGTAGCTGCAGTCTGCAGGCTGCTGGTTTATGTTTTGTCTCCTTATTTTGGTGAGTTTTCTTGTCATAATTAAATCTATGCATGTATGACTGTGTTCTCTCTGTTGGCTGCACAACAAATTGCCCCACTGGAGATAAAAAAAAAGACACCTTTATACCTTGACAGATTCTGGGCATTTTTGTTAGTATGAAATATCTATCTGAGATGGTGCTGGGCTCTTTGTGTTCCACGTAACTAATATGTTGTCTTTGTTATTCTTGGTTTTATATTTGCATGCTTTTTTCTGCCTTTCTGTTTTTCGGCCATAAAGACATTTACAGCTTGGAGAGCAAAAATAAAGATGAGTGGGTGAGTGAGAGAGTGAGTGAGTAAGTGTGTTAGATAAGTTAATCTAGCAACCACCTTCAAATGAGTGTCAATTAGCAAGTTAATCTAGCAGCCACAAATGAATCTAGCAGTAAACAAGGTAATCTATCGACCATGTTCAAATGAGTGTCAGATAACAATTTAATCTAGCAACCACCTTCATGTGAGTGTCAGTTAACAAATTAATCCAGCAACCACAAATTAATCTAGCAGTAAACAAGGTAATCTATCAACCATGTTCAAATGAGGGTCAGGTAACAAGTTAATCTAGCAACCAGGATTGTGCAAAATCTCGAATTGAATTGAGAATGTCTCCCAAATTCCAGTTCAATCTATGAAATCCATGAAATTACAGTTGATAATTTTGGTGTATTCCAGAATCATGCTTGACAGTATATTCCAACATGACTGTTTTACATATTTCAGACAAATATTATTGCTGTGAACGTCATGTACACATTATATTTTAATTACAGCAAATGTTTTTCATCGACAATTTAAGAATAAAAGCATCATCTATAGAAAAGATAATTGAATTTGATGTATTATAACTTTCAAATTATGGAAAATGGTGGAAATATACTTCATTTCCCAGAATGCTTTACTTTATCCAAGTATTCAAAATGGTTGCCAAGCCATTTCAGGACATTTGTTTGAAAGTCTCTCTGTTGACAAATTTGATGGTCAGAGCTAGTTCCCAGAAAAATGTTCCAAGGTTTGTGATAACGGCAACATGGAAAAGGATAATAGACTTAAAAGACCATCTGTACTAGATCATTTTGGTGAGCGAATTCCTGCAAGGACACCAGGAAACCACCAAGCCATCTGCAAGTACTGCAATACTCCAAATCTGTGGCTCCATCAAGGCAGCTTCACATTTCAAACAGCATCTACAAGTAAGTTAAGAGATTTGTTATTTGACTTTCACTTTGATAGCCATAACCATGGCATTGGTATCAGTGTTAGGATCATAATTCAAAAACTAATGTATTAAAAATTACTCACTTCTTGAAACGTACTGTAATTTATTTCCTTATGCATTAGGACCTTCTCTCTCTCTAGGTAATCACCACACAACGTAACCCACATGAGCTTCTCACTTTCCTAAGTCCCAACCTTATTACTCAACCTTGAGATATCTCTTGAAAGCAAACTCTTGTAAGCAAACTCTTGTAGATAGAAGACTGAGCAGATCATTGTGTTTGAATTTGACCTTTTATTGATTCTGTAAAGCTTCTTTCTGACAGTCTCTGTTAAAAGTGCAATATACATTAATTAACTTTATTATGTTTATTACTCAAAAGCCTCCCACATTCAAATCACCATCAGGTAACATCAGGTATAATTAAGCAACTGGGAAGAAGACTAAGGCAGAGAATCTAGTAGTCTTCACATACATTGTTGTAGGGAGTGTAATGTAATGAATAAATTTTGAACAGTAAGGTGTTACTGAATTGTGTTGCAGTCAAATGCAGTTAAAGTAATTCTAAAGTAAGGCATTGCATTCTACACTAAATATTAAATATTTACTGTAGGTATGCACTTGTAAATGAAATTTTATGATGACTCAAGTGCTGTTGGCCATGTTTATCACAAAACCAAATCATTTGTAGAATGCATTACACTATACTCTCTTGAAAACATTTTAGATTGAGATAAATAATATGGCTTTTTTTTTCTTACAGCAGAAACATCCTGAAATCTTGAATTAATCTGCAATCAGCAGTCACACAACCCAGCCAAACCAAGATGCAGATGATGGACATCCTCCAGCAGCAACTTCAAGTGGTCAACAATTGGTACATGTCAAGTAGCTCTTACCGATAGCATTGTGACATACACTCCAGATGGTCTGCTCCCCTCTCTACTGTTGAAAATAAGGATTTTATGAATATGTTTGAACTGGCACAACCATCCTTCACAGTGCCATCCCGAAGAGCTCTCAGCTAGAACCTCATCTGAGAATGCTCAGATTGTGCAAAAGCACATCTGGCTAGTCTGATGGGAAAAGCTCACCACATTTGATTGACCACAGACCTGTGATCAAACCAGTCAAGGAGGTCATTCTATAGGATGACGGGCCATTTTATTGTTGATTTCGATTGGCAGAGCATTGTGCTGAGCTGTCAGCATTTTCAAGGCAGGTACACAGCTGAGAATATTTGCCAAGTATATGAGGATGTTCTTGAGAATTTCAAAATTCAGAACAAGGTCTCTTTCATTATAATTGACAATGCTTCAAATATGATAAAGGCATTCAAATGGTTTCCACCAGTTTATGTTGTGAATGAAGAGGATGAGGAGGATGTCACCTCGGATCTAGAAGTGGTCAATATAGAGGAGGAAATTTTTTAATCTCCTCCAGAATGAACATCCTGCTTTGCCCATAGTCTACAACTAGTGGTCTGTGATGTTGTAGAGGATGCCAGCTTGATCAAAGCCCTCCTAGCTAAAGTTCAGAAACTTGCATCTTTATGCCATCAATCCATGCTTGCTGCTGATGTCCTGGAGGGAATGCATAAACTCCAGCCTGCTAATGTCACCTGCTGGAATAGTCAGCTCAAGATGTTGAGGTCAGTTCTTTCAGTTTGCAGTGATGTCCTTACTGAGCTCACCTGCCCTATCTATATGAATTCAAAATAGTCCAGGAGCTTTGTGAGGTGTTAGAACCTTTTAAGAAAGCTACAGACCGCTGTCAGGCAGAGAAATCAGTGACATCAAGCTTTGCGATCCCTTGTATCGGAGGCTTACGACATACAGTTAAAGACGTGAGGATGACTGGGAACAAAAAGTCTGTCCACTTTACAAACTTCACTTGAGAAATGTCTCCAAAAATGTGAGGACATGGATTCCTTCCAGTTGGCTGCCACGCTTTATCCCAGATTCAAATTGGACTGGTGTATTGGTGAAAAGCACATCCTAATTAAAAATGTCCTTCTGCAAAAATCAAATCCACCTCCTCAAAAGTCAATGCCGCCTCTGACATCAGTACCAAGACAAGGAAATGCCCCAGACTCTTTGCCTACATGGAAAGCCAGTCAGCTACTGGGCTAGTTGACACAACCTTGTATGAAGTCCCTGTCTACATGAGTAAACCCTGTCTGACAGAGGATGCTGATCCTTTGATGTTTTGGAAAGAAAACCAGAGCAGTTTTCCAAACTTGCCTGCACATATCTGGCCATACCTGCATCCTCTGCACCTGTTGATCTTTAGTGATGCAGGAAAGATATTCTGACCAGAAAGATGCCATCTCAATGATAAAACCTTTGAGGAACTTGTGACAATTAGATAGAACAGTGTTACCCTATAAATTAAGAACTGTAATAAATGATTATTGCATTTACCACAAGTTTGTGTCACTTGTTCATTTTCAAATAAAAAGAATATGACACATTATTCCAAAATGGAGGGAATTTATGATTAAGTTTAGTGTCTGTCCAGTATTTTTAGTATTTAAGGCAAAACCTTTGTTAAATGTGACAAATACTTCCTGTTACTTCACTACAAGGAATTTATCTGAATTGCAATGAATTTATTTCTGCTTTCTTTAATTCCAATTCAAATTCCAATTCATTATCATTTGGGGTAGAGCCAATTCAATTAAAATTCAAATTCTTCAAATGAATTGAATTGAAATTCCAAATTCAGAATTTTGCACAAGCCCGCTAGCAACCACCTTCAAATGAGTGTCAGTTAACAAGTAAATCTAGCAACCACCTTCAAATGAGTGCCAGTTAAGAAGTCAATCTCTCATTGTGGCACTGTGCTTATACCCCCATCACACATAGGTGTCAAACTGATTCCAGAAAGGGCCAAGAGGGTGCAGGTTTTCTTTGTAACCACCAACTCCTCCAGGTGATTTCACTGATGAACTCTTCCCATCTGCTTAAAGTGATGTTCATCAGTGAAATCACCTGCTGGAGTTGGTGGTTGCAAAGAAAACCTGCACCCTCTTGGCCCTTTCTGGAATCAGTTTGACACCTATGACTGGCCGAATGAGCCTGAATCGCGTCCGAATGAAAATTCGGCCCACATTTGGGGAGTGTTGAGGTGCATTCCAAAACACTGGACAGCATTCTTAGGACAGTCTAAACAGTCCGGCACAGTCATGCGGCTGCCTTGAAAGTTTTGCACATGTTCAAAGCAGTCTTGGTGATGTCGAAATGGAACCACTATCGAACGGCAGTCAAAGTGCCGTCTGATCCCAGTCTAACTGCATTCTAAACAATTGGACGGTGTGAAAATGGCATTCGTGACATTCTAACTGTGTTTGGGGGGATGTTCTTCATGTTTCTGCCATGTTGAATGGTGGCTGCATATGCCTGAGTACACCACGAGTGTGCCTCGAGTGCTGCTGGATTATATTCTGTCGAACTGCAATCGTATGGCTTGTAAGTGCATTCTTATTGTTATTACTGCAATCCAGCAGCTGTCCAGGTACTGTTGCTGTGTTCCACGTACATTTGTACTGCGATTGGAGGCTCATGCGCATGGCACATGTACGAATCAGTTGGGGCGGGTCGGAGCACAGTCTGAGTGTTCAGACGGCTGTCCTCCACAATTTTTATTCCATCCCAGATGTGGTACAAATTCTGTTTTTAATTTTTTTTGACATTCTACCTGATTCGGCTTGGCTCGTGCTCATTCCTACTGAGTGTGGTGGGGTATTACCACAGCGTACCACTGTGCTTACCATTGCGAAGTGTTGTAGAATTTTCCTGATGATGTCAGCAGATGATGAGACCGGTGAGCAAGGATCACTCAGGGTTCAGATATACGATGCAGAGAGATTTAATTACACTTGAAGCAGAAAACAGATGCATCTGGAGAGTCTGGGACAGCACTCCATGCAACGTACCCACCCGAGTCTTCTCACTTTGCAAACTCAGAGAGTCGCCTTAGTAACCCTGCCTTAGTAAAAACAAATCCATAATACAGACATGGCCTTTAGCTAGTCTGGGTCACAATCAGATGTTTTGTTGTGGACTTGGAGAAACACAACATGTTCTATCAACACAGGCAAGCAGGTGAGGGATGAACCTGACTCAGTACGCAGACATGGGGGAACAACAGTTTTTTTCAACCACAGGTGGCACTGTGCATACCACTGTGTGGCACTATGCATACCACTGTGTGGCACTATGCATACCACTGTGTGGCACTATGCATACCACTGTGTGGCACTATGCATGCCATTGTGTGGCACTATGCATACCATTGTGTGGCACTATGCATACCATTGCGTGGCACTATGCATACCATTGCGTGGCACTGTCAGGTGTAAGATCGGGCCATAAGAGTGAAAATCGACAGTGTGATATTTGACACTGAAGTTTTAGCTCTCCACTTTTTGCTGTGCAACTTTAAATTTTCCCCTCAAAGTAAAATGAACAGCATAATTTCAGCATTTCACAGAAGTCCTGTGTTTCTGTGCACATCACTCCCACCATCGAATGGCTCCCTTCCTCTTTGATTTATTGATGACAAAGGGTTCTGACAAAACACCCCTATTTGACACTTCTGAATGAAAATGTGCTGGCAGGAATGTACTGATTATACAAGTAATCACACTGCTGTTGCACATTATTGCAGCATCCTTGCTGTCGGACCCCTGCAGGTTCTACTTTGGCTCCTTGTGTCTCTGGGGTAATATTTTCTGCCTGCTGACCACCTCCACATCACTCCGCTGTGCTTGTACCCCTGTCACCCAAACTCATCATCACTGCAGCTGCTCTCATTTACTTCACCTCAATTGTGCTGCAACATGCCCATCCTTCACTGATCCAAAACTTTGGCTTGTGTGCGAAACAGAGCCACATCATGTTTTTCAGCACCCTCCAAAGTCAATGTGATTTATTTCTCCTTTTATTTTTAGGCAAAGCAGTGGAATCGTGGACTATTTGTCAGCCAAATGTAACTGTGGGAATCTGTTGTTGTCAAAAGGAGTGAGGGATTGCACAGAGGCATTTGAAATTCACCCTATATTGGCTGCAAGCCTCTTGTCCCACAGCTAGGAGGCTGGTAATGAAGCAGGTTTCATTACAGTTCCCCAACAGTCTCGACATTATCAAGCACAAGAGGCTGATTCGACTGAACCTTGAAGTTGGAGTCCAACAGACAGGTGCAGTACGGGGCTCGTTGCTGTTATTTCATGTCTGAACCCTGATGGAGGACTTCGTCTGAAACAATGTGCCTTCACGTTCAGTGTCTTTAAACTCTAGTTATATTATTCTTTCTAGTTTTTGCCAGTGTAGCTCAGTGATAAATCCAATTGGAAGCCCTTTTTGCATCAAAAAACAGAGAGTCTGGATATGTTTATCTGTCCTGACACAGAAACATTTTATTTTCTCTCGTCGCTCCTACAGGGGTTCATAGTGGGAGAGCTGAGTAGCACTTTTGGTGTTGCTGAGTGGCAATCTGCCAATCTGGCATTCACAATGCTCAGGGCGGGGAGCCATCAAGAACATCTTAAAAAAAAGAAATTCCCTTCAAAATAAACCCAAGTTTTGAAATTGTTTAGATCGTACTGTGACATGCGCTAAAATTAGTTTAAAATGCAATCTCCACTCATACGCAGACCACGCTTTCAATGACTACCTGGACCTGATCTGAGTCCAGCACATCATGTGCTTATCTCGTAGTGTCATTCATGTCATTGGGACTGAGATCACCTGTGAGGACCCAATGTTTATGCAGGAAAATGAAGGTCCAAGTCTTTAGAGTTCTGGAGCTTCCTGTCTTACCATATGGTTGTGAGAGTTGGACACTAACCAGTATTCTAATTCAGTGGCTGCATGTCTTTGGTGCTCGGTCTCTTTGAAGGATCCTTGTGTATAGCTGGAATGACTTTGTGTCAAACTGATGGTTACTTAGGGAGGCAAGGATGAGGATAAGGTATTTTGTGTGAAGACCTCAGTAGCTGAAGAAAGCCAAGAGGATTCCCACGTTTCACGACAAATGGATGGTTACTTTCCAGAGTTTGGGATGGGCTGTTTTCTGCTGAGGTGGTTGCCATTCAGCACCCAAGGTTTCTCTGTTGTGTGGTGGATACTGCAATGTGCATGCTCCCAGACTTGACTTGACTTGCACTCATGCTGCTGCATGATTTATCGTTTTATTTTTGCCGCACATAATGTGCACATTGTGATGTTTTGTGGGTTCTTTTTGTTTGTACATACAGTGAGGAAAATAAGTATTTGAACACCCTGCGATTTTGCAAGTTCTCCCACTTAGAAATCATGGAGGGGTCTGAAATTTTCATCTTAGGTGCATGTCCACTGTGAGAGACATAATCTAAAAAAAAAATAAAATCCAGAAATGTGTGATTTTTTTTTAGTAATTTATTTGTATGTTACTGCTGCAAATAAGTATTTGAACACCTAACAACCAGCAAGAATTCTGGCTCTCACAAACCTAATTTTTCTTTAAGAAGCCCTCTTATTCTGCACTTTTTACCTGTATTAATTGCACCTGTTTGAACTTGTTACCTGTATAAAAGACATCTGTTCACACACTCAATCAATCACACTGACAGAGGTCAAACATTTCCTGTAAGTCTTCACCAGGTTAGCACACACTGTAGCTGGCATTTTGGCCCATTCCTCCATGCAGATCTCCTCTAGAGCAGTAATGTTTTGGGGCTGTCGCTGGTCAACAAGGACTTTCAACTCTCTCAACAAATTTTCTATGGGGTTGAGGTCTGGAGACTGGCTTGGTCACTCCAGGACCTTGAAATGCTTTTTACGGAGTCATTCCTTCGTTGCCCGAGCGATGTGTTTGGGATCATTGTCATGCTGGAAGACCCAGCCACGTTGCATCTTCAATGCTCTCACTGATGGAAGGAGGTTTTGTCTTAAAATCTCACGATACATGGCCACGTTCATTCTTTCCTTAACACGGATCAGTCATCCTGTCCCCTTTGCAGAAAAACAGCCCCAAAGCATGATGTTTCCACCCCCATGATTCACATAGATATAGTGTTCTTGGGATGCAACTCAGCAGTCTTCTTCCTCCAAACACAACGAGTTGAGTTTTTACCAAAATGTTCTATTTTGGTTTCATCTGACCACATGATATTCTCCCAATCCTCTTCTGGATCATCCATATGCTCTCTGGCAAACTTCAGACGGGCCTGGACATGTACTGGTTTAAGCAGGGGGACACACCTAGCACTGCAGGATTTGAGTCCCTCTGTGCGTAGTGTGTAGCCTTTGTTACTTTGGTCCCAGCTCTCTACACGTCATTCATCAAGGTCCCTCCGTGTAATTCTGGGATTTTTGTTCACCGTTCTCATTATCATTTTGACCCCATGGGATGACATCTTGCGTGGAGCCCCAGATCACGGGAGATTATCAATGGTCTTGTATGTCTTCCATTTTCTTACAATTGCTCCCACAGTTGATTTATTCACACCAACCTGCTTGACTCATAGTTGAAGTGTACCTATGATGAAAATTACAGAGCTCTCTCATCTTTCTAAGTAGGTGAACTTGCACAATCAGGGACTGACTAAATACTTTTTTGCCACACTGTACATAGACAGAGACTGATATGAACCCATCTACACACATGATGCATGCTCCCCCCCCCCCCCCCCCCCTTGTGTTTCTGTTCCCACCCCACCCACCCCGGGCCTCTCCTCTGCCACTCCCCACGAGCTCGGCCGTGCAACAGAAATGCTGCTGCAGCCCCCACACACTCATTGCCTCAACTCAGATGGCAGACTATTTAAAAGCTTAGCATACATAAACAAATCAAATGTATATGTGCAGTTGCTTTAATTCTGATGTGTGCCATTCTTACGTTCAATTCGTAATAATTGTGGATTAATTGCTTTATTTTTGTTTGAGGTAATTGAGTGTGAAGATGAATTGCCCTTTTGGGGATCAATAAAGTTGTTTGAATCTTGAATAAAAGCTTCAGTCATTAAAAAAGTTCCCTTTTATGGTAGTATGATGTGCTAATGCGTATCTCTGTGTGCACAAACACAGTGTTCGTGAGCAATATCTGAAAACTGCCCCTCTTGAGTTGCAGTAAAACAGATTTTTGCTGGTCTTTGATGTACTCGGTTTCTGCTGGCACGTGGCCAGCATGCACTGGGGTTTTGCCTGCACACCTCATTTTTAGACCACTGTGCCCAGGGGTGCAAGAAAAGAGTGCAGTTGTATTTGCAGTTTACAGGATGTGGTTGCTGGGCATTAACATGACAACAGTGACACTTGCGCAATTGCACTGGGTGAAAGTCAGAGCGTTCGGTCTGCGGCGTGGAATTCTTTCATCAACAAAATGAAGTTGTGTGACTGACAGGTCACTTACGGTCAGATGTGGGAAGAAGTCAAGTCAAGTCACTGTCAAGTCATGATTCAGCAAGTCCCAAGCCAAGTCTGAAGTCATAATGACCACCAATTGTTTGCAAGCTGACTTGAGACTTGACTTGAGACTTGCAGATTGATGATTTGAGAATGACTTGACAGTGACTTCGGCCCACCTCTGCTTACGGTGCTTTGAAAAGCTGAAGGCACTCCACTGAGCGTTGAACCGTCCGCTTTACTTAGTCACTGTGGTTACTGTGATTTGACAATTTTTCAATTTTTTCAATTTATTTTCATTTATATAGCACCAAATCACAACAGAGTTGCCTCAAAGCGCTTCACACAGGTAAGGTCTAACCTTACCAACCCCCAGAGCAACAGTGGTAAGGAAAAACTCCCTCTGAGGAAGAAACCTCAAGCAGACCAGACTCAAAGGGGTGACCCTCTGCTTGGGCCATGCTACAAACATAAATTACAGAACAATTCACGGACAAATAAACAAGAAATGCTATTGGCGCACAGGACAGGAGGATCGACAACACGAATACAACTCCCATCTTTGGATGGAGCTGCACCTTAAACACAGAGAAAAAACAGAATCAGGCATCAGAAAGACAAAAAATACTGTATAATTTGCCAGCATTAAACAACAAGAAAAACAGAGAAATACTAAGGTGATCACCGGCCACTAGCCCTAAACTTCACTAAAAGACCCAGAATTTAGGTAAAGTTGAGGCCGCAGCCCATTCCAATTACTAATAAATGAATTAAAAGAGTAAAAAGTGTAAAACAAAACTGTACCAGGATGCTAGCCATATGAAAGGGAAAATAAGTGCATCTTAAGTCTGGACTTGAAAATCTCCACAGGATCTGACAGTTTTATTGATGCAGGGAGATCATTCCACAGAACAGGGGCATGATAAGAGAAAGCTCTGTGACCCGCAGACTTCTTATTCACCTTAGGGACACCAAGTAGTCCTGCACTCTGAGAATGTAAAGCCCGGGCCGGTATGTAAGGTTTAATTAGGTCAGCTAGGTAGGGAGGTGCCAGTCCATGAATAATTTTATAGGTTAGTAGCAGAACCTTAAAATCTGATCTCACTGGGACAGGAAGCCAGTGAAGAGACGCCAAAATGGGTGTAATGTGGTCAAACTTTCTGCTTCATGTCAAAAGTCTGGCTGCAGCATTTTGAACCAACTGGAGACCCCTAATGCTAGACTGCGGTAAACCAGAAAATAGAACATTGCAGTAGTCCAATCTAGAAGAGATAAATGCATGGATCAGGGTCTCAGCATCAGCCATAGACAGAGAGAGGTCTGTAATTTTGACATTCCAAGAAGAAAAGATCCTTGGTGCTCATTTGTATTCAGGAAACCTATTTTGACTCAACACTGCTTCCAAAGACTGGCAGCAACAACAAACAGAAAGATTTGTCTTCTAATCTAATCATTTAATGGATTTTTTTAAAGGCATGAAGTACAATGTTTGAAAATTGTTTGTTTCCTGTTTGGCTATAGCTGGAGAAGTCTGCCAGATTTGATCTCATCTAAAGAGATTATTGACTCGACAGCAAACTGGTTGGCATCTTCGTCTTCAAGAACATGATGCAGGGTTGCAAAATCAATTTCCTCCCCTGATAAAATGGGTAACAGTTGAGCTTTGCAACTGGGACACAGCATTCGTGGTACGATATTGATCAAAGTAATTGCTCTCATAATATTCCCCAATTTGATAAATCAAGTCAGAGCACAGACATCTGGAGAGTTCTTCATTATGCACTTTTTAAATTTAGTCAGCTTCATTATAATCTGAAGAGTTGTTCTACATTGTTCCTCAGATCCTCATGATGATGGGATCCACAGTGCAGTATTTTGGAGATTTTAACCAGCTGAGCGTCAAACTGTCTTCGTTTAAATGGGAATGCCAAGTGATTTGCAGGAAGGCTGTTTTATTCACTAAGGGATGGCAGGAGAGTCACTGTGGAATGTCTGACAGCTCAAGAGGAGATAAAATAGTCAAACTAAAGGCGGGTAGGGGGGCATTAAAATGCTGCTCTGTTGTCATTGTTTCCTGTTTTTTTTTCTGCAAGATTTTCTATATGAAACAATTAAACAGATGTGAACCTTAATCCAATATCAAGATTATGACCAGCTGTGACAAGAGTGGGTGGCACAGTGGATTATTGGGTAGCACTGTTGCCTCACAGCAAGAAGGTCCTGGGATTACTTGCGACCTGGTCCTTTCTATGTGAAGTGTGTATGTTTATGCTCTGTTTGCATGGATTCCCTCCGGACACACCAGCTTCCTTTCACTTCCAAAGACGTGCAGATTTGGTAAATTGGTAACTTTAAATTGAACGTGTGAAGGTGTGAGTGAGAGTATGAAAGTGTTTGTTTGTCTGTCTATATGTGGCCCTGTGATAGACTGGCGTTCTGTACACTTTGCACCCCGCCTCTTGCCAAATGTCTGCTAGGATAGGTGCCAGTTCACCAGTGACCCTAAATTGGAATAAGCATTATAGAATAGAAGTAGAGTATGGCTCTACTGGTGTTCAAGTGGGGTTGAGCAATATGACCATAAAGTTTTCTTCACAATGTTGGATTTTTTTTTAGTGTTCAGTTCCTTTTTGTAATGTAACGTTAAATGTAGGGCAGTACAGTGGGATTAGTGGTTATCACATCAGCAGGGACAACACAATTTTTTTAAAAAGCAGCCTATACAAGCACCAGTTACTTACAGACTGGTGCTTGTAACACTCTGAGTACTGGGGCCTGTACTACGAAGCGGGATTACTGGCTTATCAGGGTAACTTCGGGAGTAAGTTGATGACGTGTGGAGTAACTTCCCGGTTAACCCATACTACGAAAGGTGGATAGGCTTTGATCGAGGTATGCTGCCATGGTATTTTACGCTGCATGCCAAACCTGCTCCGAGCAGGTTATGTTCTAGGTTAGCTTGAGGTTTTCGCTTAACCACTCCCTTTATAAGTACCGCCCATCCACCTTCAATCACTCTGAAAACAATGCCGGCCTACCTGGATGATCCGTTTGATATTGGGGCACAAATTGTGAGCGGCTCTCTTCGCAGGGCGAGGGTTTTTAAAGACCACCACAATCCACTGGCATACCCGGACGATATTCTCTATGAAAGATATAGATTCTCAGCCGAGGGAATTCGTTATCTTTGTCAGCTGATCGGGCCAGAAGTCTGTAACATCACCCATCGTAGCAATGCCCTGATGATCGAGCAGATAATGTGCCTTGCGCTTAGATATTTTGCCAGTGGACAATTTATGTATTCCATCGGTGATGCTGAACATCTGAGCAAGAATACTGTATGTTGTATGATTCACAAGGTAGTACTTGCTCTATCTAAACTGTTTGATGCATTTGTCGTTTTCCCTGGCCATTTATCCGCAATGTAAATCAAAGAAGGGTTTTATGCAATTGCGGGTAATTACTAATATCAAAATAGGTCTAATGCATGTCCATTAATTAGGCGAAGTGGGGCTTATCAATAACAGTTTCTCCTAGGTTTCCCAAGAGTAATAGGAGCCATTGATTGCACGCAAATCCCAATCAGTGCACCCCTGGGAGAGCACGAGGGCGATTATGTCAATCACAAATCTTTTCACAGTATCAATGTGCAGGTATAGCCATTCTATTCGGCCTATTTCATATACCCATTATCGTGTAGTCCACTCCAAGCTCACCTTCTTTTCACTTATTTCAGCCACATAAGGGTTGCTTTGGTTTGGTTGATTTTTCTAAATATTCCAATATGCAATTACTATAATTACATATTGCACATTCTTTTTCTCCCCACATGGGGCTGTCCTGTTGGATAACCTTCATGCCAAAGTGATATACACTCAACAAAAATATAAATGCAACACTTTTGGTTTTGCTCCCATTTTGTATGAGATGAACTCAAAGATCTAAAACTTTTTCCACATACACAATATCACCATTTCCCTCAAATACGTATTGTTCACAAACCAGTCTAAATCTGTGATAGTGAGCACTTCTCCTTTGCTGAGATAATCCATCCCACCTCACAGGTGTGCCATATCAAGATGCTGATTAGACTGCCCACAATAAAAGGCCACTCTGAAAGGTGCAGTTTTATCACACAGCACAATGCCACAGATGTCGCAAGATTTGAGGGAGCGTGCAGTTGGCATGCTGAGAGCAGGAATGTCAACCAGAGCTGTTGCTCATGTATTGAATGTTCATTTCTCTACCATAAGCCATCTCCAAAGGCATTTCAGAGAATTTGGCAGTACATCCAACCAGCCTCACAACCGCAGACCACGTGTAACCACACCAGCCCAGGACCTCCACATCCAGCATGTTCACCTCCAAGATCGTCTGAGACCAGCCACTCGGACAGCTGCTGAAACAACTGGTTTGCATAACCAAAGAATTTCTGCACAAACTGTCAGAAACCGTCTCAGGGAAGCTCATCTGCGCGCTCGTCGTCCTCATCGGGGTCTCGACCTGACTCCAGGAAAACTCCAGGACACAGGAAAAACACCTCCATGTTGATAACCATTTGTAAAATCCAGGCGGCTTTTGATGGCTTTCAGTGGAGTGAGTATATGAGAAATTGTTTAACAGCTGGACATGTTCCAACTTGTCCTTAAGGCTTCCAACGGAGGTGTTTTTCCTGTGGCGGAGCGTCGCGGCGGCTGCGAGCTGACGCTGCAATCCGCTGCGCGACGTCTCGCACCGTGGGAAGTCCTTAAAGCGACAGTATCACCTCAAAATCTCTCATCAGCCGTTAAAATTTTCACCGAAAACCAGCTTAATTTTTCGAACCGTGTCCACTTCGATGTGCCTCACAGGTTTAGAAAAAATTTTGATCGAACAAAATGCCAGTCTCTCAGCATCTTCTCAGACAAAGGAATTCCGACGAGGGGCTGGACGACTCCTCCCACAAGGAGTGCTCAAAGGCGAATGACGTCACCGATAGGCGTGGAAAAACTCACGCATGCGCACGAGGGTTCAAGCATGTCTGACGTAAAAACATATGAATGAAATCCATATAGTTTTTGAAAAAAATAAAAAGGACCTATACTTTATTGACAGACCTCGTATGTACCTATGTTAACAGAATGACCATTAATGGCTTTAAATCCTTAGATGACATGTGAGCATTTACCCGATTAGTAATATGTTGCCAACAAGCCTGTCTTGCTTTATTGGCAGATGATGTGTTCGATTTCCCCCTTAACGTTAATTTAAATTCCTCGTAGCTCCGCATAATAATCGTGCATTCTTCTTCGGTAAAGTAAGGTGACCGCGCCATCATTGAAAAATGGTGACGTGCACTGCAACCTGCCCCTTTTATGTGAATGCGCACAAACTCCAATTAGGTTAACAAAGGTTCAACAAATCAACATCTTACTCAGCGTCGTAGTACCGATTAACACCACTTGAGAAAACCAGGTTTTGTCAACCCCGGTTTAAGAGGTTGACCCTGGGTTACATCTGAGTAAGTTAACCCTGCTTCGTAGTACAGGCCCCTGGTGACCCCAGTGCAGAGATGACAACACATATAAATTCCAGGGTCTCCAGGGTCCAAGGCTGGCCAAGATCAGATCTACAGGTGATCCATCAGTGAGGCAGACGTGTCTATTACAGATGAGGCATAGAGGATGTGTGGGTTGGTCCTTGAGGACTGGTTTGAGGGCCACTGATGTAAATGGTGCTCAGGACGCGTTTGGTGAGTTTGAGTTGTTCATGTGTCTGTCCTGACTTATTCCAGGAGGACTGGCTGTGGGGGTGGTAATTTGATACTTGTATTTGGAGTAAAATGCCCCTGTCTCAACTGTATTTGTAATGTTCAAGGCCTTAAAAACAGAAAAAAAGAGAATATGATAGATGTGCTTTGAACCAAAAGGGACTAATAAGGGAAAATAACAAACCAACATGTATGAACATGAAACAAACAAAATGAGACAGAGAGAAGACGGCATCAAAATAAAATGGGAAGTGAGAAAGAAAACCAGACCACGACACTGCTAGTATGCTAACATGATAATGCCACCACGTTGTGAGTGCTGTACAGGATTGTATTAAAACTGAAGATCTAATTGAAATACATGATGGTCAGTGTTATTTCAGAGGAATTTGTTACACAGTTTTTTTTTTTTTTACTTTCACTTTTGATACTCTGTGTGTTTCTTACCCTGTGTGCTGCTATACAATGCTGGTGGAACCTCAATTTCCCTCATGGAGTCTTCGCAGGGGATTGATAAAATTCTACCTAATCTAATCTAATCTAATTTAATGGTGTAAATTGTTATTTCTACAACAATAGAATGTTGGTCCAGAGATGACAGAGGGATCAGTTTTGGCACCCAGATTAGCCTTGAAAGTGAACGTGCAGATGTGGGCCACGTAAGGTGGACCCATGGCTGAAAGTAAGCTTATCAGTCTGTCTTGACTGCACAAATATTTGGTCTGATATGAAGGTGGATCGATTAAAAACATCATAAAATAATACCATGGTGGCATTTGTGAATTGTGATTCCATGTTAAAATCAGTTAACCATCCAGCCCTAGTTTCAAGCCTCATTTCCTCCTGTATTCTTTTTAAATTAAGGTCATTAGATGTGTTTCTTAAAATGGTTGCAAATAGTTTTTTTTTCCCCCTTTTCCTATTTTCCAAGCAGAGTTGGAGTTCATAAAATGAAAGTAAATTGGCTGGACCACAAAAACAGTGGGGATCTGATTGTTGGTTGCGAATAGGAGACAGCTTCTAAACTCTGCTCTATCTCAGCTGGCAAGCTTGTTGTTGACCCCACATTGGTCGGCTTCTCCCAGCGGTTTAGCTCTACTGACTGGTTGATTGTGCTGCTCTCTGTCTGAAAACACAGAGAAACTGTTCGGTGCCATTGCAGAGTAAATCGCTCATACATTGAAATTGCAATTTCCTCCTTATCTAGGTCCTGGCGGGATGCTGCTGAAAAGTTTAAGAATCTGTTTACAGGCCCTCTTTTCATTTTGCAGCATCTCTGTTTTCACATTACAAAATGAAGAAATAAATGCAAATTGGAAAGTTAAGTCATAAGAAAAGTTACACACACTGTCCATCATGTACTGGCAAACAAGGCTGTACAGGCTGTTAGTGATGTCCTTGAACTGTTCTTTTGCCCGTATGGTTTGATTGTACAGGATTCATCATGAATAACTTTAAAACTCAATAATTGGGTGCACACGTTTGAATTTATTTGGGATATTCTCTGAGCCACACAGGATCAAAATCATACTCACAGGCTCAAATACATACATAAATTCACTTAAATCTTTTAATAAGTGGTGCTGAAGGTTCTACAATGTCTTTTGACATGACAAGTGTTATTAATGCCTCATTAGTGAACATGATTGACTGCAACTGGAAGTTTCTCTAAAAAGGATGTGTTGGACGGCACTCATTGGACTGACCAATACTCAGGACAATGGGAAAGTCCAAAGAACTCAGTGAAGATCTAAAAAGGAGAATTATAGATTTAAACAATTTGGGAAGGTCTCTTGGAGCCATTTCTAAACAACTGCAGATTCCAAGATCATCAGTTCAAACAACTGTACATAAGTACAAGTTCGTGTTGGACGTGTTGCCACTTTGGCAGGGTTCAGAAGAAGACCCAAAGTGTCACCTACAGGTGAGAGGAAATTGGTTTGGATGTTCTTGAGCAGCCTAGGAACCACCAAGGCTCAGGCCTTCCATGAACTGGAAACTGCTCGAACACCAGTATCACTGTCCACAGTGATGTTTTACATCACCGAGAAGGTGCTGACCAAGAAAAAAGCCCCTGCTCCAAAATTGACATGTTCAAGGTGGACTGAAATTTGCAGCTGCTCACATGGACAAAGTTTATGACTAGCTGGCCACAATGACAAGAGGTATGTTTGAAGGAGTAAAGTGTTGTGTGGGCCGCTGAAGAGGAGGTACTGCTGGCCCACCACCATCAGAGGGCGCCCTGTCTGGAGTGCGGGCTCCAGGCACCAGAGGGCGCTGCCGCCTCACAGGAGCAGCCGGGGTGACAGCTGTCACTTATCACCTACAACAGCTGTCACCAATCATCTGATCAGCAGTGGTATATCAGCAGGACGACATCTCCACCTCTTTGCCGAGATATCGCTCTACCTAGAAGGTACCATACTCAGCTGACTGTGTTGTCTTTTTGACAGTAACCCTTTATTACTTTTGTGCGTTAAATAGCAGACATTCTTCCAACGAGAGGTGGAGGTGGTTTTCCCGCCATACGGATTGCTGGGTGCAAACGCACCCACATTTAACTGTTTTTGTTCCTCGCCAGCAGTACCAGATCCGACACGCGGAGGCAGTGGCCACCTGGGAGTCGGGTTCAGATCTCCGAATCTGGAGTGGCGGAGAGGGGCGCCGCGAGGCGTCCGGTGCGGCGACGCAAGCAATCCCGGAGAAGCTGGCGGGAGCCCCGGGGAGAGTTCTCTTTTCTTTGTGAAGGGCAGGGCGCCCTGGAATGGGTTCGCCCCGAGAGAGGGGCCCGTGCCCTGGAAAGCGTTGCGGTTCCAGCGGCGTCCGGTGAGCTCTCGCTGGCCCTTGAAAATCCGGGGGAGAGGGTGTAAATCTCGCGCCAGGCCGTACCCTTATCCGCAGCAGGTCTCCAAGGTGAACAGCCTCTGGCATGTTGGAACAAGGCGGGTCAGGGAAGTCGGCAAGTCAGATCCGTAACTTCGGGACAAGGATTGGCTCTAAGGGCTGGGTCGGTCGGGCTGGGGTGCGAAGCGGGGCTGGGCTCGCGCCGCGGCTGGGGGAGCAGTCGCCCCCCGTTGCCCTCCCCCTCCCCTCAACCTCCCGAGCCCCGCCCCGAACCCGGGGGCGCGGGCCCACGCCGGCCTGCCTCGCGGTGCGGCTTCTCCCGCCTCCGCGTGGGGGCAGGTATTTTTGCGGGGCGGCGCCCGGCGCCGCGCCGGGGTACAGGTGGGCAGGGGGGGACCCGGTGGCAGGGGGGGAATGGGTACGGCGGCCGGCGGCGGCGACTCTGGACGCGCGCCGGGCCCTTCTCGCGGATCTCCCCAGCTACGGTGCCCGCCGGGACCTCCCCCCCCCGACGCCCTCCGTGGCGGCTGGTGGGGGGGGTGGGGGCCCCCCGGCGGGTCGCCTCGGCTGGCGCCTAGCAGCTGACTTAGAACTGGTGCGGACCAGGGGAATCCGACTGTTTAATTAAAACAAAGCATCGCGAAGGCCCACGGCGGGTGTTGACTCGATGTGATTTCTGCCCAGTGCTCTGAATGTCAAAGTGAAGAAATTCAATGAAGCACGGATAAACGGCGGGAGTAACTATGACTCTCTTAAGGTAGCCAAATGCCTCGTCATCTAATTAGTGACGCGCATGAATGGATGAACGAGATTCCCACTGTCCCTACTCACTATCTAGCGAAACCACAGCCAAGGGAACGGGCAAGCAGAACGGGTAAATCAGTAGGTGGAACAGGCCTTGCGCTGCGTGACGGCCGCGCACCCGGCGGCCTGGAGTACCCATTTGGCCTGGATCGAGTATGCCCATAACAGCCAGGTGTCTTCAGCCACCGGCCTCTCCCCTTTTGAGGTGTGTCTGGGGTATCAGCCCCCGTTGTTTCCGGTGGTTGAGGGAGAGGTCGGTGTGCCCTCGGTCCAGGCCCACCTGCGGAAGTGCCGTCGGGTGTGGCGCGCTGCCCGTTCTGCTTTGCTAAAGGCCCGGACGAGGGCAAAAGCCCATGCAGACCGTCGGCGGACCCCGGCCCCTGCGTATCGGCCAGGGCAGGAGGTGTAGTTGTCCACAAAGGACATTCCCCTCAAAGTGGACTCCCCCAAACTACAGGACCGTTACATCGGCCCCTTCAAAATCCTTAAGGTCATCAGTCCAGCTGCAGTGAGGCTTCAGCTTCCGGCCTCACTGCGGATCCATCCTGTTTTCCATGTGTCTCGGATAAAGCCGCATCACACCTCACCCCTCTGTGCTCCGGGTCCGGCGCCGCCTCCTGCCCGGATCATCGATGTCGAGCCGGCTTGGACTGTGCGCCGGCTCTTGGATGTCCGTAGGATGGGCCGGGGCTTCCAGTATTTGGTGGACTGGGAGGGGTACGGACCCGAAGAACGCTCCTGGGTGAAGAGGAGCTTCATCCTGGAACCGGCCCTCCTGGCCGATTTCTACCGCCGCCACCCGGACAAGCCTGGTTGGGCACCAGGAGGCGCCCGTTGAGGGGGGGTCCTGTTGTGTGGGCCGCTGAAGAGGAGGTACTGCTGGCCCACCACCACCAGAGGGCGCCCTGTCTGGAGTGCGGGCTCCAGGCACCAGAGGGCGCTGCCGCCTCACAGGAGCAGCCGGGGTGACAGCTGTCGCTTATCACCTACGACAGCTGTCACCAATCATCTGATCAGCAGTGGTATATCAGCAGGATGACATCTCCACCTCTTTGCTGAGATATCGCTCTACCTAGAAGGTACCGTACTCAGCTGACTGTGTTGTCTTTTTGACAGTAACCCTTTATTACTTTTGTGCGTTAAATAGCAGACATTCTTCCAACGAGAGGTGGAGGTGGTTTTCCCGCCATACGGATTGCTGGGTGCAAACGCACCCACATTTAACTGTTTTTGTTCCTCGCCAGCAGTACCAGATCCGACACGCGGAGGCAGTGGCCACCTGGGAGTTCGGGACTTGGCGGCTCCAGTATTCCCGGGGTTCGGTGGCGGAGGAAATCATGTGGTTCCGGTTCTGCTTTGGACAGACGTCTCTTATCTTCGAGCCTGCCCACGTGACACATTCTTGTGAATTGACTTCTTTGTGTATTGTTGTGATCCATTGTGTTTGTTGTGCTTATTCACAACAGTAAAGTGTTGTTATTTGACTTCCTCCATTGTCCGTTCATTTGCGCCCCCTGTTGTGGGTCCGTGTTCCTACACTTTCACAACAGTAAAGGTGAGGATTTTAAATCTAAGAACACTGTACCAGCTGTCAAGCATGGTGGTGGTAGCATCATGCTCTGGGGCTGTTTGCTGCCAGTGGTACTGGTGTATTGCACAAAGTGGATGGAATAATTAAGACTACCTCCAAATCTTTCAACGTCAGCTCAGATCAACTGTTAGATGGTAGAAATTTGGCCACAATTGGATGTTCCAACAGGACAAGGATCCCAGACACACCTCAAAACTGGTTCTGGGTTGGCTAGAGCAGGAATCTGTTGAAATCTATTGAAAATTTGTGGACTATGATGAAAAGCAGAGTTTGTGTCAGGAAAACAACCAATTTAAATGAACTCTACCACTTCTGTTAAGAACAGTGTTCAAATATTCAGCCAGAATTATGCCAGAAGCTTGTTGATGGCTACTAAGAGCATCTGCTCAAGATGCAGCTTGCTAAGTACCGTATTTTCCGGACTATAAGTCGCACTTTTTTACATGTTTTGGCAGGGGGTGCGACCTATACTCCAGTGCGACTTATAAATGAAAAATATACCGGTAGATTCTCAATTAATTTACCGTAATAAAACAATTTTACGTGACAGAGTCGCTCTAAGATTTAAAATGGCCGGAAATGCAATGCATCATGGGCACTGTAGTATGGCAGCTGTCCTATAGGTCACGCTGGTCACGATAACCAATCAGAGAACAGAACATTGGACGCGTATTCCTCACTTCACCCAGACAATGATTGTGAAACAGCGTGTGAAGCAGACGAACACGGTGCTTATTCTGGGAGGGCTAACAAAACAGCTTCAACCCTTGGATATCAGTGTGAGCAGAGTTGATGCTCAGAGCTGTGTGGGAGCACTGGGTGAGCGACGGCGGAGGATTAGCATCTGCACTTGGAAGGAGCTGGCTTCGACACCACAGGGAGGTCATGAGCTGTGCAGGTAGGTGCTGCATGGTTCGGCTCGCAATGTGGTCCGCAAAATGCAAACATATCCATAGATAAAATGCAGCTCACGAGAGGGTGCTCAAGGCTTGTGTGACTGTTCCTGCGACTTCTGACTACCATAGAAAAATAGAAATTTCAACATTACTGATAACTTAACAAGACAATGGAGAAGGCCAGAAAAAAATGCCACCAAAAAGAAAAGGATACTCTGCAGATTACAAGTTGCGACTGGTGAAATATGCATCCGAAAACGGTAATTGATCAGCAGAGAGAGAGTTTGGAGTGAGTGAGAAACTTGTGAGGGACTGGAGGAAAGCAGAGGTTACTCTAACCACCATGAAAAAAAACAAAAAAAGCTAATCGCGGGCTAAAAGCTAGACGGCCACAGCTAGAGGAACGAGTCCGCACATGGGTGCTCGAACAATGTGCAGATATTATCATCATAATATCATAATATTATCATCTGAACTATTATGTTAAGTTAACATACCTGTATGTCCATGCGACTTATACTCCAGTGCGACTTATCTATGGTTTATTTTTCTTTATAATGGATAAAGTGGCTGGTGCGACTTATACTCCGGTGCGACTTATAGTCCGGAAAATACGGTAAGTCCCTTTGGTGGGTTCCCTTTTTTTTTCTTCCCATTAGGGGTCGCCGCAGCGGATCCAAGGTGGATCTTTATGTTGATTTGGTACAAGTTTTACACTGGATGCCCTTCCTGATACAACTCCACATTACATGGAAAAATGTGGCAGGGGTGGGGTTTGAACTGGAAACCTTCTGCACTGAAACCAAGTGCACTAACCACTTTTCCACCACCCCTGTTTGCTCAGGGTCATTTAACCAAAGTGGGGGTATAAACGTCTGGCCACAACTGTAACAGCTATTTAAACATTTCCTCATACATTTTTTAGGCATTATTCCCTGCAATTACTGGAGCATGCGTACGTTAATGGAGTCAGTCAGTCACTCAGCGAGTCAATGAGTGAGCAAGTGAGTCAATAATTCAGTCACTGAGTTGGTCAGTGAGTGAATCAGTCAGTCAGTGAATTAATCAATCAATCAATTAATCAGTCAATCAATCAGCCTAGCAGTGAGTGACAGAGTGAGTGAATAAGTCAATGAGTCACTCAGTGAGTCAATGAGTGAGCAAGTGAGTCAGTGATTCAGTCACTGAGTGGGTCAGTGAGTGAATCAGTCAGTCAGTGAATCAATCAATCAATCAATCAGCCTGGCAGTGAGTGACAGAGTGAGTGAATAAGTCAATGAGTCAGTCACACACTCAGTGAGTCAGTCAGTCATTCAGTGAGTGACTTAGCAGAATTTCCAAATAACTGTAAAAACTACTACATATTTAGTTCCGAAATTTTGGGTTCTGACAAACCAGCTGAGGACCACATTGTTTGGGCCACACTGGCACCATTTAACAACCAAAATAAAGTAAAGACACACAAACCCATCAAGATGCTGGCTAAGCCTTGTTTAATAATCTCAGTGTCCCAGTGGCCACTGGATGCTACTCTTGTTTGTTAATGAGCATTTCAGAAACGTCAAACCAGGCCTGATTTATGAAGCGTTTGCCTTATGTACAGTGGCATTATTTACATTAAAATGAGTGTCAGAATACAAAGCAATTCAGCAGAGCCTTCCATTTGTCTGCACACCACTCCAATAAGTAAAAATAATTTGTAACTGGCTTTTTAAAGATGGGTACTATTGTGTGTGTATTTTAGACATAATTATCATCACTCACAAATAAGACAGGCAAGACAGTGGCTGTGCCACCACAAATGATTTTTCCGTCTGCTTTGAAGCTTAAATCATTTATAGATATGCCACTATTTATTTAATGACACTGTTGGGTGACATTAAATCCTGCCAGTGCCGGTGGTGCTGGTCGTAATGATACAATGTGTTGAATGTGTTTACAGCTAATGATCAAGTGCTGCTTGGATCCAGAGTGCTCTGAGGCGCGCTGATTTGCAGTAAATGCTTGATGAAGGAGACCATCTTTGTCTTTGGGTGTTTGTTTTTGCATTTTGCAACACAAGACGAAAGATTTATTTATTTCACTAAGTAAGCCCAGTGCAACTGAAGAACTTCCATAAATGTGACCTTACTACAGTTACTCTATGACTGATTTTAAACTTTGTAAGTACTGATAGTGTTGAGTTTTGTTTAATTTGTGTGTTTCTGGCTCAGGATTTCACTTTATAGGCCAGGGGTATTCAACTCATTCCAGAAAGAAATGAGTTGATTAACTGATTCCATCTGTTAATCAGTGAAATCACCTGGTGGAGTGGGTGGTTGCAAGGAAAACCTGCACCCTCGCGGCCCTTTCTGGAACTAGTTGAATACCCCTGTTATAGGCTTTTAAGTATTACGTCAAAACTACTTCACAGACGCTCACCAAATTTGCACCACAGATATTAGGTCATGGAAGATTCCAATGAATTTTGGAGGTGATCCAGATCCAGACTGGCAGACATCAGAAATCTCTGTTTGGTCTTGTTCTATATTGTCCTTGGGTTGTCTGTTTTTACCTATACTAGAAAGCACTTTGGTCTCCTTTTGGGCTGTGTAAAGGGCTATGTAAATAAAAGTTGACTGATTGATCAATTGATTATACCATTGCCAGAACGTGTAGACACATTCACTTATCTTGGCAGTGACATACATGTCTCTGGGTCCTCTGCCTTTGCGATCAAGAGGCACCTGAATAGAACTTGTGGGGTCATGAGGTCACTGGACAGAGGTGTTTGGTGGTGCTGACATCTTTGCAGGTGAATGAAGGTCCAAGTGTTTAGGGTCCAGGAGCTGTCTGTCTTGCTGTGTGGTTGTGAGACTTGGACACTAACCAGTGACCTAAGGTAATAACTGGATGTCTTTGGTACTAGGTCTCCTCAGAGGATCCTTGGGATCCTTGGAATGACTTTGTACCAAACGAGCACTTACAGTAGTGTTCAGAATAATAGTAGTGCTATGTGACTAAAAAGATTAATCCAGGTTTTGAGTATATATCGTATTGTTACATGTGAAACAAGGTACCAGTAGATTCAGTAGATTCTCACAAATCCAACAAGCCCAAGCATTCATGATATGCACACTCTTAAGGCTATGAAATTGGGCTATTAGTAAAAAAAGTAGAAAAGGGGGTGTTCACAATAATAGTAGCATCTGCTGTTGACGCTACAAACTCAAAACTGTTATGTTCAAACTGCTTTTTTAGCAATCCTGTGAATCACTAAACTAGTATTTAGTTGTATAACCACAGTTTTTCATGATTTCTTCAAATCTGCAAGGCATTAATTTTGTTGGTTTGGAACCAAGATTTTGCTCGTTTACTAGTGTGCTTGCGGTTATTGTCTTGTTGAAACACCCATTTCAAGGGCATGTCCTCTTCAGAATTTGGCAACATGACCTCTTCAAGTATTTTGACATATCCAAACCGATCCATGATACCTGGTATGCGATATTTAGGCCCAACACCATAGTAGGAGAAACATGCCCATATCATGATGCTTGCACCACCATGCTTTACTGTCTTCACTGTGAACTGTGGCTTGGATTCAGAGTTTGGGGGTCATCTCATACTCAACTGTCTGCGGCCCTTGGACCCAAAAAGAACAATTTTACTCTCATCAGTCCACAAACCTTTCCTCCATTTCTCTTTAGGCCAGTTGATGTGTTCTTTGGCAAATTGTAACCTCTTCTGCACATGTCTTTTATTTAACAGAGGGACTTTGCGGGGGATTCTTGCAAATAAATTAGCTTCACACAGGCATCTTCTAACTGTCACAGCACTTACAGGTAACTCCAGACTGTCTTTGATCATCCTGGAGCTGATCAATGGGTGAGCCTTTGCCATTCTGGTTATTCTTCTATCCATTTTGATGGTTGTTTTCTGTTTTTTTCCACGCGTCTCTGTTTTTTTTTTGTCCATTTTAAAGCATTGGAGATCACTGTAGATGAACAGCCTATAATTTTTTGCACCTGCGTATAAGTTTTCCCCTCTCCAATCAACTTTTTATTCAAACTACGCTGTTCTTCTGAACAGTGTCTTGAACGTCCCATTTTTCTCAGGCTTTCAAAGAGAAAAGCATGCTCAACAGGTGCTGGCTTCATCCTTAAATAGGGGACACCTGATTCACACCTGTTTGTTCCAAAAAATTGACAAACTCACTGACTGATTGCCACACTACTATTATTGTGAACACCCCCTTTTCTAATTTTTTTTACTAATAGCCCAATTCATAGCCTTAAGAGTGTGCATATCATGAATGGTTGGTCTTGTTGGATGTGTGAGAATCTACTGAATCTACTGGTACCTTGTTTCCCATGTAACAATAAGAAATATACTCAAAACCTGGATTAATCTTTTTAGTCAAATAGCACTACTATTATTCTGAACACTACTATACAAGAGAAACAAGGATGTGAAGTATCACTTGCATTGTAATTTTAGAGATGTGGGAATGGACTGATTGTCTGCCTGGGTAGTTGCCATTCAGGACCCAAGGCGGTTCCGTGGTGTTGTGATTGCAACAAAGTGCAGCACCAGCCCATGTTCCCAGACATGACTTGTTGCTGGTCAATCTTGTTCCCCTGCACTAGCAACTAGTGGACAGTCTATAGGGGAGCAGCCCCTGATACCTCTTCTTTTTTCTTCAGTTTTGCGCACATGCTGCAAAATGCCAAAGAGTAAGTATGTCCCTTTTCGGCTACTATATCAAAATGGCGGTGCAACATAGCAGCCTCTAATGACAGGACCCCGCTCCCGTGTGAAGGGGTCATTCTAACCTTATGAAAATGCAATGATCCATTGTTGCAGATAATTCTACACTAATACACACTAAGAAAAGAGAATAGTTGAACCAACTTCAATGAATTGTTTTAATTGGTCACATCTAAATGTATTAAGTTGTTTTAACTTAAGTTTGAAGTTAGAGTTGCTCGAACTTACGAACTTAAGTTCAAACAACTTAATTCATTCAGGTGTGACCAATTGAAACAACTTTTTAAGTTGGTTCTTTTTTCAGTGTATATTCCATTTAAGCTAATAAATGGCCCTAAGTCATACACACTGTTTTTTATAGTAAGGATACCTTGTTTTTTTTGTGTTTCACATTTCAGCTTGTATGAAACTATAAATCTCACAAATAGGTGTCAAGAAGTGTTTACACTTCCCGACGCCACAATAATTAGATCAGTCAATCTTTGACAAGATGGAGTATTGATTTTGACATGCAAAATAAGTGATGGTCAAACACATAATGAGAATTTCCACTGATGTCGCTTTTGTGGTACATCAGCAGTCTGGGCTGTATTGTGGACTCATCGGCCCGGCGGTGATTTTTCTGGTTTCAACCACTCCTTAATAGCCCAAATCCCTTTTTGGAACGGATATGTTACTTCTGGACCAAGTCATTACTACTTTGACAGATACCAAATGGAAGTGGGGGCTAATTATGCTGCATGTAATATGAAGGCAGTTTATTAATCAAAACTGTCGGAAAAAAAAGAGGACCTCAGACCAGCCAAGTTCAGTTTGAAATGTTAATTTTGTACTTGACTGAATGTTAACAATACTCGCATCTGTTGTTTACTTTGTGTGCCAGTTGTTTTTAATTGATGCTCTATCAAAGTAGAAGTGGAATATTGTGATCAACGATGCCCAGTAATCTATGTCTGCCAAGTAAATCCAGGGCTTTTTTGGTGATTAGTCAGATGTCAAACAACTGAGCCTTTAGCCCTCAGTATGAAGGTGGTGCATTATTGAAGTGCAAGTACATGAAGTTTTGTCCCTGGAGTACACTAAGCTGTCAACGCCAACGTGGCTGAAGGACTAAACTGGAGAAGAAAAAAATTCAAAAATCAAAACCACCATTATGTCGCTGCTGGTTGATGGTGAATATTAAATGATCAGATTTTATGTACTTTCTGAACTAACGCTCTCCCGTCTCATTATGGACACAGGAAACTCACCAAAGTGGTCAATTTACTCATCAGGTTTTATGTCATATTTGTTTTTCTTTTTAACTATGATATTATGTAGATGTCCTCATGCAGTGTATTTGTCTTGATAGTGACCCACACTTTACTTCAACGGCACTTTTCCTAATCTAGGATTCACAGTGGAAAATAGGCCGGACTTAAGGATCAATGTTCAGCACTCCTGTGCACGTAGCAGCCATTGGCTTTGACAAGCAGCAGATGGTGAGCTATTCAGTGATTTACTGCCGCATAGCTGCGGGTGTAGTGCTTTTTGTGAGTCTTTCTCCTCCTGAATAATTGATAGAATACTTTCAGTTGGCTGTGTAGCATTTCACAAGTTGCCAGTTGAGTGTAAAACTTTGGCACACCTTGTGTGTTTCTTCAAGGTATTGGTGATTTTTAATTGTTAGGGCATTTGGCTCACATGTGTTAGGATGCAGTAAAAGACAGACTTTAGGGTTATGTTCATGGTAAAAACTACTTAAATGGGTGGAAGTAAATGTGCCACCTGAATGCATGCTGAGTGTTTAGTAGTGTTCCAGAGGATGAACATAAAGAGGACATGATGTGGGGACCTGCTTGCAAGTGCAAACTAAGTCAGTTTGCACCTTTGTAACACTTTCAACATCCAGAGTTGCTGTGTAAACATAATATATTTGTATGAAGAAGAAAATCTTTTTTTGGCAGTTGCTGCACACTGTATAGGAGGCAGCTCAATGGAACAGGTGCTGGGCTACAGCCATGAAAACCTGGGTTTGATTCCCCATCATGCTACATGTCCATGCCTTTTGACATGTCATCTGCATTGTCCCAGTTCGCCCAACTGTAAATGTTGACCTTGGCTGGGGAAGTAACCTGCATGGGACAGGTGTCCCATCCAGAAAGAGTTGTAGTCTCTCATCTACTTCACTTTTTGGTATCTGGGGATAACAACTAGTACCAAATGGCCTCAGGGCCTACATAGTACTAGCTTCATCTTCAAATTAAAATGAGTGCATAAAAGGAGGAACCACTTAGTTTGCAGAAAACTTTGGTGCACCAGATCAAGGACAAAAGCAGCTTAGGATGGCCTATGTAACATCCCCTAAAGGTGTCTGCTCTACCTCTCATGTAACTGTCGTTTGGCGAGTGGAGTGATTTGGAATGTTTTGAATCCTTCTTGTAGTTAATAGGAGACCGTAGTCTCGTTGGAACCTTCAGTGATATTGCGGGATTTGAAAACTTATGGGGACCTCCATTTAATCTATATACAGCATAACTTCACATGGATAAATGGTGTACGGTTTTATTTTTGGCTGCAATCACCGAAGCAGTCGCAAAAAGTTTTTTTTTTCGGTTCCCGTTGGAGAGGAAAGTCGAGGAGGTGGGAGACATCGTGTCAGTAAGTGTTAGCCTACACAGCTAACCAGAGTAGCTCCATTCTCTCGCCTGCAAAACCGCCTCAACACGTTTGTGCTATGGATCATGAACAAACTGCAACATGTGTCCACTTTCCCACCGCATCGTCGCTTTTTCTTTGCATTTTCACTTTATTTGCATGTAATTTGCCCAAAACCCCATTGAAAATGCCATGTTTTGTACCCTGAGAGTAGAGAAATTGCATCATATGCGTCACATTTTACCCTTTAGTGCCCACCCTCACACGAGACTGTGCTGCCCTATTGGCAGATTTCCACTGACATTAGGTGCATACCACCACCTACTGTGCAGGAGTGTGCAGATGGACTTTGCCGAGTATAATTCTTGTCAATAATAATATGGTAAATGGACTGTATTTATATATAGCGCTTTTTTATGGCCAAGGTGCTCACTACACACTGGGAGCAACTTGGAGATTAAGGACCTTGCCCAAGGGCTCCGAGTGATTTTTCAGTGTCAGTGATTTGAACTGAAGATCCTCTGGTCACAAGCCTACCGCATTAATCACTTAAACATCACCATAATAATAATGATGATGATGATAATACCCTGTTCTACCATCAGAGGGCCCAGGAATCTCCATGCGAAATTCTGCCTGAAGAAAGGATGGGCTGATGCACAAACATGGTCAATATCATGTATATCGCAATGCGAATTTCAATGAAATGTTTAATTTAATTACAAATAAAAAAAATCACAAATAACTCACCTGATTGTGCCCACTTTTTGGTCAATTTCTCATTTCATTTCAGTGGGTCTGTAACCAACTTTCTTCAATAAAGGGGTTGGGCTGATGCTTGGCCCCGGACCCTCCAACAGGCAAATACGGTAATAATAATAATAGTAAGTCCCTTTGGCTGCTCCCTTGTTTGCACTCAGGGTCACCACAGCAAATCCAAGGTGGATCTGCATGTTGAATTGGCACAGGTTTTACGCCGGATGCCCTTCCTGACGCAACTCCACATCACATGGAGAAAGGTGGCAGGGGTGGGATTTGAACCCCGGAACCTTCTGCACTGAAACCAAGCGCAGTAACCACTTGGCTACCACCCCTGTGGTAAGAATAATAATAATAATAATACAATGAAAATAAGTTTAAAATGAAATACTTTCTATATAAATATTTTGATGTATTAACATGTTCTTTTTTAAATTGGACATTTAGTGAATTTTATCTATTGGTAATTTCCAATAATAATAATGGACTCACAGGTAGGGAGTACCAAGATGGGACTGGTTATGGGAGGGTCCAGAAGCAGCCATGGAATCTCTGTGTCTGTGCATATGGAGGAGATTGAGTGGGTGAAGGAGGTTTGTAGGAATGAGGCGCTTAACTGTTTCACCTCAGGGAGCTTTGGTGGATGACTGATGTGGCTGTAAATGATCTGCTCACTTCTGATCTGTTTCCTCATTTGAACACCTCTCACTTCTGTCACCTACTGCATCCGCCATCTAAATGCAGTGTGTGCAAAGATCTTTAAGGCAATGATGGATGACATTCTGATTGATATAATTAATATTAATTCATGTTGTGTTCTAATCACACCCATAACTGATTATGTGATTAAATACAGCCCCTTTGTACTTCGGGCCTTACTTTGTGCTCAGATTCACTGTGTAAACAGTAAAGCCGGGTTGTACACCCCCCAAATGTACATACACTGTGCGCTATAGAACACCAAGATAGGGCCCTTAATGGTCATAGTGGTCAAACTTGAATTGATTGTTGTCAGCAGGGTTAAGGTTTTGATATTATCACTTTAAAATGCAGTGACTTGTTCTTGTTTGTACTTCTTCCTTCACTGCCTGTCCCTCCCTGTGTGGTGTAATGGCAGCATTTGTTGTTGTCGCTTCCAAAAGTGTCATTTAATAACCTCACTTTGCAAATGGTTTTTGCTAACCATGTACAACACCCTACTGAGATAATTTGATTGGAATTTAAGAGTGGGCCTCTCTCAGAGAATTTAATAAACATTTTGGCAAAGTGTACGAACAAGTTATAACGTTTCACAGCCAAAAGGTTTTAATTTGTTTCTTATCGCCAAATGGCACTGACTGCCAGCAGCATCTGGTGAGTCCATTATTACACAGCATTTGGACTGCAAGAACATATCTTCAGTTTTAAAACAAACACAACATTAAGACAGTAAAACCCATCTCTTTGATTTGTTACAGTGTGATTACATTTTCAGATTGCATGAATTCTGTATTGTTCACTTTGGGAACAAAATCTTTTGTTTTGGGAAAACGTGTATATTGCTGTTCAGATTTTAAAGACCTGCACCTTGTTTCATTGATGGAGTTGTGTTTTTAATGATCATATCGACCCCTGCAGTAATGATCTTCAGATTGTTTTCTTCTCTTATCTGTTACTTCACCTTGATAAATGCAGTGAGTCATGTTTCTGGTGTTTGGTTCTGATCTTTGGGTTCTTGTATTTCTTGTACTATGTCCCCCTGTATTATGATTTCATGCAGTTTCATTGATCTCTCAGGATTCTTTTACGTGTTAGATCTCTAGTTTTCCTACTGTGTTAGTTATCGCTTGTGCTTTTGTTCTGATGTCTCCTCCAAGTTGTCTCCGTGCAGCTTTACTTCCTCCCTTCTGGCTTTCAGGTTCAAGTGATTAATTGTTTGTCAGCCTTTATAACCACTCACCATGTCTTACTACCGTGCCAGATTGTCTAGCTTCATGCCTGCTCCCTTGCATTTTTTCTCAGCTATTCTGTGTTTTCTGAGCCTGGCCTGCCAAATTCAGGTGTGGTCACCTGGTATGATTGAGCTCTGTGTAGTGAACCTCTGCTTGTGTTTTTGGATAACTCTTCTGCTGCTCCCTTTAAGGACATGGTTGTCTATAGGAGAATTCAGGGATACCAAAAGTGATGTCATAGTCATGCATTCTTATGACACTGGTTGTCAACAATACGGCCATTGTTGTTAGCATTTGAATTATAACACCGTCAACAATTTTTGGAATACACAACATTATGTCTGGTTTTCAACAAATGTGATGGTGTTATTTGCGTAAAGTTGGCAAAAACACCTCACCAAGCTGAGGTGCGGTGGGGCCGAAAACTCATCCTGATCTATACCAATGGAGCCGTGACCTGACAAATACATCAAATTTGGAATTTAAGATAGGCACCCAGTGAATGCAGTCCATGACAGAGTGTTAATACACAGAAATTTAGCAAATCAGAGAATTTAGTTTTTAAAACTTAAATAACACAAACACAAATCCACACAACTCTGCAAATTCAAATTATTTTCATTTATATAGCGCCAAATCACAAAGCTACCTCAAGGGGCTTCACACAAGTAAGGTCTAACCTTACCAACCCTTACCAAAAAGGACTTGTTTTTTCTTATTGTTGTTTTGTAAATTATGGAAATAAAATATCTGATTATTTGTTGAGATGGGAATTGATGACTTCATCAACACCAACACTGTTATCGATTTTGCTGTTTGGTCCAATTCTTTATCAATTCTTGATCAACATTCTGTGGAAAAATGTAGGCAGTTGTTCAGCATCAATGAAAGCAGAGTTTGATTTCATGACATCATATCTGTCCTTGTAACGAGACCAGTGGCCTGAAAAATTTCAAACTGGTTGGTTTTCTATTTCCCGGTTGCTCGATTAAGTGGAATAAAGTGCAGTAAGGGTTAAACTGAATCAAGACACTTTTTAGCCAAGGTGTATGGAAACCTTCACCAACATCTGTGTATTATATAGTGAGGAAAATAACTATTTGAACACCCTGCGATTTTGCAAGTTCTCCCACTTAGAAATCATGGAGGGGTCTGAAATTTTCATCTTAGGCGCATGTCCACTGTGAGAGACATAATCTAAAAGAAAAAAGAAAAAAAAAAATCCGGAAATCACAATGTATGATTTTTTTTAAATAATTTATTTGTATGTTACTGCTGCAAATAAGTATTTGAACACCTGTGAAAATCAATGTTAATATTTGGTACAGTAGCCTCTGTTTGTAATTACAGAGGTCAAACGTTTCCTGTCATTTTTCACGAGGTTTGCACACACTGCAGCAGAGATTTTGGTCCACTCCTCCACACAGATCTTCTCTAGATCTTTCAGGTTTGGAGTTTCAGGTCCCTCCAAAGATTTTCTATTGAGTTCAGGTCTGGAGACTGGCCAGGCCACTCCAGGACCTTGAAATGCTTCTTATGGAGCCCCTCCTTAGTTGCCCTGGCTGTGTGTTTGGGGTCATTGTCATGCTGGAAGACCCAGCCATGACCCATCTTCAATGTTCTTACTGGGAAGGAGGTTGTTTGCCAAAATCTCACAATACATGACCCCATCCATCCTCCCTTCAGTACGGTGCAGTGGTCCTGTCCCCTTTGCAGAAGAGCACCCCCAGAGTATGATGTTTCCACCCCCATGCTTCACGGTTGAGATGGTTTTCTTGGGGTTGTTCTCATCCTCTAAACATGGTAAGTGGAGTTGATTCCAAAAAGCTCTATTCTGGTCTCATCTGACCACATGACCTTCTCCCATGCCTCCTCTGGATCATCCAGATGGTCACTGGAGAACTTCAAACGGGCCTGGACATGTGCTGGCTTGAGCAGGGGGACCTTGCTGCCCTGCAGGATTTTAAACCATAAGAGCATCATGTGTTACTAAGGTAATGTTTGTGACTGTGGTCCCAGCTCTCTTCAGGTCATTGACCAGGTCCTCCTGTGTAGTTCCGAGCTTTCTCAGAATCATCCTTATCCCACAAAGTGAAATCTTGCATGGAATCCCAGACCGAGGGAGATTGACAGTCATCTTGTGTTTCTTCCACTTTCTAATAAATAATCATAACAGTTGTTGTCTTCTACCAAGCTGCTTGCCTGTTGTCCTGTAGTCCATCCCAGTCTTGTGCAGGTCTACAGTTTTGTTCCTGGTGTTCTTAGACAGCTCTTTGGTCTTGGCTATTGTGGACAGGTTGGAGTGTGATTGATTGAGTGTGTGAACAGGTGTCTTTTATACAGGTAACAAGTTCAAACAGGTGCAATTAATACAGGTAAAGAGTGCAGAATAAGAGGGCTTCTTAAAGAAAAATTAACAGGGCTGTGTGAGCCAGAATTCTTGCTGGTTGGTAGGGGTTCAAATACTTATTTGCAGCATTAACATACAAATAAATTATTAAAAAAAAATCATACATTGTGATTTCCGGATTTTTTTTAAATATTATGTCTCTCACAGTGGACGTGCACCTAAGATGAAAATTTCAGACCCCTATGTGTGTGTGTATTCTTGCACAATATGCAGAATTGGATGAACTATAAGGAACAAAACACTGTGGTTATATAAAATCTGCTGGTATTTCAAAGTGAACTTTGGAATCTTTGGAATGGTCATCCAGTTTGGGCTTCTTAAAAATTGGTAGCGGTTAGCTGCTCCACGCTGATAAGTGCACAATTACTGTGGTGTTTGTAACAGGCATCGATTAGTGTTGTCTTCTCTTCCCCTCCTTTCATCGATTGTAGATGCCTCTCCCAGATTCCAGGCCCTGGTGTTGCTGTGTGATAACACACTAATGTCTGGCTGCAGGATCAGCCCTAATGCACATCTTCTTGTCTTTATGGCTGTGTTTGTGAAAGTCAGACATCAGAATGTTTTTCTATAAATAGTTTTTCATAAACTGATTATTTATGGAGGCGTTATGTGGCACTGTGAATTCTATCATGCTTGATATTCTTTTACTAAACTCCATTGCATACCTGACACCAAAACACATTTGACATTCTCAGTTGAATGTATAGCACATTGTACATTATTTAACATAAAAAGCTCAATATGCACTGCATCTGTGTTCTCCTGTAAACAATGACAGTTTAATTTGTTTCTCAGCAGTTAATAATGTGAATTGATTGTTCTGATTAAATGCTATTTTGCTGTCTGATGATGTTATATAAAAGTATAAGGCTCTTCTAACATTAAAAGAGTTATTTTTAATCAGCGACAAATGAGTTGTGGGTTGATGAAGTGTGTATCTACCTTTCTGTCATCTTCCCTGTGCTCGTGTGTTTCCGAGGTCACTACTTAATTTAACTTTAAATGAGTCCTTAATTGAAAAAGACTCCATCTACATTACAGATGATTTTAGTTAAATATTGTAGTGTTCATAATTTGCATCTTTATATCGCTCAACTTTAGAGAGACATTTTGATTTTGAAAGGTTTTTAAAAGGTAATACTCATAAATTTTTATGCACAGTTCAGTAAATCCTTGAAAAAGCCAATAAATAACTGAAATTATTACCCACCGGTAGGTGTCAGAATTAAAGACTTTAAATGATCTACAATCATTGTGTGACATGAGAATCATTGGTAGTTTCCACCCGACACAGGTGCCATTTTTATGCACACTGCCACACACACACACACACACGCACACACACACACACACACACACGCACACACGCACACCGCACACACACACACACCACACACACACCACACACACACACACACACACACACACACACACACACACACACACACACACACACACACACACACTGTTGGAGCCTATCCCAGCAGTCACAGAGCGCGAGGTGGGATACACACAGGATGCCAGTCTGTCACAGGGCCACAAACAGACAAACAAACACATTCACACCCAGTCGCACACCTACGAACAATTTAAAGATTCCAATCCATCCGCATGTCTTTGGATGTGGGAGAAAACCGGAGCACCCGAAGGAAACTCATACAAACACGGGGAGAACATGCAAACTCCACACAGAAAGGCCACAGGTGGGAATTGAACCCATGACCTTCTCGCTGTGAGGCAACAGTGCTAACCACTAAGCCACCGTGCTGCCTGCACACTGCCAGTGTCCTCTAAATTGCAATACCTCTAAAATGAGGTGTGATCCGGTGCAGAGCTCGTTCATTGATATCGTCGTCACCAGAAAGCATTTGCACCTTCAACCCCTGAAAACCATGTTTAAAGCACAGGTGCCTCATTTACACACAAAACAGGACCTATTTCCTTTCCTATTGCGTATGGTGAAGTGAAGCCAGAAAGTCAGAAAAATATGAGTGGCCCCAGTACACATTATAATGATGACATGTGCAAAGATAGGTGCACCAAGCTTGTGGCATAATATTCAAGAAGACTTGAGGCTGTAATTGCTGCCAAAGGTGCATCAACAAAGTATTGAGTAAAGGCTCTGAATACGTATATACATGTGATTTCTTAGTTTTTTTAATTTTATTTTAATAAATTGGCAAACTCTCAAAAAACATTTTTCACATTGTCATTATGGGGTGTTGTGAGTAGAATTTTGATGGAAAAAATGAATTTACTCCATTTTGGAATAAGGTGTAATATAACAAAATGAGGAAAAAGTAAAGGGCTGTGAATACTTTCCAGATGCAACGTAGCGTCACCACTTGCTGCAGTCATTCTTTTTGTTTAGTTTTTTTTTTTTTTGGCATCCCATTACTGTGACCACACAGACAGCTCGATTTCTGTTTCAGAAAAGTTTCTTTTCCTGATCTTCCTTCCTGTTGCCATGATAAGTATGTGTTTCAGGCTTCATGTGTAGACTTTAATATTCATGAGGTGTTTTCCATTTGCCAGTTATATGTAATTTAGAAAGAGAACTTTGCTTGCAGGTGTGCATGTGCATGGTTTCATAAGTATGAGGGTTTTTTTTTTTAGTACGTCAATTTTGGTTTTTATTAGTACATACATTTTTGTATGAATCCTACATAGTATTTAATAAATGAGGCCCCAGAGCTGTTTAGGACTGTATAAAGTGTGCAACAGTCACACACCCATAATATTAACAATGCACATAAGATTTGCTTGCACATATCATCACCAGTTGTCTGCAACAGTGTAATTCTAATATAATGACTCATTATGGCAGGGTAAAAAAAAAAGAAAAGAAAAAGACACTGGGAAGAGGCAGAAAAAAACACTTTGTGAGAGCTGTCTCTCTTTCTCACTCTCTGTGTTGAAGAACAATGACATTTTATGTATAAATTACACCACAGAGGTTAATCAAGAACAACCATTAAATAAAATACATGTAAACACTCATTGCAGAAAGAAATCATCTTGCTACAGGCTTCACCTCAGGGAGCTTTGATATACACCATCTGCTTTGTGCTCTGACAGATCAGCTTGGATCTCAACTCTCTCAAAATCCTTTCACTTGAGTCTGCTTCCTCAATACCTCATTGCTGTGCAGCAGGTGCATGCCAGTTTAAATGGAAGGGCAGGTGGCACTCAAATTGGCTGAGATCATGTTCAGACCACAAAATGGCCATGAATAATGAACCTGGTAATTTGAGCCTCTTTGCACACAATGTCCACCTTTGAACTGGTATTTCCAGCCATTTAAATACTACAGTGCACTCTGACATGCATACTTCAGTCATAGGGGTCAGGCATAGTGTTGCTGGAGCAGAGCTGTTTAGAGAGCGTGCCTCCAACAAAATAACCCCGGCAATCTGCCAGATCTGGATCTCTGTCCAGACCAAATGGCATTTGCGGGTTATATGCAAACTGGTCTCACGGCAAGTTGTGATTCAGCAGCACGAAATATACATTAATCTATTGGTTCATGATATTGTGACGAAAAGCGCCTCATTTTCATCAGCAGCACAAATTCATTTTAATTCATTCCGTGACGGCTGCACAAAATTAAAAGTGAAGCGGGGGTTGGGGGGGGTATGGTTAGGGTTGGGGAAATGAGTAGTGTTAGGTTATGGTTAAGGTTAGGGTTGGGGGTAGGAGTAGGGTTAGTAATAGTGAGTTAAAAAAAATCACGAAAATTTGGCTCATTTCGTGATGGTAGGATGAAAAAAAAAAACATGAGACTGGGCTGTTATATGACACAGTTATGATCAAGACATATCTATTGACTTTGAACTTGAATAATGAACAAAATTACATTTTTTCTCTTACAGTAAAAGTATTTCAAACATGTTCATAAAAAAAATCTACATTTTGGTAGTCCTATTCCAAAACAGAAACAAACAAAGAAACAAACAAAATGTGGAAACATTTGGGTTGATTGCTGCAATATTAAAGGATTATTAATCAACTGTGAGGTCTGTACGGGGAAATATTAGACTGAGGTGTAAGTACGGGCCAAGTGCCAGCGAGGTCCGTGCGAAAAACACCGAGGTCTGATATTCCCGTACAGACTGAGCAAGTGAGGTTAATAATTTGTTTATTATATGGCTATTATATATATATATATATATATATATATATATATATATATATATATTGTTAAATCAAATCAATTTTATTTATATAGCACCAAATCACAACAAACAGTAGCCCCAAGGCGCTTTATATTGTAAGGCAAGGCCATACAATAATTACAGAAAAACCCCAACAGTCAAACGACCCCCTGTGAGCAAGCACTTGGCAACAGTGGGAAGGAAAAACTCCCTTTTAACAGGAAGAAACCTCCAGCAGAACCAGGCTCAGGGAGGGGCAGTCTTCTGCTGGGACTGGTTGGGGCTGAGGGAGAGAATCAGGAAAAAGACATGCTGTGGAGGGGAGCAGAGATCAATCACTAATGATTAAATGCAGAGTGCTGCATACAGAGCAAAAAGAGAAAGAAACACTCAGTGCATCATGGGAACCCCCCAGCAGTCTAAATCTATAGCAGCATAACTAAGGGATGGTTCAGGAGCACAAACAGTGAGATGTGGGTGTGTGCACACCCGTAACCAAAACAGTCAGAAGGTGGAAAGTCACCTCCACCCCTAATCACACACTCGTGCAGCTCCTGTTAACCACTTATCTGGTTGGGGTATGAAGCGAAGCCGTCGCTGTTCACACCAAACGCCAATCCAGCAGATAAGGCTCACAACAGGAAAGTGGCTGCAAAAAGAGTTCAGACTATGACACAGTTTTCAGTACAGCAGAGAATTATCTTCACAGGTAGATGATATCTCGGCAGCGAGGTGGAGATGACATCCGGCTTTTATGGAGTGATGAAATGATGGGTGACAGCTGTCATGAGTTGATGTGTGACAGCTGTCACTCCTGGTTGTGTCCGTGGCGGCAGCGCCCTCTCGTGCCTGAAGCCCGCACTTCAGGCAGGGCGCCCTCTGGTGGTGGGCCAGCAGTACCTCCTCTTCTGGCGGCCCACACAACAGGACACCCCCCTCAACGGGCACCTCCTGGCGCCTGACCAGGCTTGTCCGGGAGACGTCGGTAGAAGTCGGCCAGGAGGTCCGGGTCCAGGATGAAGCTCCTCTTCACCCAGGAGCATTCTTCAGGTCCATACCCCTCCCAGTCCACCAGATACTGAAACCCCCGGCCCTTCTGACGGACGTCCAGGAGCCTGCGAACCGTCCATGCAGGCAGGAGGCGGCACCGGTCCGGGAGCACAGAGTTGTGGTGTGGCTTGATCTGGGAAACATGAAAAACCGGGTGGACTTGCAGTGAAGCTGGGAGCTGGAGCTTCACTGCGGCCAGACTGAGGACTTTGAGGACCTTGAATGGACCAATATACCTGTCCTTGAGTTTGGGTGAGTCCACTTGGAGGGGGCTGTCCTTCGTTGAAAGCCACACCTCCTGCCCGGGATGGTAAGCAGGGGCCGGGGAACGCCGGCGGTCTGCATGGGCCTTAGCCCTCGTCCGGGCCTTCAACAAGGCAGAACGGGCGGTGCACCACACCTGACGGCATCTTCGCAGGTGGGCCTGGACCGAGGGCACACCGACCTCTCCCTCCACCACGGGGAACAATGGGGGCTGGTACCCCAGACACACCTCAAATGGGGAGAGGGCCGGTGGCAGAGGACACCTGGCTGTTATGGGCGTACTCGATCCAGGCAGATGGTAACTCCAGGCCGACGGGTGCACGGATGTAACACAGCGGAGGGCCTGTTTAAGTTCTTGGTGGCCCGCTCTGCCTGTCCATTCGTCTGAGGTGTGATACCCGGACGAGAGGCTCACGTTGGCACCCAGTTCTCTGCAGAAACTCCTCCAAACCTGTGAGGAGAACTGAGGACCACGGTCCGAGACAATGTCAGTTGGTATCCCATGCAGCGTACGACATGGTGGACCAGGATGTCTGCTGTCCCTGGGCTGTAGGGAGCTTCGGGAGGGCCACGAAGTGGGCCGCCTTGGAGAACGGTCCACTATTGTGAAGATGGTCGTCATGCCCTGGGACGGCGGGAGGCCCGTGACAAAGTCCAGGCCAATGTGAGACCAGGGCGACGAAGCACCGGAAGCGGTTGCAGAAGCCCTTGTGTTCTTGGAGTGGTTCCTGCCTTGCCCCTGGCACAGGTGGTGCAGGCCTGGGACATACTCCCGGACGTCGGCCTCCATGGACCACCCACCAGAAAGCGCTGCCGGACAACGTCCACGTCCCAGGTGAGGGTGGCCACGATAGTGGACTCCGGAATGATGGGCTCCGGTGGATCCGACAGCTCAGTCTTGACTTCATCTTCATGCACCCGGGACAAGGCATCCGATCTCTGGTTCTTGGTCCCGGGGCGGTAGGTGATTCGGAAGTCAAAACGCCCCGAAGAACAGTGACCAGCGGGCTTGCCTGGGTTCAGCCGCTTGGCGGTCCTGATATACTCCAGGTTCCGATGGTCAGTGAAAACCGTGAACGGCACAGACGCTCCCTCCAACAGGTGTTCTCCCACTCCTCAAGAGCCTCTTTCACCACAAGGAGTTCTCCGATTGCCGACGGCATAGTTCCGTTCAGCTGGGGTCAACCTGCGAGAAAAGTAGGCACACGGGTGAAGAACCTTATCAGTCTCTCCGCTCTGGGATAGCACGGCTCCTATCCCTGAGTCGGAGGCATCCACTTCAACCACGAACTGGCGGCTAGGGTCGGGCTGCACCAGAAATGGTGCAGACGAGAACCGGCATTTCAACTCCTTGAACGCGGCTTCGCACCGATCCGACCAGGTGACGGGGACTTTTGGAGAGGTCAGGGCTGTCAGGGGGCTAACTACCTGACTGTAGCCCTTAATGAACCTCCTGTAGAAATTTGCGAAGCCAAGGAACTGTTGCAGCTTCCTACGGCTTGTTGGTTGGGGCCAATCTCTCACCGCCACAACCTTGGCCGGATCAGGGGCGACGGAGTTGGAGGAGATGATGAACCCCAGGAAGGACAAAGAGGTGCGGTGAAACTCACACTTCTCACCCTTCACAAACAGCCGGTTCTCCAACAACCGCTGCAGGACCTGACGTACATGCTGGACATAAGTCTCAGGGTCCGGGGAAAAGATGAGTATGTCATCCAGATATACGAAGACGAATCGGTGCAGGAAGTCCCGCAAGACGTCATTAACCAAAGCTTGGAACATCGCGGGGGCGTTAGTGAGGCCGAACGGCATGACCAGGTACTCAAAATTACCTAATGGGGTGTTAAATGCCGTCTTCCATTCGTCTCCCTTCCGGATCCGAACCAGGTGATACGCATTCCTAAGGTCCAGTTTGGTGAAATTTGGGCTCCATGCAGGGGAGTGAACACTGAATCCAGCAGGGGTAAAGGGTTTGATTACGAACCGTTATGTCGTTCAGCCCCCTGTAATCAATGCATGGACGGAGTCCGCCATCTTTCTGCCCACAAAAAAGAAACCTGCACCCATCGGGGAGGTGGAATTCCGGATCAGCCCGGCAGCTAATGAGTCCCGGATGTAGGTCTCCATTGATTCACGCTCAGGACGTGAGAGGTTGTACAGCCTGCTAGACGGGTACTCAGCGCCCGGGACCAAATCAATGGCACAATCGTACGGACAGTGCGGGGGAAGGGTGAGCGCCAGATCCTTGCTCAAGACGTCAGCAAGGTCGTGGTACTCAACCGGCACCTCCGTCAGATTGGGAGGGACATTAACCTCCTCATTAGCATTTACACCGGGAGGAACCGAGGATCGTAAACACTTCCGGTGGCAGGTTTCGCTCCACTGAGTCACAACCCCAGACGGCCAATCAATCCGGGGATTGTGTTTAATCATCCATGGGAAGCCCAAAATCACGCGGGAGGTAGAAGGAGTTACAAAAAACTCAATCTCCTCCCGGTGATTCCCAGACACTACCAGGGTTACAGGTAGTGTCTTGTGTGTGATAAAAGGGAGAAGAGTGCCATCTAGTGCTCGCACCCTCACTGGCGAAGAAAGCGCCACCAGAGGGAGCCCTGTTTGTGTTTTGACCGTTTGAGGCAGTCTCTCTGCTGATGCTCACTCGAGCCGCAGAAAAACCCTCCTCGCGGACCAGCCTCCTCTGTCTGAGCCCTGCTCGTGTCCCTAGCACAGTCAGCAGGGGGAGCTGTAGCCACACGGAGCGCTGTGGCTGTGGATCGTGGGGAAGACGGCTCTCTTTCGGACCCAGGAGGAAGAGGGACGGCTTGTGCCTGACCACGCCCTTCGCCTCGCTCCCGTCGGCGTTCTTCTAACCGATTGTCCAATCGTATAACCAAATCGATAAGCTCAGCCAAATCCCGCGGTTCCTCCTTAGCCACCAGGTGCTCCTTCAGGACCAACGACAGTCCGTTTATGAAGGCGCGCGGAGCGCAGTCATATTCCAGCCGGATCTCGCAGCCGTGATGCGGAAGTCGACTGGATATTCGGCTGCGCTCCGGCGCCCCTGTCTCATTGACAGCAGCACGGTAGACGCGGTTTCGCCTCTGTTAGGGTGATCAAAAACAGTTCGAGCTCCCTCACAAACCCAGTATAAGAGGCGAGGAGCCGTGAACTCTGTTCCCAAAGTGCTGTAGCCCAAGCGCGTGCCTTGCCTCGAAGCAAATTAATCACGTAAGCCACCTTGCTGGCATCAGACGCGTACATCACGGGACGTTGTGCAAAGACGAACGAACACGGCATAAGAAAGTCCGCGCACGTCTCCACACAACCTCCGTACGGCTCTGGGGGGCTTATATATGCTTCAGGGGATGGTGGGGGGGGGTCGTTGAATGACCAGTGGAATGTCTGTATTCGGCACCGGGTCGGCAGGAGGAGGAGCTGCAGCAGCGCCCTGAGCGCGCGCTTCCACCTGCGCGGTGAGAGCCTCCATCCTGCGATTAAGGATGATGTGTTGCTCGGTCATCAGGTCCAGCCGAGCGGTAAAGGCGGTGAGGATGTGCTGCAACTCACCAATCATGCCTCCAGCCGACGCCTGCACACCCTGCTCTTCCATTGGCTGTCCAACAGATGGTTGACGCCCCTCGGGATCCATGACGTTGGCCGAGATATCCTGTTGGGGAAAGTGTAGTGACACGGACCCACAACATGGGGCGCAAATGAATGGTCAATAGATGAGCCAAAAGGTAACATTTAATGTTGTGAATGTGCACAACGAATATACAGACAATCTCAGAATCTGATAGCAGTCAATACACAAAGGTGACGTGGGGGCAGGCTCGAGGATAGAAAACGTCTGTCCTGAGAAGAGCCGGAACCACACAATTTCCGCCACCACCGAACCTGGTGAATACTGGAGCCGCCAAGTCCCGAATTCCCAGGTGATCACCGTCCCCGACTGTCGGATCTGGTACTGCTGGCGAGAGCACAACAGTGAGATGTGGGTGTGTGCACACCCAGTAACCAAACATGGCTGTGGGGGTGGTAATTTGATACTTGTATTTGGAGTAAAATGCCCCTGTCTCAACTGTATTTGTAATGTTCAAGGCCTTAAAAACAGAAAAAAAGAGAATATGATAGATGTGCTTTGAACCAAAAGGGACTAATAAGGGAAAATAACAAACCAACATGTATGAACATGAAACAAACAAAATGAGACAGAGAGAAGACGGCATCAAAATAAAATGGGAAGTGAGAAAGAAAACCAGACCACGACACTGCTAGTATGCTAACATGATAATGCCACCACGTTGTGAGTGCTGTACAGGATTGTATTAAAACTGAAGATCTAATTGAAATACATGATGGTCAGTGTTATTTCAGAGGAATTTGTTACACAGTTTTTTTTTTTTACTTTCACTTTTGATACTCTGTGTGTTTCTTACCCTGTGTGCTGCTATACAATGCTGGTGGAACCTCAATTTCCCTCATGGAGTCTTCGCAGGGGATTGATAAAATTCTACCTAATCTAATCTAATCTAATTTAATGGTGTAAATTGTTATTTCTACAACAATAGAATGTTGGTCCAGAGATGACAGAGGGATCAGTTTTGCACCCAGATTAGCCTTGAAAGTGAACGTGCAGATGTGGGCCACGTAAGGTGGACCCATGGCTGAAAGTAAGCTTATCAGTCTGTCTTGACTGCACAAATATTTGGTCTGATATGAAGGTGGATCGATTAAAAACATCATAAAAAATACCATGGTGGCATTTGTGAATTGTGATTCCATGTTAAAATCAGTTAACCATCCAGCCCTAGTTTCAAGCCTCATTTCCTCCTGTATTCTTTTTAAATTAAGGTCATTAGATGTGTTTCTTAAAATGGTTGCAAATAGTTTTTTTTCCCCCTTTTCCTATTTTCCAAGCAGAGTTGGAGTTCATAAAATGAAAGTAAATTGGCTGGACCACAAAAACAGTGGGGATCTGATTGTTGGTTGCGAATAGGAGACAGCTTCTAAACTCTGCTCTATCTCAGCTGGCAAGCTTGTTGTTGACCCCCATTGGTCGGCTTCTCCCAGCGGTTTAGCTCTACTGACTGGTTGATTGCTGCTCTCTGTCTGAAAACACAGAGAAACTGTTCGGTGCCATTGCAGAGTAAATCGCTCATACATTGAAATTGCAATTTCCTCCTTATCTAGGTCCTGGCGGGATGCTGCTGAAAAGTTTAAGAATCTGTTTACAGGCCCTCTTTTCATTTTGCAGCATCTCTGTTTTCACATTACAAAATGAAGAAATAAATGCAAATTGGAAAGTTAAGTCATAAGAAAAGTTACACACACTGTCCATCATGTACTGGCAAACAAGGCTGTACAGGCTGTTAGTGATGTCCTTGAACTGTTCTTTTGCCCGTATGGTTTGATTGTACAGGATTCATCATGAATAACTTTAAAACTCAATAATTGGGTGCACACGTTTGAATTTATTTGGGATATTCTCTGAGCCACACAGGATCAAAATCATATCACAGGCTCAAATACATACATAAATTCACTTAAATCTTTTAATAAGTGGTGCTGAAGGTTCTACAATGTCTTTGACATGACAAGTGTTATTAATGCCTCATTAGTGAACATGATTGACTGCAACTGGAAGTTTCTCTAAAAAGGATGTGTTGGACGGCACTCATTGGACTGACCAATACTCAGGACAATGGGAAAGTCCAAAGAACTCAGTGAAGATCTAAAAAGGAGAATTATAGATTTAAACAATTGGGAAGGTCTCTTGGAGCCATTTCTAAACAACTGCAGATTCCAAGATCATCAGTTCAAACAACTGTACATAAGTACAAGTTCGTGTTGGACGTGTTGCCACTTTGGCAGGGTTCAGAAGAAGACCCAAAGTGTCACCTACAGGTGAGAGGAAATTGGTTTGGATGTTCTTGAGCAGCCTAGGAACCACCAAGGCTCAGGCCTTCCATGAACTGGAAACTGCTCGAACACCAGTATCACTGTCCACAGTGATGTTTTACATCACCGAGAAGGTGCTGACCAAGAAAAAAGCCCCTGCTCCAAAATTGACATGTTCAAGGTGGACTGAAATTTGCAGCTGCTCACATGGACAAAGTTTATGACTAGCTGGCCACAATGACAAGAGGTATGTTTGAAGGAGTAAAGTGTTGTGTGGGCCGCTGAAGAGGAGGTACTGCTGGCCCACCACCATCAGAGGGCGCCCTGTCTGGAGTGCGGGCTCCAGGCACCAGAGGGCGCTGCCGCCTCACAGGAGCAGCCGGGGTGACAGCTGTCACTTATCACCTACAACAGCTGTCACCAATCATCTGATCAGCAGTGGTATATCAGCAGGACGACATCTCCACCTCTTTGCCGAGATATCGCTCTACCTAGAAGGTACCATACTCAGCTGACTGTGTTGTCTTTTTGACAGTAACCCTTTATTACTTTGTGCGTTAAATAGCAGACATTCTTCCAACGAGAGGTGGAGGTGGTTTTCCCGCCATACGGATTGCTGGGTGCAAACGCACCCACATTTAACTGTTTTTGTTCCTCGCCAGCAGTACCAGATCCGACACGCGGAGGCAGTGGCCACCTGGGAGTCGGGTTCAGATCTCCGAATCTGGAGTGGCGGAGAGGCGCCGCGAGGCGTCCGGTGCGGCGACGCAAGCAATCCCGGAGAAGCTGGCGGAGCCCCGGGAGAGTCTCTTTTCTTTGCTTGTGAGGGGCAGGGCGCCCTGGAATGGGTTCGCCCCGAGAGAGGGGCCCGTGCCCTGGAAAGCGTCGCGGTTCCAGCGGCGTCCGGTGAGCTCTCGCTGGCCCTTGAAAATCCGGGGGAGGGGTAAATCTCGCGCCAGGCCGTACCCTTATCCGCAGCAGGTCTCCAAGGTGAACAGCCTCTGGCATGTTGGAACAAGGCGGGTCAGGGAAGTCGGCCAAGTCAGATCCGTAACTTCGGGAAAGGATTGGCTCTAAGGGCTGGGTCGGTCGGGCTGGGGTGCGAAGCGGGGCTGGGCTCGCGCCGCGGCTGGGGGAGCAGTCGCCCCCCGTTGCCCTCCCCTCCCTCAACCTCCCCCGCCCCGAACCGGGGGCGCGGGCCCACGCCGGCCTGCCTCGCGGTGCGGCTTCTCCCGCCTCCGCGTGGGGGCAGGTATTTTTGCGGGGCGGCGCCCGGCGCGCGCGAGTACAGGTGGGCAGGGGGGGACCCGGTGGCAGGGGGGGAATGGGTACGGCGGCCGGCGGCGGCGACTCTGGACGCGCGCGGGCCCTTCTCGCGGATCTCCCCAGCTACGGTGCCCGCCGGGACCCCCCCCCGACGCCCTCCGTGGCGGCTGGTGGGGGGGGTGGGGGCCCCCCGGCGGGTCGCCTCGGCTGGCCTAGCAGCTGACTTAGAACTGGTGCGGACCAGGGGAATCCGACTGTTTAATTAAAACAAAGCATCGCGAAGGCCCACGGCGGGTGTTGACGCGATGTGATTTCTGCCCAGTGCTCTGAATGTCAAAGTGAAGAAATTCAATGAAGCGCGGATAAACGGCGGGAGTAACTATGACTCTCTTAAGGTAGCCAAATGCCTGTCATCTAATTAGTGACGCGATGAATGGATGAACGAGATTCCCACTGTCCCTACTCACTATCTAGCGAAACCACAGCCAAGGGAACGGGCAAGCAACGGGTAAATCAGGGGGAACAGGCCTTGCGCTGCGTGACGGCCGCGCACCAGGCGCCTGGAGTACCCATTTGGCCTGGATCGAGTATGCCCATAACAGCCAGGTGTCTTCAGCCACCGGCCTCTCCCCTTTTGAGGTGTGTCTGGGGTATCAGCCCCGTTGTTTCCGGTGGTTGAGGGAGAGGTCGGTGTGCCTCGGTCCAGGCCCACCTGCGGAAGTGCCGTCGGGTGTGGCGCGCTGCCCGTTCTGCTTTGCTAAAGGCCCGGACGAGGGCAAAAGCCCATGCAGACCGTCGGCGGACCCCGGCCCTGCGTATCGGCCAGGGCAGGAGGTGTAGTTGTCCACAAAGGACATTCCCCTCAAAGTGGACTCCCCCAAACTACAGGACCGTTACATCGGCCCCTTCAAAATCCTTAAGGTCATCAGCCAGCTGCAGTGAGGCTTCAGCTTCGGCCTCACTGCGGATCCATCCTGTTTTCCATGGTCTAGGATAAAGCCGCATCACACCTCACCCCTCTGTGCTCCGGGTCCGGCGCCGCCTCCTGCCCGGATCATCGATGGCGAGCCGGCTTGGACTGTGCGCCGGCTCTTGGATGTCCGTAGGATGGGCCGGGGCTTCCAGTATTTGGTGGACTGGGAGGGGTACGGACCCGAAGAACGCTCCTGGGTGAAGAGGAGCTTCATCCTGGACCGGCCCTCCTGGCCGATTTCTACCGCCGCCACCCGGACAAGCCTGGTTGGGCACCAGGAGGCGCCGTTGAGGGGGGGTCCTGTTGTGTGGGCCGCTGAAGAGGAGGTACTGCTGGCCCACACCACCAGAGGGCGCCCTGTCTGGAGTGCGGGCTCCAGGCACCAGAGGGCGCTGCCGCTCACAGGAGCAGCCGGGGTGACAGCTGTCGCTTATCACCTACGACAGCTGTCCCAATCATCTGATCAGCAGTGGATATCAGCAGGATGACATCTCCACCTCTTTGCTGAGATATCGCTCTACCTAGAAGGTACCGTACTCAGCTGACTGTGTTGTCTTTTTGACAGTAACCCTTTATTACTTTTGTGCGTTAAATAGCAGACATTCTTCCAACGAGAGGTGGAGGTGGTTTTCCCGCCATACGGATTGCTGGGTGCAAACGCACCCACATTTAACTGTTTTTGTTCCTCGCCAGCAGTACCAGATCCGACAAGCGGAGGCAGTGGCCACTGGGAGTTCGGGACTTGGCGGCTCCAGTATTCCCGGGGTTCGGTGGCGGAGGAAATCATGTGTTCCGGTTCTGCTTTGGACAGACGTCTCTTATTCGAGCCTGCCCACGTGACATTCTTGTGAATTGACTTCTTTGTGTATTGTTGTGATCCATTGTGTTGTTGTGCTTATTCACAACAGTAAAGTGTTGTTATTTGACTTCCTCCATTGTCCGTTCATTTGCGCCCCCTGTTGTGGGTCCGTGTTCCTACACTTTCACAACAGTAAAGGTGAGGATTTTAAATCTAAGAACACTGTACCAGCTGTCAAGCATGGTGGTGGTAGCATCATGCTCTGGGGCTGTTTGCTGCCAGTGGTACTGGTGTATTGCACAAAGTGGATGGAATAATAAGACTACCTCCAAATCTTTCAACGTCAGCTCAGTCAACTGTTAGATGGTAGAAATTTGGCCACAATTGGATGTTCCAACAGGACAAGGATCCCAGACACACCTCAAAAACTGGTTCTGGGTTGGCTAGAGCAGGAATCTGTTGAAATCTATTGAAAATTTGTGGACTATGATGAAAAGCAGAGTTTGTGTCAGGAAAACAACCAATTTAAATGAACTCTACCACTTCTGTTAAGAACAGTGTTCAAATATTCAGCCAGAATTATGCCAGAAGCTTGTTGATGGCTACTAAGAGCATCTGCTCAAGATGCAGCTTGCTAAGTACCGTATTTTCCGGACTATAAGTCGCATTTTTTACATGTTTTGGCAGGGGGTGCGACCTATACTCCAGTGCGACTTATAAATGAAAAATATACCGGTAGATTCTCAATTAATTTACCGTAATAAAACAATTTTACGTGACAGAGTCGCTCTAAGATTTAAAATGGCCGGAAATGCAATGCATCATGGGCACTGTAGTATGGCAGCTGTCCTATAGGTCACGCTGGTCGCGATAACCAATCAGAGAACAGAACATTGGACGCGTATTCCTCACTTCACCCAGACAATGATTGTGAAACAGCGTGTGAAGCAGACGAACACAGTGCTTATTCCGGGAGGGCTAACAAAACAGCTTCAACCCTTGGATATCAGTGTGAGCAGAGTTGATGCTCAGAGCTGTGTGGGAGCACTGGGTGAGCGACGGCGGAGGATTAGCATCTGCACTTGGAAGGAGCTGGCTTCGACACCACAGGGAGGTCATGAGCTGCGCAGGTAGGTGCTGCATGGTTCGGCTCGCAATGTGGTCCGCAAAATGCAAACATATCCATAGATAAAATGCAGCTCACGAGAGGGTGCTCAAGGCTTGTGTGACTGTTCCTGCGACTTCTGACTACCATAGAAAAATAGAAATTTCAACATTACTGATAACTTAACAAGACAATGGAGAAGGCCAGAAAAAAATGCCACCAAAAAGAAAAGGATACTCTGCAGATTACAAGTTGCGACTGGTGAAATATGCATCCGAAAACGGTAATTGATCAGCAGAGAGAGAGTTTGGAGTGAGTGAGAAACTTGTGAGGGACTGGAGGAAAGCAGAGGTTACTCTAACCACCATGAAAAAAAACAAAAAAAAGCTAATCGCGGGCTAAAAGCTAGACGGCCACAGCTAGAGGAACGAGTCCGCACATGGGTGCTCGAACAATGTGCAGATATTATCATCATAATATCATAATATTATCATCTGAACTATTATGTTAAGTTAACATACCTGTATGTCCATGCGACTTATACTCCAGTGCGACTTATCTATGGTTTATTTTCTTTATAATGGATAAAGTGGCTGGTGCGACTTATACTCCGGTGCGACTTATAGTCCGGAAAATACGGTAAGTCCCTTTGGTGGGTTCCCTTTTTTTTTTTCCCATTAGGGGTCGCCGCAGCGGATCCAAGGTGGATCTTTATGTTGATTTGGTACAAGTTTTACACTGGATGCCCTTCCTGATACAACTCCACATTTCATGGAAAAATGTGGCAGGGGTGGGGTTTGAACTGGAAACCTTCTGCACTGAAACCAAGTGCACTAACCACTTTTCCACCACCCCTGTTTGCTCAGGGTCATTTAACCAAAGTGGGGGTAAAACGTCTGGCCACAACTGTAAAGCTATTTAAACATTTCCTCATACATTTTTTAGGCATTATTCCCTGCAATTACTGGAATGCGTACGTTAATGGAGTCAGTCAGTCACTCAGCGAGTCAATGAGTGAGCAAGTGAGTCAATAATTCAGTCACTGAGTTGGTCAGTGAGTGAATCAGTCAGTCAGTGAATTAATCAATCAATCAATTAATCAGTCAATCAATCAGCCTAGCAGTGAGTGACAGAGTGAGTGAATAAGTCAATGAGTCACTCAGTGAGTCAATGAGTGAGCAGTGAGTCAGTGATTCAGTCACTGAGTGGGTCAGTGAGTGAATCAGTCAGTCAGTGAATCAATCAATCAATCAGCCTGGCAGTGAGTGACAGAGTGAGTGAATAAGTCAATGAGTCAGTCACACACTCAGTGAGTCAGTCAGTCATTCATTGAGTGACTTAGCAGAATTTCCAAATAACTGTAAAAACTACTACATATTTAGTTCCGAAATTTTGGGTTCTGACAAACCAGCTGAGGACCACATTGTTTGGGCCACATGGCACCATTTAACAACCAAAATAAGTAAAGACACACAAACCCATCAAGATGCTGGCTAAGCCTTGTTTAATAATCTCAGTGTCCCAGTGGCCACTGGATGCTACTCTTGTTTGTTAATGAGCATTTCAGAAACGTCAAACCAGGCCTGATTTATGAAGCGTTTGCCTTATGTACAGTGGCATTATTTACATAAAATGAGTGTCAGAATACAAAGCAATTCAGCAGAGCCTTCCATTTGTCTGCACACCACTCCAATAAGTAAAAATAATTTGTAACTGGCTTTTTAAAGATGGTACTATTGTGTGTGTATTTTAGACATAATTATCATCACTCACAAATAAGACAGGCAAGACAGTGGCTGTGCCACCCAATGATTTTTCCGTCTGCTTTGAAGCTTAAATCATTTATAGATATGCCACTATTTATTTAATGACACTGTTGGGTGACATTAAATCCTGCCAGTGCCGGTGGTGCTGGTCGTAATGATACAATGTGTTGAATGTGTTTACAGCTAATGATCAAGTGCTGCTTGGATCCAGAGTGCTCTGAGGCGCGCTGATTTGCAGTAAATGCTTGATGAAGGAGACCATCTTTGTCTTTGGGTGTTTGTTTTTGCATTTTGCAACACAAGACGAAAGATTTATTTATTTCACTAAGTAAGCCCAGTGCAACTGAAGAACTTCCATAAATGTGACCTTACTACAGTTACTCTATGACTGATTTTAAACTTTGTAAGTACTGATAGTGTTGAGTTTTGTTTAATTTGTGTGTTTCTGGCTCAGGATTTCACTTTATAGGCCAGGGGTATTCAACTCATTCCAGAAAGAAATGAGTTGATTAACTGATTCCATCTGTTAATCAGTGAAATCACCTGGTGGAGTGGGTGGTTGCAAGGAAAACCTGCACCCTCGCGGCCCTTTCTGGAACTAGTTGAATACCCCTGTTATAGGCTTTTAAGTATTACGTCAAAACTACTTCACAGACGCTCACCAAATTTGCACCACAGATATTAGGTCATGGAAGATTCCAATGAATTTTGGAGGTGATCCAGATCCAGACTGGCAGACATCAGAAATCTCTGTTGGTCTTGTTCTATATTGTCCTTGGGTTGTCTGTTTTTACCTATACTAGAAAGCACTTTGGTTCCTTTTGGGCTGTGTAAAGGGCTATGTAAATAAAAGTTGACTGATTGATCAATTGATTATACCATTGCCAGAACGTGTAGACACATTCACTTATCTTGGCAGTGACATACATGTCTCTGGGTCCTCTGCCTTTGCGATCAAGAGGCACCTGAATAGAACTTGGGGGTCATGAGGTCACTGGACAGAGGTGTTTGGTGGTGCTGACATCTTTGCAGGTGAATGAAGGTCCAAGTGTTTAGGGTCCAGGAGCTGTCTGTCTTGCTGTGTGGTTGTGAGACTTGGACACTAACCAGTGACCTAAGGTAAAACTGGATGTCTTTGGTACTAGGTCTCCTCAGAGGATCCTTGGGATCCTTGGAATGACTTTGTACCAAACGAGCACTTACAGTAGTGTTCAGAATAATAGTAGTGCTATGTGACTAAAAAGATTAATCCAGGTTTTGAGTATATATCGTATTGTTACATGTGAAACAAGGTACCAGTAGATTCAGTAGATTCTCACAAATCCAACAAGCCCAAGCATTCATGATATGCACACTCTTAAGGCTATGAAATTGGGCTATTAGAAAAAAAGTAGAAAAGGGGGTGTTCACAATAATAGTAGCATCTGCTGTTGACGCTACAAACTCAAAACTGTTATGTTCAAACTGCTTTTTTAGCAATCCTGTGAATCACTAAACTAGTATTTAGTTGTATAACCACAGTTTTTCATGATTTCTTCAAATCTGCAAGGCATTAATTTTGTTGGTTTGGAACCAAGATTTTGCTCGTTTACTAGTGTGCTTGCGGTTATTGTCTTGTTGAAACACCCATTTCAAGGGCATGTCCTCTTCAGAATTTGGCAACATGACCTCTTCAAGTATTTTGACATATCCAAACCGATCCATGATACCTGGTATGCGATATTTAGGCCCACACCATAGTAGGAGAAACATGCCCATATCATGATGCTTGCACCACCATGCTTCACTGTCTTCACTGTGAACTGTGGCTTGGATTCAGAGTTTGGGGGTCATCTCATACTCAACTGTCTGCGGCCCTTGGACCCAAAAAGAACAATTTTACTCTCATCAGTCCACAAACCTTTCCTCCATTTCTCTTTAGGCCAGTTGATGTGTTCTTTGGCAAATTGTAACCTCTTCTGCACATGTTTTTATTTAACAGAGGGACTTTGCGGGGGATTCTTGCAAATAAATTAGCTTCACACAGGCATCTTCTAACTGTCACAGCACTTACAGGTAACTCCAGACTGTCTTTGATCATCCTGGAGCTGATCAATGGGTGAGCCTTTGCCATTCTGGTTATTCTTCTATCCATTTTGATGGTTGTTTTCTGTTTTTTTCCACGCGTCTCTGTTTTTTTTTTGTCCATTTTAAAGCATTGGAGATCACTGTAGATGAACAGCCTATAATTTTTTGCACCTGCGTATAAGTTTTCCCCTCTCCAATCAACTTTTATTCAAACTACGCTGTTCTTCTGAACAGTGTCTTGAACGTCCCATTTTTCTCAGGCTTTCAAAGAGAAAAGCATGCTCAACAGGTGCTGGCTTCATCCTTAAATAGGGGACACCTGATTCACACCTGTTTGTTCCAAAAAATTGACAAACTCACTGACTGATTGCCACACTACTATTATTGTGAACACCCCCTTTTCTAATTTTTTTTACTAATAGCCCAATTTCATAGCCTTAAGAGTGTGCATATCATGAATGGTTGGTCTTGTTGGATGTGTGAGAATCTACTGAATCTACTGGTACCTTGTTTCCCATGTAACAATAAGAAATATACTCAAAACCTGGATTAATCTTTTTAGTCAAATAGCACTATTATTCTGAACACTACTATACAAGAGAAACAAGGATGTGAAGTATCACTTGCATTGTAATTTTAGAGATGTGGGAATGGACTGATTGTCTGCCTGGGTAGTTGCCATTCAGGACCCAAGGCGGTTCCGTGGTGTTGTGATTGCAACAAAGTGCAGCACCAGCCCATGTTCCCAGACATGACTTGTTGCTCAATCTTGTTCCCCTGCACTAGCAACTAGTGGACAGTCTATAGGGGAGCAGCCCCTGATACCTCTTCTTTTTTCTTCAGTTTTGCGCACATGCTGCAAAATGCCAAAGAGTAAGTATGTCCCTTTTCGGCTATATCAAAATGGCGGTGCAACATAGCAGCCTCTAATGACAGGACCCCGCTCCCGTGTGAAGGGGTCATTCTAACCTTATGAAAATGCAATGATCCATTGTTGCAGATAATTCTACACTAATACACACTAAGAAAAGAGAATAGTTGAACCAACTTCAATGAATTGTTTTAATTGGTCACATCTAAATGTATTAAGTTGTTTTAACTTAAGTTTGAAGTTAGAGTTGCTCGAACTTACGAACTTAAGTTCAAACAACTTAATTCATTCAGGTGTGACCAATTGAAACAACTTTTTAAGTTGGTTCTTTTTTCAGTGTATATTCCATTTAAGCTAATAAATGGCCCTAAGTCATACACACTGTTTTTTATAGTAAGGATACCTTGTTTTTTTGTGTTTCACATTTCAGCTTGTATGAAACTATAAATCTCACAAATAGGTGTCAAGAAGTGTTTACACTTCCCGACGCCACAATAATTAGATCAGTCAATCTTTGACAAGATGGAGTATTGATTTTGACATGCAAAATAAGTGATGGTCAAACACATAATGAGAATTTCCACTGATGTCGCTTTTGTGGTACATCAGCAGTCTGGGCTGTATTGTGGACTCATCGGCCCGGCGGTGATTTTTCTGGTTTCAACCACTCCTTAATAGCCCAAATCCCTTTTGGAACGGATATGTTACTTCTGGACCAAGTCATTACTACTTTGACAGATACCAAATGGAAGTGGGGGCTAATTATGCTGCATGTAATATGAAGGCAGTTTATTAATCAAAACTGTCGGAAAAAAAAGAGGACCTCAGACCAGCCAAGTTCAGTTTGAAATGTTAATTTTGTACTTGACTGAATGTTAACAATACTCGCATCTGTTGTTTACTTTGTGTGCCAGTTGTTTTTAATTGATGCTCTATCAAAGTAGAAGTGGAATATTGTGATCAACGATGCCCAGTAATCTATGTCTGCCAAGTAAATCCAGGGCTTTTTTGGTGATTAGTCAGATGTCAAACAACTGAGCCTTTAGCCCTCAGTATGAAGGTGGTGCATTATTGAAGTGCAAGTACATGAAGTTTTGTCCCTGGAGTACACTAAGCTGTCAACGCCAACGTGGCTGAAGGACTAAACTGGAGAAGAAAAAAATTCAAAAATCAAAACCACCATTATGTCGCTGCTGGTTGATGGTGAATATTAAATGATCAGATTTTATGTACTTTCTGAACTAACGCTCTCCCGTCTCATTATGGACACAGGAAACTCACCAAAGTGGTCAATTTACTCATCAGGTTTTATGTCATATTTGTTTTTCTTTTAACTATGATATTATGTAGATGTCCTCATGCAGTGTATTTGTCTTGATAGTGACCCACACTTTACTTCAACGGCACTTTTCCTAATCTAGGATTCACAGTGGAAAATAGGCCGGACTTAAGGATCAATGTTCAGCACTCCTGTGCACGTAGCAGCCATTGGCTTTGACAAGCAGCAGATGGTGAGCTATTCAGTGATTTACTGCCGCATAGCTGCGGGTGTAGTGCTTTTTGTGAGTTTCTCCTCCTGAATAATTGATAGAATACTTTCAGTTGGCTGTGTAGCATTTCACAAGTTGCCAGTTGAGTGTAAAACTTTGGCACACCTTGTGTGTTTCTTCAAGGTATTGGTGATTTTTAATTGTTAGGGCATTTGGCTCACATGTGTTAGGATGCAGTAAAAGACAGACTTTAGGGTTATGTTCATGGTAAAAACTACTTAAATGGGTGGAAGTAAATGTGCCACCTGAATGCATGCTGAGTGTTTAGTAGTGTTCCAGAGGATGAACATAAAGAGGACATGATGTGGGGACCTGCTTGCAAGTGCAAACTAAGTCAGTTTGCACCTTTGTAACACTTTCAACATCCAGAGTTGCTGTGTAAACATAATATATTGTATGAAGAAGAAATCTTTTTTTGGCAGTTGCTGCACACTGTATAGGAGGCAGCTCAATGGAACAGGTGCTGGGCTACAGCCATGAAAACCTGGGTTTGATTCCCCCATCATGCTACATGTCCATGCCTTTTGACATGTCATCTGCATTGTCCCAGTTCGCCCAACTGTAAATGTTGACCTTGGCTGGGGAAGTAACCTGCATGGGACAGGTGTCCCATCCAGAAAGAGTTGTAGTCTCCTCATCTACTTCACTTTTTGGTATCTGGGGATAACAACTAGTACCAAATGGCCTCAGGGCCTACATAGTACTAGCTTCATCTTCAAATTAAAATGAGTGCATAAAAGGAGGAACCACTTAGTTTGCAGAAAACTTTGGTGCACCAGATCAAGGACAAAAGCAGCTTAGGATGGCCTATGTAACATCCCCTAAAGGTGTCTGCTCTACCTCTCATGTAACTGTCGTTTGCGATGGAGTGATTTGGAATGTTTTGAATCCTTCTTGTAGTTAATAGGAGACCGTAGTCTCGTTGGAACCTTCAGTGATATTGCGGGATTTGAAAACTTATGGGGACCTCCATTTAATCTATATACAGCATAACTTCACATGGATAAATGGTGTACGGTTTTATTTTTGGCTGCAATCACCGAAAGCAGTCGCAAAAAGTTTTTTTTTTCGGTTCCCGTTGGAGAAGGAAAGTCGAGAGGTGGGAGACATCGTGTCAGTAAGTGTTAGCCTACACAGCTAACCAGAGTAGGCTCCATTCTCTCGCCTGCAAAACCGCCTCAACACGTTTGTGCTATGGATCATGAACAAACTGCAACATGTGTCCACTTTCCCACCGCATCGTCGCTTTTTCTTTGCATTTCACTTTATTTGCATGTAATTTGCCCAAAACCCCATTGAAAATGCCATGTTTTGTACCCTGAGAGTAGAGAAATTGCATCATATGCGTCACATTTTTACCCTTTAGTGCCCACCCTCACACGAGACTGTGCTGCCCTATTGGCAGATTTCCACTGACATTAGGTGCATACCACCACCTACTGTGCAGGAGTGTGCAGATGGACTTTGCCGAGTATATTCTTGTCAATAATAATATGGTAAAGGACTGTATTATATATAGCGCTTTTTATGGCCAAGGTGCTCACTACACACTGGGAGCAACTTGGAGATTAAGGACCTTGCCCAAGGGCTCGAGTGATTTTTCAGTGTCAGTGATTTGAACTGAAGATCCTCTGGTCACAAGCCTACCGCATTAATCACTTAAACATCACCATAATAATATGATGATGATGATAATACCCTGTTCTACCATCAGAGGGCCCAGGAATCTCCATGCGAAATTCTGCCTGAAGAAAGGATGGGCTGATGCACAAACATGGTCAATATCATGTATATCGCAATGCGAATTTCAATGAAATGTTTAATTAATTACAAATAAAAAAATCACAAATAACTCACCTGATTGTGCCCACTTTTGGTCAATTTCTCATTTCATTCAGTGGGTCTGTAACCAACTTTCTTCAATAAAGGGGTGGGGCTGATGCTTGGCCCCGGACCCTCCAACAGGCAAATACGGTAATAATAATAATAGTAAGTCCCTTTGGCTGCTCCCTTGTTTGCACTCAGGGTCACCACAGCAAATCCAAGGTGGATCTGCATGTTGAATTGGCACAGGTTTTACGCCGGATGCCCTTCCTGACGCAACTCCACATCACATGGAGAAAGGTGGCAGGGGTGGATTTGAAACCCCGGAACCTTCTGCACTGAAACCAAGCGCAGTAACCACTTGGCTACCACCCCTGTGGTAAGAATAATAATAATAATAATACAATGAAAATAAGTTTAAAATGAAATACTTTCTATATAAATATTTTGATGTATTAACATGTTTCTTTTTAAATTGGACATTTAGTGAATTTTATCTATTGGTAATTTCCAATAATAATAATGGACTCACAGGTAGGGAGTACCAAGATGGGACTGGTTATGGGAGGGGTCCAGAAGCAGCCATGGAATCTCTGTGTCTGTGCATATGGAGGAGATTGAGTGGGTGAAGGAGGTTTGTAGGAATGAGGCGCTTAACTGTTTCACCTCAGGGAGCTTTGGTGGATGACTGATGTGGCTGTAAATGATCTGCTCACTTCTGATCTGTTTCCTCATTTGAACACCTCTCACTTCTGTCACCTACTGCATCCGCCATCTAAATGCAGTGTGTGCAAAGATCTTTAAGGCAATGATGGATGACATTCTGATTGATATAATTAATATTAATTCATGTTGTGTTCTAATCACACCCATAACTGATTATGTGATTAAATACAGCCCCTTTGTACTTCGGGCCTTACTTTGTGCTCAGATTCACTGTGTAAACAGTAAAGCCGGTTGTACACCCCCAAATGTACATACACTGTGCGCTATAGAACACCAAGATAGGGCCCTTAATGGTCATAGTGGTCAAACGTGAATTGATTGTTGTCAGCAGGGTTAAGGTTTTGATATTATCACTTTAAATGCAGTGACTTGTTCTTGTTTGTACTTCTTCCTTCACTGCCTGTCCCTCCCTGTGTGGGTGTAATGGCAGCATTTGTTGTTGTCGCTTCCAAAAGTGTCATTTAATAACCTCACTTTGCAAATGGTTTTTGCTAACCATGTACAACACCCTACTGAGATAATTTGATTGGAATTTAAGAGTGGGCCTCTCTCAGAGAATTTAATAAACATTTTGGCAAAGTGTACGAACAAGTTATAACGTTTCACAGCCAAAAGGTTTTAATTTGTTTCTTATCGCCAAATGGCACTGACTGCCAGCAGCATCTGGTGAGTCCATTATTACACAGCATTTGGACTGCAAGAACATATCTTCAGTTTTAAACAAACACAACATTAAGACAGTAAAACCCATCTCTTTGATTTGTTACAGTGTGATTACATTTTCAGATTGCATGAATTCTGTATTGTTCACTTTGGGAACAAAATCTTTTGTTTTGGGAAAACGTGTATATTGCTGTTCAGATTTTAAAGACCTGCACCTTGTTTCATTGATGGAGTTGTGTTTTTAATGATCATATCGACCCCTGCAGTAATGATCTTCAGATTGTTTTCTTCTCTTATCTGTTACTTCACCTTGATAAATGCAGTGAGTCATGTTTCTGGTGTTTGGTTCTGATCTTTGGGTTCTTGTATTTCTTGTACTATGTCCCCCTGTATTATGATTTCATGCAGTTTCATTGATCTCTCAGGATTCTTTTACGTGTTAGATCTCTAGTTTTCCTACTGTGTAGTTATCGCTTGTGCTTTTGTTCTGATGTCTCCTCCAAGTTGTCTCCGTGCAGCTTTACTTCCTCCCTTCTGGCTTTCAGGTTCAAGTGATTAATTGTTTGTCAGCCTTTATAACCACTCACCATGTCTTACTACCGTGCCAGATTGTCTAGCTTCATGCCTGCTCCCTTGCATTTTTTCTCAGCTATTCTGTGTTTTCTGAGCCTGGCCTGCCAAATTCAGGTGTGGTCACCTGGTATGATTGAGCTCTGTGTAGTGAACCTCTGCTTGTGTTTTTTGGATAACTCTTCTGCTGCTCCCTTTAAGGACATGGTTGTCTATAGGAGAATTCAGGGATACCAAAAGTGATGTCATAGTCATGCATTCTTATGACACTGGTTGTCAACAATACGGCCATTGTTGTTAGCATTTGAATTATAACACCGTCAACAATTTTTGGAATACACAACATTATGTCTGGTTTTCAACAAATGTGATGGTGTTATTTGCGTAAAGTTGGCAAAAACACCTCACCAAGCTGAGGTGCGGTGGGGCCGAAAACTCATCCTGATCTATACCAATGGAGCCGTGACCTGACAAATACATCAAATTTGGAATTTAAGATAGGCACCCAGTGAATGCAGTCCATGACAGAGTGTTAATACACAGAAATTTAGCAAATCAGAGAATTTAGTTTTTAAAACTTAAATAACACAAACACAAATCCACACAACTCTGCAAATTCAAATTATTTTCATTTATATAGCGCCAAATCACAAAGCTACCTCAAGGGGCTTCACACAAGTAAGGTCTAACCTTACCAACCCTTACCAAAAAGGACTTGTTTTTTCTTATTGTTGTTTTGTAAATTATGGAAATAAATATCTGATTATTTGTTGAGATGGGAATTGATGACTTCATCAACACCAACACTGTTATCGATTTTGCTGTTTGGTCCAATTCTTTATCAATTCTTGATCAACATTCTGTGGAAAAATGTAGGCAGTTGTTCAGCATCAATGAAAGCAGAGTTTGATTTCATGACATCATATCTGTCCTTGTAACGAGACCAGTGGCCTGAAAAATTTCAAACTGGTTGGTTTTCTATTTCCCGGTTGCTCGATTAAGTGGAATAAAGTGCAGTAAGGGTTAAACTGAATCAAGACACTTTTTAGCCAAGGTGTATGGAAACCTTCACCAACATCTGTGTATTATATAGTGAGGAAAATAACTATTTGAACACCCTGCGATTTTGCAAGTTCTCCCACTTAGAAATCATGGAGGGGTCTGAAATTTTCATCTTAGGCGCATGTCCACTGTGAGAGACATAATCTAAAAGAAAAAAGAAAAAAAAAATCCGGAAATCACAATGTATGATTTTTTTTAAATAATTTATTTGTATGTTACTGCTGCAAATAAGTATTTGAACACCTGTGAAATCAATGTTAATATTTGGTACAGTAGCCTCTGTTTGTAATTACAGAGGTCAAACGTTTCCTGTCATTTTTCACGAGGTTTGCACACACTGCAGCAGAGATTTTGGTCCACTCCTCCACACAGATCTTCTCTAGATCTTTCAGGTTTGGAGTTTCAGGTCCCTCCAAAGATTTTCTATTGAGTTCAGGTCTGGAGACTGGCCAGGCCACTCCAGGACCTTGAAATGCTTCTTATGGAGCCCCTCCTTAGTTGCCCTGGCTGTGTGTTTGGGGTCATTGTCATGCTGGAAGACCCAGCCATGACCCATCTTCAATGTTCTTACTGGGAAGGAGGTTGTTTGCCAAAATCTCACAATACATGACCCCATCCATCCTCCCTTCAGTACGGTGCAGTGGTCCTGTCCCCTTTGCAGAAGAGCACCCCCAGAGTATGATGTTTCCACCCCCATGCTTCACGGTTGAGATGGTTTTCTTGGGGTTGTTCTCATCCTCTAAACATGGTAAGTGGAGTTGATTCCAAAAAGCTCTATTCTGGTCTCATCTGACCACATGACCTTCTCCCATGCCTCCTCTGGATCATCCAGATGGTCACTGGAGAACTTCAAACGGGCCTGGACATGTGCTGGCTTGAGCAGGGGGACCTTGCTGCCCTGCAGGATTTTAAACCATAAGAGCATCATGTGTTACTAAGGTAATGTTTGTGACTGTGGTCCCAGCTCTCTTCAGGTCATTGACCAGGTCCTCCTGTGTAGTTCCGAGCTTTCTCAGAATCATCCCTTATCCCACAAAGTGAAATCTTGCATGGAATCCCAGACCGAGGGAGATTGACAGTCATCTTGTGTTTCTTCCACTTTCTAATAAATAATCATAACAGTTGTTGTCTTCTACCAAGCTGCTTGCCTGTTGTCCTGTAGTCCATCCCAGTCTTGTGCAGGTCTACAGTTTTGTTCCTGGTGTTCTTAGACAGCTCTTTGGTCTTGGCTATTGTGGACAGGTTGGAGTGTGATTGATTGAGTGTGTGAACAGGTGTCTTTTATACAGGTAACAAGTTCAAACAGGTGCAATTAATACAGGTAAAGAGTGCAGAATAAGAGGGCTTCTTAAAGAAAAATTAACAGGGCTGTGTGAGCCAGAATTCTTGCTGGTTGGTAGGGTTCAATACTTATTTGCAGCATTAACATACAAATAAATTATTAAAAAAAATCATACATTGTGATTTCCGGATTTTTTTTAAATATTATGTCTCTCACAGTGGACGTGCACCTAAGATGAAAATTTCAGACCCCTATGTGTGTGTGTATTCTTGCACAATATGCAGAATTGGATGAACTATAAGGAACAAACACTGTGGTATATAAAATCTGTGGTATTTCAAAGTGAACTTTGGAATCTTTGGAATGGTCATCCAGTTTGGGCTTCTTAAAAATTGGTAGCGGGTTAGCTGCTCCACGCTGATAAGTGCAACAATTACTGTGGTGTTTGTAACAGGCATCGATTAGTGTTGTCTTCTCTTCCCCTCCTTTCATCGATTGTAGATGCCTCTCCCAGATTCCAGGCCCTGGTGTTGCTGTGTGATAACACACTAATGTCTGGCTGCAGGATCAGCCCTAATGCACATCTTCTTGTCTTTATGGCTGTGTTTGTGAAAGTCAGACATCAGAATGTTTTTCTATAAATAGTTTTTCATAAACTGATTATTTATGGAGGCGTTATGTGGCACTGTGAATTCTATCATGCTTGATATTCTTTTACTAAACTCCATTGCATACCTGACACCAAAACACATTTGACATTCTCAGTTGAATGTATAGCACATTGTACATTATTTAACATAAAAAGCTCAATATGCACTGCATCTGTGTTCTCCTGTAAACAATGACAGTTTAATTTGTTTCTCAGCAGTTAATAATGTGAATTGATTGTTCTGATTAAATGCTATTTTGCTGTCTGATGATGTTATATAAAGTATAAGGCTCTTCTAACATTAAAGAGTTATTTTTAATCAGCGACAAATGAGTTGTGGGTTGATGAAGTGTGTATCTACCTTTCTGTCATCTTCCCTGTGCTCGTGTGTTTCCGAGGTCACTACTTAATTTAACTTTAAATGAGTCCTTAATTGAAAAAGACTCCATCTACATTACAGATGATTTTAGTTAAATATTGTAGTGTTCATAATTTGCATCTTTATATCGCTCAACTTTAGAGAGACATTTTGATTTTGAAAGGTTTTTAATAAGGTAATACTCATAAATTTTATGCACAGTTCAGTAAATCCTTGAAAAAGCCAATAAATAACTGAAATTATTACCCACCGGTAGGTGTCAGAATTAAAGACTTTAAATGATCTACAATCATTGTGTGACATGAGAATCATTGGTAGTTTCCACCCGACACAGGTGCCATTTTTATGCACACTGCCACACACACACACACACACGCACACACACACACACACACACACACGCACACACGCACACACGCACACCACACACACACACACACACACACCACACACACACACACACACACACACACACACACACCACACACCACACACACACACACACACACTGTTGGAGCCTATCCCAGCAGTCACAGAGCGCGAGGTGGGATACACACAGGATGCCAGTCTGTCACAGGGCCACAAACAGACAAACAAACACATTCACACCCAGTCGCACACCTACGAACATTTAAAGATTCCAATCCATCCGCATGTCTTGGATGTGGGAGAAAACCGGAGCACCCGAAGGAAACTCATACAAACACGGGGAGAACATGCAAACTCCACACAGAAAGGCCACAGGTGGGAATTGAACCCATGACCTTCTCGCTGTGAGGCAACAGTGCTAACCACTAAGCCACCGTGCTGCCTGCACACTGCCAGTGTCCTCTAAATTGCAATACCTCTAAAAATGAGGTGTGATCCGGTGCAGAGCTCGTTCATTGATATCGTCGTCACCAGAAAGCATTTGCACCTTCAACCCCTGAAAACCATGTTTAAAGCACAGGTGCCTCATTTACACACAAAACAGGACCTATTTCCTTTCCTATTGCGTATGGTGAAGTGAAGCCAGAAAGTCAGAAAAATATGAGTGGCCCCAGTACACATTATAATGATGACATGTGCAAAGATAGGTGCACCAAGCTTGTGGCATAATATTCAAGAAGACTTGAGGCTGTAATTGCTGCCAAAGGTGCATCAACAAAGTATTGAGTAAAGGCTCTGAATACGTATATACATGTGATTTCTTAGTTTTTTTAATTTTATTTTAATAAATTGGCAACTCTCAAAAAACATTTTTCACATTGTCATTATGGGGTGTTGTGAGTAGAATTTTGATGGAAAAATGAATTTACTCCATTTTGGAATAAGGTGTAATATAACAAAATGAGGAAAAAGTAAAGGGCTGTGAATACTTTCCAGATGCAACGTAGCGTCACCACTTGCTGCAGTCATTCTTTTTGTTTAGTTTTTTTTTTTTTTTGGCATCCCATTACTGTGACCACACAGACAGCTCGATTTCTGTTTCAGAAAAGTTTCTTTTCCTGATCTTCCTTCCTGTTGCCATGATAAGTATGTGTTTCAGGCTTCATGTGTAGACTTTAATATTCATGAGGTGTTTTCCATTTGCCAGTTATATGTAATTTAGAAAGAGAACTTTGCTTGCAGGTGTGCATGTGCATGGTTTCATAAGTATGAGGGTTTTTTTTTTTAGTACGTCAATTTTGGTTTTTATTAGTACATACATTTTTTGTATGAATCCTACATAGTATTTAATAAATGAGGCCCCAGAGCTGTTTAGGACTGTATAAAGTGTGCAACAGTCACACACCCATAATATTAACAATGCACATAAGATTTGCTTGCACATATCATCACCAGTTGTCTGCAACAGTGTAATTCTAATATAATGACTCATTATGGCAGGGTAAAAAAAAAGAAAAAGAAAAAGACACTGGGAAGAGGCAGAAAAAAACACTTTGTGAGAGCTGTCTCTCTTTCTCACTCTCTGTGTTGAAGAACAATGACATTTTATGTATAAATTACACCACAGAGGTTAATCAAGAACAACCATTAAATAAAATACATGTAAACACTCATTGCAGAAGAAATCATCTTGCTACAGGCTTCACCTCAGGGAGCTTTGATATACACCATCTGCTTTGTGCTCTGACAGATCAGCTTGGATCTCAACTCTCTCAAAATCCTTTCACTTGAGTCTGCTTCCTCAATACCTCATTGCTGTGCAGCAGGTGCATGCCAGTTTAAATGGAAGGGCAGGTGGCACTCAAATTGGCTGAGATCATGTTCAGACCACAAAATGGCCATGAATAATGAACCTGGTAATTTGAGCCTCTTTGCACACAATGTCCACCTTTGAACTGGTATTTCCAGCCATTTAAATACTACAGTGCACTCTGACATGCATACTTCAGTCATAGGGGTCAGGCATAGTGTTGCTGGAGCAGAGCTGTTTAGAGAGCGTGCCTCCAACAAAATAACCCCGGCAATCTGCCAGATCTGGATCTCTGTCCAGACCAAATGGCATTTGCGGGTTATATGCAAACTGGTCTCACGGCAAGTTGTGATTCAGCAGCACGAAATATACATTAATCTATTGGTTCATGATATTGTGACGAAAAGCGCCTCATTTTCATCAGCAGCACAAATTCATTTTAATTCATTCCGTGACGGCTGCACAAAATTAAAAGTGAAGCGGGGTTGGGGGGGGTATGGTTAGGGTTGGGGAAATGAGTAGTGTTAGGTTATGGTTAAGGTTAGGGTTGGGGGTAGGAGTAGGGTTAGTAATAGTGAGTTAAAAAAAATCACGAAAATTTGGCTCATTTCGTGATGGTAGGATGAAAAAAAAACATGAGACTGGGCTGTTATATGACACAGTTATGATCAAGACATATCTATTGACTTTGAACTTGAATAATGAACAAAATTACATTTTTTCTCTTACAGTAAAAGTATTTCAAACATGTTTCATAAAAAAAAATCTACATTTTGGTAGTCCTATTCCAAAAACAGAAACAAACAAAGAAACAAACAAAATGTGGAAACATTTGGGTTGATTGCTGCAATATTAAAGGATTATTAATCAACTGTGAGGTCTGTACGGGGAAATATTAGACTGAGGTGTAAGTACGGGCCAAGTGCCAGCGAGGTCCGTGCGAAAAACACCGAGGTCTGATATTCCCGTACAGACTGAGCAAGTGAGGTTAATAATTTGTTTATTATATGGCTATTATATATATATATATATATATATATATATATATATATATATTGTTAAATCAAATCAATTTTATTTATATAGCACCAAATCACAACAAACAGTTGCCCCAAGGCGCTTTATATTGTAAGGCAAGGCCATACAATAATTACAGAAAAACCCCAACAGTCAAAACGACCCCCTGTGAGCAAGCACTTGGCAACAGTGGGAAGGAAAAACTCCCTTTTAACAGGAAGAAACCTCCAGCAGAACCAGGCTCAGGGAGGGGCAGTCTTCTGCTGGGACTGGTTGGGGCTGAGGGAGAGAATCAGGAAAAAGACATGCTGTGGAGGGGAGCAGAGATCAATCACTAATGATTAAATGCAGAGTGCTGCATACAGAGCAAAAAGAGAAAGAAACACTCAGTGCATCATGGGAACCCCCCAGCAGTCTAAATCTATAGCAGCATAACTAAGGGATGGTTCAGGAGCACAAACAGTGAGATGTGGGTGTGTGCACACCCAGTAACCAAAACAGTCAGAAGGTGGAAAGTCACCTCCACCCCTAATCACACACTCGTGCAGCTCCTGTTAACCACTTATCTGGTTGGGGTATGAAGCGAAGCCGTCGCTGTTCACACCAAACGCCAATCCAGCAGATAAGGCTCACAACAGGAAAGTGGCTGCAAAAAGAGTTCAGACTATGACACAGTTTTCAGTACAGCAGAGAATTATCTTCACAGGTAGATGATATCTCGGCAGCGAGGTGGAGATGACATCCGGCTTTTATGGAGTGATGAAATGATGGGTGACAGCTGTCATGAGTTGATGTGTGACAGCTGTCACTCCTGGTTGTGTCCGTGGCGGCAGCGCCCTCTCGTGCCTGAAGCCCGCACTTCAGGCAGGGCGCCCTCTGGTGGTGGGCCAGCAGTACCTCCTCTTCTGGCGGCCCACACAACAGGACACCCCCCTCAACGGGCACCTCCTGGCGCCTGACCAGGCTTGTCCGGGAGACGTCGGTAGAAGTCGGCCAGGAGGTCCGGGTCCAGGATGAAGCTCCTCTTCACCCAGGAGCATTCTTCAGGTCCATACCCCTCCCAGTCCACCAGATACTGAAACCCCCGGCCCTTCTGACGGACGTCCAGGAGCCTGCGAACCGTCCATGCAGGCAGGAGGCGGCACCGGTCCGGGAGCACAGAGTTGTGGTGTGGCTTGATCTGGGAAACATGAAAAACCGGGTGGACTTGCAGTGAAGCTGGGAGCTGGAGCTTCACTGCGGCCAGACTGAGGACTTTGAGGACCTTGAATGGACCAATATACCTGTCCTTGAGTTTGGGTGAGTCCACTTGGAGGGGGCTGTCCTTCGTTGAAAGCCACACCTCCTGCCCGGGATGGTAAGCAGGGGCCGGGGAACGCCGGCGGTCTGCATGGGCCTTAGCCCTCGTCCGGGCCTTCAACAAGGCAGAACGGGCGGTGCACCACACCTGACGGCATCTTCGCAGGTGGGCCTGGACCGAGGGCACACCGACCTCTCCCTCCACCACGGGGAACAATGGGGGCTGGTACCCCAGACACACCTCAAATGGGGAGAGGCCGGTGGCAGAGGACACCTGGCTGTTATGGGCGTACTCGATCCAGGCCAGATGGTAACTCCAGGCCGACGGGTGCACGGATGTAACACAGCGGAGGGCCTGTTTAAGTTCTTGGTTGGCCCGCTCTGCCTGTCCATTCGTCTGAGGGTGATACCCGGACGAGAGGCTCACGTTGGCACCCAGTTCTCTGCAGAAACTCCTCCAAACCTGTGAGGAGAACTGAGGACCACGGTCCGAGACAATGTCAGTTGGTATCCCATGCAGCCGTACGACATGGTGGACCAGGATGTCTGCTGTCTCCTGGGCTGTAGGGAGCTTCGGGAGGGCCACGAAGTGGGCCGCCTTGGAGAAACGGTCCACTATTGTGAAGATGGTCGTCATGCCCTGGGACGGCGGGAGGCCCGTGACAAAGTCCAGGCCAATGTGAGACCAGGGGCGACGAAGCACCGGAAGCGGTTGCAGAAGCCCTTGTGTCTTGGAGTGGTCTGCCTTGCCCCTGGCACAGGTGGTGCAGGCCTGGACATACTCCCGGACGTCGGCCTCCATGGACACCCACCAGAAGCGCTGCCGGACAACGTCCACGTCCCAGGTGAGGGTGGCCACGATAGTGGACTCCGGAATGATGGGCTCCGGTGGATCCGACAGCTCAGTCTTGACCTCATCTTCATGCACCCGGGACAAGGCATCCGATCTCTGGTTCTTGGTCCCGGGGCGGTAGGTGATTCGGAAGTCAAAACGCCCGAAGAACAGTGACCAGCGGGCTTGCCTGGGGTTCAGCCGCTTGGCGGTCCTGATATACTCCAGGTTCCGATGGTCAGTGAAAACCGTGAACGGCACAGACGCTCCCTCCAACAGGTGTCTCCACTCCTCAAGAGCCTCTTTCACCACAAGGAGTTCTCGATTGCCGACGTCATAGTTCCGTTCAGCTGGGGTCAACCTGCGAGAAAAGTAGGCACACGGGTGAAGAACCTTATCAGTCTCTCCGCTCTGGGATAGCACGGCTCCTATCCCTGAGTCGGAGGCATCCACTTCAACCACGAACTGGCGGCTAGGGTCGGGCTGCACCAGAAATGGTGCAGACGAGAACCGGCATTTCAACTCCTTGAACGCGGCTTCGCACCGATCCGACCAGGTGACGGGGACTTTTGGAGAGGTCAGGGCTGTCAGGGGGCTAACTACCTGACTGTAGCCCTTAATGAACCTCCTGTAGAAATTTGCGAAGCCAAGGAACTGTTGCAGCTTCCTACGGCTTGTTGGTTGGGGCCAATCTCTCACCGCCACAACCTTGGCCGGATCAGGGGCGACGGAGTTGGAGGAGATGATGAACCCCAGGAAGGACAAAGAGGTGCGGTGAAACTCACACTTCTCACCCTTCACAAACAGCCGGTTCTCCAACAACCGCTGCAGGACCTGACGTACATGCTGGACATAAGTCTCAGGGTCCGGGGAAAAGATGAGTATGTCATCCAGATATACGAAGACGAATCGGTGCAGGAAGTCCCGCAAGACGTCATTAACCAAAGCTTGGAACATCGCGGGGGCGTTAGTGAGGCCGAACGGCATGACCAGGTACTCAAAATTACCTAATGGGGTGTTAAATGCCGTCTTCCATTCGTCTCCCTTCCGGATCCGAACCAGGTGATACGCATTCCTAAGGTCCAGTTTGGTGAAAATTTGGGCTCCATGCAGGGGAGTGAACACTGAATCCAGCAGGGGTAAAGGGTATTGATTACGAACCGTTATGTCGTTCAGCCCCCTGTAATCAATGCATGGACGGAGTCCGCCATCTTTCTTGCCCACAAAAAAGAAACCTGCACCCATCGGGGAGGTGGAATTCCGGATCAGCCCGGCAGCTAATGAGTCCCGGATGTAGGTCTCCATTGATTCACGCTCAGGACGTGAGAGGTTGTACAGCCTGCTAGACGGGTACTCAGCGCCCGGGACCAAATCAATGGCACAATCGTACGGACAGTGCGGGGGAAGGGTGAGCGCCAGATCCTTGCTCAAGACGTCAGCAAGGTCGTGGTACTCAACCGGCACCTCCGTCAGATTGGGAGGGACATTAACCTCCTCATTAGCATTTACACCGGGAGGAACCGAGGATCGTAAACACTTCCGGTGGCAGGTTTCGCTCCACTGAGTCACAACCCCAGACGGCCAATCAATCCGGGGATTGTGTTTAATCATCCATGGGAAGCCCAAAATCACGCGGGAGGTAGAAGGAGTTACAAAAAACTCAATCTCCTCCCGGTGATTCCCAGACACTACCAGGGTTACAGGTAGTGTCTTGTGTGTGATAAAAGGGAGAAGAGTGCCATCTAGTGCTCGCACCCTCACTGGCGAAGAAAGCGCCACCAGAGGGAGCCCTGTTTGTGTTTTGACCGTTTGAGGCAGTCTCTCTGCTGATGCTCACTCGAGCCGCAGACAAAACCCTCCTCGCGGACCAGCCTCCTCTGTCTGAGCCCTGCTCGTGTCCCTAGCACAGTCAGCAGGGGGAGCTGTAGCCACACGGAGCGCTGTGGCTGTGGATCGTGGGGAAGACGGCTCTCTTTCGGACCCAGGAGGAAGAGGGACGGCTTGTGCCTGACCACGCCCTTCGCCTCGCTCCCGTCGGCGTTCTTCTAACCGATTGTCCAATCGTATAACCAAATCGATAAGCTCAGCCAAATCCCGCGGTTCCTCCTTAGCCACCAGGTGCTCCTTCAGGACCAACGACAGTCCGTTTATGAAGGCGGCGCGGAGCGCAGTCATATTCCAGCCGGATCTCGCAGCCGTGATGCGGAAGTCGACTGGATATTCGGCTGCGCTCCGGCGCCCCTGTCTCATTGACAGCAGCACGGTAGACGCGGTTTCGCCTCTGTTAGGGTGATCAAAAACAGTTCTGAGCTCCCTCACAAACCCAGTATAAGAGGCGAGGAGCCGTGAACTCTGTTCCCAAAGTGCTGTAGCCCAAGCGCGTGCCTTGCCTCGAAGCAAATTAATCACGTAAGCCACCTTGCTGGCATCAGACGCGTACATCACGGGACGTTGTGCAAAGACGAACGAACACGGCATAAGAAAGTCCGCGCACGTCTCCACACAACCTCCGTACGGCTCTGGGGGGCTTATATATGCTTCAGGGGATGGTGGGGGGGGGGTCGTTGAATGACCAGTGGAATGTCTGTATTCGGCACCGGGTCGGCAGGAGGAGGAGCTGCAGCAGCGCCCTGAGCGCGCGCTTCCACCTGCGCGGTGAGAGCCTCCATCCTGCGATTAAGGATGATGTGTTGCTCGGTCATCAGGTCCAGCCGAGCGGTAAAGGCGGTGAGGATGTGCTGCAACTCACCAATCATGCCTCCAGCCGACGCCTGCACACCCTGCTCTTCCATTGGCTGTCCAACAGATGGTTGACGCCCCTCGGGATCCATGACGTTGGCCGAGATATCCTGTTGGGGAAAGTGTAGTGACACGGACCCACAACATGGGGCGCAAATGAATGGTCAATAGATGAGCCAAAAGGTAACAATTTAATGTTGTGAATGTGCACAACGAATATACAGACAATCTCAGAATCTGATAGCAGTCAATACACAAAGGTGACGTGGGGGCAGGCTCGAGGATAGAAAACGTCTGTCCTGAGAAGAGCCGGAACCACACAATTTCCGCCACCACCGAACCTGGTGAATACTGGAGCCGCCAAGTCCCGAATTCCCAGGTGATCACCGTCCCCGACTGTCGGATCTGGTACTGCTGGCGAGGAGCACAAACAGTGAGATGTGGGTGTGTGCACACCCAGTAACCAAAACAGTCAGAAGGTGGAAAGTCACCTCCACCCCTAATCACACACTCGTGCAGCTCCTGTTAACCACTTATCTGGTTGGGGTATGAAGCGAAGCCGTCGCTGTTCACACCAAACGCCAATCCAGCAGATAAGGCTCACAACAGGAAAGCGGCTGCAAACAGAGTTCAGACTATGACACAGTTTTCAGTACAGCAGAGAATTACCTTCACAGGTAGATGATATCTCGGCAGCGAGGTGGAGATGACATCCGGCTTTTATGGAGTGATGAAATGATGGGTGACAGCTGTCATGAGTTGATGTGTGACAGCTGTCACTCCCGGTTGTGTCCGTGGCGGCAGCGCACTCTCGTGCCTGAAGCCCGCACTTCAGGCAGGGTGCCCTCTGGTGGTGGGCCAGCAGTACCTCCTCTTCTGGCGGCCCACACAACAGAAGAAGAATTTTAAATTCTATTCTAGAATTAACAGGAAGCCAATGAAGAGAGGCCAATATGAGTGAGATATGCTCTCTCCTTCTAGTCCCTGTCAGTACTCTAGCTGCAGCATTTTGAATTAACGGAAGGCTTTTCAGGGAACTTTTAGGACAACCTGATAATAATGAATTACAATAGTCCAGCCTAGAGGAAATAAATGCATGAATTAGTTTTTCAGCATCACTCTGAGACAAGACCTTTCTAATTTTAGAGATATTGCGCAAATGCAAAAAAGCAGTCCTACATATTTGTTTAATATGCGCATTGAATGACATATCCTGATCAAAATGACTCCAAGATTTCTCACAGTATTACTAGAGGTCAGGGTAATGCCATCCAGAGTAAGGATCTGGTTAGACACCATGTTTGTAAGATTTGTGGGGCCAAGTACAATAACTTCAGTTTTATGAGTTTAAAAGCAGGAAATTAGAGGTCATCCATGTCTTTATGTCTGTAAGACAATCCTGCAGTTTAGCTAATTGGTGTGTGTCCTCTGGCTTCATGGATAGATAAAGCTGGGTATCATCTGCGTAACAATGAAAATTTAAGCAATGCCGTCTAATAATACTGCCTAAGGGAAGCATGTATAAAGTGAATAAAATTGGTCCTAGCACAGAACCTTGTGGAACTCCATAATTAACCTTAGTCTGTGAAGAAGATTCCCCATTTACATGAACAAATTGTAATCTATTAGACAAATATGATTCAAACCACCGCAGCGCAGTGCCTTTAATACCTATGGCATGCTCTAATCTCTGTAATAAAATTTTATGGTCAACAGTATCAAAAGCAGCACTGAGGTCTAACAGAACAAGCACAGAGATGAGTCCACTGTCTGAGGCCATAAGAAGAACATTTGTAACCTTCACTAATGCTGTTTCTGTACTATGATGAATTCTAAAACCTGACTGAAACTCTTCAAATAGACCATTCCTCTGCAGATGATCAGTTAGCTGTTTTACAACAACCCTTTCAAGAATTTTTGAGAGAAAAGGAAGGTTGGAGATTGGCCTATAATTAGCTAAGATAGCTGGGTCAAGTGATGGCTTTTTAAGTAATGGTTTAATTACTGCCACCTTAAAAGCCTGTGGTACATAGCCAACTAATAAAGATAGATTGATCATATTTAAGATCGAAGCATTAATTAATGGTAGGGCTTCCTTGAGCAGCCTGGTAGGAATGGGGTCTAATAGACATGTTGATGGTTTGGAGGAAGTAACTAATAAAAATAACTCAGACAGAACAATTGGAGAGAAAGAGTCTAACCAAATACCGGCATCACTGAAAGCAGCCAAAGATAATGATATGTCTTTGGGATGGTTATGAGTAAATTTTTCTCTAATAGTTAAAATTTTATTAGCAAAGAAAGTCATGAAGTCATTACTAGTTAAAGTTAAAGGAATACTCGGCTCAATAGAGCTCTAACTCTTTGTCAGCCTGGCTACAGTGCTGAAAAGAAACCTGGGGTTGTTCTTATTTTCTTCAATTAGTGATGAGTAGTAAGATGTCCTAGCTTTACGGAGGGCTTTTTTTTTATAGAGCAACAGACTCTTTTTCCAGGCTAAGTGAAGATCTTCTAAATTAGTGAGAGGCCATTTCCTCTCCAACTTACGGGTTATCTGCTTTAAGCTGCGAGTTTGTGAGTTATACCTTGGAGTCAGGCACTTCTGATTTAAGGCTCTCTTTTTCAGAGGAGCTACAGCATCCAAAGTAGTCTTCAATGAGGATGTAAAACTATTGACGAGATACTCTATCTCACTCACAGAGTTTAGGTAGCTACTCTGCACTGTGTTGGTATATGGCATTAGAGAACATAAAGAAGGAATCATATCCTTAAACCTAGTTACAGCGCTTTCTGAAAGACTTCTAGTGTAATGAAACTTATTCCCCACTGCTGGGTAGTCCATCAGAGTAAATGTAAATGTTATTAAGAAATGATCAGACAGAAGGGAGTTTTCAGGGAATACTGTTAAGTCTTCAATTTCCATACCATAAGTCAGAACAAGATCTAAGATATGATTAAAGTGGTGGGTGGACTCATTTACATTTTGAGCAAAGCCAATTGAGTCTAATAATAGATTAAATGCAGTGTTGAGGCTGTCATTCTCAGCATCTGTGTGGATGTTAAAATCGCCCACTATAATTATCTGAGCTAAGCACTAAGTCAGACAAAAGGTCTGAAAATTCACAGAGAAACTCACAGTAACGACCAGGTGGACGATAGATAATAACAACAAATAAAACTGGTTTTTGGGACTTCCAATTTGGATGGACAAGACTAAGAGTCAAGCTTTCAAATGAATTAAAGCAGAATAAATCAATATGTTGATCAATTATTATATCATTTACTAACAGGGACTTAGAAGAGAGAGACCTAATGTTTAATAGACCACATTTAACTGTTTTAGTCTGTGGTGCAGTTGAAGGTGCTATATTATTTTTTCTTTTTGAATTTTTATGCTTAAATAGATTTTTGCTGGTTGTTTTTGGTCTGGGAGCAGGCACCGTCTCTACGGGGATGGGGTAATGAGGGGATGGCAGGGGGAGAGAAGCTGCAGAGAGGTGTGTAAGACTACAACTCTGCTTCCTGGTCCCAACCCTGGATAGTCACAGTTTGGAGGATTTAAGAAAATTGGCCAGATTTCTAGAAATGAGAGCTGCTCCATCCAAAGTGGGATGGATGCCATCTCTCCTAACAAGACCAGGTTTTCCCCAGAAGCTTTGCCAATTATCTATGAAGCCCACCTCATTCTTTGGACACCACTCAGACAGCCAGCAATTCAAGGAGAACATGCGGCTAAACATGTCACTCCCGGTCCGATTGGGGAGGGGCCCAGAGAAAACTACAGAGTCCGACATTGTTTTTGCAACGTTACGCACTGATTCAATGTTAATTTTAGTGATCTCCGATTGGCGTAACTGGGTGTCATTACTGCCGACGTGAATTACAATCTTACCAAATTTACGCTTAGCCTTAGCCAGCAGTTTCAAATTTCCTTCAATGTCGCCTGCTCTGGCCCCCGGAAGACAATTGACTATGGTTGCTGGTGTCGCTAACTTCACATTTCTCAAAACAGAGTCACCAATAACCAGAGTTTGATCCTCAACGGGTGTGTCGCCGAGTGGGGAAAAACGGTTAGAGATGTGAACGGGTTGGCGGTGTACACGGGGCTTCTGTTTAGGGCTATGCTTCCTCCTCACAGTCACCCAGTTGGCCTGCTTTCCCGGCTGCTCGTGATCTGCTGGAAGGGAACTAACGGCGGCTAAGCTACCTTGGTCCACACCGACTACAGGGGCCTGGCTAGCTGTAGAATTTTCCACGGTGTGGAACCGAGTCTCCAATTCGCCAAGCCTGGCCTTCAAAGCTACGAATAAGCTACACTTATTACAAGTACCATTACTGCTAAAGGAGGCCGAGGAATAACTAAACATTTCACACCCAGAGCAGAAAAGTGCGGGAGAGACAGGAGAAGCCGCCATGCTAAACCGGCTAAGAGCTAGTAGCTGCGCTAAGCTAGCGGATTCCTAAAAACACACAAAGTGAATAATGTGTAAATAATTTAGAGGTGATTCAGCAGAGGGAGTGCTTTAGTTAAGGCACGTGAAGATTACACTGTGAAACAAATCGTTATCTAGTTATCTAGATCAATCTAACTACGCAGATTAAACAGCTAACAGATACTGCAAAACACTGCTGTGCTCCGGAACAGGATGTGATACAATACCGCAGTGAGAGCCAACCACCAGTTAACACGTGAACGCCCGAATATGAAGGCTACTGACGGCTCGTAGACAGAGCTCATAGTCAGAGTGGAAGTGAAGCCGTTCGCTTCAGCAGCGGAGGTGAAGTTCACCTCCAAAAAAAGAGAACAACTTCACCTCCTCTGGTCACCTCAGAGCTCTGAAGTCAAGCTGAGCAGTGGCTCATCTCAGCTCACCTCCTAGCTGACGGCCGGTGTCCCAATAGAACACCGGATCAGAGCAGGAACTTTCTGACAGATGGTCCGGTCATTAGCTGGTGAGCTTTCAATGTGTGTGTTTTTCAGATGAGGTTTAGATATTTTTGGAGTATGTTCATGTCCGTTCATGTGCATTTTTCCTGGTTTGTAAAGAAAATACGCATTCTTGACAAAAGAAAAAAAAAACACGTTTGGACCGATTGTCATGGAAAACGGTCCGGATATGGGAAAATATCCAACCGGTAATCAGCCAATCAGAGCGCGCATAGCATCACAGCCATATAATAATAGCTTTTATCTGATACCTAATAGATCCTTGTCATTTGATTGGTGGATTGTATGTCATGTGACATTCATTATTTGTCCTGTTGTATGAGTGACATATGTTGCAAGCATTTTTGTGCTATTTACTGTGCATTTTTGTCCCATATGTTTTGCTTTATTGAACACCTCCATTAGTGTTTCATCTTACAAGGAAGCTCAATTTAGTAACCGCTGTGTTCACGGGGACATCTTTAGCAGTGATTGAAGTGCTGTCAGGTTAAGAATTGGACAAGTCCTTGTCGCGATTTTTCTCTGTAGTAAATAAAGAAGACGTGTGCTCCACACAGTCTGTTAAGCTCCTCAGTCTCTCTCGCAGAACTCAGCGGTGCGAACAAGTCACCTGGATAGAGTGAACTGCGGGGTCCCACTTCCCTTCAATTCCTGCTCCAAGAAGAAACAACTGTCAAATTTTAAGTAATATATAAATTAAATCAATAAAATGATGCAGATCTATTTAGGTGTCATATAAAACAAATAGTGAATGATTGCCTTTAGTGCAGTGGAAAGAATATGTTCATTTCTTGTAGTGGTTAGCACTGTTGCCTCACAGCAAGAAGGTCATTGAATCAATTCCCACCTGTGGCTTTTCTGTGTGAAGTTTGCATGTTCTTCCCGTTTTTGTGTGTTTCCTCCGGGTGCTCCAGCTTCCTCCTGCATCCAAAGACATGCAGGTTAGGTGAATTGGAAACTTTAAATTGTCTGTAGGTGTGCATGCGGGTATGAATGTGTTTGTTTGTCTATATGTGGCACTGTGACATTACTTTAACTTACCTTGTTAGATTGCGTTTATGCAGTAACACTGTGTTTCCAGTGCAACAAAATGATTATGCAGCAGCAGTTTTCTGTGATATATCATCAGAGGTTCGCTGTCACATTCAATCTGTGTTTGAGTAATACTGCAGTGGTTTCCAAGATTTGGACCAGCCTTCTAATGAAGTTCACTGACGTGGTGAAGGTGAACGGTCCCCAGGAGAAGCCACTCCGTTTGCCACTTGCGGCTTGTCTGTCATTTGTCCTACAATATCTTTGACCGCATCGCACAAACATCCACCTTCCTCTTCTCAGTTTCTCACTTTGGTAGTTTCATTGAAATACTGTGCAGCTTCACTTTAAGATCTAAGGATCACAGTATAAACCAACAAAAAAAGAATGTGTCATAAAATTGTTGTTTTGTAGGACTGGAATAAAATTGTTTCACTCTTTATATATCAAGTAACATAAGTACACATACAGACCCTGCACTTACTGTAACCTTTAAATATGAGATTCATAATTTGGTATGGATGGGGCGGCACGGTAGCTTAGTGGTTAGCACTGGTGCCTCACAGTGAGGACGTGGGATTGATTCCCGGCCTTTCTGTGTGGAGTTTGCTTTTTCTGCCCATGTCTGTGTGGGTTTTCTCCCACAATAAAAAACCTGCTTATTTAGGGTCTGCTCCTTTCTCTGCCCCGACCAAGGCAGCATCTGGAGTTGGTCCCCGGTCACCCGACTGTGGCTGCCCACTGCTCCTAGTGGTTGGATTGTTTCTAACTGTAATTAGAATGGGTTAAATGCAGAGGACAAATTTCATTGTATGTGTGTATGTATACATATATATATATATATATATATATATATATATATACGAGGTCTGTTAGAAAAGTATCGGACCTTTTTATTTTTTGCAAAAACCTGATGGATTTGAATCACGTGTGCTTGCATGAGCCAACCTTGAACCTTCGTTGCTTACCAGCAACTGACGCAATCGACAGGCGTGAAAACGTTCACGCATGTGCACGAAGGTTCAAGGTTGGCTCATGCAAGCACACGTGATTCAAATCCATCAGGTTTTTGCAAAAAATAAAAAGGTCTGATACTTTTCTAACATACCTCGTGTATATACACTCAACAAAAATATAAATGCAACACTTTTGGTTTTGCTCCCATTTTGTATGAGATGAACTCAAAGATCTAAAACTTTTTCCACATACACAATATCACCATTTCCCTCAAATATTGTTCACAAACCAGTCTAAATCTGTGATAGTGAGCACTTCTCCTTTGCTGAGATAATCCATCCCACCTCACAGGTGTGCCATATCAAGATGCTGATTAGACACCATGATTAGTGCACAGGTGTGCCTTAGACTGCCCACAATAAAGCAAATCAAATCAAATCAATTTTATTTATATAGTGCCAAATCACAACAAACAATTGCCCCAAGGCGCTTTATATTGTAAGGCAAGGCCATACAATAATTACGGAAAAACCCCAACGGTCAAAACGACCCCCTGTGAGCAAGCACTTGGCAACAGTGGGAAGGAAAAACTCCCTCTTAACAGGAAGAAACCTCCAGCAGAACCAGGCTCAGGGAGGGGCAGTCTTCTGCTGGGACTGGTTGGGGCTGAAGGAGAGAACCAGGAAAAAGACATGCTGTGGAGGGGAGCAGAGATCAATCACTAATGATTAAATGCAGAGTGGTGCATACAGAGCAAAAACAGAAAGAAACACTCAGTGCATCATGGGAACCCCCCAGCAGTCTAAGTCTATAGCAGCATAACTAAGGGATGGTTCAGGGTCACCTGATCCAGCCCTAACTATAAGCTTTAGCAAAAAGGAAAGTTTTAAGCCTAATCTTAAAAGTAGAGAGGGTGTCTGTCTCCCTGATCTGAATTGGGAGCTGGTTCCACAGGAGAGGAGCCTGAAAGCTGAAGGCTCTGCCTCCCATTCTGCTCTTACAAACCCTAGGAACTACAAGTAAGCTTGCAGTCTGAGAGCGAAGCGCTCTATTGGGGTGATATGGTACTATGAGGTCCCTAAGATAAGATGGGACCTGATTATTCAAAACCTTATAAGTAAGAAGAAGAATTTTAAATTCTATTCTAGAATTAACAGGAAGCCAATGAAGAGAGGCCCATATGGGTGAGATATGCCCTCTCCTTCTAGTCCCCGTTAGTACTCTAGCTGCAGCATTTTGAATTAACTGAAGGCTTTTCAGGGAACTTTTAGGACAACCTGATAAAAATGAATTACAATAGTCCAGCCTAGAGGAAATAAATGCATGAATTAGTTTTTCAGCATCACTCTGAGACAAGACCTTTCTAATTTTAGAGATATTGCGTAAATGCAAAAAAGCAGTCCTACATATTTGTTTAATATGCTCATTGAATGACATATCGTGATCAAAAATGACTCCAAGATTTCTCACAGTATTACTAGAGGTCAGGGTAATGCCATCCAGAGTAAGGATCTGGTTAGACACCATGTTTCTAAGATTTGTGGGGCCAAGTACAATAACTTCAGTTTTATCTGAGTTTAAAAGCAGGAAATTATAGGTCATCCATGTCTTTATGTCTGTAAGACAATCCTGCAGTTTAGCTAATTGGTGTGTGTCCTCTGGCTTCATGGATAGATAAAGCTGGGTATCATCCGCGTAACAATGAAAATTTAAGCAATGCCGTCTAATAATACTGCCTAAGGGAAGCATGTATAAAGTGAATAAAAATGGTCCTAGCACAGAACCTTGTGGAACTCCATGATTAACCTTAGTCTGTGAAGAAGATTCCCCATTTACATGAACAAATTGTAATCTATTAGATAAATATGATTCAAACCACCGCAGCGCAGTGCCTTTAATACCTATGGCATGCTCTAATCTCTGTAATAAAATTTTATGGTCAACAGTATCAAAAGCAGCACTGAGGTCTAACAGAACAAGCACAGAGATGAGTCCACTGTCTGAGGCCATAAGAAGATCATTTGTAACCTTCACTAATGCTGTTTCTGTACTATGATGAATTCTAAAACCTGACTGAAACTCTTCAAATAGACCATTCCTCTGCAGATGATCAGTTAGCTGTTTTACAACTACCCTTTCAAGACTTTTTGAGAGAAAAGGAAGGTTGGAGATTGGCCTATAATTAGCTAAGATAGCTGGGTCAAGTGATGGCTTTTTAAGTAATGGTTTAATTACTGCCACCTTAAAAGCCTGTGGTACATAGCCAACTAATAAAGATAGATTGATCATATTTAAGATAGAAGCATTAAATAATGGTAGGGCTTCCTTGAGCAGCCTGGTAGGAATGGGGTCTAATAGACATGTTGATGGTTTGGATGAAGTAACTAATGAAAATAACTCAGACAGAACAATCGGAGAGAAAGAGTCTAACCAAATACCGGCATCACTGAAAGATAACGATACGTCTTTGGGATGGTTATGAGTAATTTTTTCTCCAATAGTTAAAATTTTATTAGCAAAGAAAGTCCTGAAGTCATTACTAGTTAAAGTTAAAGGAATACTCGGCTCAGTAGAGCTCTGACTCTTTGTCAGCCTGGCTACAGTGCTGAAAAGAAACCTGGGGTTGTTCTTATTTTCTTCAATTAGTGATGAGTAGTAAGATGTCCTAGCTTTACGGAGGGCTTTTTTATAGAGCAACAGACTCTTTTTCCAGGCTAAGTGAAGATCTTCTAAATTAGTGAGACGCCATTTCCTCTCCAATTTACGGGTTATCTGCTTTAAGCTGCGAGTTTGTGAGTTATACCACGGAGTCAGGCACTTCTGATTTAAAGCTCTCTTTTTCAGAGGCGCTACAGCATCCAAAGTTGTCTTCAATGAGGATGTAAAACTATTGATGAGATACTCTATCTCACTCACAGAGTTTAGGTAGCTACTCTGCACTGTGTTGGTATATGGCATTAGAGAACATAAAGAAGGAGTCATATCCTTAAACCTAGTTACAGCGCTTTCTGAAAGACTTCTAGTGTAATGAAACTTATTCCCCACTGCTGGGTAGTCCATCATAGTAAATGTAAATGTTATTAAGAAATGATCAGACAGAAGGGGGTTTTCAGGGAATACTGTTAAGTCTTCAATTTCCATACCATAAGTCAGAACAAGATCTAAGATATGATTAAAGTGGTGGGTGGACTCATTTACATTTTGAGCAAAGCCAATTGAGTCTAAATGCAGTGTTGAGGCTGTCATTCTCAGCATCTGTGTGGATGTTAAAATCGCCCACTATAATTATCTTATCTGAGCTAAGCACTAAGTCAGACAAAAGGTCTGAAAATTCACAGAGAAACTCACAGTAACGACAAGGTGGACAATAGATAACAAATAAAACTGGTTTTTGGGACTTCCAATTTGGATGGACAAGACTAAGAGTCAAACTTTCAAATGACTTAAAGCTCTGTCTGGGTTTTGGATTAATTAATAAGCTGGAATGGAAGATTGCTGCTAATCCTCCGCCTCGGCCCGTGCTACGAGCATTCTGGCAGTTAGTGTGACTCGGGGGTGTTGACTCATTTAAACTAACATATTCATCCTACTGTAACCAGGTTTCTGTAAGGCAGAATAAATCAATATGTTGATCAATTATTATATCATTTACTAACAGGGACGTAGAAGAGAGAGACCTAATGTTTAATAGACCACATTTAACTGTTTTAGTCTGTGGTGCAGTTGAAGGTGCTATATTATTTTTTCTTTTTGAACTTTTATGCTTAAATAGATTTTTGCTGGTTATTGGTGGTCTGGGAGTAGGCACCATCTCTACGGGGATGGGGTAATGAGGGGATGGCAGGGGGAGAGAAGCTGCAGAGAGGTGTGTAAGACTACAACTCTGCTTCCTGGTCCCAACCCTGGATAGTCACGGTTTGGAGGATTTAAGAAAATTGGCCAGATTTCTAGAAATGAGAGCTGCTCCATCCAAAGTGGGATGGATGCTGTCTCTCCTAACAAGACCAGGTTTTCCCCAGAAGCTTTGCCAATTATCTATGAAGCCCACCTCATTTTTTGGACACCACTCAGACAGCCAGCAATTCAAGGAGAACATGCGGCTAAACATGTCACTCCCGGTCCGATTGGGAAGGGGCCCAGAGAAAACTACAGAGTCCGACATTGTTTTTGCAAAGTTACACACCGATTTAATGTTAATTTTAGTGACCTCCGATTGGCGTAACCGGGTGTCATTACTGCCGACGTGAATTACAATCTTACCAAATTTACACTTAGCCTTAGCCAGCAGTTTCAAATTTCCTTCAATGTCGCCTGCTCTGGCCCCCGGAAGACAATTGACTATGGTTGCTGGTGTCGCTAACTTCACATTTCTCAAAACAGTCACCAATAACCAGAGTTTGATAATCGGCGGGTTTGTCGTCGAGTGGGGAAAAACGGTTAGAGATGTGAACGGGTTGGCGGTGTACACGGGGCTTCTGTTTAGAACTACGCTTCCTCCTCACAGTCACCCAGTCGGCCTGCTTTCCCGGCTGCTCGGGATCTGCCAGAGGGAAACTAACGGCGCCTAAGCTACCTTGGTCCGCACCGACTACAGGGGCCTGGCTAGCTGTAGAACTTTCCACGGTGTGGAGCCGAGTCTCCAATTCGCCCAGCCTGGCCTCCAAAGCTACGAATAAGCTACACTTATTACAAGTACCATTACTGCTAAAGGAGGCCGAGGAATAACTAAACATTTCACACCCAGAGCAGAAAAGTGCAGGAGAGACAGGAGAAGCCGCCATGCTAAACCGGCTAAGAGCTAGTAGCTGCGCTAAGCTAGCGGATTCCTAAAAACACACAAAGTGAATAATGTGTAAATAATTTAGAGGTGATTCAGCAGAGGGAGTGCTTTAGTTAAGGCACATGAAGATTACACTGTGAAACAAATCATTATCTAGTTAACTAGATCAATCTAACTGCGCAGATTAAACAGCTAACAGATACAGCAAAACACCGCTGTGCTCCGGAACAGGAAGTGATACAATACCGCAGTGAGAGCCAACCACCAGTAGAGGCCAATAAAAGGCCACTCTGAAAGGTGCAGTTTTGTTTTATGGGGGGGGGGGGGGGGGGGGAATACCAGTCAGTATCTGGTGTGACCTCCATTTGCCTCATGCAGTGCAACACATCTCCTTCGCATAGAGTTGATCAGGTTGTCAATTGTGGCCTGTGGAATGTTGGTCCACTCCTCTTCAATGGCTGTGCGAAATTGCTGGATATTGGCGTCGTATACGCCGGTCCCAAACATCCCAAACATGCTCAATGGGTGACATGTCCGGTGAGTATGCCGGCCATGCAAGAACTGGGACATTTTCAGCTTCCAAGAACTGTGTACAGATCCTTGCAACATGGGGCCGTGCATTATCCTGCTGCAACATGAGGTGATGTTCTTGGATGTATGGCACAACAATGGGCCTCAGGATCTCGTCACGGTATCTCTGTGCATTCAAAATGCCATCAATAAAATGCAGCTGTGTTCTTCGTCCATAACAGACGCCTGCCCATACCATAACCCCACCGCCACCATGGGCCACTCGATCCACAACATTGACATCAGAAAACCGCTCACCCACACGACGCCACACACGCTGTCTGCCATCTGCCCTGAACAGTGTGAACAGGGTTCATCCGTGAAGAGAACACCTCTCCAACGTGCCAAATGCCAGCGAATGTGAGCATTTGCCCACTCAAGTCGGTTACGACGACGAACTGGAGTCAGGTCGAGACCCCGATGAGGACGACGAGCATGCAGATGAGCTTCCCTGAGATGGTTTCTGACAGTTTGTGCAGAAATTCTTTGGTTATGCAAACCGATTGTTTCAGCAGCTGTCTGAGTGGCTGGTCTCAGACGATCTTGGAGGTGAACATGCTGGATGTGGAGGTCCTGGACTGGTGTGGTTACACGTGGTCTGCGGTTGTGAAGCTGGTTGGATGTACTGCCAAATTCTCTGAAACGCCTTTGGAGACGGCTTATGGTAGAGAAATGAACATTCAATACACGAGCAACAGCTCTGGTCGACATTCCTGCTGTCAGCATGCCAATTGCACGCTCCCTCAAATCTTGCGACATCTGCGGCATTGTGCTGTGTGATAAAACTGCACCTTTCAGAGTGGCCTTTTATTGTGGGCAGTCTAAGGCACACCTGTGCACTAATCATGGTGTCTAATCAGCATCTTGATATGGCACACCTGTGAGGTGGGATGGATTATCTCAGCAAAGGAGAAGTGCTCACTATCACAGATTTAGACTGGTCTGTGAACAATATTTGATGGAAATGGTGATATTGTGTATGTGGAAAAAGTTTGAGATCTTTGAGTTCATCTTATACAAAATGGGCGCAAAACCAAAAGTGTTGCGTTTATATTTTTGTTGAGTGTATATATATATATGTATGTATATATATATATATATATATGTATGTATATGCAATAACAATAAAGTTTCTGTTCTATTCATTCCTGAAATGTTCAGCAGGTGCCACTGTCCAGCAGATGGCAGCACAACATGTGATGTGTTTCTTTATCTGCAAAGTCCTGAACAATGTTTAACATGCAGATGTTTCAAATGATTCAAAAGGAACTGTGCATACAGAGTCATGTGGCACAAAACAATGGTAAGACGAGAACTTTGAATGTAAAAAGTTGTGGGACAACAAGAAATGGAAAGGGATAATATGTATTCTTCCTTAAACCTTCGAGGCTAAAGCAACGTACACTACTTTGATATATTATGGAGCCATCTTTTCACTTGGGACAAAAACAAAAGCAATTGGTGCATTATTAATTTAGAACACCTTTCTTGGGCTATTTAATGTAATGGCATGCAGCAAGCTAAAAACTCTCTCAGTAAACTGCTTTTTGTCACCACTGAACAAGTGAAAATGTCATTAGAAGTGTCCAGTATCGCAGAGAGGGTCCATTTGGAGGTAAACCTGCATGTGTATGCCTCACTAAAGTCAAAGAAATGTAAAAAACAAACAGTAAGCTGCTTACATTAGCCTAGCTGTCCGACCTCAGCATTTCTTCCCACTGAGGTCTTACAAGTTTACTGCTGGCTGTATCTTATTGAACGAGCCTGTCATAGGCACTCATGTACACACAGCTGACTTTTTGTCTCGACATATCATTTCCAATATCTAAACTCTTGTTGTTGGTTGACACTGAGTACAGATCCACTAACATAGCATATCAGGTTTGATTGGGTCTTTTCTGTATTTTCATGACTAAAGGTGCCCTGACACTTGCACGGCTTTGATCCGTGCACTTACACGTACTCTGCCGTGCAGGAGAGTAAACTCATCTCGAACCTTTAAACCATTGTAAACTGTGCGTGGATTTGTGCAAGTGAGCAAAGAAAATTTTTCACATGTTCAAATGTTCAAAATCTCCATCATGCATTAATTGTGTGAACTTCACGTGAACATTGCGCAAACAATTAAAAAAACACTGCGTGTGAGTGCGAGTGATTGCGTCAGCGTACCACATCAGAGCGCAGCTCGTCTGAACGATTATAACGAGATGTTAAATATAGTGATCATGAACATATTTTTACAGCTGCTCATAAGAAGGAATGAACATGCAACTGTTTTACCAAGCTATTACAATATAAACATTACAAATAATTACCTTTTAGACGGTTCCAAATGCTTTCTCCATTTCATGAAGCACACAAGACAGAGGAAAAAAAAAAGTAGCTGATGAAACTCTGTGATTACAGAAGTGATTAGAAGCCAATTCTGAGAGAAAATGATTAATCCGCTATGAAATAATTATTTTATATATGCAGCATCCAGCGCACAGAAGGCAGTATCTAGTGTAACAAAGCATGGCGTCTAGCTGGGAACACAGCGGGTGGGATTGTCACGACAAAGTGCGTGCAAATGCGTGGATCAAAGTCGTGCAAGTGTCAGGGCATCTGAACTGATGATGTCTGTACGTCAACATTATTGTATCAGCTCAATTCAATTTCAATTTCAATTACAGTTGAACGTTGTTTACAACATGCAGCTAAGCATCCAGTTACTCATAAAGTCCAGTGGTCATATTAACCAGTTGTCCAAACAGTCAGCTGTAAAGATAATTAATCCATGAAGTAGAACATAAATTGGGGTCATCAGTGAGTTCACAGCTCTGATACATGGAACCACATCACACATTCCAGGCCCCCAGGGTACCACACAGATCCCCAGCAGGCAGCAGACCACCCCCCCTTCCCAAACCCCACACACACACACACACACACACACACACACACACACACACACACACACACACACACACACACACACACACACACACACACACACACACACACACACACACACACACACACACACACAGTCTCCAATTCATCACCACTCTCCAGCAAAAGGGTGGCCAGTCAAAACAACTGGCTCTTCATGGCACTGGTTGGCTCTTGGGGATCCACAGTCCATGACTCAATTCAGCACTATCCCTCTCTCAGCATTGTTGTTGTCTGCAGACTCTTCAGTTTTGTCAGTATGCAAGTTTAATTGCTCTACAAAGTTTATTAAAAATTTGTGTCAATGCCAGAGAGAGAGACAGATATCATGTGACATATCTACATATTGGTAGCCCAACTGATCTACCTATTCAACACTTAAATAACTACTAAACGATTTTCAGTTTGGATTCTCGCATCTGTCTGAGACCTGGTCCATCCATCCATCCGTCCATCCATCCATCCGTCCATCCATCCATCCATCCATCCATCCATCCATCCATCCATCCATCCATCCATCCATCCATCCATCCATCCATCCATCCATCCATCCATCCATCCATCCATCCATCCATCCATCCATCCATCCATCCATCCATCCATCCATCAACAACACCAGTGATGCTAGCATATCCTATGAATACCTCAATGAATCCAAATGTTGAGACAGAAAGGTGAAAGTCAAAGTTTAAAGATGAATAACCTCTGTCTTCATCCAGTTATAGGCAGATCATGGTAGATAATTTAGTTTATTATATTGTGAGGTGTTGTCTAAAAGAAATGGTTGCTCCCAAAGCACATTGCTAAAATCTATGACATTTAGTTTGTTGGCTCCATGGGGAATTTGTTGTTTTTTTCCAACATCACAATGCGCTCAACATTGTCTTCATCTGTAATGGCAAACCAAGTTTTTCTGTTAAGATAATAACTGTAAAGTCTGACAGGGGGCTGTATGCAATTAGATTTACTAGAATATTTTTCTAATTTATGCAGCAATTCTCCAGTGCAAAATACAGCTTAACATTTTCATAATTTGAAGAATATCACTGGAGATAAAAGACATAATATTGATAAAATTCTACCTAGAAATGTTAAAACAGCCTCGAAATAATTTGAATATATGGATGTTAGAGCACTAAAACATCAATACCCTAAGCACGTCCCTTCCCTTGTTCCGGGGTTGCAAAGTGATTTGAAACAAGTTTTACGCTGAATGCCTTTCTGATGCAACTAGACATTACACGGAAAACACACAGGGATGGGGTTGGAACCGGGAACCTTCCGCACTGGAAACAAGCGCACTACCAGGTGGGAATTATCCTAAATCAGATTATTTGTACAATGGTACTTGGTCTATCTGGATGGTCCTTGGGTATTACTGCAATGACTTTGTGTTGAATGAACGGTTCCTTATGGAAATTCAGACATTCGCTCATGTTTGCATCAAGAGCGAATGTCAGCCACAACATTGTTGCCATGTGACATGTTTCTCTGCATGATCCAGCATGGAGGTGGATCAGTTTTGATTACCTCAGTAATTGGAAAAGGCCAAGGGGATTCCACATTTCACCTGAATGTGACAGATGGATGACTACTTCTGTGAGGTAGTCGACAGACTGGTTGTCTGCCTGGGTAGTTGCCATCCAGGACCCAAGTTGGTTCTGCGGTGTTGTGGATGTGTCACCTGACAGCAAAGTGAATTAATTCTGAAAAATAGTGGCTAAAAGATATTGTTACAGGCCTGCATGGAAACTGTGGCCCAGTGCTTCATGTTGAAGTGAATCCTACGTCGGCACCAAGGTTCACTGAAGCCGGTGCTTATCTCTTGCATACCATAGCATGAAGCAGATAAGACTCTAGAACTCCCACCGGATGGGACACCCTAAACCTAACCCATCAGCTGGGTGGACTGGGATGATATAGATGAAGTCTCATCCAAAGACACCGACTGGTAGCACAACCTGGGAACAAATCCAAGAATGCATACTGGTAGTCGAACTGTTCTGCTACTGAGCTACCTGCTCTGCATATTTGGATATACACTCTGGATAATTAGAATTGCTATTTCCAAAAAAAAAAAAAAAAAAAAAATCAAAGATGCACCTATGGTATCGGGGTCATATGTCACCTTTCTATTGCTCACTTGATGTATGACCGTGGGTGACCTTGAAAATCCAAACTCCAAGTTACTACAGTTTAAGCAAACCAGTTTGGCACCAATGTGGCTTAAACATGGTGGAAGAGTTGTGCGTTAGTCAATGATAAAGGATCAGTAAGAGCCAAGAATTAAATTGCATTAATCTGTGTCAAACATGTAAGGCACTGGTATTGGTACTCCCTGAGTGCCCACTCTTGTTCATCCTTCTTTCTGTTCAGCCTAGTTCATAAGGTTACGTGTCTATCATTGGGCAAGCAAGGAGGGAAGCAATTAATGTGGAATCATGTGATCTTTGACCCTGTTGTTGAGCAGACCTTTGGGACATCATGATGAATGGCCTTTTTCTGCACATATACATAGAGTGTGTCTCCAGGTGAAGCAGGCAAAACCATGGAAGAGCAGAAAAGTGGAGGCGCTTCACAAGGATTTATGGACAGCAGCTTTGAGTGTAATAGCACTTGGTTCCATTAACTGTAATTAGGTCATTATTTTGATAAAAAAAAAACCTGAACACAAGAAGAAGTAGAAGAAGACAACGGCATTGTTGTCTATGTTTTGTCATGCTGGTGAAGCAATTACTTTTTAACTGCAGCCAGGCAGCACATTGAAATTGATTTTATGCAGTCATTTTACATTTAGCTAAAATAGATTAGAAAGAAAGGCTTTGCTTTTACCCTGACATTGGCTCTAAATTGACTTGATACAGGTCCACCTTACGTCATCCCATTCAGGTCTCAGCCAATGGGTGTATCACAGTCCTTTGTCATGCAACCATGTTCAATGACTAAAATATTTTGCAGGTCATCAGAATGTCAGCATGAGTTTGAGGGCTTTCAGGTGCATCAGCAGTGTGAACAAAATGCCAATGTGAAAAGCTTTGCCGAAGGCTAAGTGATTCTTCTCAAGAGCTGTTTGTCAATTAAATTCTTATAAACATGAAGCAACTGTGTCTGTCATAACGCCTTCAGAAATTCACTACATTAGCAGGAATGGTAGTTTCCTTAACATGTATGTTACGTAAAAGTAGACCGTTTTGAATTCACATGTTGTAAATTCAAAGAATTTTATTTCATTTATATATATTTTTAGTAGGTATCACTTTGTTTTTCCGCTCTGCTGTGCACTGGATGGATCGGAGCAAAAAGGTGTAAAAGTGTGTTGAAGACGCCCGCAGTCAGCAATCTGTCATCAAGGCAACCACCCGTCATGCATTTCACCCCGACACAAAAAGGAAAGCCCAAGGCAGTTCCACCTGTTGGTTTCCATTCTGATGATGGACTCTGCAAAAATTACGAGACATTCCAAGCTAACAAATGAGACAAGACCAACTTGATTTGATTTCCTACCATGACTGAGATTTTAAACCCTTATAGATTGTAAATACTCTATTTATATTAAGATAAAGATTGTAGCAGAAAAAAAATGCCAAATGAATACATTCACAAGAGTGCTGTGCGGAGAAGGAGCAGAAGTTTTACAAGTGAACTCTGGCATTCATCAGGGATATGTTCTGGCTTCTACTCTGTTCAGTGTTACACAGATTAGGGTTGTGGAAATCAGTGGCTTAGGTGCCTTTGTTGGTGAGGAAAGGTTTACTGACCTTGACTACATACCCTGACTGCATCATTTGAGAAGATGAGTGAGGAATTGGGGTGTCTGGGTTTGTGATTGTCATGGATCAAGATGAAGATCCAAGCTTTTTTTTTGGCTTTTTGGATTCAGCCATTAGAATTGTATCTGTGTGCGGTGAATGTGTCAAACGTATCTCAGCAATGACATTACTGGTTTCTCAGCATTTGAGATCGGATGATGCCTGTGAAGAGTTTGTAGAGTCATGAGATCGCTTGAAAATGGTGTTTGGTGACACCAATACCTTTTGCCAAAAGCCGGTGCTTCCTGTCTCACTGTACAGTTGTGAGACTTGGACATGTATCAGTGAACTAAAGTGATGAATAGATGTATTTGGTTCTGAGCCTCTTCATAGGATTCTTGAGTACTCACTTCACTAAGCGCTTTCCAGCTAAGGTAACCTCGTTGGATAACATGACCATATAATTTGGAAAGTTATAGAAAATTTTCAGGCCTTGTCTGCTCATGCTACAAGGGTCAGAAATCAGGTGGAAGAAGTTTCCTCAGTTCTCTGGAGATCAGCTGACACAACCTGCTCCCATAGCCCCGATCACTCCTCCAGCTCTCGTGCCCAGAAAACCCTATTTTCAACATTATGGCAGAGATCTCAGAAACTTGGAAAGTTGGACCTCAGCAATAGCTGTAGGAGTGTTGGTGAGGCAAATCTCATTCTCTCCTGCCCCTGATCCAGAATGCAATTCCATGGTACCATATGCTGGAAAAATCAGTTATTGTCATTATCTGCTGTCTGGGAAGAGTAGTGAGTTGATGTTAATTCATTCTTTTTGAGATATCATTTGCACATCATCTTCCCCAGTTGGTACTTTTTTTTTGTCCAAGAAAAACAATTCCAAAATGAAATCCTGCAATGGAATAGCGACGCTTGAACATTGGTGGTCCAAATGCACTGATGTTAAGTGAGCTTGTGTTGAAGAATAATGCAAGCACAATCTTTCTCCTGTGGTGGTTTCTGGATGAGGCCAAGAACTTTTTGAGGTACCCTCATACATCTATGAGGAAGACATCCAAAAAAACCCTGAAGCCCATTGTTGTCTGTGCTTATTCTTGAATTCCGAAGAATGAAGAGGAGGAGCGCTGATGACTTCCTATGGACAGGATGCCATTCCATCCTAGGTTACTTCCCAAGCCAAGGGTGAGGGACACAGACAGTCGATTGTTCTGTCTCCTTTTGAGACAGTTATTAGAACAACATTTTTCTCCAGACTGGGATTGCAGAACATTTACCATCTGGACCAAATGCAGGATAAAGATGAGTGGAAAGACAGCATTCAAATTCTCACACCATGCCAACTCCACAATACATATTGATACCTGTGATGAAAGTCCAAAAGCATATATATATATATATATATATATATATATATATATATATATATATATATATTTTTTTTTTTTTTTTTTTTTTTTTACCGATTACAACGGAGGAATCCTGAAATTACCTGCTGAGGTGACTTAATGGAATGACTCAAATGAACTTAACTGGTTGCCTATTGAGATTTTTATGTAGGCTGCTGTTTCTTAATCCTGATCCTGGGACCATAGCAGTGCATATTTTAAGTCTTTTCCTGTGCTCAGTCATTTCAGGTGACCAAGAGCTGGTATCTCCCAGGTCTTGGTTAACTGAGCACACCTGATCCAGATAATTAGCTGTGGGCAGAAAATGATAAGATTGGGGAATGCGCTGTGCAGCGAAGTAGTGATTCGTGATAGGGGAATGTTTTTGGACACAGACTGTGTTTCACAGCACAATGTGTGAAATCACTCATCTGTCAAACATCGAAGTCAATCAACCAAGCGTCTTGCATGCAGTTTATATGCATATTTGTGTATATGTAACTGCACCGTTATTAGCAGGGTGTTTAATGCATTTGCCTGCCTTCTGGCTTTATGTTAAACCCCTGCATTGCAGCACCACTAGTGGGATTTCCACAGGCACAGCCTTTTTTTTCCTTCCTCACTAACCCTCTATCCTCACAATGAAGAGATTAAATTTGGGCTAGATCCCTCCTGCATGGCGTGCTCCTCACTCACACGTGCACGTCTTCTAGTGTTCACGCGCCACGCTCCACAGATCACCAGGCAGCTGACTGAGAGCCCCAAAAGTACCATGTAGGCCCTTTCTGATCCACATGACTCCCCTTCGTCTTTTGCCTGAGCGGGGGCAGTAGTTGTGGAGAGCCACGTGTCTTAGAGACAGACGCAGAAGAAGCTGTGAAGAGGAAAACACACCCTCCTCAGGGGCCCGAACAATTCAAGTAGTGTCTGAGAAGCTGCACACCAACTTTGGTGCTGAGTGACTTTTCCATTTGTTGGACTTTGTGCTTCTCTTCATTTAGCAGTTATCAACTGGGGATTAAGAGGCAACATAAAAAATTTTTTTTTGCCTGGAAAGAAGAGTGATTTTAACAGCTATATAATAAAGCTTTGTTTCAAGTGTCTGCAAAAAGACATCGACTAAGCTCACAGTCATGGATCTAAGGATGGCTCAATAAAAACAAAATGCTGGTTAGCAGAGAGAGTTAAACACTGCATCACCAGCCATTTTGAAAAACAAAATACTGATAAATTATTAATAGATCAGGCCGAGCGCTGCTTAATGAGCCAAACAAAATAAAACTTTCAACAGATTCTCTCATATTTATACAATTATATTTTGGTCAGTCAGCAATGTTTTGAGAAGATGTTCATTATTGATGAAGGCAAACCAGGTAGAGGTGAATAAAATATTAAACAGTCATGCAGTCTTTCAGGTCAAATAAGAAAACACATTATTGTAGTGTATATTTCACATTGTCCTACGCCATAACCTCATCACACAATAAATATCAGCTTGTCTAGAGTCTAAGAGCTATATTTGGTATATTGACGATCATTGAAGAACGATCTAGTAACACTTTATGAAAGGGTGAAGGCTTTCAGCTCGAGAAACACTTGGGAACAGCTTATGGAGTCATTGGGTTGCTGGACAGAGGTGTTTCGTGATGCCAAGAGCTTTCAAGGGGAATGAAGGTCCAAGTCTCTGGGGTCTTGGTGCTTTCTTTCTTACTGTATGGTTGACAGACCTGAATGCTAATCAGTGACCTAAGGCAACAACTGGATGTCTTTGGTACTTGGTCTCTTTGGAGGATCCTTGGGTACCATTGGAATGGCTTTGTGTCAAAGGGGTTACTTCGGGAGACTCAGATGAGGAGTATCACTTGTATTGTGAGGGAGCAATGGCGAAGACATTTTGGCCGTCTAAGTGTTGTGGACCCCAGCGGCTGGAGAAGGCCAACGGGACGCCCATGTTTCACCTAGCCTTGGCTGAAAGATGGTTATTTTTGAGTGGTATGGATAGACTTGGGGAGGGAGGTGATGGTCTAGTGGTTAAAATGTTGGGCTTGAGACCATAGGATCCTCGGTTCAAATTCCAGCCTGATTGGAAAATCACTAAGGGCCCTTGGGCAAGGTATGGCAGCATCCTCACATGGGGTGAATGTGAAGCATTATTGTACAACTAGAAACAGGTGTGTGGCAAACTCCAATTATGTTCAGATTTTGGTAGATTGTTTTCTACAACATGTTTGGATTTTCAGAGACCGAACAAATCAGGAAGAGATCCAGCTTTGTTCACCAGAAGTCATTTTACTTTTAAAGTAATTGAATGTCAGAATGCACACATCAGTGGCTGTCCCTCCTGTTAACAAGCTTTCAATAATCACTGTTTTTAGTGGATTATAGGCCAATATTCGTCCTCATGAAATACCATGTTTTTATTGCTTTTCAGTTTGGTATAAATATGATGAAGATCAAATCAGGTTGACTATTTTTGCTTTGTTGAGAACTGAGTTAAAAATCTTCAGTCTTGAATCAGTGTTAAAGGATTGTTTTCCTTCTCCTTGTCACTTTGTTCCCTCAGCTGGCTGAAAACAACTTGTTTTGACAGCTTGATAGTCTTCCTAAGAGAAATGCAGGTATTTCAGTGTGCTTGAATGTAAAGCATTTCTATCAGGCCTGGCAGATGGAAAATATAGTCCTCCATGGACCATGTCTACAAATGCTTTGATATCAAGTCAAGTCTGGAAACATGTGCCAGTGACACGCGTAGCTACATCCACTACTTGATGGAACTTCCTTGTGTCCTGGACAGCAACCACCGATGAAGATCACAGATCCTTCCCTACCTGTCAAAAGTAACCATCTATCTGCCGCAATCAAGTGAAACATGAGTATCCCGTTGGCCTTCCCTATCCATTGCAGCCCTCAACACTTAGGCACTTATATGTAAGATCATGTGCAGAGAAATGTGCCACATGCCCAAAATGTTGTGGGCGATGCTCCCTTGCAATTGTTATTATTGTGTTAATATTTTAAGTGCTCTTCAATTTAACTGGGAAATTACCTTTTGAGCGTGTATTTAAAACAGGACAAACCGAGTGCATGTTTGACAGAAGAAGCACTGCAGGGGATGGTGGAGTTAAGCTGTTTTTTTCCACTGAATTATACAAATTGGACTTGGTTATCGTTCCCTGTGGATGTCTTTCATGATACACTTAGAATAAAACAATTAAGTCCAGTGAATCATGAAATAGATTCTTTTGTGTAAACAGGAGAAAGAAATTGGGCTATCCAAAAAGCCCAAAATAAAATATCCGCAATGGCCTGGAGAACATGGACAGAAATTGACAGATCTTAAAACTTCATTAGTTTGTACTTCTAGTTATGCGTGAGGCATATGCTTTGGAGACATGATGTATCTCCAAAAACAATTTTACATTGAGTCAGGAAAACAGTCTCATTTTAAAAACTTTTTGAGAATTCATTTGTTGAATGATTTAATATCCATTATTTGGATTTATTGGGAAAAAATAAAATATGGAGATGCAGACGAGGTTGGCTAGTGGCGTAGAAATGTGATATAGGTTATGTCTTCCATGCTACCACGAACTGGGGTACGCGGCGCTGCCCGGGTTAACCTGTTTTAGACATAAGCCAAATGCCAATCATTTTAATCAAAACAATTGCCCAACATTTGTTTTTGTAATGCTAATGTCTTATAAATACGAGGTCTGTTAGAAAAGTATTCAACCTTTTTATTTTTTTCAAAAACCTGATGGATTTGAAGCACGTGTGCTTGCATGAGCCAACCTTGAACCTTTGTGCGCATGCGTGATTTTTTTCACGCCTGTCGGTTGCGTCATTTGCTTGTAAGCCGCCTTTGTGTGAGGATGAGTGTAGTCTCTCGTCGTTTTTCTTTGCAAGGAAATGGCGGAACGACTGGAGCAGCGCGACTGCATCAAATTTTGCCACATACTGGGCAATAGCCAGGTGGAAACCATTCGGATTATTTAGACAGCTTTCGGTCACGATCCTCTGGGCATCACACAGATTAAGGAGCAGTACAACCGGTTTAAAGACGGCCGCACAATGGTGGAGGGCGTGCCACGCTCCGATCGGCATCAACATGCTGAAACGATCATTTCCAAAGTGAACGCTGTGATGATGTGGGACCGTCGTGTGATTATCCGAGAAATTGCGGCACTTTTTTGCCACATTCCACTGTGAAAGAAGATTTTGCCATGAAGAGAGTGGCGGCGAAATTCATCGGCACAAAGCTGATGGCGCAGCAACAGCACCTCCATGATGAAGCCTCACAGGACATACCCTGACATGTCCAGCTTGTCCACAATTTCTCGGATAGTCACACGACTGAAAAGCCACCAAAAGCCGTCTGAATCTTCCGAATGGTTGAGGAGCTGGGCATGTTACAACATGTCCTGTGAGACTTCAACACGGAGGCGCTGTTGCTGTGCCATCAGCTTCGTGCCGATGAATTTCACCGCCACTCTTTTCATGGCAAAATCTTCTTTCACAGTGGAATGTGCCGAAAAAGTGCTGATGTCCACCTCTTCCGCAGTTTCTCGGATAATCACACGACGGTCCCACATCATCACAGCGTTCACTTTGGAAATGATCCGGTGCGCACGAAGGTTCAAGGTTGGCTCATGCAAGCACACGTGATTCAAATCCATCAGGTTTTTGAAAAAAATAAAAAAGGTCAGATACTTTTCTAACAGACCTCGTATAATGGTTAATGGGCTAAAGTTTGTCCAGCAGAACTACAAGAGGTGGACTCCCCAAACTAAGTCGAAATACTTGGTTAAAAGACAAACACATTTGAAGTCCTTCATGCAGACTTTGTTTTGCAATCAAATTTATAACAAAATTACACACAAAAGGTAGGTAACAGTAAATGTAAATATCAGTGAATCAAAATTGAGGTAGTGGTGTATTTCACTGTTTTTACATTGCAGTTTTACAAACATAAAATGAATGTATTCAGACAGGAAGGCAAAGTGGGTTGTACAGGACAGTCAGATGCTTAACAGTTGAGAACATAAAGTAGCTGAAGAAAGGGATTAAATAAACAGAGATGGCCAACACATATACAGGACTGGAAATTTGAGTTTGCCTGGTCATACCCACAGCCTCAGCCTAAGCACGTTGTTGTTTTGCTGAGTGTGCTGTGGCTGTGCTGTGCTGAGTGTGCTGTAGAAAGGGATTAAATAAACAGAGATGGCCAAAACAGAGATGGCCAACACATATACAGGGCTGGAAATTTGAATCTGCCTGGCCATACCCACAGCCAGCTATTTTGGGGGTAATTTTCAGTTCAACTTTTTTAAAAAATGGTACCAGTTTGTTCCCCATGTCATGAGGATTCAGAATATATATATAGTTTTTAGGGCTACATATTATAGTTTGGGAGTTTATCCCAGACAGACAGAAAGACAGACAGAAGTGGCAGCATGAAAAGCACATGGTACAACACTGTATGATCTTACATAAATGGCTATTTTGGGGGTAATTTTCAGTTCAACTTAAAAAAAAATGGTACCAGTTTGTTCCCCATGTCATGAGGATTCAGAATATATAGGTATATAGTTTTTAGGGCTACTTATTATAGTTTGGAAGTTTATCGCACATGGTACAACACTGTATGGTCTTACATAAATGATTATTTTGGAGGTAATTTTCAGTTCAACTTTTAAAAAAATGGTACCAGTTTGTTCCCCATGTCATGATTCAGAATATATATAATTTTTAGGGCTACATATTATTGTTTGGGAGTTTATCCCAGACAGACATCCCACATGGTTTCTCATAATTTATATGTATGTATGTATATATATATGTATGTATATATATATATATATATATATATATATATATATATATATATATATATATATATATATACACACACACACTACACACACACACACACACACACACACACACACACACACACACACACACTCATCTTTAACCGCTTAGTCCAATTAAGGGTCGGGGGGCTGGAGCCTATCCCAGCAGTCATAGAGCGCGAGGCGGGGTGGGACAAAACCGGAGCATCTGGAGGAAACCCATGTAAACATGGGGAGAACATGCAAACTCCACACAGAAAGGCCACAGAAGGGACCCATGACCTTCTCGCTGTGAGGCAACACAGAGATGAAAATGTCTTCAATGTCTACAATGCGGTCATCATGCCAACCCTGCTGTATGGATCTAAGACTTGGCCACCTGAAGACCCTTGAGTGATCCCACGAATGCTGCCTGAGGGCTATCCTCCACATCAGGTGGGAAGACTACCTCACCAACATCAGCGACCTGGCTGAAGCCAGGCTCCAGAACATCTAATGTGTCATCATAAAGAATGGGTCACCTTATTCAGATGGATGACGGCTGACTTTCCAAGCAGATCTATTCCCAGCTGAGTGAAGGAAGGTGGTCCAGAGGAGGGCAGAAGAAGTGCTACAAGTACCTCCTGAAGCAGAACCTTAAGAGCTGCTTTACTGACTGGAAGACCTGGCAAGCTGGTGAGCAGTGATCCACACGGGAAGTGGAAGTCTTCGAAAAAATGTATACAAACAACACAGAGGAGAAAGAGGAAGGAGACAGTGCAAGATTATGACCAGCAGAAGCTTCCCAACCACTTGCAGCATTTCACAGAAACCATGCACATAAAGAATCAATTAAGAGACCACTTTCCTTGTCAGCAAGGTTTGCCACAACGATTATGATACCATTATGCTGTGCGTTATTCAGCACATTGCTGCCAAAACAATTGCATCTTTCATTTGTTATTTTTCATTTAATAAATTATAAGAGAACAATACAACTTTTGTGCCTTTATCTATCTTTTAAACATGTATGCTAGTCAATTTTTTACACCTGCTCCAATATAATCACTCTCCAATTATGCCAAGAAAGAAAATAAAATGTTTGTCATGAGGCGTGCTTATAGGGAAGTGGTGTCGGTGACAGCCATTGAGCTTTTGCCTCTCCATGCTCACTCCCACCCTGTTCACATGCCCTGCTGGTTGCTGTGTTGTTAATAATGTGGATAAGATGGAAAATGGGGATTGCTGCACAGACACACACTTCAGATCTGGTGATTTGTTGTATATAATATGTACAGTCAATTAGTGACATCAGATTACAATCAGATATGCAATAAATTTGATTTGAACTGGAAATCTGAACAGAACCAAAGGGTATCCGTAAGGATCTGTGGTGACCCACGAGCAAAAAATGAGAGCAGCCAACAGAATGACAATTTATTTGGAAGATGGGTGGTGTTTTTAATTTGGCAGAGGTATCCACTCTACGTAGTGCTTATCTAGTTTAGGTTTAAGGATTTCAAAAGCAGTTGCATGTACCATATTAACGTGCAACATTTGTCAAGCAGACAGTCATCATGCGCGCCATAATTCAATAACTACTGAGCCGTGGTGTGCAGTGGATTGCTGTCAGTGACGATTCATTCATTCTCCAGTTGTGTGGATTGAAACAGTTGGTTTCACGCGCACACTTTAGGCAAGAGGGAGGCTGTTTTCAAGATGTGAGATTTTCCTATTACAGATTTCAGCTCGGCATTTATATGTGGTCGGAATTGTCCTTTTGCAGTGCAGTTGTTTCTCTGACCTTTTATTTCAGTGTCTTTCTCTTACAGGGTTTCCTTCCTCTGACTGACACCAGCGATTACTTCCAGGCACTTTTGAAGAATCGACATTTGACTGTAAGTATCCAACCAGCAGTGACAGCACATGCATGAGAAAGTTGGCGTTAAGGTCTGGGCAAATGTAATCTATTGTCTGAGAGGTCAAGAGAGGAGGAGGGAGGAGGCGATTCTCTGCTTCTTCTTCTTCTTCTGCGTGGTGAAGTGTAATATCTGTGGCCTTCTTTAAGAGGAGACAGATGACTGCATGTTGTTACAGCTCTCCACCTTCTGCAGCTTTTTACCCCCTCCGTGTTGTATGCTGCCTGAATCTATCCTGTGATCAAGTCTGCTGTCCCGTTGAGTTCAGCACTAAATGACACGGATGTAAAAACTCAGCTGCCAGCATCAAAACATCATGTAGAAGCTTTCATGCATTTTAATTTTAGTAGAATATGCAATAAAAAATGCAATCTGCACGATGGCAAGATGTCGGTTAGAGTCTTGCACGATCACGTTTTGGATTCCACTAGATGTCAGCAGGAAACATACATCGTGTGTTGGGTTTTCCCTCGCTGTCCCATCTGTTCTTTGGAAAGGTTTGTGCGTGCCAGGGAAACATCCACTGCAGCGTGTAGTGTGGTGAACAGGCAAATGCACAGTACCGCCCTCTGTGTACAAATATGATTTACTGTAGGACTGGCCCTTTGTGTGTCAGTCTCCAGCAGCACTCAGCTGATTAAACAGAGTCATTTCCATGAGCAGTGGAGGCTCTATAGGGGTTACAGTGAGCTAATAAAAGCCAGCAGACAACAGCCACCACGCCTTAAAGAACACACTGGCTCTGTTACTAAAAACATCCCACTCAGACTCATCTTCAATAGTATTGATCAGTTCCACAACTGAACTGAATACCCTCAGTGCGAGTGCACAGTTTGTGCATATCTGCAGCACCAGGACACATGGTATATGATACTGTCATTGTTCAGTGGATGTATTCAGGTATATTTTTAAAATGCATCTTGGAACAGGAAATCCAGACTTGTCTCATGTTTTGAGTGCAGGATACAAAAACAAACTAGAAGAACACTCAGTAGAACACTATCTCTGCTCAATGAATTCTCATGACGTGTTTCACGTGATATAATACAAAACATTTAACGGAATATTTTGTGCATATTTCTATGCATTTAAGCTCACATGCACAACATGCGTTTTGCATTTAGCATTCAGAAACACACGTTAAGGGCCCCTTCACACATCGTACAAATGTAGTCAAATTGTGCATGAAGCAGGAATCGTATGCAATGCGTGTAAAATCAGCACCTCATACACCTGTTGCTACAACTATTTGCGCACACCAGCAGCTGAAAGACAGAGTGTGCCCTGTGAGAGCCCATTCAATCCCTCTCGCAGCAGGTGTCTGCCAGATTCCAGGTGACACACAGGAACATTTAACACCGCTTGCTTGGCACTTAGAAAATGTGTGGACATTAGTACAAAACAGTCAGCAGACAATCACTTTGGAGCTGGCGGTGAAATTTGTCTAAGTGCCCCCACGACTGTGGAGCTGCCGAGTACATATGTGGCGTGATGGACATGCGCAAGTGTGTGTTTGTTGTCCTCACGTGGAAATACATAAAAACATACATCACTTTTGCGATGGGCTGGAGAGCGCACACGTTGACAGGCTGCCCCAGCTGAAATGGACCGTCCGTTTATGTGGACACGCAGCAGACGCTCTGAATGTCACGTCTGCCTGACAGGACACACATGTCCTGTGAGCGGCGCGCTGCAGGACTATATGGCAAGCCAACAGTGCGACAAATACCCCACTTTCAGTCATGTATCAGCAGAAATACATCGTAGCAAACTCAGTTTGGTCAGTTATCACGGTGCTTTTTTCTCTTTTTAAAAAAAATACGTTCATGTCCTTGTTGATGTCAAGCATTTTTCAGCACCTTTTACAGGACAGCGATGGTAGTGCAGTGGTAAAGTTTCTGGCTGGCAATCAGGGTTTTGTAAATTGCAGGTTCGAATCCTGTGGGGGGGCATGTATTTTTTTCACAGCAGCTGTGCTACGTGGTTACACATGCTCCAAATGCTCAATTTCAATTTCAATTTATTTTCATTTATATAGCGCTAAATCACAACAAAGTTGCCTCACACAGCTTACACAAGTAAGGTCTAACTTGCAATGTGTTCCCGCTGTGATGGTTTCATGCACGCTTGCGCATGACATCGTCGCGTGCATCAAACCATACCAGTGGGATCATTTACGCCTGCCCGTTGGCTCAATGTTTTTGTGGTTCTCTCATACGAGTTGTTCCGCTGTGATTTGCCTTGATTTGTACTTATTCATACCATGTGTGAAGGGGCCCTAAAAGTTAGGTTTAGAATAATAACAAGAACAATAAGATGGAATTTCCACCTTTTTATTTCCAGTCATCTTTCTTCAGTCACATCATCACAGCCTCCCTGCTGATTAATATGTGGGATATGTATGAATTTTTGGATTACTTTTCTCATGTTTTACTATGAATTTTAATTTGCTCTGTTAACTCTGTTATAGTGAAATACTCACCTCAAATGGATTCATTCTGGGCCATATTCCAGTTGTTGAACTCTTCTTACACTGCAAAAATGTGAAATATTACCAAGTTTATATTTGTAATTTCATGTCAGATTATCTAATCTACGTATAAAACACACTCACTTAAGTAAAATATCAGTACGAGTCTTGGGAAACTACTTATTTTGAGTCAATTTTATCTCATTTTTGAGACAAAAGTTTTTCAGACTCATAATATTTTTAAGATGCTGTGTCACAGATGTAACACTTCATAATACCAATAAAGCTGAAAATGAGTTTTCCTAGTTCATTTCAAGACCTTATTTCTCGAACCCGTGAGTAAATTTGGTCTTGTTCCATTGATTTTTTTTTAAAAACCTTGTCAGCATGTAAAAATATATGTGTGTGTGTGTTTTATTAAGTCTAGATTAGATATTTTAACTTCAGATTACACAAAGTTATTAAGCGTTCATGATTTTTACAATGGGAAAAATGTGGAGAAAAAAATGTCCTTGGGCCAAGATTTGGATCTGCAGCAAAATAACATGGGTTACCTGGTCAATGCCCGAACAGTACATTTCGTGAAAAATCACTTCATAGGCTTTTCAGTAATGCATACTAGAAATCACAGTCTGTGGTCAGAATACAAACAAACAATAAGGAAATGAACACAGGGAGTATTTTGCATGAATTACATTAGATTATTTATTCATTTTAACTGTCAGTGTTCATTTATATTGTGGTTAAGCCACTGAATAATAGCAGTGTAAAGAAGGATATCAAAAAATATTTAAAGTTTAAACAAAGAAGTATGTATTGAACACATTAACATCTTCGGTTAAAATTATTTTTTTAATAGGCTTTTTTTATTTTGAACCTTTACAGTGCATCCAGAAAGTATTCAGAAAGCTTCACTTTCCAAAATGGAGTAAATTCATTTTCCCCCCTCAAAATTATACTCTCAACACCCCATAATGATTACATGACAAAAGTTGTCATGCTAAAACTCTAGTCTTCAAGTGACTGTTGCTAGAATGTCTTTTTGCCGCTGGAGAATGAGGTTTACTTCATTGCACAGCACCTCCTACTGGCCACTGTTACAACTACAAATCATGTTTTTTGTGTAGGTGCATGGTGTGGTCTTACAGTGTGCTGTGAATCTTGTGTGGATCGATATCCAGTTCCCACTCAGACTCTGAATCAGGCGTGTCTGCTCTTTTCGGGCCATTGAGTTGCAAGATATTTCTCACAATATGGAAAAGCGTGCATGCAGAAATATACAGTTTGATCTTATAGTTACAAAGAAAAAGCCTGTGAACTGCTGATCATTTAAAAAAAGCTTCATTTAGTGTAATGTGAATTAAGACAGGAAGGCTGCCATTTTACTTTCTCTGTATGCAAACAACATGGAGACTGAGATATGCAAGATGAGCTGAAAGATCTACCTTCTACAATTGTGTTTGCCTTGAAAAATACAGAAGTCTTATTGTGCAAAGTCATCTTTTATTTACACTTTAAAGTCTGATGAATTACTACAATTCAGTTTGAGGAGACTTTTTCTTCTTCCTTTGGTTGCTCATATTTGCTCATGGACGAGACAGTAGATTCCATATTGATGGGCACCTTGATTTGGCACAGGGTTTCTCCTATAGTCAGATTAACTACAAAAGAGGGCAGCAAGCAGTTGGCACCCTCATCTGCTGTTTGCTTGTGGGTCTTCCTGCCATCAGGTTGGTCTTTAATCAGTGAAAAAACCAACCCAGTCTCCTGGCTGTTCATGAGACTGCGATACGAAAGTTACATTAATCTATGGGTTTTTGCTGGGGGAACGAAAGTGGGGTGCTTTTCGTGACTGGGGAACAAATTAATTTCGTGACGGGGCAACAAAATGTGGGGGGGTCTGGAGGGGTTATGGTTAGGAGAGGGTAGACAGTAACGCTATAGTTATGGTTAGAGTTAGGAGAAGGGGAAGATTATAAATTGCAAAATAAAAAAAAAAAACGTGTCACGAAAGTTGGTTACTTTTCATGACAGGGGCACAGAAAAAAACATGAGACTGGGCTGGAAAAATCATCCCCTATTGGTTCTAGATCAAGTGACTGACTTGGTCATTGAAGAATATTGTGTTTCTTTGCTTTGAGGTGCTATTGCATTGCTTTGACTGTTTTCTTTGGGTCATTGTCTATCTGAAGTGATGTGGTGATCAGTTGAGCAGACAGTATCGCTGTATACACTTTAGAATCCATTATGCTGCTACCATCAGCAGTCACATCATCCATCGATAAATGCCAGTGAACCAGTTCCATTGGCTGTCATACATGACCATGCCTCCACCTTGTTTGACAGAAGATGTGGTATACTTAGGGAATTTGTGTCTGATGATTTGCAGACGTTCATGTTGGTTATACGGTCGCAAATTGATCTTGAGGTAAAGTGGATATTTACAACCGTAATCCAGCATGAACGTCCGCAAATCATCAGACACAAAGAGGTTATTCCCATTCTAATCCAATTCCATCATTTGCATGGTTTATTGTTCTATAGGTAATTCGGACAGCGAGGCTTACCGTCAAGGCAGCGTCGCTCCAAGAGCGGTCAGGGCTCGGAGTAATCCATCAAATGTGAAACGGTAATTCTGTATCAGAATCCACATCTATATCACCTATTTCCGCATCGTCATCGCTACATGAATTTCTCTCGCTCTGAGCTGATACCACCATTATTGACATCTGCGTAGCAGTGTGCACCATCAGGGTGCGCAGTAATACATCCAAATGTAAAACGGTCGAATATTTTGCCATTCTACACCCAATATTAGACACGGTCTGAAATCTCACACGATCAGATTTGCGGAAAAAATGTAATTGGATTAGAATCCACAATACAAGCCCTTCTCCATACTCTTCTCTTATTCTACCATGAGCCGTCTCATGTAAGTTAATCTTGGTTTCATGTGCCCAAACAATCTCGTTCCACAACTTTTCAAGACTTTTTTAGGTGTTTTCTGGCAAAGTATACTCTGACCTTCCTGTTCTTGAGCGTTACCAGCGGGTTTCACCTTGTTGCAAACCTTCTGTATTTAAGTAACAGCATTCATCTTGTAGAGGATGTACCAAGTTGTTGATTTGGCCATTCCTAATGCTTTTGCTGCTACTTGCCTACACCTCATATTGATATTTCCATAGAGCAGCTGCCAAATGTAAATTCAACATTTGGAACCAACTCCAGACCTTTTATCTGCTTAAATTCTTAAGTACCAGACTATATAGCCTGATAACACTCGTACAGTATATTTAAAATCTGACGAAGGATGTTCTACACATCCAAAGACATAATTCAAGTAAACGGGTAGGAGAGAGAGACAGAGAGAAACTCAGCAGTGCACTGTTTGAGTATAGCATGACAAATGACAGGCTTCTTTTTCATCCAGACTTGTTTTACCCAGAGCTGTAACTATTTGCCATTTGTTCTGTTTACACATGGTGTTTCTCATGCAGTCACTGGCTTTTGCATTCAGGGACGTGCTTTAGTGCTGGTGGTGGTCGTGGCAAAGGTGCCGCCTGGATGCCTGCTGGACATTGGAGCAGATATATAGGAGTGATTCTTAGACTACGGGCACTTATTATGTCCTTTGATCATATTGTATGAAAAACAGAAAAAAGGGGAAATTTCACACTGTTATAGTTATCTTTACAATGAAAGTGTGTTAAGAAATTTGTTCTAGTAGTCTATCATGTCTTTTTCACCTTTTTTCAGCATCATTATATGCAAATATTGCCGTTTTGTGCGTGTCCCACACCCAGACTTTTGATCTTCAATGATAAAAATGAATGGTAAAGAAACGTTTTTTCTAATGTCTTAAAATATCTCTGAATAAAATATCAGTAAAATAATCAAAACATAATTGGGGTATTCATTGTCATACAACTGTTGTGATTTTTTTTAAACAAAATGTAGTTGTCCCACACTATTGCCGTAATTTCCACCACAACACTGTAATGTCCCTAAACAGTTTGTATGAAAGATTGTTTGGGTAGTTTCTATGGAGATAAACAGTGACATCAGAGCACATGTATATAGCGCCAAATCACAACAAACAGTTGCCCCAAGGCGCTTTATATTGTAAGGCAATGGTGTGGTGGAAATTACATTTACAAGGCCAATAGTGCCCGTAGTTAAAGATTCACCCATAGATTGTGGTGCATGGCCCTGATGTGATGGACTGGGGTGCGGATTGCTGCATACTGCTTTTTGTGAGCAGCATCACAAATAAGCGGGCTCGGTGGTGCGCTGGAGTGCAGGGAGAGGTGGGAGATGGAGAGAGAGGAGGGACGGGAATGGGAGGGGGGTCCTTTTGAAAAAGACAGAAAGGAGGGAAAGGAGGAGGGGTTTGAGAGAAATCGAGGTGGGGGTTGTCACTGAGAGGATGAGTGAGTGTGTCTGTGTGCGTGTACATGTGGGAAGAACGTAAGTGCTGCAGTGGAAACATTGTGAAGAGGACTGTTTGTGGTGCTGATGCGAGCGCAGTCGAGGGACATTATTGAGGCATTGTAACATTTACCCTAAGTGCCTCTTTGGTGAATGGGTTAGCCTGTTGTGGAGAACAGGAACACGGACATACAGCAGTGCTGGTAAGGGTGTATTTCCACTGTCATTTCTGCATTCATATAATGTTTCTTTGAGAGAATGTGCAATCCTTTGCAGGTTATACATGCTGAAATGTGATGATATTTTTTTTTAGGATGCGTCTGACTTTGCTTGCCTTTTTTCTGGATTTACAATAAGGCAGGTACTGTATCGCTGGTGCATGTGGTCCAAACTTTACTGAAAGCTATTTCTTAAACTTGATGACGAGATTACAGAGGGTATGATCTTCCCGAACATCTACCTTGTTTTTGCACATTTTGCATTACAGACCATTGCACATTTGCAGTTGTAGTTTGGGCTGGAGCTGGGGGGGTGGGGGTGCTAGATCTCCACTGTATTCACTAATCGTGCCTCATTTAACTCTGACTGGTGGGTGTTCTACCTTTTTGCTGGACTGTTTTCAAGAGGCATCCCTGCAGACAGATGCTACCCCAGTTCTTAACCATTAGAATCAACCAAGAGGATTAAAAGAAAAGACCTGCAGGATGCATTAAAATACCTCAGGCCTGCTGCATTATTGTTACCACAAAACCGATTCAACCAATCATCTTTATCTTTTGAGACTGAGGAGTCAGACCTTAAAGAGAGGCTGACATTTATGCTGAGGAGTGCAGAGTGGGGTGGGGATTTTATAAAGTGCTGCAGGATGCTTTTTTCCCCTGCTGTCTCTCACAGGACACACAGGCAGCAGTGAGGTGACTGTACCAAGGACAAAACCTATCTTTGGATGCTTATACCTCTCACAGCTTAATGCTGACTCTTGAAGTTCTGCATCAGCTCTGTCATGGACCTTCTAATTCTAAAAAAACATTAATTCGTCAATCAGCTACGATGCATAGAAAGAGTGTGCATCTCCCCCTTATAAAACTATAAGTATCTATGCAACAATACAATTCAGGAATGATATTTATTTATTGTGGAACAAATCGATTCGATGCAATTTTATTTGGTGAGATACAATGCAATTAGATACAGTTCTTTCTTTAATGTAGACATTCATTTTCTGTGATGAATTAGAAAAAGCCAAATTAAATTCATTTTATTGGGAAGCGGAGCGCGCTGCGGCCTCAACTTTATCAAAATTGTGGGTCTTTTAGTGAAGCTTGGGTGTTCTTTTGTTCTTCTTGTTGCTTAATGCTGACAAATATACTGTATTTGTTGTCTTTCTGATGCCTGATTCTGTTTTTTTTCTCTCTGTGCGGCTCCATCCAGAGATGGGTGTGGTGTCTGTTTCTGAAACCCTCCCATCCTGTGCACCAGCAACATTTCCTGTATATATGGTTTGTGAATTGTTTTGTAACCTGTGTCAGTAGCATGTCCCAAGCAGAGGGTCACCCCTTTGAGTCTGGTCTGCTTGAGGGTTCTTCTTCAGATGGAGTTTTTCCTTGCCCATGTGTACTTGCTCTGGGGGTTGGTAAGGTTAGACCTTACTTGTGTGAAGCACCTTGAGGCAACTTTGTTGTGATTTGACACTATATAAATGAAATTAATTGAAATTGAATTGAATTGTGGTATCGCGTGACTTCAAATATGCAGCATATTCTCATGATGCATTTCATACAGTATCATCCTAAAAGTTGAAGTTGATATTTTATGAATTTTCATACGAATTTCCACTGACGTGTAATGTGTTGCATTTACCATTCACATTTTGCATTTAACATTCAGAAATGTGCATCAGGGTTAGGTTAGAATAACACTTGTAGGAGGCCAGTCAACTAATGGCCTACTGAGAAGTTTAACCCCAGGAATGACCTGGTTTACACAGTAAGGTGTAATTTGACTAGCTACCATCAACGTGTTGTTCAGTAAGTCCACAGACATCTTCTTGGCATTAAAAGGTAATCATTTATTACAGTAATAAGGGCTTAAAATCCACAAAACAACAAAACGGCATATCAGTCATTCCTTTACGATAAAGTGGCCAAAATATTTTGCGCTTCCAGGGTCAACATCTATCCACAACAGTGTACTTCCTGCCTTACAGCAGATAAAATAAGTATTGAACACATCAGCATTTTTCTCAGTAAATATATTTCTAAAGGTGCTATTGACATGAAATTTTCACCAGATGTTGGTAACAACCCAAGTTATCCAAACATACAAAGAAATCAAACCACAGATGTCCATAAATTAAGTTATGCATAATAATGTGAAATGACACAGGAAATAAGTATTGAACACCTAAAGAAAGGGATATGCAAAAGGCATGGAAAGCCAAGACACCAGCTGAAATCTATTAGTAATTACAATCCTGCCCCTTGTCAGTGCAAATTAATATCAGCTAGTTCAGTCCTAACTGATGGCCTATAAGAAGGTGTCTCATTACGAAGATGTTACACAAGAAACATCTCATAATGGGTAAAAGCAAAGAGCTCTCTCAAGATCTTCGCAATCTTATTGTTGCAAAAGATACTGATGCCATTGGTTACAGAAAGATTTATAACTTCTGGATGTTCCAGTGGGCACTGTGGGGCCATAATCTGAGAGTGGAAAGAACATCATTTCAATATAAATGACCACGGCCACGGCCAGGTGCTTCTTGCAAGATTTCTGACAGGAGTAAAAAGAATAATCAGAATAGTTGTGTAAGAAACACCTGGATTAGCAGGTACAATTGTTTCAAAGAAGGCCATAAGTAATGCACTCAACCACTATGGCCTGTATGCACACTCATCAGACAAGACTACCTTGCTGAAGAAAAAGCATGTTGGAGGTCATTTAAAGTGTGTTGCACATTTAGACAAGCTTGTGAAATACTGGGAGAATATAGTGTAGTTAGATGAGACCAAAATTAAATTCTTTGGATGCCCTAATAGTAAGTCCCTTCGGCTGCTCCCTTGTTTGCACTCGGGGTCGCCACAGCAAATCCAAGGTGGATCTGCATGTTGATTTGGCACAGGTTTTATGCCGGATGCCCTTCCTGACGCAACTCCACATTACATGGAGAAATGTGGCAGGGGTGGGATTTGAACCCAGAACCTTCCGAACTGAAACCAAGCGCATTAACCACTTGGCCACCACCCCTGCTCTTTGGATGCCCTAATACACACCATAAATGGCCCTGAACATCAGCCCAGAAACACCATACCAACAGTGAAGTTTGGAGGTGGGAACAGCATGGTGTAGGGCTGTTTTTCAGTAGACGGCATTGCAAACTTCATTTAATGGAAGGAAGGATGAATAGAAAAAGTACAGAGACATTCTTCATAAAAAAATACCAGGATTACAAAAATGAAACGAGGGTGGACATTTCAGGAAGCCAGTGAACCCAAACATGCATCCAAGGAAACTTTCAACTGGTTTCAGAGAATGAAAATAAAGCTGCTACAATGGCCCAGCGAATCAACTGACTTGAATTCAATAGAAAATCAATGGACAGAACTAAAGATCAAAGTTCATAGAAGAGGTCCATGGAACCTTCAAGATTTGATGACTGTTTAGTCCACAATCACACCTGAGCAATGCATGTGATTAGTTTCTCCATAAAGGAGGAGTCTTGAAGCTGTCATTACCAACACAGACTTAAATAAGTATTAAATAAATTTCAGTAAGCCTGTTCAATATTTTTTCTGTGTCATTCCATTTTATTTCACATAAGTTAATTTCTGTACTTATTTGTACTTGATTGTTACTGACTTCTGGTAACAATTTCATGTTGGTTGTACCATATTTAATAAGAAAATGGTGACATGTCCAATACTTATTTTACCTGGTGTACTTATTTTACCCGATGTACCTGTGCAATGTATAGCGACACCCATTGTACAAAAAGAACATTGCACATTGGCTGTAGTATCATATTTGGCTGCTACAACATTAATAATTAAGCATCAAAGGAATTTTCACATTTATTTTCAGTCATTTTTCATTTTATTTTAATTTATTTTCACATTCATTCTCTGTCAGTGATATCATCACAGTGTCCTGCCTGAGGAATACATGGAATGTGTACAAATTCAGTTGAAAAATATGCAAAAATATGTACAAATTTTTGTGCATTACTTTTTCTTGAAGTTTATCATGACTGTTTTGTGAGAACAGGCTGTAAATACATATTTCGTGAAAAACACGGGACCTTATTCAGGTTTTTGCTGCTGTGCTGTAGCACACCTTTTGTTCACTACTAGTGGCAGCATTGTGTACAGCAGCAGAAAGCGCAAAGCGTAGCACAAAAGTAGCCCCATACGCTCACACACGCCACTAGCTTAGCTTATGGAAAGCTAAAAGTGGACACTCTCGTTTTGGCTGAAAAACCTATCCAGTTTCTGGATAATCTGTGTTAGTACGCATCTGCGGCCAATGTGCTTCATGAATTCCTGCGCAAGAAGTAGTTCCCAGATAATTGTAATATATTCCTGTGAGATAATGAGTATATCTCATCTAAATTAATTCTAAAATTTACCAGTAATAAAATTATGAAGATAACTGAAGTTTTAAGAGTGGCCTTAATAAATATTTAAGAAACTTAAAGTTTATGAGCAATTTCACCTGTTATTGCTGAAGCACATTGTAAACATTGACATGATAGAGTTTGATGCGGAAGAGTTCAGAAAGATATGATTGGAATGTTTTGATTACCATTTACAGTTGGCGATGAAAGACTTGGGAGTTAACTTTGTGTTAAAGTCAGAACAAGAAGCTGCACTGAAAGAGATCTATCTGGGAAAAGACACATTCTGTGTGTTGTCGCTCCAACGAGAGCGGCGCGCTGAGCAGTGTGGCGAAAGTAGTCCAGCAAGCTCAATCTGTGGGCGAGCTGTCCCACAATGCCAAAATAGCAGAGATGTCGCTCCAACAAGAGCGGCATGCTGAGCAGGGTGAGCTAGTCCAATAGAAGAAGCCAGCTGTTGCTAGCATGCATAAATAGCATAGCATAACCTTCCTGTTGTGAACTGGTATGACAGGACAGTATCACAAATTGTGAACCAAACATGATGTTCCAACATATACATTTATCTGCTTTACTGCTTATCAGTATCAGACATGTTGATATGTTTTTACATTACAAATTAACATAAAAAAATTATAAGATGTTGATTTTCTCAGTAATCTTGCGTTGACAGGCTCCTGACAGCTGCCAAAAATGCTAACAGCATTAGCAAACAACAATAAATAAGATGAGTTTCATTCAGCGTGAATATTGCAGGAGGGACGTCTTAGAAGATCCATTAGGAAGTTTCACCACACAGCAAGCCATATTACTCCTGGTGTTTGTAATAAAATACAATAAAATATTCCAAATGAGAGACACAGCCTCTACATCAGCTTGCAGCTGCATTGAGTGGACACTGAGCTAAAGGCGCTATGAGAGGTGGAGACATTCGGTTGAGAAGCTGTCACTTAAAATGACCTGGGTGCAATTTTACAGAACTTTATGGTTTAAAACATCTTAAATATGAGATTAGAAAAAAAATCACAGTGGAGAAAACTACCTATAGAGTCCAAAACTGTGTTCTTTCTTTCTTTTTTTGTACCAGGCTGTAAACATGTCTATTTCTGCTCTTCTATGGGCTTGAGCTGCTTTTTGGAGCCAGCCTCAAGTGGCCAGTCAAGGAAGTACAACTTTTTATTCTTCCAGGAGGGCTTCATGTGAGGTCATCAAAGTTTAACGGTTGATTGAAACATGCAAATGTAGCAGCAAAACAAGTTTAAATGAACTGATTCATAATGTTAAAATGGAACCATCTTCTGGTTCATTGTACACTAAGATCAGTTCAGGGAGTCTGTGTATTGTTGTATTCGTATCTATTACTTAAAAGTCATATTTGGATTTGTATCAGAGAATTACACCCCTAACGAATAGCAGTGTTCAGATATTATCTTTGCCTGAGGTTTTTTTTTACCGTTTATACTTGTTTACTCTCAAAACTAATCCACATATGATTTTGCATTAGGAAGAAAGAATAATTTACTCTTGTGACTGCCGTCACAGGCTTGTGTGTACTGAAGTTACATCCTGAAATATAAACCAGGCCCTCTCCCCAGCGTCTCTGGTGTTGTAATTATGAGATAGTCAGTGGCTTATATTTCGAGTGTTAACATGTTCACGCCAGCCTTACACGCATAGTAAACAAACAGTGAGGAGGATCTAAGGTATCATATTGTACCTGAATGTGGCTGGATCCCTGTAGAACTACAATAATATATGACATGAGCATCATTTGGTGAACTCCATCTGAAAGTTGACGTTTGTTTCATTTCGCTGGGATTCTCCATGTTTGCCTCTCCAGTGTTGTCCGTCAGCTGAGCCTTTGAATTTGTTAGTTTTGTTCCAGCAACCGTGGTAATAGATTTTTTTCAACAGAATTGGCGAGATAATTTACCAAAGATGAACAAGCAAAACATTCTCCATGTGTTATCCTGCAGTTTTTTTCATAATTTGGGTGGAAACAGCAAACTATTTTGTAATCGGGGAGGGTAAATTTAAAGTTAAAATTAAAAGATCATCTGCGAATGATGTAATCTGACCATGTGATGTAAATTGTTCAATCTGAGACCATCTTGTGGTTTGTGGGTCATGACACGTAAGCAGCAAACACAGCAACATCCGGTGATGCGGAGTCTCCCTCAACATCAACATTGACAAATTTAAGATCATTAATGCACAAAGAATCGGTGAAATTCGAGAAGATAAAAATCCTTGCGAATGTCTGGTGGAAAAAGTTCACTTCCTGTGCCAAAGAATGTCTTTATTTGAGAGTCACACTTTCTTCATGACAGGAAGGGGAAGTAAGAGTCGCATCATAGACGTGCATCTCTAGAGAAATTTGTCTGCTTAACTTGATGGCCAAACAATGAGAAGGTCGATGAGGACAGATACAACGCATTTATGGGTCTCTGTTGCCAGAGCAAAGTTTCCCGACAACAAAGGATGCACTGATCCAGCATGCTGAGAGGTTCAACTACCAAGCTGCCATCCACCGGCGAGCACTGCAGCAAGTAATTAATGGACCATCCTCAGACGGGCAAGGATGGAAGATGGGGAACCCACCATCACTTGGATGACGAAACCCTCAGCACCCAGTGTTCTCCTCCAGTGCATCAGCTATATTTGCAGAGTCTTCAGATCTCAGAAAAGGCGATGCTCTTGTCTGAATGCAGAACTTCCTTGTACAGATCTTTGCAAATGTACAAACTGGACCAGCTTAACTGAAGAAGATGATGTTGCTGATGCAGATGAAGATGACTTAGATGAAATGTGATGGACAGCAACAAGAAAAATACTCTGGTTTTATCAGCCTTTGTCCAAAACAACCAAATTTCACAGCTATCCCTCTGTTGCTTCTGATTTTCCTTTTTGTTACATAAGGCAAGTTTTAAACCCTAAGAAATTAAATTAAGTTTTAAAATCCTGAGTGGGTAAATTTTTAAAAAATAAATATTTCTTTCCTACTGCTGCGGCCAACAATCAGATGGCCCTGTTGAGTAAATGTCAATAGTACTTGCATGTGTGTGTTGAAGTTGTCATACACAAATCTGATTTTTGATACAGTAAATTTACATGTACTGTATCTGCTCTCTGGCATGTTTTCTGTAATTGTCATATATTTAAAGAGTGGCAGTCTTGTCTTAATGAAGAGCTTTTGTTTTTCTCTGTTTTATAAATGCACAAATCAAAGCAATTTCAAAGAAAAGGGCAGCGTTGCAAATGCAACGCAGGATGACCTTCTGCATGATGTTCAAAGACTGCAATGAGAGGAATGTTCTGTTGTTCCAATTTGAATTTGGGGAGGTGATGGGCTACTGGCTAAACGTTGGGCTTCAGACCAGAGGATCCTTGGTTCAAATCCCAGCCTGACTGGAAAATCACTGAGGGCCCATGGGCAAGGTCCTTAATCCCAGAGTTGCTCCCAGTGTGTAATGGGCACCTTGCATGGCAGCACCCTGACATCAGTGTGTTTGTCTGAATGGGTGAATGTGAGACAACTGTAATGCGCGTTTAGTGTCTGATGCAGATGGAAAAGTGGCATATAAATGCAGTCCATTTACCATTTATGAAGCCTTTGCCAGCAATGGATTTTCAACGAAACACAAAGCATCTGGATTCCATGGCCGTCCTCTTCATTAGAATTGTTTCCTATATCTTTGCATTATACCATTTTATTTGTACAATTAGCATAACATCACATAGAAATGTGCTCTTTTGCTTCAACTTACAACCTTCAGTGGGTGAAATTAACCTTTTTTGAACATATTTTTTTGAATGCCTTGTTTCACCATCATATGCCTGATGTATTTGCTGGTCAAATTCTCACATCAAAGGCTGAATTAATAATAATAATAATAATAATAATAATAATAATACATTTGATTTATAACACACTTTACATTCCATAGAATCTCAAAGTGTGAATTACAGTCGTGATTTGCAGTTACAAACCATTTTTGATCACAAATTGGCTCTGAATCAGAATGTAAGTATGAGTACATTTAGGGAATAACCCACTTGTGTCTGATGATTTGCGGACATTAATGCTGGATTTTACGGTCGCAAATTGAATTTTACCGGCTCCACATTATCCAGTGCTAATGTTTTCATGGATCCATGCCCACAACTGAAGGCTCATCAAAGCTTACCATAGCAAGATCCTCTTTATGCCAACCTGGAAATTCTGTGAGCAGAATCCACATCAATACTTTCGTATGGTAGCTTAAATTAATCCATTTCGGCATCGTCGTTGCTACATCACTTTCTCTTGGCCTCAGCTGGCAGCGCATTAATGACATCTGCGTAGCAGCAGCGCACGGTCAGGGCGTAGAGTAACACATCAATGTGAAACGGTTTTAATATTTTGCCACCGTTCACGTGATATTTTATGGTCTGAAATCTCACACGATTAACCAATCAAATTTGCGGAAAAAAATGTAATTGGATTAGAATTAGATTTTAATTAAGTGCATTAAATAAAGTTCTAGATTTTTCTTCCTGCTGTCAGCAACTTATTACATTTACATCTCCATTTTAGATATCATAGCCCCTGATATTTGAATGCAGCAAAATAATTAACCCTTCTGTTGCATTTATCTTTATTCCAGGAGGAGAGACCTCTTGAACTTTTTGAGAGCATAAAAACAATGGTGACTTTTGACATGATGCTTTGGATGTATAGAACATCACATTTATGCATTCAAAGTCTTAGCAGCATTGCTGGAAGGGGACCCATTTTTCATCATATTTTGAAGTCTCAGCTGTCCGCCTAATATCCAGCGTGCAGATCACTAGCTGATGGTGAGAATGTTCTGCAGGCTCTACTTTCTCAGGCTTTAAACATTCAGGCAAACTCATTAAGTCTGTACTTCAGGCTGCTGCTCCCAGTGGCACTCACGCTGAGAAATACTCTGCGTGTCTCATACATAACCAGAAAAGGATGAGCAGGCTTTGAAGTTCACCAATCTTATTTATTTATTTATTTTCTTGTCTGGTGCTTATATCAAAGGCAGCTGGTGACCGGCTGCTGGAACTGCTCAAAGGAGGAGAAAAAGAAAAGAATCCTTGTCTAACTGTGGAATCTCTGTCTTACTTGATTGGGTGTGGCTTTGGAAAATGACAAGTTCACTTTTCTTATGACCTCAACCACATTAGTGAGCAATCCCGTCTCTGAGTGCTGCAGTCATTTTTGACAGTTGTGATATGAGAAAATTTCTTTATTCCACAAATTGCTGAAAAACAAATGCACAGACTGTAGTAGAACTGGAAATAAACTCATTCTATGTATTAACTTTAAAATTGCATAGCGTAATGATTAAAGTATTTTTGCTTTTCATGATTACTTTACAACATATACTGCTGGTGAGGTCAGGGCTGGGAACATGCGTGTCACTGCGCATGCGTGTCACTGCATCTGTTGTGCTATGGAGCCACCTTTTGTCAACTGCCCCCACCTCCTGAAAGTACAGTCATGTATCTATCGTTGGCATCCCCATGGTGTTTACTAGTTTTTGTGGTCTACGTGACCATAATGTTATAGTTGATGTTCTCTCTTAATACAGGTCGTATGTAGTCCTGAGTCTCCCTACCAGGGCTATTCCACAGGGTGCCATTCTAGTACGATCACCCACATTCCAAAAACATGCAAAAATGGGATGAAACTCCTTAATCCGGCTTGCTTCCTAACAGTCTGTCTCATAAAGTGCATACCAGGCAACTGAAAGAAAGGATCTGCACCCTTGGCCAGACATGATCAAACTGTTCAACTTTGAACAAAAACTGCAACAAACGCTGCTTCAGACTCAAATTTTTACCACGATGAAACACGATCAAACAAGTTTCAAGTCGTAGTGACTACGAATACCCTGTTTAAAGAAATTCGAACATGATTGAAGCAGATAAGACAACAAATAACCAGAAGTTACTTTCAACCATTTCAAGAATCGGGGGTGAAATTTTGGAACTGTTCAAAAATTGGATCCCAATTTCAAATCTGGTACTGAACTACTACATATACCAAGTTTGTTCAAGATTGACAAAGATAGATCAAGAAGTTACTATGATGCTTCGAAACTTGCCCCAATTTGCTAATCAGGATTAAACGGCAAGGAACAGTGCTCTGTGGAATAGCCCCATTAGTACCTTTCAGTTTGACACCAAGTCATTCCAGTAGTACACAAGAATCCTCCAGACAGTTCCAAAGACAACTTGTCATCTCCTTCAGTCACTGGTATCACAACCCAACAGTAAGACTGGAGGACTCACAAGACCTTGACCTTTGTTTTTTTTTGTTTTTTTACAAAGGCATTGGCATTCCCTAACAATTCCGTCCATTGACCTCATGAATCCATAACTATGTCCCAGACATCTCTTGACCTCAAAAGCTGAGCTCCCAGAAACATGAATGACATTGCAGAGACAAATTAATCTCTCAACAAGTTTGACACCCTCACCAAAAACAGATACACCTTTGGTGGCTGAGCTCAGAAAGGCACTGAAAGCCTGGAACTCAGTCTTGATCCAGGAAAATCACAAACCCAGACACTCTGACTCTTCAATGAGCTACACAGGTGTTGCAGTCAGGGTCTCTTTGATTCCACAAAGATCATCGCAATGTTGCCAAAGTCAAGGTCAGTTTATTAAGTGAAGGCCAGTATATTGTTGATGATGTTGTTAGATTTGTATGAGAACTCTTTAATATGCAACAGCCACAGTAAAGAAACTGAATAGAGCGAACCTCTAAGATAAACACAGGTTTACTATAAACTGGTATTTCAGGGAGAGAGAGAGAGAAATCACCAAGCTGGCTGCCAGGATTTTTGGTTGTTGTTTTGTATTACACATTTAATTTTGATCATGTTCTGTGTGGTGATTTTTCTTGTCTGTCTTTTTCTGCTTGGGGTTTTCTGTCTCTATTTCTCGTCTGTCACTTGGTGGCCGGTGGTGGGCATGTCTTTCCACTCCCACGCGGTGTATCTTTCTCTCACACCTGTTCCTCATTTACTGCTCATCACCTTCCTGTATTTAAAAATCGACTAAAAATCGAATTTCCATACCAGATCGGTCGCGGCCCGGGTTAACAACATCCGCCACCGGTGCTGTTGCCCAACAGGGTGCCAGTGGAAATTGGGCTACTGCTGGGTGAAGACGACAAAGAAGAGGAGGAGAACATTTCCACAAACTGCAGGAGAAGGAAACTAGAAGGGTGGAAATGAGAGTGGGGACTTTAAATGTTGGTAGTGTGACTGGTAAAGGGAGAGAGCTGGCTGATATGATGGAGAGGAGAAAGGTAGACATATTGTGTGTGCAAGAGACCAGGTGGAAGGGAAGTAAGAGCAGGAGCATCGGCGGTGGGTACAAGTTGTTGTACCATGGTGAGGACAGGAAGATGATGGTGGTGTTGGGGTCATTTTAAAGGAAGAGTATGTTAAAAATGTGTTGGAGGTTAAGCGAGTGTCTGACAGGGTGATGAGTGTGAAGTTGGAAATTGAAGGGCTGATGATGAATATCATCAGTGCATATTCCCCACAGGTAGGTTGTGAGATGAAGGAGAAAGAAGATTTCTGGAGTGTGTTAGATGAGGTGGTGGAGAGTGTGCCCAAGCATGAAAGAGTGGTGATAGGAGCAGACTTCAATGGGCATGTTGGTGAAGGGAACAGAGGTGATGAGGAAGTAATGGGTAGATATTCACCCATATTGGCTTCTCTTCATTGGCTTCCTGTTAATTCTAGAATATAATTTAAAATTCTTCTTCTTACTTATAAGGTTTTGAATAATCAGGTCCCATCTTATCTTAGGGACCTCATAGTACCATATCATCCCAATAGAGCGCTTCGCTCTCAGACTGCAGGCTTACTTGTAGTTCCTAGGGTTTTTAAGATCGGGTTTTGACCGTTGGGGTTTTTCCGTAATTATTGTATGGCTTTGCCTTACAATATAAAGCGCCTTGGGGCAACTGTTTGTTGTGATTTGGCGCTATATAAATAAAATTGATTTTATTTGATTTGAGATGTGATATCAAGGATAGGAATGGGGAAGGACAGATGGTAGTTGATTTTGCAAAAATGATGGAAATGGCTGTGGTGAACACCTACTTTAAGAAAAGGGAGGAGCACAGGGTAACATATAAGAGTGAAGGAAGGTGCACACAGGTGGACTACATTCTTTATAGGAGATGCAAGCTAAAAGAAATCAGAGACTGTAAGGTGGTGGCAGGAGAGAGTGTCGTTAGACAGTACAGGATGGTTGCTTGTAGGATGACTTTAGAGGTAAAGAAGATGAGAGTGAGAGCTCAACAAAGGATCAGATGGTGGAAGCTGAAGGAGGAAGACTGTTGTGTGAAATTTAGCGAGCAGGTGAGAGAAGCATTGGTTGCAGGGGAAGCAATTTTGGACAACTGGAAAAGTATGGCAGATGTAGTGAGGGAGACAGTTAGGGAACAACCGAAAGACAAAGAAGAAGAAGACCTTCCTGTATTTAAACCTCACCTTGTTCACCTGTTCCCCGCCAGATCATTGTACGCCATGCCTTCGCTTCCAGCCTTGTTCCTCGTATTTTTCTCATCCTGCTTGCCTCTCTGTGTTTTCATGACCACCTGTTTGTTTTTGGACCATGCCTCTGCCTGATGAACTTGTTACTGTTGCTTATTCTGGACGGCTTTTTTGTGTACAGAACCCTGCTTGTTCTACAAGTAAACGTCTTTTGAACAACTCCACTCTGTATCTCAGCCTAGCAATTGTGTTCAGCCATTTTGTGTTACAAAGCCTGATGCTGCCTATATTTCTTCAAATATTGTACTGCTAATTATTATTATTATTATTATTATTATTATTATTATTATTATTATTATTATTATTTGTATTCCCATTGACAGTTCTCCTTTATCTCTTCCAAAGGTAATTTCTCAAAAACAGATTTCTCACAAACACAGCAATCCTCAAAGGTGTGGAGACACTCAAAAGCTTTATTGCTAACAATGTTTTACTATGACTAAAGCTGAAAAAGTGAACTCGTTCTTCAAATGTTTTCTTATGAATGTTTTTCCACGCAAAGTTTAACTGCAGAAACAAGACTAAAGACAGATCTTTAATTTATTTGTACAATGCCAAATCACCACATACATTGTCCTTGGTGTGCAACATGTGAGAAAGGTTTAATCATAGAGTGCATATATACTGGACAAACCGTGTTTGACTTCACCCAGAGGGTTTTTTTTTTGTAGAGACCTGGAACAGCCAATATGAAGCTAATATCTGAATGTCGCCATGTTGGCAGCACTGGTAGCAATTACTCTGCCTACATCACAAGGAACCCATAAATCTGTAAAGAGGTGGAGTCTGTGTAAATCAGTGTGTGACAAAATCCTGAACATGCCCCTGTCCTGGAGTCCAAACCAGCTAAGCTAACAGACTGATCTCAGTTCGGGTGTTTATTAAATTATATTTTTGGGGACTGCATGGTGTTTCTCCTAACAATTTGCTTTGGTGTGGATATAAAAAAAATTAAAAATTTTGAGCCGCTTATTTTCTCAGTGATCATGGATTAATGGGACATACTGGATCAAGCAACTGATCACACTTTGCTAAAAGTGCTAACGTAAGCACATAATAAACTTGGTTATGGAGGATGTTGTCCTTAAGATCATCTCTGATCTAAATCAGAGCAAGGCGGCTGGTTTAGACCAATTGTCACACATTTGATTTGTAAAAGATGGTTCCTCTGAGCTTGAGTCGATCAGAGAATGGCTGATCAACACCAAGCTTTCCCTTCATGTTGGGAAAACTATAGCAATTATTTTTGGTTCAAATTTATAGAAATAAAATACCATTCAGGTGCAATGTGCGGGTGATAATTTCAAATGCCAACCAAAGGTTTAATACCTAGATGCCACTCTTGACCAATCTATATCTGGAGAGGACATGGCTATAGATGTTATTACCAAGGCAAATGCTAAGTTAAAATTCCACTGCAGGAAAGCATGAAATGCCAATAATAGAACCAAGAAGATGAAGAAGTCAAGGTCAACTTTTTCTTCTTCTGGGTGGCTTTCATCTGAGACCACTGAATCTTCCAGCTTGGTTTAAACCTTACCCGCCCCATGAACAAGCACAATGATGACAGTGGTAATGAAAATGTGTCTTTCAGTTACAGCAAGAAAACTCAAGCAGACCAGACTCAGTGGGGGGACCATCTGCTTTGGCCATACTGTGCTACTTAAAACAAAACATCTCAGAGTCACCACATCTTCTTCTAGTCAGTCATTGAAAAGCGCAGAACCAAATGACCCAATCCTCAAGCTCTGCCCACTGCCCTAGATATGCAGCTTTTCAAATTTGGGTGGGGCTGTGATTGGCTTGCAGAAACACAAACAAACCAAAAAACAAGAAACAACAGAGAGTCTCCTTCGCTAGGCGAACGTGAAAAAATAATCAATGAGAAACTGTGAACACACATCACAGTGTGTCATGAAAGTTAATCCTCTGTGTGATAAAACAAGAAATAAATCTTACTTTTAACCAGTTGTGGAAGGAGACGTGAATGAGTGAGGATGGCGGTGATTCTGGACGCAGCATGTGTTTTCATCTCAGCTGTTATTCCAAAAATATTTAAGACAGCAAAGCCGTACACACAGGGAGAACGATCCACTTATTTTATTCCTGTGACAGATTCTGTGGCTGCTCAGCTGTCGTCGACTCCTGTCTCCAGGTGAGCGAGCCGCCAGGCGCTGCCAGCTGTGCACTGGTGAGCTGCTGGTAGCCGATGGCAGAGCAGCAGCAATAAACGCTCACACGCCATCGCCAGTCATAACATCATCCCGCTGTGCTGACGGGACGTTTTCAGCACGCTTTAATCGCTCATGCCGCGGCTATTTAGATGGAATTCAGAAGCGAAATGCTATAAATCCATTTTTCTCAAATGGGAGGAAAAATCTACTCAAAAATATGTATCCACGACAAAACACATTACAAAAAGATTTTAAAAAGTTACATAAATACAATGAAAATGTGTGTGCAAATTCTTTCATATTTTGCACACTGATCGTAACCGGAGCAGTCAAGTGCACGTTGGTCTCATCGAAAAAAAAATTGTGATTTTGCACTTATGGATTTTTACTTCAGGTTTTGTTGTTATCCTAATGGTGAGAGAGCAGATTAACTGCTGTAGGAAGCATGTGAGGAGACTTTCAGTGGTTTTCAGGTTTTGTGCTACAGGAGATGGTTTGAATTTACACAGATACATTTGCTGGATGGAAGGATAAACACTTATCTAGCAGTTAATTTTTGATGCAATCAGAATGACCCATTTCCAAATTTTAAAGCAGATTTCTATTTGTCTGATCTCTCTCTTTCCTCACACACATGTTGTGTGTCTGCAGTGCTGCAGAAGTCCTTTTCTTAACATGCACATCGGGTCACCCTCACTTTGACAGAATGATTAATCGCTCTATCGGGACATGGAAAGGGTTTGTGCTGAGGAGGGGGGATAATGTGTGGCAACTGGCTGTAAATGATCCCTCCAATCCCTCGTTTTCAAGGATCCCTCCTGATAATAGCTGAGTCACATTCAGCTGCAGGTGAATGTTTTATCTGCACCAGCAGGTTTGTCAGCGAGCCTCTTTGGACTGTTCTCCCCCGCTGAAAGCGATGAAGTGTACGAGGGAGAAGCTTTTCTCTAATTCTCTGTAATGAGATGATTTGCAAGACACCTTTTGACATCCTTATCTCATCCCGACCCTCAGATTCGCACTGACTCCAGGAGAATTCCCCGATGTGCTCCCATGTTGTTGACTTTGAGATATGATTTCCACATTGATGGCGACTGTCTTTTATCGTAGATGCTTATGTCCATATTTGCATTCTGGGCATTTCTACAAAACCTCAAACCATTTACGTGATGGTTTGTTAATTTATTTTACTTCCTGAAGAGTTGCATAAGCAGGCCCGCTGACCATGTTGCGGATCAGCTGTTGAGTCATCTCATTTGACAGAGCAAAGATGACTGTGCATGAAATGTTTTCCACCAAACTGAAAATGATTTTTTAAAACTCCAGCAGCTGCAGCCATGACTTATTTCTGACAGACAACTCAAACCTCTCTGCTACATTTGCTTGTTATTCATGACTCAGCATGACAACTGCTCTTAATGTCCTTAGCCGGTTCTACAGTGGCCAAGACAGGCCACAACACATTCATATTAAGACAAATCCAGTGAATGCAGAAATTCCTTAGAAATACAGTAGTGTTCAGAATAATAGTATTGCTATGTAACTAAAAAGATTAATCCTGGTTTTGAGTATATTTCTTATTGTTACATGGGAAACAAGGTACCAGTAGATTCAGTAGATTCTCACAAATCCAACAACACCAAGCATTCATGATATGCACATTCTTAAGGCTATGAAATTGTGCTATTAGTAAAAAAAAAGTAGAAAAAAGGGTGTTCACAATAATAGTAGCATCTGCTGTTGACGCTACAAACTCAAAACTATTATGTTCAAACTGCTTTTTTAGCAATCCTATGAATCCCTAAACTAGTATTTAGTTGTATAACCACAGTTTTTCATGATTTCTTCACATCTGCGAGGCATTAATTTTGTTGGTTTGGAACCAAGATTTTGCTGGTTTACTAATGTGCTTGGGGTCATTGTCTTGTTGAAGCACCCATTTCAAGGACATGTCCTCTTCAGCATAAGGCAACATGACCTCTTCACGTATTTTGACATATCCAAACTGATCCATGATATCTGGTATGCGATATATAGGCCCAACACCATAGTAGGAGAAATATGCCCATATCATGATGCTTGCACCACCATGCTTCACCGTCTTCACTGTGAACTGTGGCTTGAATTCAGAGTTTGGGGGTCATCTCACAAACTGTCTGCGGCCCTTGGACCCAAAAAGAACAGTTTTACTCTCATCAGTCCACAAAATATTCCTCCATTTCTCTTTAGGCCAGTTGATGTGTTCTTTGGCAAATTGTAACCTCTTCTGGACATGTCTTTTATTTAACACAGGGACTTTGCTGGGGATTCTTGCAAATAAATTAGCTTCACACAGGCATCCTCTAACTGTCACAGCACCTACCGGTAAATCCAGACTGTCTTTGATCGTCCTGGAGCTGATCAATGGGTGAGCCTTTGCCATTCTGGTTATTATTATTATTATTATTATTATTATTATTATTATTCTGAACACTACTGTACACAAACAAATAAATGCCATCTGTGTCAATTCAACAACATGTAGCTGCATCAAAAACATCATGCAAATTAAAAAAAATGCTAACACAGAGAACACAAAAATATGTTTAACCTGAAATATATGTAACAATGTAATTTGGTGTTGTACAGTGCATCTGGTGTCAGGGTTTGGGGGTTCTGGGTAGTGTTCTTTGTGTTATGCATTATTGTTTAGTTCTGATCATGTGCTGTGTGGTGATTGTTCTTGTTGGTCTTTTTCTGCTTGGGGTTTTCTGTCTCTATTTCTCTTGTCTGTCACTTGGTGCTCGGTGTTGGGCGTGTCCCATGTCTTTCCTCTCCCACGCCCTGTATCTTTCTCTCACACCTGTTCCTCATTTTCTGCTCATCACCTTCCTGTATTTAAGCCTCACCTTGTTCACCTGTTCCCCACCAGATCATTGTGCTCCATGCCTTCGCTTCCAGCCTTGTTCCTTGTGTTTATCTCATCTTGCTTGCCTCCCTGTGTTTTCATCACAACCTGTTTGTTTTTGGACCATGCCTCTGCCTGATGAACTTGTTACTGTTGTTTATTTTGGACTGCCTTTTGTGTACTGAACCCTGCTTGTTACACCAGTAAACCTTTTTGAACAACCCCACTCTGTGTCTGAGCCTAGCAATTGTGCCCAGTCATTTTATGACATCTGAAAGTATTCACGGCACTTCACTTTTTCTACATTTTATGTTACAGCCGTATTCCAAAATTGAGTAAATTAATTTTTTTCCCTTTAGAATTCTACTCACAGCACCCCATAATGAGACCATGAAAAACATTTTTTTTTTTAGATTTTTGCAAATTTATAAAAAAAAAGAAAAAGAAATCACATCTACATAAGTATTCATACCTTTTGTGCAATACTTTGTTGGCGCACCTTTGGCAACAATTATAGCCTCAAATCTTTGTGAATATGATGCCGCAAGCTTGGCCCACCCATGGTTTGCAGCACCTCTCAAGCTCCATTAGGTTGGATGGGGAGAGTTGGTGCGCAGCCAATCAGAGTTGTCCTGAAGCCACTCCTTTTGATATCTTGACTGTGTGCTTAGGGTCATCGTCCTGCTGAAAGCTGAACCGTCACCCCAGTCTGAGGTCAAGAGCGCTCTGGAGCAGGTTTTCATCCATGATGTCTCTGTACATTGCTGCATTCTTTTTTCCCTCAATCCTGACTAGTCTCCCAGTTCCTGCTGCTGAAAAACATCCCCACAGCATGATGCTGCCACCACCATGCTTCACTGTAGGGATGGTGCCTGGTTTCCTCCAAACACACCTGGCATTCACACCAAAGAGTTCAATCTTTGTCTCATCAGACCAGAGATTTTTGTTTCTCATAGTCTGAGAGTCCTTCAGGTGCCTTTTTGGTAAACTCCATATGGGCTGCCATGTGCCTTTTACTAAGGTGTCGCTTCCATCTGGCCACTCTACCATACAGACCTGATTGGTGGATTGCTGCAGATGGTTCTCCTCTCTCCACAGAGGAATGCTGGAGCTCTGACAAAGTGACCATCAGGTTCTTGGTCACCTCCCCTGACTAAGGCTCTTCTCCAACGATCGCTCAGTTTAGACGGGAGGCCAGCTCTAGGAAGAGTCCTGATGGATCTGAACTTCTTCCATTTATGGATGATGGAGGCCACTGTGCTCACTGTGACCTTCAAAGCAGCAGATGTTGTCATTATGTCTGATAAACAGAATATGTCAAAGAAAGTGAAGCTGGAAATGAAACTATAGAACTGGACCCACTCATGAAAAGTCACACATCCCAAGTACCAAAAAGTACAGTAGCATGGCAGTGGAAAAGTGCTTCTGATAAGGAATGTAGTCTAAAGGTTTAAGTAAACGATAATAAAAAGGACATTTACTGCAATTCTGTCATCAAATTAATTTAGCATCTTATATAAGCAAATATGCCATTAGGCTGAAGTTGCCAGACTCCCTCTCTGCATGCGATCCTTCGGTGGTAAATAACAACCAAAGGAGCCATCAGTATTCCCCTGTAACCCTATTAAAATTTGGCCAAAATGAGACCATTATGACTGTGGGAGCCCCAAGTCCATTTCAGCAGGAGTGAATTACCACCGAGTAGCAAGAGTTCAGGAACAAAGCAGCACATTATCTCTAATTGAAACAACTTCACTTCTCAGCTCAGCTTTCTCACTACTGTAATGCTGTCTGATGGGTGAAATAAACCACAATGTACCTTATTCTCTAATGTTTTGTACAGATTTACTGGTGAACTCAAGTCTGAGGAGATCATAGTTTAAGCCGGGTTCACACGGCAGGATAATTAGGCCGATATCGGACCCGATCTTCCCCTTCCGACAATCTTAAGGACTCCCCGACAATCGTGATGACGTCAAAGATAACCTTATCAGATATTCCTGCCGTGTGTGGTGTGTTCAGAGCTCTCTGATCTGCTCGGAAGGGCGTCAGGAGCGCTCCGATTGCAAATCGGGGATATTCAACATGTTGGATTTTTTTGGCCCGATATCGCAGCGTGTGTTGTGTCCTCCGACCACAAACGAGCTCACAGCCTGCTGAATGTGACGTGCAGCCAATCAGAAAGCGAGGTGACAGACGTACGGAGTGGAAAATAAAATCAAAACAGCTGTTCTGACTTACCAGAAAGTCCGGTGGTCGCGCTGTCTTTAAATAACACCTTTGCTTTTTCTTTTTGTATTTTTTTTCCCCCTCTTTTAAATAGTCCACAAAGTACCTCTGTTTGTTTACTCTGAAGTCACGTTTAATCTTGAGAGATTTTGCGAGATTTCCTGTCTGAACTGTGAATGTCCGTGTGTGAAATCTGTTCGTGTGTGGTGTTGCTGTCCTTACCGTGTGGCTGAACACCACACACTGTACGACCAAACCTGTTATATCTATGATTTTTTTTATCTTCACGTGTGTTGTCTCTCAGGTTTTGGAAACCTAAAGATAATTTTAAGATCCTGCCGTGTGAACCAGGCTTTAGCTGTGACACTCAAAATTAAGCCAGTAGTCCACCCTGACTTTCAGGTGTGGTTGACGAAGTGCATAAAATGTTTGAACAATTGCCCTTTAAATAATATTGCGTGCAGGCTGATTCATAACTAAAATAGCTCAGTGGAATTTGAATGAAAGACACAGTGTTTGTGTGTGTGTAAGTTATAAATTTGGATTGCATTGTTTACATCCAACTCCAAAAAAGAGATACATTTTCCCCTATTTGAAAGAAATGACACTTTGCATCAAGGTCTAAAACGAGCAAGTGGACAATCTCTTTCCACTGTCAAATCTCACTGATTTCTAACTTCTTGTATATTCAGATAATCCGGCCATTTTGTGGTAGCGATTACATTAATGAGACTTCCATGAAACAAAGCTGCACAGGCTGTTCAGCTGGAGGCCAAACACTCCACCCACACACACGTATCTCTTAATGTCACACATGCCAGGAGCCTCAGTGGAGGCTGAGATTGGGGTCACATTAAACTGAAGCTTTGCATGTTTGAAGACTCTGGTCGGCCTCAGATGACCAAGAAGACACTGCTGTTGTCTGCAACCTTTTCATTAATTTTCAGAAATGCCTGAGTGCTCCTGACTGTTTCCCTGAGCTACAAACACATGAACCCCTGACTAGATTATTATGTTCTGACAAATAAACTATTCTGACAGCAAGAATTAAGAATTTCCATCCATCTTCTATACCTGCTTACTCCAACTAGAGGTCATTGGGGGGGGGGGGGGGGGGTGCTGGAGCCTATCCCAGCAGTCATAGGGCATGAGATGGGGTACACCATGGACAGGACGCCAGTCTATCGCAGGGCCACATGTAGACAAATGCATTCACACCCACATGCACAATTTAAAGTTTCCAATTTGCCTAACCTGCATGTCTTTGGATGTGGTAGGAAGGTGGAGCACCCGGAGAGAACCCATGCAAACATGGGGAGAACAAGCAAACTCCACAAAGAAAGGCCCCAGGTGGGAATCGATCCCACAACCTTCTTGTTTTGAGGCAACAGTGCTAACCATTAAGTCACCATGCTGCCTGAATTAAAAATCTTATCTGTGGAAAAGAACAATCCTCTTGTTGTTGTTGTGTTTTTTTGTTTGTTTGTTTTTTTTTTGCTGTTAAATGTGAGGCTGTGTCTTTGCTTATTTGTGGACACAATGGACACACACGTATTTCTTATGTTTTTCTTGTTGCTTAATGCTGGCAAATTATACTGTGTTTGTTGTCTTTCTGCCACCTGATTCTGTTTTTTTTTTCTCTCTGAGGTGCAGTTCCATCCAGAGGTGGGAGTGGGTGTCTTCTTCTGCAGGCCTCCCATTCTTTGCACCACCATGGACTCCCAAAATTGTCATTTGTGTTTCTAGCATGGCCCAAGTAGAGGGTCGCCCCTCTCAGTCTGGTCTGCTTGAGGTTTCTTCCTCAAATCATCAGAGGGAGTTTTTCCTTACCACTGTCACCTGTGTGCTTGCTCTCGGGGTTGGTAAGGTTAGACCTTACTTGTGTGAAGCACCTTGAGACAACTTTGTTTTGATTTGGCACTATATAAATGAAATAAATTGAATTAAATTTTGAATGAATGACTAGTTACAGAGATACAGCGACCGAATCACTGCAGACGCTGCACCGATCCGTCTGTCGATCTCACGTTCCATCCATCCCTCACTCGTGAACAAGACCCCGAGATACTTAAACTCCTCCACTTAAGGCAATGACACTCCACCGACATGAAGAGGGCAAGGCACCTTTTTCCGGTTGAGAACCATGGTCTCGGATTTGGAGGTGCTGATTTTCATCCTGGATGCTTCACACTCGGCTGCCCCAGTGCATGTTGAAGGTCCTGATTTGACGAAGCCAACAGAACCACATCGTCCGCAAATGGCAGAGATGAGATTCTGTGGTTTCCAAACCGGACCCCCTCTACAGTCTGGGTGCACCTAGAAATTCTGTCCATAAAGGTAATGAACAGAACCGATGACAAAGGGCAGCCCTGGCAGAGGCCAACGTGCACTGGAAACAGGTTTGACTTACTACCGGCAATGTGAACCAAGCCCCTGCTGTGGTCGTACAGGGACCGGATAGCCCATAGCAAAGGACCCCTGACCCAATACCCCCGGAGCACCCCCCACAGGGTGCCCCGAGGGACACGGTCAAACGCCTTCTCCAGATCCACAAAGTACATGTGCAAATAAAGAAAAGGGCTTAAAATGGCAGGGTGCTATGGACCCGGCGCCACGAAGGGGCGTTTGGGGGTGACGCCCCCTCACGTCATCAACCTCGCCCCCTCGGATGTGAGAGTTATCAAAAATAAAAAAGAAAGAAAAAGAAATACTGGAAAATGTAGCGCCTCGCAATTTTGCAGATTTTTTTAGTTCAATTTTGCATGCTTTTTTTTTTTTTTTTACAGCGCATTGTGCTCTGCGTCCTCATCAAGTTGGCTGATGTTCTGTTGAGATGACGGGACACCTGTTGCGGCACCGCGAAGGGAGAGTACGCACATTGTGTTCTGTGTGTCTGTTTATAAGAATCTTCTCACCTAGAAGAAAAAAGAGCGCCAACAACTACCCATAACTGTGTTCTTCACTCGGAAGAAGACACCTGCAGCAAGGTGTGACTCAGTGGAAAAAGGCGTGACAGTGGCGCGGCGCCAGGACGAAGAGGCGCGATCAGAGGAACTGTGAAATACTGGTCAGTCACTATTAATAATTTCTTATGTGTCCAACCTCGTAGGTTGATCGTTAAAATTAAATTTGTTAGTTCTAAAAGCCATCATAATTATTTATAGGAAAACATTCTATTTTTATTTCTCAAACAAATGTTTGGGCCTGAAAACAGGTTGGTCTTATTTTTCTACTAAGGTTTGAACTTTGAGAGTGTTTACACAGGAGAGAAAAGTGAGAAAATGTTAATGCCTGTTTGAGAGAAGTGTATAAAGTGTGTAGTGAGGGGTTTTACAGCCTTAAAACATCTATAATAATTGTAAAGAATAACGCTGACTACTTTGCGGATTTCGCCTATTGCGGGCTATTTTTAGAACGTAACTCCTGCGATAAACGAGGGACCACTGTATATCTACATGAAAGGTTTATCTTTGACCCGTTGTGTGACTGTCATGTCCAGTTGCGCTGTGTTTGTGCTTGTGATGGAGGGCTGCATGTGGGGTTAATCTACTGTCTCATGTCATTTCTCAGATCAGTTGTTGGTTTGGTTTTGTGGTATGCAGGAGATCACTTGACCGAGGGTCTATACGTTCAAATAATAATTAAAAAAATACTGTCATCACTCTTTACTCTGTCAGTCTCTTACAACGGTGTAGCCTAAATACACGAGCTTTCTAGGAGCGCACCCAATTCATTACGCACGCTCAGAGGCACGTACCCTCCTGTGCACACTTTTTTTTGGGGGGGGGGGCAACCCCGCCCCCTGTGATAAACTCATCGACCCCTTAATATTTTTTTTCTGGCGCCGGGCCTGGGGTGCTAAGAGGGCCCTGGTTAGGCTGAAGTGTTTTAGCCATGCCAATGCTTCCCAGAACCATTTTAATGAAGAAACGTCTGAAGGACCTAAATGACATGGTTAGATGGTGAGGAACTTTGCTCATTAATGTCAGCGACATGAATCATATTATTTATTGTTGTTGTAAATTACATTTATCATTCAATAAATCTACTGATCTCGAGAATGCAGAAGTTTCAGTTCTTGATATGCTACTTAGCACTCACTCATCTTCAACCTCTCACGGGGCGCTGGAGCCTATCCCAGCAGTCATAGAGCATGAGGCGGGGTACACCCTGGACAGGACATCAGTCTGTCACAGGGCCACGTACAGACAAACAAACACATTCATGCACACCTATGAACAATTTAAAGTGTCCAGTTCACCTAACCTGCGTGTCATTGGATGTGGGAGGAACCTGGAGAGAACCCACGCACACACGGGGAGAACACGCAAATTCCACACAGAAAGGCCACAGCTGGGAATCGAACCCATGACCTTCTTGCTGTGAGGCAACAGTGCTAACCAATAAGCCACCGTGCTGCCAGGTTTGCTTCAATAACTGCTGATTTAGATTAAATTAAGCAGTAGTTTCCTTTCAGCACTGAGTTTCTTCACATGAAAGAAAATATTAAATGAATAAGAAATAAAAATACACAGGAAAAGCAATTGTAGTAATTTAATTACTCTGTCTTCACCTCGTGTTCCTCCGTCTCCTTGAGGTGATGCTTCTGGCCTTCATGCATATATCTGTTTCACTTATTAATGTATAAGCTCCAACAGGAACAAATGTAGGATTTGAAGGTTTACAAATGTTTTTGACCACTGAACTTTGTTTATTGTCCGCTAATGATTTTCAGAGTAAGCTTATAAGCAAGGTTGGGTAGGATTACTTTGAAATGTAATCAGATTACAAGTAATCCAAATGTTTGTACATACATACATGTAATCCACATGTATTCTTTCAAAGTAATCCTACCCAACCTTGCTTATAAGATAATCTGCTAACAGAAAAAAGTTAGCTTTGCTAATTAGCTGCTAGCTGAATAGCAGAACTGTACCCACCACTGTACTTAACGCTGTATGTTGATCCACAGTGGACCTCGGTAGAGGCGCCTGCACTCCGAAACTTGAGTTATGCTTCAGCAGCTTGTGAAGACAAAAATTTAAGATTCAAGAAAGTGTAGTGTCGTTTGTGTAACATGCTTTGTGTTCCTGGAGCCCGTGTGTGAGGGAGAAGTGCACATCAGATTCAGTGACATAAGCATCGGCGCGGTTCTGTCCTTGTGCGTACTGGTGCGGGTCGGCTGTCACAGGGATGAATGGACTGAGCAGCTGTTTGAAACACTTCATAACTATGGAAGCGAGTGCTGCCAGAGGATAGTCATTCATTGTTGCAATCGAAGTGTTTTGGCACTGTAATGAAATGCAATTCCCCGATGAGAGAGAGGATTTTCATCCACTACACGTCCCCAGTTTTAGATGTGGTGGAGGACTTGTGGTCATGATGGAGGTCACGTATCTCTGAATATCTATATTCTGTATCTCTGAACAGGGTGGAGGACCTGCTCTGAGATACAGCATAGATATGCGTATGACTACAACCCCAATTCCAATGAAGCTGGGATGTGTGAAATTTAAATAAAAACAGAATACAGTGATTTGCAAATCCTCTTCAACCTATGTTTGATTGAATACACCACAAAGACAAGATATTTAATGTTCAAACATTTGTGCAAATATTTGCTTATTTTGAAATGGATGCCTGCAACATGTTTCAAAAAAGCTGTGACAGTTCAGTTCAGTTTATTGGCCATTTGCAGTTACAGAAACCACACTAGAAAAAAAGGTGCAAGAAGCTCAAGTGCAGTCTTTTGTTGCAGTGGCAACAAAAGACTGGGAAAGTTGATGAATGCTCAAAGAACACCTGCTTTGAACATTCCACAGGTTAATTGGAAACAGGTGAGTGTCATGATTAGGTATAAAAGGAGCATCCCCAAAAGGCTTAGCCATTCACAAGCAAAGATGGGGCAATGATCACCACTTTGTGAACAACTGCGTGAAAGAAATAGTCCAAATGTTTAAGAACAATGTTTCTCAATGTTCATTTGCAAGGAATTTAGGGATTCCATCATCTACATCTACATATAATCAGAAGATTCAGAGGATCTGGAGAACTTTCTACACGTAAACGGCAAGGCCAAAAACCAACACTGAAAGCCTGTGACCTTCGATCCCTCAGGTGGCACTTTATTAAAAACCGACGTCATTGTGTAAAGGATCTTACGGCGTGGGCTCAGGAACACTTCAGAAAACAATTGTCAGTTAACACAGTTCGTTCCTATATCTACAAGTGCAAGTTAAAACTCTACCATGCAAAGTGAAAGCCATACATCAGCAGTATCCAGAAATGCCACGCCTTCTCTGGGCCCGAGCTCATTTGAAATGGACAGACGCTAAGTGGAAAAGTGTGCTGTGGTCTGATGAGTCCACATTCCAAATTATTTTTGGAAATCATGGACATCGTGTCCTCCGGACAAAAGACGAAAAAGACTCCAGATTGTTACCAGCGCAAAGTTCAAAAGCCAGCATCTGTGATGGTATGGGGTGTGTTAGTGCCAATGGCATGGGTAACTTAGACATCTGTGATGGCACCATCAATGCTGAAAGGTACATCCAGGTTTTGGAGCAACACATGCTGCCATCCAAGCAACGTCTTTTTCAGGGACATCCCTGCTTATTTCAGCAAGACAATGCCAAGCCACATTCTGCACATGTTAGAACAGCGTGGCTTCGTAGTAAAAGAGTGCAGGTACTAGACTGGCCTGCCTGCAGTCCAGATCTGTCGCCCACTGAAAATGTGTGGCGCACTTTAAGCGCAAAATACGACAACGGAGACCCCGGACTGTTGAACAACTGAAGTCGTACATCAAGCAAGAATGGGAAAGAATTCCACCTACAAAGCTTCAGCAATTAGTATCCTCAGTTCCCAAACACTTATTGAGTGTTGTTAGAAGGAAAGGTGATGTAACACAGTGGTAAACATACCACTGTACCAGCTTTTTTGAAACGTGTTGCAGGCATCCATTTCAAAATGAGCAAATAATTGCAGAAAAACAATAAAGTTGATCAGTTTGAACATTAAATATCTTGTCTTTGTGGTGTATTCAATTGAATACAGGTTGAAGAGGATTTGCAAATCATTGTATTCTGTTTTTATTTACATTTTACACAATGTCCCAACTTCATTGGAATTGGGGTTGTAGAACCCGAGGGATCATCAGAATAAACGAATAGCGAGTGTACCACCTCCTTTGTCCTCAGACTTAAGTAAACTCGTCACTACACCGTGATGCAATGTGCTTGTGCTTTATCCGTGTATTGCAGTACCGTGCCAGTGTATTGCAGTACCGTGCCAGTGTATCTAAGAAATGTATATTGACACAGTGTATATATTGCAGTGTGTGCCTGGAACCAGGTACAATCGGAGAAAGAGGACGTGCGCACTGTGTGCAGTGCTGCATAGATTTTCCAATCTGTGGCTGAGGCCATGTTTTATTGAACACTCAATATTCTACTATATATGCCTTTTCTGATTTAATTCTTGTGCATGCCAAAAATTTTATTTTATGATTAAGAAGTCAAAAACAATTTAGCCTCACATTATTCTTTAATGCCAGGCTGTAGCTGGATTTACTTTTAAACATTATAAATATAAGTTCATGTACCAGCTAACAATGTAGGGGTAATAAAAGAGTGAACTATTATGCTGTGAAAATTAAATTCTCCAACAGCTATACTGAATTTTACTGTCACTAAGACAAAGTACTAAATGTAAATCAGCTGTCATTGAATGCAGTTGATGTCCAATTATTTCAAAGAAACACAAAACGTAAGGTGGTCGATCATCTGATGGTCAGACTGTTTATATTACATTACATTCTTTTACCTGATACTTTTATCCAAAAGGACTTAAAACTGAGGAATCACAATCAAGCTATGTTCTGAAGGGTGACTTTAGCAAAACAGTAAATGCATACTATCTTTACAGTTTAAAGGAAACTTCATCATAATGATGAATACCATCTGTACAGTCATATTCTTACAAACCAACAAGTGTAAAAACGTAAGCAGATATCAGGGAGTGAAATTTGAGAAAGCAATGTAAAGTACAGAGAGAAAGGAAGTGCATGGTAAGTGCGACTTAAGCTTATTAGGGTCGTTAGTGATGTTAGGACAGGAGGTACTGTCAGAAGAGTAGGATTTTCAAGAGCTTCTGCAAAGTAGAGAGCGATGCGCCTGCTTTGATTGCATTTGTTAGCTCTTTCCAACAACAGAGCGCACAAATGAGAATAGTCTGGATGACCTTGTATATACGGATGGCAATGTCTGGCGCTGCTAATACAAGGAGCACAGCGGCCAAGGGGGAGCACAAGCCTTAATCAGAGCATTTAAGTAGATGGATGCAGGTCCAGTGGTCACTTTGCAGACAAGAATTAGTGATTTGAATTTGATGCTGGTGGCAGTGGGTAGCCAATGGGTAATCTGTAAGGGCTTCATTGTGCAAATTGGAATGCCCATTAAATGGGCATTACAGTTGTCAAGGTGAGAGGTAATCAGTACAATATACTGTAGTTTGTACCAGGGGTTGGGTGGCATATTGAGTTAGGTATGACTTGACTTCTTATGTTAAATAGAATAAAGACAGATGCAATATGGTCAGAGAAGGACAGCAGGTCATCAGTCATGACACCCAGGTTTTTTTTTTTTTACCTCTCTGGTAGGTGTGAGATTTTTAATAGTTATTTTCAACCTTTAATATAAGTAAGTAATAGCAACTCATAATTTTGAAGATAAACTAGCAAGGAATGTCCACATTTATCATTTAATAGCTGGCAATGAAAACTCAGTTGAAAATGCGAAAGTTTATTCAACGTCTATACATAGACGTTGAATAAACTTCCTCTTTTAAACCAGTTTTCAACGTATTTTCACCATAACTGTTTTTTAAACATCTATTCAATGTTAAAATACACCCTTTTGGAAGTCTTAATTAATGACCATAACATTTTTGTTAATAGTATCACGCAAATTAAAATTTGAAACACGCAAATTAAAATTTGAAACCCCATTCTCGTCAATAAAGTCAATGTAATGTACAGTAGCTCATGTCAGGTCAGCTTGGTGTATAAATATCATTGTTCCAGGTAATGATAGCAAGTTAGAGACAAAACCAGCTTAATTAAATAGGTTGCCGCGGACTTTACTCAAGCGCCCGCTGTTGGCCATTTTTGGCTGATGAAAGCATTGCTGAGCTCAATACAAATACATCCCATCCCTGGTTCTCAAGACCAGGCACCTAAGTGGCTCTACTCTACTCTTTTCTACTCTCCTATTTTACGCTTCCTTTTTAGATATTTAGATATACCTTTATATACTGGCATAGTTCCACCTTAGAATTGGTATATAATATATAAGATATACCTTACTGAATTGTCATGTAATTTGGTCACTTTTCAAACGGGTCAGCCTCGTCAATAAAATCAATTGAATGTACAATGGTTCATTTCAGGTCAGCTTGGTGTATAAATCTCGTCGTTCCCAGCAATGATAGCCATGTTAGAAGCAAGTTAGAGACTAAACAAAACCAGCTGATTTCAATAGATAATCAATGCAGCCCGAGCTTGTTTTCATCGGGCAGCCAGTCGCGGAAGTACGAATTCTAACTTTCGGATTCGGCACTTTGCCGGAAGTGACGTAGCTCTGCACCAACCCATAGACAAGCCTATAGCCCGAGCGTGGTTTCACTGAGCGGCTAGTCTCACATGTGTGCAGAAGTACAAATTCTCGCCTTCGGATTCACCATTTCGGTGGAAGGGACATATGCCTGACCATGAGAATTTTTTATGACAATGTTAGTACATCAGTTGGCTTTCTTGCTTCCTGTACTGTAGTTCTGTAAAAAGCACAATATTCCATTCCATATTCCAATATTCATTAGTAAAACCAGCTTTACTAATGACCAACACACACAAATGTGGTGAAAATAGTTGGGTGGCATTTTTGATTAGTAATTCATGCTCAGTCAGCATAAGCATGCTAGCTTTAGCTTAGCAGGCTAAGAGTCTCACGCGCATCGTGAGTGGCATAAAATAAAACCAACATTTCTGGTTTGTGTAGTAGAAACACAGTAGTGAAACTACTTACCAAGTGTGCCATCAAGTCTGACATTTCTTTGGCTCATCCACATTGCAGCTGTCTTTGTTGCGGTGTTGTGAGGTAGGTTGCTACAGTAACTGTGCAGCGACCAAAGCAAAAACTCCAGAAAAACTCTGTTTGCGCATGTGCATCATGACAATAAACGTAAATTCTTATTTGAAAATAATCCCTAAATCTGTTCACATTACAGTGTTCTGGGGGCTTCTTTTTGACTGCCTGTAGCTGACACAGCACTGTGTTTATGGCGTTTTATGTCAAACATTAAATGCGCTGAAAAGACTTGTGGTTTTTTTTGTAAACCAGATTTCACCGACCAGTGAAAAGGGAATTTGGAGAAATTTCACCACAATAATCTGTATCACCTCTGTTTAAAGCTTCATCTGAATAAATAACCCATTTACTGAAAGAAATCTGCATTTTGTGACACGTTGATAATGGCTATCACCCAGTTTACAACCAAAAATCAATGTTGAAATTATGTGTTTTGCTCACTGGGTATCAGAGATATACAACCCCTGGCAAAAATTATGGAATCACCGGCCTCGGAGGATGTTCATTCAGTTGTTTAATTTTGTAGAAAAAAAGCAGCTCACAGACATGACACAAAACTAAAGTCATTTCAAATGGCAACTTTCTGGCTTTAAGAAACACTATAAGAAATCAGGAAAAAAAAAATTGTGGCAGTCAGTAACGGTTACTTTTTTAGACCAAGCAGAGGGAAAAAATATGGAATCACTCAATTCTGAGGAAAAAATTATGGAATCATGAAAAACAAAAGAATGCTCCAACACATCACTAGTATTTTGTTGCACCACCTCTGGCTTTTATAACAGCTTGCAGTCTCTGAGGCATGGACTTAATGAGTGACAAACAGTACTCTTCATCAATCTGGCTCCAACTTTCTCTGATTGCTGTTGCCAGATCAGCTTTGCAGGTTGGAGCCTTGTCATGGACCATTTTCTTCAACTTCCACCAAAGATTTTCAATTGGATTAAGATCCAGACTATTTGCAGGCCATGACATTGACCCTATGTGTCTTTTTGCAAGGAATGTTTTCACAGTTTTTGCTCTATGGCAAGATGCATTATCATCTTGAAAAATGATTTCATCATCCCCAAACATCCTTTCAATTGATGGGATAAGAAAAGTGTCCAAAATATCAACGTAAACTTGTGCATTTATTGATGATGTAATGACAGCCATCTCCCCAGTGCCTTTACCTGACATGCAACCCCATATCATCAATGACTGTGGAAATGTACATGTTCTCTTCAGACAGTCATCTTTATAAATCTCATTGGAATGGCACCAAACAAAAGTTCCAGCATCATCACCTTGCCCAATGCAGATTCGAGATTCATCACTGAATATGACTTTCATCCAGTCATCCACAGTCCACGATTGCTTTTCCTTAGCCCATTGTAACCTTGTTTTTTTCTGTGTAGGTGTTAATGATGGCTTTTGTTTAGCTTTTCTGTATGTAAATCCCATTTCCTTTAGGTGGTTTCTTACAGTTCGGTCACAGACGTTGACTCCAGTTTCCTCCCATTCGTTCCTCATTTGTTTTGTTGTGCATTTTCGATTTTTGAGACATATTGCTTTAAGTTTTCTGTCTTGACGCTTTGATGTCTTCCTTGGTCTACCAGTATGTTTGCCTTTAACAACCTTCCCATGTTGTTTGTATTTGGTCCAGAGTTTATACACAGCTGACTGTGAACAACCAACATCTTTTGCAACATTGCGTGATGATTTACCCTATTTTAAGAGTTTGATAATCCTCTCCTTTGTTTCAATTGACATCTCTGGTGTTGATTCATGTCAGTCCACTTGGTGCAACAGCTCTCCAAAGTGTGATCACTCCTTTTTAGATGCAGACTAACGAGCAGATCTGATTTGATGCAGGTGTTAGTTTTGGGGATGAAAATTTACAGGGTGATTCCATAATTTATTCCTCAGAATTGAGTGAGTCCATATTTTTTTCCCTCTGCTTGGTCTAAAAAAGTAACCGTTACTGACTGCCCCAATTTTTTTTCCTGATTTCTTATACTGTTTCTTAAAGCCAGAAAGTTGCCATTTGAAATTACTTTAGTTTTGTGTCATGTCTGTGATCTGCTTTTTTTCTACAAAATTAAACAACTGAATGAACATCCTCCGAGGCCGGTGATTCCATAATTTTTGCCAGGGGTTGTAAACAGCCAATTTAAATGTGTCAGTGGAAGTGTAAGATCCAGTGAACGCGCACATGTTGATGAACACATGCACCCACAGACAGACTGGCCTCTGGCAGACAGCTGTGTCAACCAGTTCCGAAATGCCTTGTCAGAGTGTGGGGAAAACAATGAGCTTGGCCGTCTGGCTGCAGGTTGTTAATTAATTGTTGTTGAGGGTACTTGTTGTTGTGTAATGAAACAGCTGCATGACTTTAACTCACTCTCCTTAGGTTATTTTCTCTTTGGATCTGACCTAGGTGCTAATGAGCCATTAGCAAACACAACATGTGCACACGGAGCTGTGCTGCATGTCGCACTATGTGCATGATATCTGATAAGGAAACATCATTTCTTATGTGTTCCATGTGTGCTGACAGCAGGTAATTGAACTGCCAGCTTTAAGACTGGCGCTCACATCCAGGTATGTCCACTTGAGGCTACCTGCCTGTGTCAGTGCACTTTATCTGTATCCTCTCAGGCCAACCAGCTGTGAAATGGACACCAGCCTTGACTGGGGAGTCCCTGTCATGACTAGTGTCCTATCTAGAAGAACCCACGGGCAGTCTATCCATTTCAACTTACGGATGCCAGAGATAAGTAATGATCTGATGCACTACAGGGCCTGGAAAGGATTTACTTCTGTTTTACTTGCCAGCCTCAAGCCCGTCATTTATTCCTAAAATGTGTTATCTTATTTGCTAGTGAAACGTATTGCTATATGTAGCCAAGTGTTATGTCTTCGTGGCTTCTGGTGGGATCCAAACACCAAATGTCTTGCTCTTTCAAGTCAGCCAGTGGGGAATCCTCACTAGCCAAGCTTGTAAGAATGAATTTCAATCTGGATTTCACCTGGATTCCGTATCCCTGGATACAAGGGGTGTGCATCTCTCCCTTATGGGGCTATTCCTGTTGTGGGGGCCGCTGAAGAGGAGGTACTGCTGGCCCACCACCACCAGAGGGCACCCTGCCTGGAGTGCGGGCTCCAGGCACCAGAGGGTGCTGCCATCCCACAGGAGCAGCCGGGGTGACAGCTGTCACCTATGACAGCTGTTACCAATCATCTGATCCGCAGCAGTATATCTGCAAGACGTCATCTCCACTTCTCTGCCGAGATATCGCTCTACCAAGGAGGTAATTTCTCAGCTGACTGTGAATATCTGTTGATTGTGTGAGTTGGATATTCCGTTTCTTTTTTCGACGAGAGGTGGAGGTGGTTTCCCACCATACGTGTTGCTGGGTGCACACGCACCCACTTCTAACTGTTTTTGCTCCTCGCCAGCAGTACCAGATCCGACACGCGGAGGCAGTGGCCACCTGGGAGTTCGGGACTTGGCGGCTCCAGTATTCCCGGGGTTCGGTGGCGGAGGAAATCGTGTGGTTCCGGTTCTGCTTTGGACAGACGTCTCTTATCTTCGAGCCTGCCCACGTGACACATTCTTGTGAATTGACTTCGTTGTCTATTGTTGTGATCCGTTGTGTTTGTTGTGCTTATTCACAACAGTAAAGTGTTGTTATTTGACTTCATCCATTGTCCGTTCATTTGCGCCCCCTGTTGTGGGTCCGTGTACCTACACTTTCCCAACAGGATATCTCGGCCAACGTCATGGATCCCGAGGGGCGTCAACCGGCTGTTGAACGGCCAATGGAAGAACAGGGCGCACAGGCGTCCGCAGGAGGAATGATCGGTGAGTTGCAGCGAATCCTCACCGCTTTCACGGCTCGGTTGGATCTTATGACCGAGCAGAACGTCCTCCTTAACCGCAGGGTGGAGGCTCTCGCCGCGCAGGTGGAAGCGCGCCCTCAGGGTGCTGCTGCGGCTCTCCCTCCTGTCGACCCTGTGCGTAACAGTGACGTTCCACAGGTCGTTCAACGACCCCTCCCACCTTCCCCGGAAGCATACATAAGCCCTCCAGAGCCGTACGGACGTTGTGTAGAGACGTGCGCGGACTTCCTTATGCAGTGTTCGCTCGTCTTCGCACAATGTCCTGTCATGTACGCGACTGATGCCAGCAAGATAGCTTATGTGATAAATCTGCTTCGCGGTGAGGCACGCGCTTGGGCTACAGCGCTCTGGGAGCAGAATTCACGGCTCCTTCAGACATATGATGGGTTTGTGAGGGAGTTCAGAACAGTGTTCGATCACCCAAATAGAGGAGAGACCGCTTCAGCCGTGCTGCTGTCAATGAGACAGGGGCGCCGGAGCGCAGCTGCTTATGCAGTCGACTTCCGCATCGCGGCTGCGAGGTCCGGCTGGAATAACACTGCCCTCCGCGCCGCCTTCGTAAACGGACTGTTGTTGGTTCTAAAGGAGCACCTGGTGGCTAAGGACGAACAGCGGGATTTAGATGGGCTTATTGATCTCGTTATACGATTAGACAATCGGTTAGAAGAACGCCGTCGGGAACGAGACGAAGGGTGTGGCCGGGCACGCGCCATCCCTCTCCCTTCCAGCTCCGACCGAGCTCCGCCCTCCCCACGCTCCACGGCCCCTACGCTCCGTGTGGTAACAGCTCCCCCTGCTGATGAAGCTATGGACACGAGCAGGGCCACATTTAGACCCCCGGATAGACAGAGGAGGCTGGTCCGCGGAGCGTGCTTTGTTTGTGGCTTGATAGAGCATCAGGTGAGGGACTGCCCCGAGCGGTTAAACACCAACGCCCGCCCCTAGAAACTGGGCTAGGGGTGGGCCGAGACATTCACGTGGGACACACCCATATTGCCACACGACTCCCAGTTACAATCCTTTATGAGGATTTAACCCTTCAGGCCCCAGCACTGGTGGACACGGGCTCTGAGGGGAATTTGCTAGACAGCAAATGGGCCAGGGAGGCAGGGCTCCCTCTGGTGGCACTTACTTCACCTGTGCAAGTACGGGCACTAGATGGCTCCCTACTCCCTTTAATCACACATAAGACACCTCCAGTAACTCTGGTGGTGTCAGGGAACCACCGGGAGGAGATCGAGTTTTTTGTGACTCCTGCCACCTCCCGCGTGATTCTCGGGTTCCCCTGGATGTTAAAACACAATCCCTGGATCGATTGGCCGTCCGGGGTAGTGGTTCAGTGGAGCGAGACCTGCCATCGGGTATGCTTAGGTTCCTCGGTTCCTCCCGGTTCCCAGGCTAAGGAGGAGGTCAGAGTCCCGCCCAATCTCGGGACGGTGCCGGTGGAGTACCATGACCTTGTGGACGTGTTCAGCAAGGATCTGGTGCTCACCCTTCCCCCGCACCGCCCGTACGATTGTGCCATTGATTTGGTTCCAGGCGTTGAGTTTCCGTCCAGCAGGCTGTACAACCTCTCACGACCTGAGCGCGAATCAATGGAGACCTACATCCGGGACTCTTTAGCTGCCGGGTTGATCCGGAATTCCACTTCCCCGATGGGTGCAGGTTTCTTTTTTGTGGGAAAAAAGGATGGCGGACTACGTCCATGCATTGATTACAGGGGGCTGAACGAAATCACGGTTCGTAACCGATACCCATTGCCCTTGTTGGATTCAGTGTTCACGCCCCTGCATGGAGCCCAAATGTTCACTAAGCTAGATCTTAGAAATGCGTATCACCTGGTTCGGCTCCGGAAGGGAGACGAGTGGAAGACGACATTTAACACCCCCTTAGGTCACTTTGAGTACCTGGTCATGCCGTTCGGTCTTACAAACGCCCCCGCGACGTTCCAAGCATTGGTTAATGATGTCTTGCGGGATTTCCTGCACCGATTCGTCTTCGTATATCTAGACGACATACTCATCTTTTCTCCGGATCCTGAGACCCATGTCCGGCATGTACATCAGGTCCTGCAGCGGTTGTTGGAGAACCGGCTGTTTGTGAAGGGCGAGAAGTGCGAGTTCCACTGCACTTCTTTGTCCTTCCTGGGGTTTATCATCTCCCCTAACTCCGTCGCTCCTGATCCGGCCAAGGTCGCGGCGGTGAGAGACTGGCCCCAACCCACCAGCCGTAGGAAGCTGCAACAGTTCCTCGGCTTTGCTAATTTCTACAGGAGGTTCATTAAGGGCTACAGTCAGGTAGTTAGCCCCGTGACAGCCCTGACCTCACCAAAAGTCCCCTTCACCTGGTCGGATCGTTGCGATGCCGCGTTCAAGGAGTTGAAACGGCGCTTCTCGTCTGCACCCGTTCTGGTGCAGCCCGATCCTAGTCGCCAGTTAGTGGTTGAAGTGGACGCCTCGGACTCAGGGATAGGAGCTGTGCTTTCCCAGAGAGGGAAGACCGATAAGGTCCTTCACCCGTGTGCCTATTTTTCCCGCAGGTTGACCCCGGCCGAACGGAACTATGACGTCGGCAATCGAGAACTCCTTGTGGTGAAAGAGGCTCTTGAAGAGTGGAGACATCTGTTGGAGGGAACGTCCGTGCCATTCACGGTTTTCACTGACCACCGGAACCTAGAGTATATCAGGACCACCAAGCGGCTGAACCCCAGGCAAGCCCGCTGGTCACTGTTCTTCGGCCGTTTTGACTTCCGGATCACCTACCGTCCCGGGACCAAAAACCAGAGATCGGATGCCTTGTCCCGGGTACATGAAGATGAAGTCAAAGCGGAGTTGTCGGATCCACCGGAACCCATCATCCCGGAGTCCACTATCGTGGCCACCCTCACCTGGGACGTAGAGAGAACCGTCCGGGAGGCCCTGGCACGAAGCCCGGACCCCGGAACTGGGCCGAAGAACAGACTCTACGTCCCACCAGAGGCTAGGGCTGCAGTCCTGGACTTCTGTCACGGCTCCAAGCTCTTCTGTTATCCAGGGGTGCGAAGAAACGTGGCAGTTGTCCGGCAGCGCTTCTGGTGGGCGTCCCTAGAGGCCGACGTCCGGGATTATATCCAGGCCTGCACCACCTGCGCCAGGGGCAAGGCTGATCATCGCAGGGCTTCGGGACTGCTCCAGCCGCTGCCCGTGCCTCATCGCCCCTGGTCCCACATCGGCCTGGATTTTGTCACGGGCCTCCCGCCGTCCCAGGGCAACACCACCATCCTCACGATAGTGGACCGATTCTCCAAGGCGGCCCACTTCGTGGCCCTCCCGAAGCTCCCGACGGCCCAGGAGACAGCGGACCTCCTGGTCCACCACGTCGTCCGGCTGCATGGGATTCCCACAGACATTGTCTCCGATCGCGGTCCCCAGTTCTCCTCGCAAGTCTGGAGGAGCTTCTGCCGGGAACTGGGGGCCACAGTGAGTCTCTCATCCGGGTATCATCCCCAGACCAACGGGCAAGCAGAACGGGCCAATCAGGAGGTGGAACAGGCCCTGCGTTGCGTGACGGCCGTGCACCCGGTGGCCTGGAGTACCCATTTGGCCTGGATCGAGTATGCCCATAACAGCCAGGTGTCGTCAGCCACCGGCCTCTCCCCTTTCGAGGTGTGTCTGGGGTACCAGCCTCCTTTGTTTCCGGTGGTTGAGGGAGAGGTCGGTGTGCCCTCGGTCCAGGCCCACCTGCGGAAGTGCCGTCGGGTGTGGCGTGCCGCCCGTTCTGCTTTGCTGAGGGCCCGGATGAGGACGAAGGCCCATGCAGACCGTCGGCGGACCCCGGCCCCTACGTATCGGCCAGGGCAGGAAGTGTGGTTGTCAACTAAGGACATTCCCCTCCAAGTGGTCTCCCCTAAATTGCAGGAACGGTATATCGGTCCGTTTAAGATCCTCAAGGTCATCAGTCCAGCCGCAGTGAGGCTTCAGCTTCCGGCCTCACTGCGGATCCATCCTGTTTTCCATGTGTCCCGGATTAAGCCTCATCACACCTCACCCCTCTGTACTCCGGGTCCGGCACCACCTCCTGCCCGGATCATCGATGGCGAGCCGGCTTGGACTGTGTGCCGGCTTTTGGATGTCCGAAGGATGGGCCGGGGCTTCCAGTATTTGGTGGACTGGGAGGGGTACGGCCCCGAAGAACGCTCCTGGGTGAAGAGGAGTTTCATCCTGGACCCGGCCCTCCTGGCCGATTTCTACCGCCGCCACCCAGACAAGCCTGGTCCGGCGCCAGGAGGCGCCCGTTGAGGGGGGGGGTCCTGTTGTGGGGGCCGCTGAAGAGGAGGTACTGCTGGCCCACCACCACCAGAGGGCACCCTGCCTGGAGTGCGGGCTCCAGGCACCAGAGGGCGCTGCCATCCCACAGGAGCAGCCGGGGTGACAGCTGTCACCTACGACAGCTGTTACCAATCATCTGATCCGCAGCAGTATATCTGCAAGACGTCATCTCCACTTCTCTGCCGAGATATCGCTCTACCAAGGAGGTAATTTCTCAGCTGACTGTGAATATCTGTTGATTGTGTGAGTTGGATATTCCATTTCTTTTTTCGACAAGAGGTGGAGGTGGTTTCCCACCATACGTGTTGCTGGGTGCACACACACCCACTTCTAACTGTTTTTGCTCCTCGCCAGCAGTACCAGATCCGACACGCGGAGGCAGTGGCCACCTGGGAGTTCGGGACTTGGCGGCTCCAGTATTCCCGGGGTTCGGTGGCAGAGGAAATCGTGTGGTTCCGGTTCTGCTTTGGACAGACGTCTCTTATCTTCGAGCCTGCCCACGTGACACATTCTTGTGAATTGACTTCGTTGTCTATTGTTGTGATCCGTTGTGTTTGTTGTGCTTATTCACAACAGTAAAGTGTTGTTATTTGACTTCATCCATTGTCCGTTCATTTGCGCCCCCTGTTGTGGGTCCGTGTACCTACACTTTCCCAACAGTTCCACAGAGATCTGTTCCTTTTCGTTTAATAGCAAATCATCATCAAAGCATCATAGTAATTTCTTGATCCATACTTGGTGAATCTAGTAGTTCTGACCATCATCAGCACCAGTTTTGAAATCAGGGTCAAATTTTCTAAGTGTTCAAAAATTTCATCCTGATTTGCAAAATGGATGGATGGATGAGATATACTGTCATTGTCATTACAAGTGCAACAACAACGAGATTACGTCCACACTCACATTACCACAGACAAACAGCAATTAATTCACAATTATTACTTGTTTACCGTAATAATGGCACACATCAGGATTAAGACAACATATATACATTTGACATTGTTTATGTGCACTATCCAAATTGAAGTGATGTGAGTGTGTGTGGTAGTCGCTGCAACTGGAGTCACGCCGCCGCTTGCTTGGGGGGAACGGGGACCTGCCGCAGCTAAAACCACACAGCCCCCAGAGGGGAAAGGGGTGGCGTGAGTGGTGGCCGGGATGGGGTGTGTGATGGGGGACAGGAGGTGAGGTAGAAGGGAAAGTGGAGCATGCTTCAGTCTTTGTCCATGTGTGAGTCTGTCTGTCCTTGTGTACTGGAGTAAGAAAGATAAGGAGGCAGCCAAGCTTCCCAAGGCCATAGAAGTTCTTCTGGAGGATAAACAATGGACATTTTATCCTTGATAGGCTGATAAGCCTGCCGTGTTTGTGGTTGAACAGTGAAAAACACTTTTCCAGCTTCACACGAACAAACCAAAATCCAATTATGAAAAATTCCCCAGCCTCTGAAATCTTCTCCTGCAAGGCACACATTTGCTCCGAGATGTTGTCCAATTTGCATCTGAGTTCAAGGGTTAACGTAGTCTGAGAATGCATCACCTTGCCCAATTCATTAATCATGACAGACAAGCGAGGGGTCGTGGTTTTGGCGGCAGCCGTCTTGCCAATCTTCCGGTAGGTCAGGGCAGGACATAAGCCAATAAGTACCAGCCCTCCTACTATGAATACAATATGAATAAATCCTCAACGTCCTCCATAGAGAAAGGCAGAAAGCATGTGACCCGCCAAGTCTGCCAGGTGTCGAGAACATAGCCCGCAGGGTAAGTTCCATCCGGGCACACAGGGTTCCCCGGCCCTGATCTACTTGTAAAAAAAAAAATGGTGTCAATAGCGTTCAGAGACCAGCTGATCAATTCCATGATTAATCCAATATAGTTTGAAGAATTCACAGCTTGGTGAAGTAGGGACTTTGAAGGGTGGAGCAGAGATAGAGGAGAGAGGAGGAGATGTGACCGTCCCAAGCTGAAATTGTCACTAGTGTGTTGTAACATCTGGGTGTTCGTAATCTTAACAGCTTTAATCATGTTCAAACATCTTTAAACTGGGTATTCCTAGTGAGTACAGCTTGAAACTTGTTTGATCCTGCTCCACTGGGGTAAAAATTTGAAGCCAAAGCAGCCTATATTGCAGTTCTGGCTGAGGTCACAGCTCTTTACTTTTGTTTTTGTTTGCAAGCAGGTGCTTTTAATTTTTACACACGTACAAACAGATAGTAGTGGAAGACATCAAAAGCATATTCTTTTCACTCATGGTAATGACAACATGACACTTAACTAAATGTAATAAACCAAATGGTAATGACAACATGACAATTAACTAAACTGAATAAACCAATTGAACTACAAAACACAATAAATCAATAACACTAACAACACTCTTAATCTAACATGAACCACAATAACAACACTTCAAACCCCAAAATCCTGAACTTTCATGGTGCACTGCAGCACAATGTCCAAACAGCAAATTTCAGCTCTCCCCGGTTTGTGCTTGTTCGAAGCCATACACACGCATTCACACACATAGAGGGTAGTAGTTAGTAAGCAAGACCATTTTCACACAGAAATGTGCTAAATCAGAGATTTGTAATTTGAGGTTTAGTGCATAACTGCTATGAAAGAATAAGAAAGTAACAGTCATACCTCTGCACAACCCAGCTGAAAGGATTTTGTATCATTTTATTTGTGAAGAAAAAAGTGCGAAGGAGGTGATCGAGCAAGGTCAAGAGTGAATGCTTCCCATGAAAGATTGAACGATATTTTCACTTAGAAGTGAGCTAAATCAGAGAACTAAGCCTTTTGTTCTGATTATTTAACTGTGTTAACTCAAATTTTACAACCAAAAGTTCATACAAAGCTGAAGAAATGATTTTTTTCATGCATGTAGCCAAATTAGACATTAATTTCATATCTGTGGTTCTGAAGGTACATGCACAGTCAGGTCCCAAAGTATTTGGATAGTGACAGTTTTTTTTTAAATTTTGCAACTGTAGACCCCACCAATTGTTTTGGGTTGAAATTAAATAAAATAAAAAATAGGAATACTGGGATTATTGTTAATACAAAGAATCACTTTTACAACCAGTTTTCTTCAGGCAACTCAGGGGATGGATACATGATCATTTCCCAGTCACTTATGTCTTATGTATGGTAAATCTGTCTGGAGCAGGCAGTTCTCAAAAACTCAAGAGGCTAGAGAAGACCAAGAGGATGCGAATATTTAACCTGGCTGTGAGTTATAACTGGTTACATTCGAGAAGTGGGGCTTGTCTGGAAGTCTGCCTGGGTGGTTGCCACCCAGGACCCATGCTGCTTATGTTATCCTGATATAATAGTTTCAGTATGAAGAAATGTATGAGAGCCCCAGTATACTGTATATACACTGGACCAACCCTCTATGATGTCTAGGTTTTCTGAAGAGCGCTGGCAGAGCCATTTTAAAGCTCAGAAAGTGGTGCTCTGGGAGTCACCATGGTGGTAGCGCTAACTCCATTTATGTCCCTGCCAACTCAGAATGGGTGGCGCACGGGCAAGAGTCTGTGTGACCTGGGCGGGACAAATGATGCTTGAATACCTCCCCATCTTAGAGTTACTGAACAAGTTAAAGGTAACAGACTAACTTTGGTTCAGTGTTTTACGAAAGCATTTTTTTTTTTTGTGGCTTGTCTGGGTGGCGGCGGTAGAAATCGGCCAGGAGGGCCGGGTCCAGGATGAAACTCCTCTTCACCCAGGAGCGTTCTTCGGGGCCGTACCCCTCCCAGTCCACCAATTAGCTAAACTGCAGGATTGTCTTACAGACATAAAGACATGGATGACCTCTAATTTCCTGCTTTTAAACTCAGATAAAACTGAAGTTATTGTACTTGGCCCCACAAATCTTAGAAGCATGGTGTCTAACCAGATCGTTACTCTGGATGGCATTTCCCTGATCTCTAGTAATACTGTGAGAAATCTTGGAATCATTTTTGATCAGGATATGTCATTCAAAGCGCATATTAAACAAATATGTAGGACTGCCTTTTTGCATTTACGCAATATCTCTAAAATCAGAAAGGTCTTGTCTCAGAGTGATGCTGAAAAACTAATTCATGCATTTATTTCCTCTAGGCTGGACTATTGTAATTCATTATTATCAGGTTGTCCTAAAAGTTCCCTAAAAAGCCTTCAGTTGGTTCAGAATGCTGCAGCTAGAGTACTGACGGGGACTAGCAGGAGAGAGCATATCTCACCCGTGTTGGCCTCTCTTCATTGGCTTCCTGTTAATTCTAGAATAGAATTTAAAATTCTTCTTCTTACTTATAAGGTTTTGAATAATCAGGTCCCATCTTATCTTAGGGACCTCATAGTACCATATTACCCCATTAGAGCGCTTCGCTCTCAGACTGCGGGCTTACTTGTAGTTCCTAGGGTTTGTAAGAGTAGAATGGGAGGCAGAGCCTTCAGCTTTCAGGCTCCTCTCCTGTGGAACCAGCTCCCAATTCAGATCAGGGAGACAGATACCCTCTCTACTTTTAAGATTAGGCTTAAAACTTTCCTTTTCGCTAAGGCTTATAGTTAGGGCTGGATCGGGTGACCCTGGACCATCCCTTGGTTATGCTGCTTTAGACGTAGATTGTGGGGGGGTTCCCATGATGCACTGTTTCTTTCTCTTTTTGCTCCGTATGCATCACTCTGCATTTAATCATTAGTGATCGATCTCTGCCCCCCTTCACGGCATGTCTTTTTCCTGGTTTTTTCCCTCAGCCCCAACCAGTCTCAGCAGAAGACTGCCCCTCCCTGAGCCTGGTTCTGCTGAGGTTTCTTCCTGTTAAAAGGAAGTTTTTCCTTCCCACTGTTGCCAAGTGCTTGCTCATAGGGGGTCGTTTTGACCGTTGGGGTTTTTTATAATTATTGTATGGCCTTGCCTTACAATATGGAGCGCCTTGGGGCAACTGTTTGTTGTGATTTGGCGCTATATAAGAAAAAAGTTGATTGATTGATTGATTGGTGGCCAAGTGGTTAGTACGCTTGGTTTCAGTGCACAAGGTCCCCAGTTCAAATCCCACCCCTGCCACATTTCTCCATATAATTTGCACTTGTGTCAGGAGGTGCATCCGGTGTAAAATTTATGCCAAATCATCCATATTGGATCTGCTGTGGCGACCCGGAGTGAAAACAAGGGAGCAGCTGAAGGGGCTTTTTACTTTTTGTGGACTGGGCAGTGGTTTTCATGATGGGTGCTTGAGATGAGTATGAAGAACTATGAACATTTCATGACTTTAATAACTGTGGGTTACCTGAACCTAACATCATCAAGCCAATAGTGCTAATGTTGCTAACATATGAAATTAAATCACACAAAAATTTCACTCATGAGAAATGCTACAACATAGATGTTGTGCTAGGATAATTAACCACACACTAAGCATTATTATTAGATATTCATAATAAAATGCTCAAAGGACACGGCTGTCCACAACAGTTGGTAGCCACGGCTAGCCGCGTCTGGTGGCACAGCTCGGGACTCAGCCGAGCGACACACACTCCCTGTTACTCAAAGTGATCCCGCCCATAATTATTCATAACTTTACAGGTTCAACAGATGAGTTATTTTTAAAAAAATATCACCTCCTTTCCAGTTCTCATGGAGGGGGAAAGTAGCTGTAGAGACCAAAACCATGTTTTTGTACCAAGCTGTAAACATTTTTATTCTTCCTCTAAAGTTGGACATTTTAACATGGGCTTCTGTGGGAATCTGCTTGCTTTTGGAGCCAGCCTCAAGTAGCCATTCAAGGAATTACATTTTCTTCTCTTCTGGTTAGATTTCATTTTAGATACTGGTTCTCTCCCTCAGCCCCAACCAGTCCCAGCAGAAGACTGCCCCTCCCTGAGCCTGGTTCTGCTGGAGGTTTCTTCCTGTTAAAAGGGAGTTTTTCCTTCCCACTGTAGCCAAGTGCTTGCTCACAGGGGGTCGTTTTGACCGTTGGGGTTTTACATCATTATTGTATGGCCTTGCCTTACAATATAAAGCGCCTTGGGGCAACTGTTTGTTGTGATTTGGCGCTATATAAAAAAAAAATTGATTGATTGATTGATAGATGAATGGAGGTTGGGGCTAGGGGGCACCATCTTCTCAGACAAAGCTGTTTATTCACCTGGAAGATGCGGGTAGCTTTCAGGATAATGGATGCTATAAAACCAATAGTTTAAGTCTGCGTCCTTTGTGTCTGCCCTCACTGACGCCCCTGAGAGCTGAAGGGAATAAAATCCTTCAGCAGGTAGCCATGAATGTTAATCTAATTGGGTTGGCTCAGCCTGATGTGAGGGACAAAAAGGATAAAATGCACATAAACATCAGACGTAAGTGGCTGCTTTAAACATTGTCACAGCATCTGTAGTAATATATGATAAGGAGCAGAGAGAATGAGGCGTCTGATTCTGAAATGTGTGCAGAAGTTGGCTATTCGGTGTCATTTTCTTTGCATTGCAAATCAATGCAAATGCACAACATCACAAGACGTCCTTCATCTGAAACACACCGCATTCTGCAACATGGAGCACAAGTTATTTCATATACTTAAGATGCATGAACCAGACGTGAATAATATAAGCATATCTATCCAGCTGTCAGTGTTGATTTTAATCATTTAAAAGTGGCAGTAAATAGAAACAAGGTCGCTGGCACAAATGTGGGTGAATGACGCTTGAGAAATCACCATAATGGCAATAAAGCCAGCAAGCCAAGTCGCCTCTTGTTATGCTCGTCATCTTTTTGTGCTTTCTGAACCGAGCTCTCCATCACTCTGTCAGCAGGCTTCTTTCATTTGCAGTTTTCACACTGCGATATCTGAGCTCTGATTGAACATTTGTTTGGCCTGTGGACACAGCACCGCAGAATGCCTTTTAGTTGTTGGTGTGGTGTCTTTCTGTGGTTCAACACTCCCTGGTCAGCCACGGCTGTTGGTGTGAGCACAGAGCGGCGTGCCAGCGAAATAAAAATGGTGGATTGATGATTGTTTCTCATAAATATTGTTGGAAAATGATCTCAAGTCATTGCCCACCAACCTGACAACCCGGTGAAACATGGCGCAATTACTGTAAAATGGTAGACTGAGGTGTAGACAGAAGCAATCTGTCATTTTATGAAATAAATTCTTGTTCAGTCTTGCAGTGGAAACAGATTCAGTGTTAGAAGGCTTGATGATTCATAATCTTCACCCTAAGTTACCCAAACTTCTTTTCTATTCAGTTTACTTTCTTTATTATCAATCATGTTTAACATGGACAAGTGAAACTGCTTTGATTTAATATTTAATCACACTGTTGGCATTATGTTTAATTTATGAACTACAAATGTACAACCTAATGTGATGACTGTGGTATAGGATTACTTCTTTCACTGAGTTGTACATCCATATACATTACATTTTTAGTATAAGGGGTGGCAAAAGAATATGACACATTGCACTGATTAGTATTTCGAAATCTAACTAGTTAAATCAAAATTGTGAATCATTTCTAATCAATAATTCAATTAGGTACTTTCAATTCAATTACACAGTGCCAAGTCACAACATACAGTATGATGCCCCTCCCCTGGCCAAACACATTTTCAATAGTGTGAAGGAAAAACTTCCACTGGCATTTTTTATTACAGGAAGAAACTTCAAGCAGACCAGACTCAGTGGGGTGACCATCTGCTTTAGCCATACTAACAAATAAAGCAAGCACAACAAGGACATGTCAAGCTTGCAGTGACAAAAGTCACAATCGAGTGATCATATTGACAGATTGTAGAGGCTTACATAGCGGACCCTTAATACAGAGAACCAGAATGTTGGTAAGTAGGAAGAATCTGGTTTATTGTGCACAACACCACAGTTCACACAGCAGAGAAATACACTGGTCAATACGCAGGCTGACGTCAGGCACATGGGTGATCAGTCCAGCGGGCAGCAACCTTTCAAGGGAACAGCAGAAGAATTACCCAAAACACAAACACATGGTTAGCGCACAGAGGTCTGTTATTCCAGATGAAGACATCCAGAAGCCCAGAAGCAGCAGGCTAAACTCAGCAAACATGGAATCGCAGCATGGGTCTATAATAGAGAAACAAACACTGGGAAATATAACATGAGAGAGTAGGTATGAACCTAGACAATCTGGCAATGAGGGAATTAAACACCCTTTCCACAGAAGAGTATTAGTTCAAAACCACCTGTACCTATTTCCCATGTAATGTGGGGTTGTGACGGGAAGGACCCATGGCATAAAACCTGTGGCACATGAACATATATTGGATCTGCTGTGGTAACCCCAAGTGAAAAGGGTGCAGCTGAAAGGACTTATAATAGGTCCAGATTTTGTTTTCAAGATATCAGTATCGTGAAGGTATGGTGACTGCACACTGTGATGTACAGTATGTCACAGTTTGTCATTATTGTAATTTTTTTCTCTGCTGACATTACACAGGTTTCTTTGCACTTGCCTGAAATCTGAGTTTCTCATGAGCATGGAAAAAAAAAAAAAAATCAATTTGCTGCTTCAGAAATTGAGCAAGCAAATTACAGGAGTGGTTGGTGAGGCTTGAGGACTGGTTACTTTTTTCAGTGAGGCAGAAGGAGAAGCTGTGCATTCTGGCCTTTTTCTGCAGTTTAGTGAATAATTTTTCTATGAAAGATAAAATACCATCCAGAGAAGACTATGTGACAGAAATAGTGCTGTGTCTACCTTTTTAAAGCAAGGCTTTGAACTGATTCAAGGAATGAAAATGAGAAGCAAAAATTAAACCGGAAACTTTATATCTTTTAATGTTGTGCAACCAGAACATTTATTTTATACAATGGCAAGTGGTTAATAATATTATTTATTTATTTATATTATTGATTACATGCTAGAATATTGCCTGCTTGCAATAATGTGGTGCTGAGTTCATATCTTCTTCAAAACATTGGGCACATGTTTGAATGGTGGAGAGAAATATTGACGCCTTTACAGTGTCAAATCTCGTGCATAATCACGGTCTCTCTGTGGAAGATTTCGTTGTCAGTGTAAACAAGCATTTGCGGGTGGCGGAGTGGACAAGCAACAAGCAACTTGTTTGCAACATTGCGTTGTTATGGAGGTGAGTTCAACCATAAAATGTATTTTAGGTGTTTAACTAAAATAATCATAAGTCTTTAATGTGAGTTATTTATATATATATATATATATATATATATATATATATATATATATATATATATATATATATATATATATATATATTTCTCTACATTGATTACAGACCCTGCAGCGGGTCTGTAATCAACCGTTTCTGCAACGCGGCTTTGCTTTGAACCTTGAACCAATGAAGCAGTGCTTTGATCTTCGATGCTGCTTCCTTGGTTCTCTGTTTTATTTCGCTTTATCTTAATTTTTCCCTACTAAAACCCTAAAGAGCATATGTCTGTGAGTAATATTTACCTTTTTTATGTTAAACCGACCTGTTATGGTCTTCTGAAACAGTTGATAGATGATGTAGTTTATAACTTAAAAATGGGACCGATGCCAATGCGTTAGCATGTCTGTAGCATTTTCAGTGTTAAAGTTAGCATTAAGCTCAGCCATTATCAAGCCTCCCTCCCCAGCACGCAAAGGATTCTGGGATACTCTAAAATTGTGAATTTGCCCTATTGACGTATCCAAGGGCGTAGGTTTGGTCTCAGCTTTGGTAGGGACAATACCCCCCCCCCGGCCCCCCTGCCCACCACCACCACCCCACTCATACCATTAGACGCACAAGTACAGCATAATACATAACATATGACGACATAATGCTGAATAATTTAACACTTTATTTACATTATCAATCAATCAATCAACTTTTTTCTTATATAGCGCCAAATCACAACAAACAGTTGCCCCAAGGCGCTCCATATTGTAAGGCAAGGCCATACAATAATTATGAAAAACCCCAACGGTCAAAACGACCCCCTATGAGCAAGCACTTGGCCACAGTGGGAAGGAAAAACTCCCTTTTAACAGGAAGAAACCTCCAGCAGAACCAGGCTCAGGGAGGGGCAGTCTTCTGCTGAGACTGGTTGGGGCTGAGGGAAAGAACCAGGAAAAAGACATGCCGAGAAGGGGGGCAGAGATCGATCACTAATGATTAAATGCAGAGTGATGCATATGGAGCAAAAAGAGAAAGAAACAGTGCATCATGGAACCCCCCACAGTCTACGTCTAAAGCAACATAACCAAGGGATGGTCCAGGGTCACCCGATCCAGCCCTAACTATAAGCCTTAGCGAAAAGGAAAGTTTTAAGCCTAATCTTAAAAGTAGAGAGGGTATCTGTCTCCCTGATCTGAATTGGGAGCTGGTTCCACAGGAGAGGAGCCTGAAAGCTGAAGGCTCTGCCTCCCATTCTACTCTTACAAACCCTAGGAACTACAAGTAAGCCCGCAGTCTGAGAGCGAAGCGCTCTAATGGGGTAATATGGTACTACGAGGTCCCTAAGATAAGATGGGACCTGATTATTCAAAACCTTATAAGTAAGAAGAAGAATTTTAAATTCTATTCTAGAATTAACAGGAAGCCAATGAAGAGAGGCCAATATGGGTGAGATATGCTCTCTCCTGCTAGTCCCCATCAGTACTCTAGCTGCAGCATTCTGAACCAACTGAAGGCTTTTTAGGGAACTTTTAGGACAACCTGATAATAATGATTACAATAGTCCAGCCTAGAGGAAATAAATGCATGAATTAGTTTTTCAGCATCACTCTGAGACAAGACCTTTCTGATTTTAGAGATATTGCGTAAATGCAAAAAGGCAGTCCTACATATTAGTTTAATATGCGCTTTGAATGACATATCCTGATCAAAAATGACTCCAAGATTTCTCACAGTATTACTAGAGATCAGGGAAATGCCATCCAGAGTAACGATCTGGTTAGACACCATGCTTCTAAGATTTGTGGGGCCAAGTACAATAACTTCAGTTTTATCTGAGTTTAAAAGCAGGAAATTAGAGGTCATCCATGTCTTTATGTCTGTAAGACAATCCTGCAGTTTAGCTAATTGGTGTGTATCCTCTGGCTTCATGGATAGATAAAGCTGGGTATCATCTGCGTAACAATGAAAATTTAAGCAATACCGTCTAATAATACTGCCTAAGGGAAGCATGTATAAAGTGAATAAAATTGGTCCTAGCACAGAACCTTGTGGAACTCCATAATTAACTTTAGTCTGTGAAGAAGATTCCCCATTTACATGAACAAACTGTAATCTATTAGACAAATATGATTCAAACCACCGCAGCGCAGTGCCTTTAATACCTATGACATGCTCTAATCTCTGTAATAAAATTTTATGGTCAACAGTATCAAAAGCAGCACTGAGGTCCAACAGAACAAGCACAGAGATAAGTCCACTGTCCGAAGCCATAAGAAGATCATTTGTAACCTTCACTAATGCTGTTTCTGTACTATGATGAATTCTAAAACCTGACTGAAACTCTTCAAATAGACCATTCCTCTGCAGGTGATCAGTTAGCTGTTTTACAACTACCCTCTCAAGAATCTTTGAGAGAAAAGCAAGGTTGGAGATTGGCCTATAATTAGCTAAGATAGCTGGGTCAAGTGATGGCTTTTTAAGTAATGGTTTAATTACTGCCACCTTAAAGGCCTGTGGTACATAACCAACTAACAAAGATAGATTGATCATATTTAAGATTGAAGCATTAAATAATGGTAGGACTTCCTTGAGCAGCCTGGCAGGAATGGGGTCTAATAAACATGTTGATGGTTTGGATGAAGTAACTAATGAAAATAACTCAGACAGAACAATCGGAGAGAAAGAGTCTAACCAAATACCGGCATCACTGAAAGCAGCCAAAGATAACGATACATCTTTGGGATGGTTATGAGTAATTTTTTCTCTAATAGTCAAAATTTTGTTAGCAAAGAAAGTCATGAAGTCATTACTAGTTAAAGTTAATGGAATACTCAGCTCAATAGAGCTCTGACTCTTTGTCAGCCTGGCTACAGTGCTGAAAAGAAACCTGGGGTTGTTCTTATTTTCTTCAATTAGTGATGAGTAGAAAGATGTCCTAGCTTTACGGAGGGCTTTTTTTATAGAGCAACAAACTCTTTTTCCAGGCTAAGTGAAGATCTTCTAAATTAGTGAGACGCCATTTCCTCTCCAACTTACGGGTTATCTGCTTTAAGCTACGAGTTTGTGAGTTATACCACGGAGTCAGACACTTCTGAGTTAAAGCTCTCTTTTTCAGAGGAGCTACAGCATCCAAAGTTGTCTTCAATGAGGATGTAAAACTATTGACGAGATACTCTAACTCCCTTACAGAGTTTAGGTAGCTACTCTGCTCTGTGTTGGTATATGACATTAGAGAACATAAAGAAGGAATCATATCCTTAAACCTAGTTACAGCGCTTTCTGAAAGACTTCTAGTGTAATGAAACTTATTCCCCACTGCAGGGTAGTCCATCAGGGTAAATGTAAATGTTATTAAAAATGATCAGACAGAAGGGAGTTTTCAGGGAATACTGTTAAGTCTTCTATTTCCATACCATAAGTCAGAACAAGATCTAAAATATGATTAAAGTGGTGGGTGGACTCATTTACTTTTTGAGCAAAGCCGATAGAGTCTAATAATAGATTAAATGCAGTGTTGAGGCTGTCATTCTCAGCATCTGTGTGGATGTTAAAATCGCCCACTATAATTATCTTATCTGAGCTAAGCACTAAGTCAGACAAAAGGTCTGAAAATTCACAGAGAAACTCACAGTAACGACCAGGTGGACGATAGATAATAACAAATAAAACTGATTTTTGGGACTTCCAATTTGGATGGACAAGACTAAGAGACAAGCTTTCAAATGAATTAAAGCTCTGTCTAGGTTTTTGATTAATTAATAAGCTGGAATGGAAGATTGCTGCTAATCCTCCGCCCCGGCCCGTGCTACGAGCATTCTGACAGTTAGTGTGACTCGGGGGTGTTGACTCATTTAAACTAACATATTCATCCTGCTGTAACCAGGTTTCTGTTAGGCAGAATAAATCAATACGTTGATCAATTATTATATCATTTACCAACAGGGACTTAGAAGAGAGAGACCTAATGTTTAATAGACCACATTTAACTGTTTTAGTCTGTGGTGCAATTGAAGGTGCTATATTATTTTTTCTTTTTGAATTTTTATGCTTAAATAGATTTTTGCTGGTTATTGGTGGTCTGGGAGCAGGCACCGTCTCTACGGGGATGGGGTAATGAGGGGATGGCAGGGGGAGAGAAGCTGCAGAGAGGTGTATAAGACCACAGCTCTGCCTCCTGGTCCCAACGCTAGACAGTCACAGTTTGGAGGATCCAAAAAAATTGGCCAGATTTCTAGAAATGAGAGCTGCTCCCTCTAAAGTGGGATGGATGCCGTCTCTCCTAACAAGACCAGGTTTTCCCCAGAAGCTTTGCCAATTATCAATGAAGCCCACCTCATTTTTTGGACACAGCTCAGACAGCCAGCAATTCAAGGAGAACATGCGGCTAAACATGTCACTCCCGGTCTGATTTGGGAGGGGCCCAGAGAAAACAACAGAGTCCGACATTGTTTTTGCAAAGTTACACACCGATTTAATGTTAATTTTAGTGACCTCCGATTGGCGTAACCGAGTGTCATTACTGCCGACGTGAATTACAATCTTACCAAATTTACGCTTAGCCTTAGCCAGCAGTTTCAAATTTCCTTCAATGTCGCCTGCTCTGGCCCCCGGAAGACAATTGACTATGGTTGCTGGTGTCGCTAACTTCACATTTCTCAAAACAGAGTCGCCAATAACCAGAGTTTGATCCTCGGCGAGTGTATCGTCGAGTGGGGAAAAACGGTTAGAGATGTGAACGGGTTGACGGTGTACACGGGGCTTCTGTTTAGGGCTACGCTTCCTCCTCACAGTCACCCAGTCAGCCTGCTTTCCCGGCTGCCCGGGATCTGCCAGGGGGGAACTAACGGCGGCTAAGCTACCTTGGTCCGCACCGACTACAGGGGCCTGGCTAGCTGTAGAATTTTTAGCGTTTTTTTTTTTTAATTTACAAAGAATTTTATGTCACATTTTTAAACAGTAATTATAGTAATGGGGAAACTATGGCAAAAAAACAACGCAAATGCACTACCAGACTAGAAACATTTTTTTTTTCTGTGAAGGGACACAAACGTGTTAATTACCAGACTAGAAAGAGTCGAATTCAACCTCGAGGTCGCTGTCGTCATCCGATGCCATGGACACTTGTGCAGATTTTGTTGAACACAGAAAAAATGTTGACACCTCCATAAGGAACTTGGAACTTTTTTTTATTTTTCTTGTATATCTCTTTGCTCTTGTGTTTTGTTCGTTTGTTATTGCATTTGTTGAAATAAAGTTTCGAAAAAAAAGATGGTTGGGGAATCTTCCTGTCACGGCACAGATTGGATGGAACTCATTACTCTGTATGAGAGGGGGCGGGCTTTCAAATGACGGTCGCCGAAAGCCAGCAGCAGCCCTGTGTGTGGTGTGTCTTTGATGCCGACTGAGTGCAACGCCTGCAAAATGATTCTTGGGTGTCAGAGAGAGATGTGTGTTTGGGCAACCAACTGAAATTATCGTACATATTGGATTTTTTCCCATTATTGATCGTACATCGTACAGAGGGCACAACTATCGTACAAATACGATAATTATCGTACATTTGGCAACACTGCACCGGAGCCACCCATCCTCTCTGCTCCGGGACCTCACACTTTACAAATGAAGCACTGCCTGCCACGAGATGCGCTTTGTTTACGTTCATGTGAGAAGAACGTGAGCTAATGAAATTGCAACATGGGTAACCCTGTCATTCTGGCACTGTTGGGAAAGCGTAGGAACACGGACCCACAACAGGGGGCGCAAATGAACGGACAATGGAGTAAGTCAAATAACAACGCTTTACTGTTGTGGATGTGCACAACGAATACAACCAATCACAGAAATGGACAACAGTCAATTTACAAAAGTGTCGTGTGGGCAGGCTCGAAGATAGGAGACGCCTCTCCAAGGTAAGACCGGTACCACACGGCTTCCTCCGCCACAGGACCCCGGGTATACTGGAGCCGCCAAGTCCCGAACTCCCAGGTGGCCACTGCCTCCGCGTGTCGGACCTGGTACTGCTGGCGAGGAACAAAAACACAATTAAAGGTGGGCGCGTTTGCACCCAGTAATCCACACGGCAGGAAAGCTACCTCCACCTCTCGTTGGAAAAAAGGTCTGTTATCACTCACAAAAGTCACAAAAGGTTACTGTCAAGCAGTCAGCTGAGAATATTACCTTCCAGGTAGAACGATATCTCGGCAATGAGGTGGAGATGCCGTCCTGCTGATATACCCCACTGATGATTGCCGTCAGCTGTCTCAGGTGATGGGTGACAGCTGTCACCGAGGCTGCTCCCGTGAGGCGGCGGCGCCCTCTGGTGCCTGGAGCCCGCACTCCAGGCAGGGCGCCCTCTGGTGGTGGTGGGCCAGCAGTACCTCCTCTTCAGCGGCCCACACAACAGGCACGTCGAAAACACAAAACATGACGACTAAAATTATATCAACAAAAATGCTAAATATTGGTAGGGACTATTTTGCCATCCCAAAATATTGGTTGTGACTTGTCCCTGTGGTCCATATGCAAACCTACGCCCCTGGACGTATCCCATAATCCCTTGTGTGCCAGAGAGTCGCTGCAGTCAACAACATATAGAGAATCAACACGATGACAGCTGTTAATTAATATTATACTACAAAAATGTAATTTTTTTTTATGCTTTTCGTCACATTAATAAGAGACTGCTGCATGATATCCTGAAAACTTGCTAAAACAATTATAACAAATAATCCGTGTCTGTTACGTTTAATCTGCGTGGAATTTAATAAACGCAAACCAAATTTCAGACATATTATATATTAGTCTGGAACAAAGAGGACAAACAGTGTTGTAAAGAACAATTATCAAGACGTTAAAGATCAAACTTCACTTTCCCCCAGAACGACATGAACAGGAAGCGATTGTCGCTCACAGCAGCTCCCATTGAACATAATAGAGAGACAGTCTGTGATTCTCACGTTTACATAAAACACACGCAATAACAACGTCTAAAAACCCAGAGAATATATTCATGAGAGTTTTAGGCACAATATAAAAATAGTTTTATGTTGCGATGTTCATACTGTTGTCCGTGTGCAGCGGTTAAAGTGCAGCGTGATCAGAGCGTTTCAATGTAGTTCTCAATGTTACTGAGATCTCGCAGCGCGGCGACCTCTCCGAGGTTTTGCGGGATTTGAAACGTCAATAGGGCGAATACCAACAGCAGGTGATGAAAATAAAACCTGGTGTGGTCTCCCTGTTTAAAGTCAGAGGAGGTTAATAAGTGAGCTTTGTACCATTATTAATGTTAGTCTTATAATGTCTATAGAGACATTATAAGACTAACATTAATAATCTTTAATTGCTTCTCCATCATGTCCAAAAGCATTTCAGTACACAATTGGGTGGTGAAAGGAAGGTAGAGAGCACAAATGTACTCTACCACAGCTAACACGCTAGCTCCATTTTGGCTGAACAGTGTGCTCAGCATAGGCTAGCGTGTTAGCTGTGGTAGAGTACATTTGTGCTCTCTACCTTCCTTTCACCACCCAATTGTGTACTGAAATGCTTTTGGACATGATGGTGAAGGAATTAAAGAAATTTAGCAACATTTTGGTAAAACTAAGTGTATAATATTTGGAAATAAGACCAGGAATTTAAGCAAAAATGTATTATTACATGATACTGAAATTGAACTTGTAACTGAAACAAAATTTCTTGTTTTTTTTAAATGACAAATTAAGCTGGAAAACACATTAATTAGGTTAAATCTAAAATTTCTAAATCCATTGCAATTCTGAATAAAGGAAAAGACTTGCTCTCGCAACATTCACTATTTTATATCTCAACTCAAACTTTATTTATAGAGCACATTTAAAGCAACCGAAGTTGACCAAAGTGCTGTACACATTATAATAGAATCCTCAAAACGCAGCAATTACAATAAGTACAATAGTATTAAAATACATAGCACAGCACACAAAAAATTTTATTAAAATATAATTAAAATTGAAATAAAATTTTGCCAGCAGCCCACTAAACTTGATTAAAAGCCAGAGAGAAAAGGTGAGTCTTTAGGGAAGATTTAAAAACCTTGCAAAGCGAATGTGCCAGGGCAGGTTGTTTCAGAGCCTAGGGGCTCCAAGGCTCCATCATCTTTAGTTTTTAGCCTCAGTTTTGGGGGAACCAGTAGCAGTTGATTCACAGATCTCAATGCTCTGGCAGGGGCGTAGACATGAAGGGGCTCAGTCAAGTATGGCTAGGCCATTAAGAGCTTTAAAAACAAATAATAAAATTTTGAAATCTATTCTAAAAGCAACCAGAAGCCAGTGCAGTGAAGCTAGGAAAGGGGATATATGGTCACGCTTGCGTTTGCCAGTAAGGAGACGAGCAGCTGAATTTTATACCAACTGCAGGTGGTGCAGGAGTGACTGGTCCAGGGCAAATACAGTGAGTTGCAGTAATCCAGTCTTGTGTTAATAAAAGCATGGATTACAGTCTTGAAATCTTTGCATGACAGGTACCCTTTTACTTTTGATAAAATCCTTAAATGAAAAAAGCTATATCAGAAATATGATTTATGATAAATATCATTCATTACTTGTTCTATATATGACTAATATATAAAACTAATAGGGCACCGCAGTCTGGTTTCAACCCTGCGTGATATAACAGGATTTGACCACTTATTACGACAGCCGCTCCCATTGTGCAATATATACACAACATAGCTTCACATAGAAAAATGGTGTACTGTTTTGTTTTCGGATGCAATCACCGAAGCAGTCGCGAAAGTGTTCTTTTCGGTTCCCAGTGGAGAAGGGAAGATGAGGTGAATGGGAGAGGTTGTGTCGGTGTTAGCCTACACAGCTAACCAGAGTAGCTTTGTTCTCTCACTTGCAAAACCACGTCGACATGTTAAGGCTCCTGGTCATAAACAAACTGCAACACATGTCCACTTTCTCACCGCATCGTCACATTTTCTTTGTATTTTCACTTTGTTTGTGTGTAATTTGCCCAAAAACTCTGAGAAAATGCTGTGTTTTTGTCCCCGGAAGTAGGGGACAAAAACAGAAGAAATTACATCATACGTGTCATATTTTAGCCCTTTGTGCCCTTTGTGCCCACCCTCAAACGAGTCCCCCAATACAAAACAAATATTGTTACTACAAAAGACTTATTAGAATTATTAGTAACAAACCCTACCGTGAGCCAGCGAACCCAGTATTTGTCTGTTTACATATTTTAAAATGCTGAGACTTGGTTGATTACACCACAGTTCAAATCATGTATAAAGTTAAAAACAAACTTTTTCCTCAACATGTCCAGGATTTGTTTAAAATGAGGGAATCCAGTTACAGTTTGAGAGGAACATGAGTATTTGAGAAGTCATTGATTCGAACTACTGTAAAAAGTCATTGCATTTCTGTTAAAGGTTTTAACATTTGGAATAAATGTCCTGATCAGGTCACATTATGTGGTACGTTAGTGGGCTTTAAAATGCTCTATAAGAATCAAATCCAATCAATTTTATTTATATAGCACCAAATCACAACAAACAGTTGCCCCAAGGCGCTTTATATTGTAAGGCAAGGCCATACAATAATTATGTAAAAACCCCAATGGTCAAAACGACCCCCTGTGAGCAAGCACTTGGCGACAGTGGGAAGGAAAAACTCCCTTTTAACAGGAAGAAACCTCCAGCAGAACCAGGCTCAGGGAGGGGCAATCCTCTGCTGGGACTGGTTGGGGCTGAGGGAGAGAACCAGGAAAAAGACATGCTGTGGAGGGGAGCAGAGATCAATCACTAATGATTAAATGCAGAGTGGTGCATACAGAGCAAAAAGAGAAAGAAACACTCAGTGCATCATGGGAACCCCCCAGCAGTCTAAGTCTATAGCAGCATAACTAAGGGATGGTTCAGGGTCACCTGATCCAGCCCTAACTATAAGCTTTAGCAAAAAGGAAAGTTTTAAGCCTAATCTTAAAAGTAGAGAGGGTGTCTGTCTCCCTGATCTGAATTGGGAGCTGGTTCCACAGGAGAGGAGCCTGAAAGCTGAAGGCTCTGCCTCCCATTCTACTCTTACAAACCCTAGGAACTACAAGTAAGCCTGCAGTCTGAGAGCGAAGCGCTCTATTGAGGTGATATGGTACTATGAGGTCCCTAAGATAAGATGGGAACTGATTATTCAAAACCTTATAAGTAAGAAGAAGAATTTTAAATTATATTCTAGAATTAACAGGAAGCCAATGAAGAGAGGCCAATATGGGTGAGATATGCCCTCTCCTTCTAGTCCCTGTCAGTACTCTAGCTGCAGCATTTTGAATTAACTGAAGGCTTTCAGGGAACTTTTAGGACAACCTGATAATAATGAATTACAATAGTCCAGCCTAGAGGAAATAAATGCATGAATTAGTTTTTCAGCATCACTCTGAGACAAGACCTTTCTAATTTTAGAGATATTGCGTAAATGCAAAAAGCAGTCCTACATATTTGTTTAATATGCGCTTTGAATGACATATCCTGATCAAAAATGACTCCAAGATTTCTCACAGTATTACTAGACACAAGAACAATATAATTACTTCTTATAATCTGATGAACTAGGATTGTTGATTTTTGTTATTGTTTTTGGGGATTGTGTGGGGTTTGTCTGGTTGTGTTTGGAATTTTGTTTATTGATTAATTTATGCTGTTTGTGCATGGCATTTGCTGTTGAGTATGTGTATGTATGTGTGTATATATGTCTGTGTATACATTTTACTTTTATAGTAAAAGGAGTGGGCGTTTATAAGCCATCAGTCACACAGCTTCACTGTTAAATTGTCCTATTTATGAGTTTTTTTTGTTATTGTTGAGTCTGTTCTAAATAAAATGCATTTATTCATTCAAATGTGTTAAGAATTTAAAGATTTCTTTTTCAAAACTCCTAGTGCTATCTTTCATTTCATCTGCCGTAGCCTACATAAAAATCAAGATGCATTAGCTTCCCAGCTAACTCATTCTAAAATGATTACAATCATCTGAAAGCATCTGAAGAGTTTCTGAATGACACAAGCATATAATTAACTGTCATTCATAAAAATAAGGACAAAAGACCATCTGCACTCTATTCAGATCGCAAATAGCATAAGTAAATTAATACATTAATATCCATCCCATTATGCTGTGAATGTTTTGTTCTTGTCCCAAGTTCCTGTTATTTGATTATATGTGGATAATTTTTTGTTTGTCTGCGTGACTGTGCTTAGTGGTTGTTTTGGATGCCAGTCGCATAACAACTCTATTAAAATGTAAAGCAGCAAGCTTCCATTTAGGCTATTATCTAACCACACAGTGTGGCATTTTGGAAATGGACCATAAATCACTCCATGTTTTAAATGCATTATTATAACCTTCATAAGTTGTTTGTGATCACAAACAAGCTATAAAATGTTCTGGCTGTGCTATTGCAGAATTTAGATTGTGAAGTGTTAATATCTGCTTGTGAATTTTGACATACATGTGTAGTACAAGGCTAATTTATAACTTCCTCTCATATTTTGAGAGGTTTTAAAGGAAAAATTCATGTGCCTATTCTTTTGATGTTTCGTACATATTAGTCTTCATTATAGTACATGTAAACTCTTCTCTGAAAGTATTGGAATGACCATATCAAGTCACTAGTGGTTGCTATGCACTGAACATGAGGTCAGATACAGTCAGGTCCATAAGTATTTGGTTGTGACACAATTTTTGGACTTGTGCTTCAGTTCAGCGCCGCAATGGAGTTAAAATGAAACAATCAAAGTGTGCTTGTAGTGTAGACTTTCAGTTTTAAAATATCAACCATTTAGAAATTTGCAATCATTTGTGTACACAGTCGCTCCATTTTCAGAAGATAGGTACTTGGATATACTAAATGTCATGATTCATTTTAGTACAAACCATCACATTTGCAGCCAGTTACTTGAGACAAGTCAGGGGATGGATACATGAACATTTCCAAGTCACTGTATAGGGTTTGGACTTTAGTTACATCAATCATTTTGAAATACAAACAGTATAATAATGGATGGGAAAGCTAACTGGAGTAGGACGTTCTCAAAAACAGAGGGACTGTGCAAGGAGTATTGTGAGGGAAGCCACCAAGGCACCCAAGACAAATCTGAAGGCATTGTAGGCTTGTGTGGTTGTAACTGTGTTTTGTGACACTTTTGTCTGATTCGTCAACTTGGTGGAGTTTAACAGAGAAGGATATTCATATAAGAAAACAGCTCAAACCTAGGCTCTAGCCTCCCATGTGATGTCTGGAAAACTGTAGCTAAAATTTCACATCTTGTTAAGAGAATCCTTCTCTGTGCCACACCACCATCAGCTTGTCTAACTGGCATTGCAACAGACAAAAGTTGGACAATTCTCAGTTTCTCAAGTGCTGGGAGTATCTCAACGAAACAGAGGGAGAGATGGAGAAAACATCTGAAATCCGAAAAGAAGTTTTTTTCAATGGGGAGTTCAGATTAATGTTTACATTGGTGGGCTCTCTCGCCTTGTTTGCTAACTTTTGCACATTGCTGTACTGCACCACCATACTGCCAGAAGACAGTTTAGATTGTTCATTTCTATTTTCTGGTATTTACAGTTACATTATGTTAAACAGCATAGAGCACGGTCTCTATTTGCTAGACTACCTAATATTTGGGGCAGGCAAAAACATTGAGTCATACTAACAAAATGAAACCAAAACACAACACAGAAATGTTGTAGCTAATCAACCATATGCAGTCCAGTTTTTGCTGTGACAAACAGGCAAAAAATATCCAGTGTTGGGAGAGTGTAGTGACACGGACCCACAACAGGGGGCGTAAATGAACGGACAATGAAAGAGTCGAATATGAACACTTTACTGTTGTGAATGAGCACAACCACAATACAGAGGAATACAGAATTTTGCAAACAGTCAATCCACAAAGGTGACGTGTGGGCAGGCTCGAGGATAGAAGACGTCTGTCCTGAGAAGAACCGGAACCACACGATTTCCTCCGCCACCGAACCTGGAGAATACTGGAGCCGCCAAGTCCCGAGTCCCCAGGTGGCCACCGTCTCCGAATGTCGGATCTGGTACTGCTGGCGAGGAGCAGAAACAATACGATGTGGGTGTGTGCACACCCAGTAACAACAATGGTGGAGAGTCCACCTCCACCTCTCACACACACTCGTGCAGCTCCTGTCTCAAACACTTATCTGGCTGGGGTGTGAAGCGAAGCCGTCGCTGATTACGCCAATCTCCCAGATAAGGCACTCCACAGGAAAACAGCTGTAAAACGAGTTCAGACTAAGACACAGTTAGTTTTAAGGCTGAGAATATTACCTTCACAGGTCGATGATATCTCGGCAACGAGGTGGAGATGACGTCCGGTTTTTATGGAGTGGTATGATGAAGTGTAGATGGATGACAGCTGTCACCCCCGGCTGTGTCCGTGGCGGCAGCGCCCTCTCGTGCCTGAAGCCCGCACTTCAGGCAGGGCGCCCTCTGGTGGTGGGCCAGCAGTACCTCCTCTTCTGGCGGCCCACACAACATCCAGAGTGTGACAATTAGAGAACACGCAAACAGACCTCATGAGTATATCAGTGATTTCATCTATGCCAGATCAGTCAGGATTCATGAGCTCCCTTCTAGACTCACTGTCCCCTCCCCAAGATGACAAGTCAGTTCAGATGTGATGTTTCATCACACCCGTTTAGTCACAGTGCTCAACACACATGTTGTCCTTGGTTCGGGGAAGAACTTTTAAAATTTTGGTGATAATCTGTATCTTCCTCAATTTCTTTTTCCCCTTTTGTCACCACTGTTGAAGGTTATCTGGAAATTCATTTTTTATAATGTGTAGGTGTAAATCAAGCGACTGATGATTCTATAACTGCATGCTTGTTGTTTTACAGGGCCAGTGTGTGCAGCCTAAATGATGGGGAAGTGGAACTTGTTCAAGAATAAGTCATCAGAGGCCAGTGCACCAACTGTGCCACCAGCTCCTGTTGCACTAGTTTCTGTCGAAAATGCCACCGAGCCAGCAACCAAGAACGAAAAGAACGATGCCTTTGACGAGATCAAAAACAAGTTCCTGAATGAAATCGACAAGATCCCACGTGAGTATCGGACAAAACCCCAAACCTGTCCAGAACAACCGACATTTATTGATTTCATTCTAAGGAATTATTGTGGAATTAGATTGTATCTATTGCTGCAGGCATTGGGAGGCTTGTAATGTCTTTATTCAGTATTGATCATCCTCTGCCCTTCCCAATAGTTAAGAAATCTAATTTCCATCTGCTTTAATTGCTAACGTATCACCTCTTAATTAATCTATTTTGCCCAGGGCACCAAACGGAGTAGTAGGCTAATTGATTGGTCAAATGTTGCAGGATTTGTGTTGTTCTTCTGTACACATACATCTATACACTTGTCTGTGTTTTTTCCCCAGTGCCATCCTGGGCCATCATCGCCATCGCTGTGGTAGCCGCTTTACTTATTCTAACATGTTGCTTCTGCATCATCAAGAAATGCTGCTGCAAGAAGAAGAAGAACAAGAAGGGCAAGAAGGGGAAGGGTGACATGGGAATGAAGAACCTGAAAGGGGGAGAGGTATGTTTCCTCTCGGAAGGTCACATGATGGTGAAACTCAAACTTACACCCAACACTGTATCTGAAAAAAGTCAAATTACTGTTCTTTGCAGCACCAAATGTATAACTCCATCTTGTTAAGATGTGTAACACCTTAGTAGCTTCAGTAGGAAGAAGACACCAACACGTTCTCATTCTGAGGCATCGGTATAACAACACATCATGTGTTGCCAGAAACAAGCAACCACGTCTGTGAAAATGAGAATAAATAAGGAACTTTTCTGTCCAAAGGGAACAAAAACAAAACATTTTGGAATCTGACTACATCTATAATTTTCTTTAATAAACAAACTACTCCAAAGTTTATGTCATGTTAGATATCTTCATCCGATTTATTTATTCAAGGTTATTGTTTAAATTTTGCTTGGATACACATCATTACTGCATTTTGTTGACTGTTTTCTAACTCACTTTATTCTCCGCAGGTGTAGAAGTCATTCCTTACCCACCATGTTTTTGTTTTCTTTTCTTTTTTTGTTATTTGATGTGTTTCTTTTTTTTTTTTTTTTGTTATTTGATGTGCTATTTTGTTATTTGCCATTAATGTTACCATTGCTGTCTCTTACTTGTGTTTTTGGGCTCTCGGTGGAAAATGACATGATTTTTTTCATCTATTCGGTGTAACTCTCATTTCCTCAGTCATTAAAGAGGAACTACACAATTAGGCAATACAAGTATGAAGTTATATTGTTTCACGAAGACCACGTAGGGAGATAAAAATACCTTTCAAAGACGATTTATTTTAAAACACAACAGGAGGCTTCGCCTGTCATTTTCCTCCCTGCCTACAGTGCTGCTGACAGCATTTGCTGTGATTACCCTTCTTTGGTGTCTGCTGTGAGTTCAATCTCTTCCTTTGTCTCTGCTCTCCTCCTTCCTGCTTTGTGTCTTATGTGTGCTCCGTGTATCTTGACTGTGGTGGACCTCCCTGCCTACGGTAGGTCTGATAGCACTCGGCACCCCTCTCTGGTCGCTCTGTGTAAGCGCAGACCAGGGCGGCGGGGCGTGGGAGAGCGGTTGGGGGCGGGCTGGGCTTGGAGGGATGGATTGCAGTGGTGATGACAATGAGTGCTATGGCTTCCTTAGTTTTTTGCAAGCTTAGGTGCTGCAGGTGCTTGAGGAATAGGCTTGTGGGAGCGAATAAGCTGCTTTGCAAATCCACTGAACTGATATGCCGCACCAGCTGCTGTGTCTTGAATATCCAGAGATTGCAGTTTTGTCCAAACGGCAGAACAAACACTTGTACAAGTGCAGATGTCTATGGTTTGAAACATGAAACTCATCCTGTGGTTGATCGAGCCTTTGAATGATGAGTGCACTCAGCAACTCACTAGAGATCACTAACATGCATGTGCAAGGGCTAAGCTGGACATTTGTCAAATAACAGGTGAAACCTTACTGAACCGAGAGCTTTGAGTACATTTGCACCGTAAGCAACCACGACTGTGCGACACACACACAAAAAGAAAGAGCTCTCGGCAGTTTGAGGAACTTTGGTACTCAGAAATCTCCTCAAGGTGTTCATGGTTGTCATGCCACAAATTTGAGTCCAACAAAGATCACCTAAATGTGGAAAAATGATTGCTGCATTCAGGGAGAATTAATGAAATAGTTAAATTAAATAAATTACTTTTCATTTGCCATATTTCAGTATCCCATGAGCTTCTCATTAGTCTCAGTTAGTGTTGGGAAGGTTACTTCTGAAATGTAATAGGTTACAGATTATTAGTGACTGTGCAAAAAAATGTAATAAGTAATGTAAGTATTTTAATTTCTTCTTCTTGATTAGTTTTGGTGACTCATGTTCAGAAACCAGCCCAGTCTCATGTTTTTTTTTTCATGATACCGTCACGAAATTTATTCCATTTTCGTGACACGCCCACTCATTGCTGACTAATTCTAACCCTAACCATAGCCCCATATCCCCCCATGCCACACCTGTGTCACCCCAAATTTTGTGATACCATCACAAAATACAGTAGATTTCTGTGATGGTATCACAAACTAATGGATTAAATCACTTTTCATGATGCCATTGCAAACTTGGCGTGACATCGGGTTGTTAAGGAACATGCCATTCTTACACATATAATCGCTTTGTAATCACCAATATTTTAACTAGTAACTGGAATTTAATGACATTAATTCTCAGTAACTGCAATATTACACTTACATTTATTTTGTAATTAAATGACTTAACTCTATTACATGTAACTTTACTCCCCAACACTGTTTATGTTTTTTCTAAAGTCTCAGTCTTACACAATAATAATAATAATAATAATAATAATAATAATAATAATAATAATAGAGCGGTTAGCGATTTCTCAGTGCGGTAGTTTCTGTACCATCTGATCTGGAATAGGAATTTATAAACAATTTCAAAAACTACATTTGAAGATCTGAAATGGGTCCTGTGGTGTGAAAAGACCTGAAATCTTACTGATTTACATCTGAAATTTCATTTACATCCCACTGGTGCAAACGCGCTCTGACTTCCACGACAGAGAAAAAGCTGTTGGTGCCTCTTGACAAATGCCAGCATATGTCCTTGCAGTAGGAACCATTGAATGGCCACAACTTGACTTGAGAGTAACCTTCCTGGATGACCCATGCTGCCGACACCATTCTGTGACAGTCACTGACTCGCTCTCTTACCTAAAACATTCGATGAAGAAGAGAAATATTGAGCCAGAATGTTTGCACCTTTTTCAGCAAATAAAACAGTTTTAACTCCTACAGTGATTTAATTTAGGGGGAAAGAAAACCCTCATTAGGAGCTCAAAATTGACCTTGATGAGATTAACCAAAGGGCAAACATTCAGACGTATAATGTCTTTATTTTTCTACACGGCTGGAAAACATTTTACAATTCTTAGTATGGCATGATCCCTCACACACATGCAAAAGTAAAAAAAAAAAATTTCATCAAGACTTTAAAAATTTGAGGGCTTTCAGTCTTTAATTTTCATTTATTTCCAGAGAGAGATTCTTTTTGTTTGTTTGTTTGTTTTTGTCTGTTCGGTCCTGCATTGTGCGGCCTGGCATGCTTGAATGAAAAAGCATTTAGCACAGCAAAGACAGAGAATGCTACAAATAAGAAGAGGGCGCGTGAACGTGAGCGCGTGTCCGCTGCATGTAATCAGCTGTGTGTGTGTGTGTGTGCGCGTCTTATCTGTGTGCACGTGTGCCCTGTTACTCTTCCAGCTCATCAGCGAGTAGATGAAATCTACTCGTACCAAGACGTCAGTACTTTTTTTTTATTTCGAGAAGTATTATCATTACATAGGATCCAAAATAAATGAACTCGGAGCACTTTGCTGTCGTTCGGTGTTGTGACTGTGATTACTCAGGCAAAGTGAATAGCGACACGCTGTGATGTCAGACCGGATGGATGATAACACCAACACTTGATTCATGATGATTATCTCACTCACGGTTAACAGCTGAATTTTCATCTGGACTGTGATTATGTTCCACATTAATTCACTTTAGAATATTAGTTGAAATCTATCTGGAGTAACACAATCTCCACTAATTCAGTTAGCTGCATCAGCAGACTGGCTCCAAGAACAGAAATGAAATCCCACAACAATACCACTGGAAATATATAAATCCTAATTTGGTATTTGATAACTCTTGTCAGGAGGAGATAAACAGCATCCACAGATGTTCTCTGGCTTTTATTGTCTAACAGCTTACGCCACTGTGTTGTCTGAGGGCTCTGATGTCAGATATTACAAAGTTTGTCAGCTTTTATTAAAGAAAATTACGAGGGATTTAATTAAGTCATTGCCTTGTTTTAAATCTCTGGCCTTTCAATCTTCTTGATCGTCTGTGCACAAGCACAGCCTCTATTGGAAACAGCGAGCATCAGGTGGATTACAGTAAGTCACAGATATTCTTGAATGTTGTACAATGCAAATGTATTCTATTTATTAATTATACTTAAATATAATACATGTAAAGCATGATCGAGCTTTGAGGAAAAATTCTTTGAGACATGAGTTAAAGTTGAAATACAGTAATTAAATTAAACTCCCACTGTTACAAGAAATAAAGATGTAATATATGAATTGAGAATTTTTTTATTGGGATGATATTAATGTTGTAATTTTAAACACAAGTCAATAATACAAGATGTACAGTGTGCACATCCAGAAAGTATTCACAAGGCTTCACTTTTTCCACATTTTATGTCACAGCCTTATTCCAAAATGGAGTAAATTCACTTTTCCCCCAAAATTGTACTCACAACACCCCATAATGACAACATGAAAAAACTTTGTAACATAAAAGGCTGTAACATAACAAAAGGTGGAAAAAGTGAAACGCTGTGAATACTTTCTGGATGCACAGCTTTCATTTTCACATATTAAATAGTGAGTGCAATTGCACTCATCTATGTGCCCATGGGTGTGGTGGTTTTAAAATAAGGTATATTGAGATGCAGTGTTTGTGCCCTGTATGATGAAGCACCAGAAAGCATTTGTTCTATAGACCAACAAAAACCTGGTCTTATGCTAGGTGCAGTGTATTTCTGGTTACACGGCACAATATTCAAATACACCTTACATAAGCAGGTTCATGATGCATGTATACTCAACCTTTTCTCACGGCAAGTCATAATTCAGCAGCACGAAATATACATTAATTTATTGGTTTGTGATATTGTGACGAAAAGCGCCTCATTTTCATCACGGCAACACAAATTCATTCTAATTCATTCCGTGACAGCTGCATGAAAGAGTAAGAGTAAGTAAGTAAAGAGTATGCTTATGTTATGGTTAAGGTTAGGGTCAGGGGTAGGAGTAGGGTTAGTAATAGTGACTTAAACGAAATGAGTCACGAAAATTTGACTCATTTCCTCACGGGAGCACACACAAAAAAAACCCCCCAAAAAAACGTGAGACCAGATTTACATGAGAATAGATTTGAAAACAACAGTTAAACAAAATAAAAGTAAGCATTATTAGAAAAAATACAAAACACCACCTTCATGCTTCACTTTAGGGAGCTTTGGTGGCTGCTCTTTGCTTGCATGTTTTGAGGCTGCACACAGAATCCATGAACTTCCCAGAAAACCTCTCACTTGTTTCAAAATAGTCTCCAGCACACTGTGGCTCTGAAAGGTAGTTACAGATGACAGTTTGGTTTATTTCATGTTATTTATGTCGTTATGCCCCAAACACACCCATAATTAAATAAGTGGCTAAATACACCTCCTTTGTGCCCTGTTCCCTACGTTGCACTCAGATAATGCCAGTAACCCTCTGGGGTCCAAGAGCATTTTCAGTAATTTCCCTTTAAAGGTAGTTGCATATAGTATAATGTCCATGTGTTGCATATCAAAATGTTCAGAACAATCTTGACATTCTGTGTGTGAGACATATATTTTACTAGACCACTGTGTAAAAGATATAATTTGGTTGTAATGCTGAAAACATGAAATGTGTTTTCAGAAATTCTTTGTAACTTTGGTGAATATACATTTTTATTATGTTGACACTGTTTTGGTGTTAGAAATGGGTTTACCAAAGGTCAAACAAGATATGGAATATATATATATATATATATATATATATATATATATATATATATATATATATATATATATATATATATATATATGTGTGTGTGTATAATATATTACACAATGTATAATAATAAAATGAAATATGTGCTGTGCAGCACAGCAGCACCACCTGCTGGAAGCTACAAATCAGAGCTCAAGATCATTGTAAAGCAGCACATTTAATACACAAAATAATATTAGGCACTTACTTATGGCTAGGTGTTTTATCTTTTGGATAATTTGTTTTTGGAGGAATAAAGTCCATTTGTGAAGAAATGCCCATTCCTGCCACAAGAAATCACCACAACATTGCTCTTAATAGTCTGAAGGTATTTCACTGAATAACACTGTGTTATGGATGAGAAGCTATTAAATCATGTCTTAATAAGAGCTTAATGACTTTCACAAATACACAGTTTGTCTTCTGGAACAAAGTTATAAGTATTAGGAAATAATTTCACTTCTGTTCTTTAAAGAAATAGAGTGACATAGTCCTGCACAATAGGGACATTATTCTCCTAACAATATGACTTTTCAAAATATTAAGCTTTATATTTTACAATATTCACTTCATATTTTAAAGATTATCTCTCATTGGTACAACTTGATTCCGAAAGTTGTTTCACTATAAAATCTCAGCACTGGCCTTAATCTTACACCATAGAAAGAAATATTGAATTTTGATTTTGAGAATGTAAATGTAATGTTTCTTTGATATGGTTGTGAAAGTACTGCATGATGTTTCTGTCAGTATACCCAGTTAATGTGTGCAGTTTTTCTTTGTGTGGTCTATGTTTTTGAAACTTTTTTTTGGATTGATTGTCATATTTGGGATTTGTGTAGATAAATGCGTGATCTCAAACAGGATATCTTGTTTCATTTCTCTTATTTTATCCACCCTCATAAATCACCGCGACAGCAAAGTAAGCAAGTTAGTCATATTAGTTCACAATCCAACTGGAAGTCAGTTTTAATTTACATCTGCCAATATTCACATTTTGGAAAAGGACATGATGAAAATTGGACAGCATTGGCGGTCTGTTACATTACAGTAAAAAAAAAAAATGTTCCTGTTTTTCCATCCACCCTGTGTATTAACTATTTTTTTCTGTCTCTCTCTTCATTCATTATGTAACAAAATAAAGTTCTGTGGAAACATTTTTTGACAACACACTGAAATCCAGCAGAAATTCTCTCTTAGAGGTTCTCATGAAACACAGAAAATGGTGTCACCCATGAAATAGTGAAATCAAGTCAGGTTGCAACTGTGGTCATGGATGAACAGACTGCACTAGTAACACCGGGGTGAGCAGGGGTAAGTGGCAGGTAGGTGCTGTGACTAACCTTGACTGGCCGAGGTTTGGCGCTCAGCACGTGTCGAGGTCGTCGTCTCACCTGTTCCTGTTCCTACTGTCCCCTTCTGTCTGCACAGAAACCGCAGGACGACGATGACGAAGAAGACGACATTGAACCCGGACTGACTGGAGATGAGAAAGAGGAGGAGGTGAAGGAGAAGGAAAAACTCGGGAAGCTACAGTACTCCATTGATTATGACTTCCAAGAAAACAAGGTAAGTAGCACCCAAGTTGTCTGGCGTGATAAATTGAAATTGAAATTGAAATTTTCTTGCTTTGCAATCATTGTACATACATGGATAAATAAAATGAAATTTATCCTTTGCATTTAAGACATCCTAAATACAGTTAGTAGATGGTAAGAGTTAAAAACAAGCAGAAATACACACTGGTTCGAATGCATGATGCAAAAAAATTAAATAAATAAATGCAGTGGCCATATTATATTAGTCAGAGAATCAAATGTTAAAAAAAGACTGTAAATACTGGCCAATAATATGGGTGCTGTCATTTTTTTTCTTTTTTTATGGGAAAACAGAAAATCTTTGAATGTACCGTTGCTCAGTAGGCTGATAAATTCTGCTAGTAAATAAAAATATGTTGGATCAAAATACATGAAAGATCAAAACCAGTGACAATTTAAATGGACTGCATTTATATAGCGCTTTTCCATCTGCATCAGACGCTCACTGTGCTTTACACATCAGTGCCTCACATTCATCCCGATGTGAGGCTGCTGCCATGCAAGGCAGCCCACTACACACTGGGAGCAACTAGGGGTTTAAGGACCTTGCCCAAGGACCCTTAGTGAGGCTGGGAGGGTGGGGCTTAGTCAGGCTGGGATTTAAACCGAGGATCCTCTGGTCTCAAGCCTGACACTTTAACCACTAGACCATCACCTCCCCTGATGATCATCATGATCATTCTCACATTCACTAAAGCCCATTAGGGGCATGGCTGCTTTGAGTGGCAGCTGGTGTGTTGGTGTTTTTTGTTTGTTTGTTGTGCTCATGCATTGACACTGTGGCCGGCCATTGGCTCAGCAGGCTGCTGTGAAGGGTGTCTTTTTTGTTTTTATTTTTTTGAGCATTGTATTACAAATATCTGTAATTATATGGCCTGTTGTGTGCTAAATTCCCAGAAAGGATCATCTAACACGTGTGTGCACCATATTTGCTTCAAGTGAAATTATCATGTAATGCTAATAGCAGCTGTCAGTAGCTTCATGACATTACATCATTAATACGTGATAACTGAGGAAATAAACGGGCCATAAATTGTAATGACCACACCAAAGCTAAACTATTATGAGAACCACTGCTCAGCCGTTCAAAATAAGATGTAATAAACACCCAAACCTATATCAGTCATTAGCTCAGCTTGTCGGAAAGATGCTAACAGTGTTAGCATTTGTAGCAGTTATCGGTAGCTTGAAGACATTAGGTTGAGTTAATCCACAATAAGCCGGTCCTAGTTTTTAATGGCCACACCAAAGCCATTTGAGGTACCTACCACTCAGCCCCCCAAAATATGATGTGCTAAACACAGTGCTGCCAACTCATCAGTAAGAAAAGTAGCTATTGGCTGTCCTAAAAGTCACCAGAAGTCGCTAAATAATGTCATCGGCTAATTTGAATATTATTTGCAAATTCCATATTCATAAATGCAGATTACTGAAAAGGAATTTTCACAGACTTCTGGCTGAATTTGATCAATATACTATAAGCAGTATTAAGCTTATATATTCTCCCTAATGTCATAAAACTGTCACGTTCTATAAGGAATTTTTTTTTAAAGAGAATTAATATTAAAGAAACCCTTTACTTTTGTATTGTACAATTTATTTAATTTTTTTCTATCTCTTTCTATAAGAGATAATGATAATACTGTGGATGGTATTGTGGCCTTGTCCTTTGTTTGATTACTGTTAATGTAAAATTTACCTTTTGGTACAAACAAAGTAACCTTTAACGTTGAAATACAATTTTGAAAAAAAAAAAAAACATTGTGGGAGAGACAAAAGATTGATTCTTAGCTGCAGCGGAGGCGGAGACAAGGAGAACCACTGCTGCCTGGTGAGAACAGAGATCTCTAGATCAATACGTGCTTTCACTTTTGAGTCGCCAAATACCAGAAAAGTAGCTAGATTTGTCGCTAGTGGCTTTTGAGAAAATAAGTCATCAAGAGAGTTTGGAAAGTCACCAGATTTAGCGAGAAAGTCACCAAGTTGGCAGTACTGGCTAAACACCCAACCTGAGGTTAACCGATTAGTGTTCAGGTTTCATTTGTCCCACTCAGGTCATACAGGTCTCACCCCACACTCCACCACTTTACCCCACACATGGGCTGGAGACAACCCCCCCCCCCCCCCCCCCCCCCCACACACACACACACACAGGAGTAGATCCTCCTTTTGCAGAAATAACAGCCTCTAAATGCTTCCTATAGCTTCCAATGAGAGTCTGGATTCTGGTTTGAAGCTATTTTGGACCATTCTTCTTTACAAAACATCTCAGGTTTGTGGTTTCTGAGCATGGACAGCCTGCGTAAAATCACACCACAGATTTTCAATAATATTCAGGTCTGGGGACTGAGATGGCCATTCCAGAATATTGTACTTGTTACTCTGCATGAATGCCTTAGTAGATTTTGAGTAGTGTTTAGGGTCGTTGTCTTGTTGATAGAGCCAGCCCCGGCGCAATATTAACTTTGTCACTGATTCATGAACATTGTTCTCAATAACCTGCTGATATTGACTGGAATCCATGTGACCCTTAACTTTAACAAGATCCCCAGTACCTGCACTGGCCACACAGCCCCACAGCATAATGGAACCACCTCCAAATTTTACTGTAGGTAGCAAGTGTTTTTCTTGGAATGCTGTGTTTTTTTCAGCCATGCATACCGCTCCTTGTTATATCCAAATAACTCAATTTTACTTTCATCAGTCCATAGCCCCTTATTCCAAAATGAAGCTGGCTTGTCCAAATGTGCTTCAGCATACCTCAAGCGACTCTGTTTGTGGTGTGCACTCAGAAAAGGCTTCTTCTGCATTACAGCATGTCTTTGTGCAAAATGCAGTGTATAGATGAACGATGCACAGAGACACTATCTGCAGCAAGATCATGTTATATGTCTTTGGAGCAGGTCTGTGGGTTGACTGTGACTGTTCTCAACATCCTTCGCATTAGCTTATCTGAGGTTTTTCTTCGCCTGCCACTTCGGGCCTTAACTAGTACTGTGCCTGTGGTCTTCCATTTCCTCACTATGTTCCTCACAGTGGAAACTAACAGCTGAAATCTCTGAGATAGCTTTTTGTATCCTTCCCCTAAACCATGATGTTGAACAATCTTTGTTTTCAGGTCATTTAAGAGTTGTTTAGAGGCTCCCATGTTGCCACTCATTAGAAGAGATGCAAAGAGGGAAACATTTGCAAATGGCCACCTTAAATACCAAAACCAATTTTGTATTCCAATAATTAGTGCTAAATGTATTCAAATAAATAAAATGACAAGGGTGCCCAAATTTATGCACCTGCCGAATTTTGTTTAAATAATTATTGCACACTTTCTGTAAATACTGGAAACTTCATTTCACTTCTCAAATATCAGTGTGTTCATCTGCTATATGATATATTTAACTGAAATTTCTGATCCAGACAACCAATGATTTATGAAGGAACATCATGAAAATTATCAGGGGTGCCCAAACCTTTCCATACAACTGTATATAAGATTGCCAGTAAAATCAAATGCATAAAATGGTGGCTGAATGTTTGTACTGAGCTGCTCACAGTGTCTTTCTGGCCTCTGTCCAGCTGACTGTGGGAATCCTGCAGGCAGCAGACCTCCTCTCCATGGACAGTGGTGGCACCTCTGACCCCTACGTTAAGGTCTACGTCCTCCCCGACAAGAAAAAGAAGTTTGACACAAAGGTTCACAAGAAAACACTCAACCCCGTCTTCAATGAGACCTTTACCTTCAAGGTGAGCTGAAACAGCCTTTATTCAAACTGTTCAAAAAAATGTGCTCCTGTCTCTGTTTGATGGACAGATGTGACTGGTTAAAGGTGAACCGCTCCCCATAGCTTTCTTTCTTTCTTTTTTTTTCAATCTTAGCAGTGGATTAGATTCTGATTTTTCTTCAGGCCAGGATTGATAGAACGCAGAAGAAATGTTGAAGGAGAATTTGGTATAAAATTGATTTTGAGGAGCCTGCTGACACAGCTCTGTGAGAAACAAAGTCTCTTCTAACAGCACGTCATAGCATCAGGCAACCTGAGTCACAGCAAACATTTGTGTCAAGTTCTGCTTTGTCACTGTCAGCAATCACATGAGCAAAGTGGAAGATCAGAATCCAACCAAATCTGGCCAGGAGTAAATTAATAAAATGGGGAATGAGTGTTTTTTTCCCCCCTCTAGATTCCATTCCAAGAGATGGGCGGGAAAACTCTGGTGATGTCAGTCTACGACTTTGACCGCTTTTCAAAACATGACGTCATCGGGGAGATTAAATACCCATGAATACCCTGGATCTGGCAAAGCCAATCCGAGGAGCTGGAGAGACCTGGACAGTGCAGATCAAGAAGAGGTCAGTGTCATGCAGCTAGCGACTGTTTAGCAGAATTTCTCTTAAAAAAAAAAAAAACTAATTTATGTCTCACATGTTCGTAATTTGTGCAAGGAGGTAAAATAACTATAACTGCACCTGCGAACAGAACAAAACATACAATGTACAGAACCCAGTGAGACACAACCAGTTTTCTTCAGGCATATTTGAAGATTTTCAAGTCTATAAACAGTATGGTACTGTGTAGTAAATCTGTCCGGAGTGGACATTTGTCAAAAAGCGAGAGACTGTTTAATAAGAAGCCCGATGAGGGAAGTCACCAAGACATCCAGACATTGCTGGAAGTCTTATTGGCTTCTGTGGCTGTGATTGGAGAAACATTTGTCGTGTTGCACCACTAGTAACACACTCATCATGGAGTGGAACATAAAAGAAAAACAGAACAAACCGAGGCTCGAGTCTCCCATGTGCCTTCTGTGAAGCTGCAGCTAAAAATTCATGATGTTAAACTGAAATTATAATTCCTAAATGGTTCATGTGATGTTTTCATTGAAGCCCTTGAATGAAAGCTGAAAGCCTCCAGCACACGTGCATGTTAACTGTTTCCTTTCTACTCCAGTGTGATGGTGAACAGAGGCAAAAATGTGAAAGTTGGCTCTTTGTGTAAATAACTGTTAACTCATGCTAACATTAACTTTTGTAAAAGACATGATGATGACACAGCCCATGTATGTATGTGTATTTTTAATACATTTATAACAGCATTTAGACGGACATAGTGTGTTTGTTTTGTGCATTAAGCAGCAAAAAAAGGACGTAAGTCTTTTATGTTCTTCTCCTCGTCCATCACAGCCGGAGAAGCTGGGTGACATTTGTATCTCTCTGCGTTATGTTCCCACTGCTGGCAAACTCACCATCTGTATTCTGGAAGCCAAGAACCTAAAGAAGATGGATGTGGGTGGGCTGTCAGGTATGCAGTGGCAGTGTCTTTGGTTTAATTTTGGTTTGTGAGATTTTGATGTTGCATGCATCTTGCTGTGTGTAAAATGTTTTACAGCCTGGAGCAAAACCATTAGGGTGAGCCTTCTCTGCTCGCATGCTGACACTGCAGTGGTTGCCGTGCAGCAGCTTGCCATTCTGTAGGTTGCCTTGCAGCCCAACATGTAGCAGTTCCACATGCACAGCTCCACATGCAGCTGCTTGCCGTGCAGCAGCTCCATATGCAGCTGGCTCGCCGTGCAAGCAGCTCCACATGCTGCAGCTCCACATGCAGCTGCTCCCCCATGCAGCTGCTTGCTGTGCAGCAGCTCCACATGCTGCAGCTCCACATGCAGCTGCTTGCCGTGCAGCAGCTCCACATGCTGCAGCTCCACATGCAGCTGCTTGCCGGTGCAGCAGCTCCACATGCTGCAGCTCCACATGCAGCTGCTTGCCGTGCAGCAGCTCCACATGCTGCAGCTCCACATGCAGCTGCTCCCCATGCAGCTGCTCGCCGTGCAGCAGCTCCACATGCAGCTGCACGTTGGGCTGCTACATATGCAGCATCTCACCATGCAGCAGCTTGCAGTGGTTTCAACATCAGCACAATCACATCTGAACCAAAAAATGATCTGTCTCCCTGTTTCATCTCATCAAGACTGTCTTTTCAGATCCCTATGTGAAGATTAACCTGCTGCAGAATGGGAAGAGGCTGAAGAAGAAGAAGACGACAGTGAAGAAGAACACTTTAAATCCTTATTACAACGAGTCATTCAGCTTTGAAATTCCTCTCGAGCAAATGCAGGTAATGCTAAAATTCTGCCATAAATCCAAGTTTAAGTGTAAAAAAAAAAAAAAAAAAAAAAAAGAGAACTCTTCTCCTCATGTGTGAGGAAATATCTGTAAAAACCTCTATAAATCCTTCAGGCAGAAAATATGCCTCAAGGTTTAATTTCTGCCCTAAATCATGAATGTCTTTCCTTCAGGTTTCCTAAAACAAAATCAGCTAATTGTGTTTTGAGCAATTGTGCTTATGACCGGACACCCAAAGTTCAAACCATTCTGAACTGATTTGGTATTTGGTCTCAAAACTGAGTGGAAAAAAGATCAGGTTATGGTCTTTTCACAGCATGCGTGGGACTTTCATGGTTCTCTTTTTGGTTTGAGAGCTGTGAAAACGGCCCTGGAGATGATTTTTGGTCAAATGAAATAGGTGGTCTGTCCCCATAAAACTGAACCACAGTCTAGCCTAATTATAGTGGGAAATCATTTTGGTGGATATCTCAGATTTGTCAGACCAACTACAGGAAGTCCGAGCAGATTACTCACCATGTTGGTCTCTTTGAAAAGGAACTGCATTAACTCTCTGGATTATTTGCACTCTTTTCCTGATTTCCTGTTGGCAGCAACACAATTTTACGCACAACAAAGCTGTTGAACTGGTGAATTGGCACTCGTCTTAAATATTATATTTGAAGGTGTTGCTGGTGTTAGTAATACCACAATAATACTGTTATGACAGCAATAAAATGAGCTGAACTAAGCCAGCAAACATTCTCCTCTGTTGATTCACACTGTAATACGACTGATAGTATGTCCTCAAATTTATTTTTCTTTTAACGTTTCGAAGGAGTAAAACGTAAATTTTGGTGAAACAAATTACACTAAAGGTCTGTACAAAATTAAATTTTTACATTGTTGGAAATGACAGCACACACAAATCAAACATATGTTCATCTACAAACTACCAGAAGAAAAACACAAGCAAAACCCCATCACTGAACTGAACGTCAATAATGACCTCAAACCATTTAACTTAGGTGACATAACTCAAGCAATAAAGGTGAGATTTCATATTTTTGCAGTTAGTATGTGTAGACGTAGTGGGATTCATGTTTTCACTCAGGTCAAAAATGAAATTTAACCCCTTAATGCCCATTGTTGCATATATGCTACAATCTCTGACTCAAATATCAACTTACCAAATTGACTGTATGCCCGTTGTCGCAAATTTGCAACATACCATCATTATAACATTATAACATAAAGTCATTACCAGAATACCAATATTACTATCTAGTTTTTGTGGCAAAAGTGAAATTTAATAATCTCAACATTATTTACCATCTACTTAAAGGCAAAAAACACACAAAACATGTTTTTATATACAGCTATATAAATTTGGGTGTTAAGGGGTTAATTGGGCATTTTTGATTTAGAGCACAAACACCATCACAGGCTAACCAGTTACAAGCACTAACAGTAAACCGCTTCTTCACCGCCGAACAGGTGAAAAATGTCAAGAGAAGTGTCTGGTAGCATGAAGATGATCTCCACAGAGGGGAAGTGTATACGTTTGTCTGTGGAATGGCAAGTTGTTCCTTAAGACAAAGTACCTCATTGGAATTCGACTTGTAATGACTCAGTGGACAGCAGCACTACTGGATGACTAGGAGGCTAGGGTAAGCGGCTAACTGTAATCAATCATCTTAAAAGATTTCTTTATATTTAGTGAGGCAAACGCGGATGTTTATCTCTCCATGCCACGAGACACTCTAATGACATCTGGGTCCAGCTTCGTCTGTGATGGACTGATGCCCTGTTCAGGGTAGGAATAAGAATCATGAGCTGTTTCCCCTTTGAGAGCTCTTTCCAAAATGTTAAATACATTGGAATTGTATGCCTCAGACATAATCAATTTCTCTTATCAGTATTGACGTGTTATTCTGAAACTTCTGTGTTGCAAAAATGTACATGTGGTGAGTTCGCTTATGGCATCATCTGCATCCAGCAACAAGGGAAACGGCTGCATTGACATTAAAAACTTGTTGTAGTCCTATATTTTTTCACACAGGTATCAGGAATCTATAGGGAACTGATAAAGAATTGGACTGATAAGCAGAATTGATAAACACATTGCTATATGTACAGTAGATAAAAATTTGTCAATTCTCATACCTAGTACAGGGAGACTCATTCACTTTACACTGTGGTATCAACGGATAATCACTCGCTCTTTGTTGAACCCCAAAACATGAATCTGCTGCAAATGGCGAATTATCTGCAAACCATTAATGAAAATTTAGGCAAACCGTGAATATCCATGAACTGTTAATGATTTTGCTGCAAACTGTGAATGAAATATCCCACAAAATGTGATCGCAAAATGTGAATATCATTCATGATGTACATTTTCTTTCAGTTTAAGTAGTTTACGGATGTCAATTTATGGATCAATTACTTCAGAAAATCTTGATCGCAAACTGGCTGGTAACGTGTGCGAGTCGAAAGGTGGCGCGAAGCCCCATGGTGCAATAAAAGCGAGGTGCGTGCAGTCATAATCCCACAGATGGCAACTTCGCACCATTGGCTCCTCAGCCAAGCACATACGGTACACCAAACATGAAGAAATTCACGTTTTGCGAGATGTGCGTTCACGTTTTTGGAGATATTTTTTCAGTATTCATGTTTTGCAATTCATGGTTTGCAGATAATTCACAATTTGCGGTGATTCACATTTTGGGAGTTAACACTTTACTTTCACTATATGTAATAAGTGCAAGATACTCAGTTTTCTCAACATGTTTGAGTTATTCTGTTAGTATTTTTGTATTGGCGCAGGCCCAGGTTTGAACTTTCAGCTGTGAAAGCACCCTTACTTAGTTTTTATCCATGATTTCATAGTTTTTACACATGAAACTGTGTGATTTTGATGCTGTAATATTACTGCCTTTAATTCTCCCAGAAATCCAAGCCGTGATCACAGTGCTGGATTATGACAAGATTGGCAAGAACGATGCCATTGGAAAGATCTGGGTGGGAAGCAAGGCCACAGGGGCTGGCCTGAAACACTGGTCCGACATGCTGGCCAACCCCCGCCGCCCCATCGCCCAGTGGCATCCACTGCAGCCAGAGGAGGAAGTGGATGGCGCCCTCGCAGCCCTGACTGCCAAGAAGTAAACTCCAACCAGAATACATCGTCCCCACCTCCACCTACTCACGCATATCTCATCAACTCCCAGAATCCCACACATCCGTGTATGATCCACGAGAACACCTTGACCATACTTCCCTTCCCGTTCCACCTCCACCTTTTAAAAGGCTCCATAGATTCCATTCAGCAAGAGATAGTATTATGTTCCATGACATGATTGAAAAAAAGAAGTTACAGGACGGACAGATGTTCCGTTGATTTCCTTTAGATCTATTTTTGTATTGGGGTTCCATTAATAAGAATAGAGAGCAGACTATGAAGAACAGGAATGTGGCGATAGAGGAATTGAACATGCATTTACTCATATTGTACTTCCCTTTAGTGACAGTTTGCTTAGAATATAGTGCTTAATAATAAAAATGCTTTATACTGCCATATAATAGAGAGATAACACAAGCAGGTCCATTCCTTAGGTGTGTATTGTGCACCATGTTCCTCACCTGCCACTAGATAATTTATTAGTTTGAAGTACATTCCTAGAGTTGGGTAGCGAGTAGGCACATATCCAGTTACCCAGAAACACACTGCCTTTTTGATTAGTTCCCCTCCCACCCATCGTCTCAGGAAACCTGAGAGGAAAACTGAAACTCCATGCCTTTTTTTCCTAAACGGGTTACTCAAACGCTCCACTGGATTCGAAATTGTGTGCGGTGACGTGAGACTCACGACTGGCATTAGCTTTGTTCCTGAGCTGGTAGAGAAACTAGGTATTGTGTTTGTGACTCTGCTAGCGGCTGCGTCTGCTCCAATAATGACCGATTCCGACCGCCAGTGACATGATATTTACAAGGTGATGATTGCTGCCTGCAGGCCGCCACCGACCCTCCCAAACGCGTCCGATTCTGTATCTCACTCGTTCAGTGCTACTGCCATTCGTCATGGACTTGACACAGGGGTTTTACTTCAAAGGAATCCCTAAAATGTCTTACAGTCATAAAGGAGACAAGCCTTCCAAGTAACAAAATAAGCAATTTCCAACTACCAGGGACGCCTTCCACTTAGCGGTGTTGTTCTCTTCACTTCTTTATTTGTTTCTCTCTTTAGTCTGTTGCTCACTTTGCTTGTTTTTCAAATTTATCCAGATTTATTTAACTTCAAACACTTTGATTCTTCAAGCACTTTAAATCCAGATGCTATGTTTAAGTTCCCTCAGAATCTAGAGCTTTAATTATGTTCAGAAAAACAAAAGAGAGTGTGTCCACGTGATTTGATTGATTTTTTTTTTTCCTCACTTGATTGCAAAGATTCAGTCTGGAAGAAAGCACTGATCCATGTGTGTTTTATGCACAGCTAACCTAACTGCTGAATTGAATTGCACTACTGGTTATTATTGTGTTCTGTGGCAATTTGCCAGTATTTTTGTTCTGTGCTGTGTTTTTGTGATGAAATGACGTGAGACTGGATTATTATTTTAATTTTTTTTGGCACTTCAGGCAGGTTGTATCGTTAAAAAAAGGTCTCTTTTGATAAAAACCCTCTGGCACTGCTTGCTGGCTCCTGCACTGAATATAATTGTTTCAGTGTAATTGTAGAAATAATTGTGAAGAAAACCAAATCTTTTATTTAACCAGACCACAAGAGCCCTGAATAGATACATAGAAACAAAACAACAAAAAACATAAAGGCTCTTTGTTTTAAATCTTAACATATTTTTGAGCTGTCATAATATTAAATTGACTGAAATTGAAAAGATAAGTTCAGGCAACTTTTATAATTATGCAACAACTGTATCATGCTTTTTGATGTCATAATCGTAAATAATTGATCTACGGACAGTGCCAAATATAAAAGTGCACAGCTGAGTTCAAACTGGGAAATTTCACGTTGTAGGTTACGTGCACTGCCAGCCCACTACTGTGGTATTAATAAACATTTCATAACCTACATACAATATTAATTAATGTACATCATTGATTAATGGCATGCTGGAAGTGCAGCCATCTGACAACAACGCCTGTGGTTCAAAGCCATTGGTTAGGGTTAAAAAATGCATGAGTGACACAAAATGAATTAATCAGACTGTGAAAGAGACAGAAAATAACCTGTTGTATTTTTCGTGAAATTTTTGTTACTCAGCATGAAACCGTAGATCAGTCATGCGTGTTTATGATATAAAAAGTCCCGATACTGTGTTGCAGTTGTTAAATCATCATAAAAGTTATCTCAACTTCTCTTGTCAAGTTCAGTTAACTTAAAAATTTTAAATTAAATTTTAAACACTATAACAAAAAATTTGATAGTCTAAGCAGTGAAAGAAGATGAATGCAGTTCAAATGCAGTCAGCATTTTTTTTGACAGATCCACTTTTTTTTAGTTGAAATTTAATGAATGTTGGCTCTTTTTCTCTATGTTGCAAATTTTAGTTTTTTTTTTAATATATATAAATTGCATAAACAAGGTCAGATTTGCTTTTTCCATCTTGCATAATCTATTTTTTTTCTGTTAAAAAAGCAACACTAAAAGAAAAGGCAACATGGAAGCAATCAAGCAACCCATTGATATGTAGTTTTGCCTATATTCATCCACGTTGATACTGCATGTTTATACAAATAATGTACATAAGCGCATGTTTTAGAGAGCAAGCAAAATATCTTGTGTATGTAAAATGAGTGTCATATGTCATTTTAATAACACACTGAAGGGGAAAAAAGATGCACTGTATATTTTCTAAATGAAACAAAATGTGTATTTATTTTCCACGAGGGTCATTGGAGAGAATGTCGTACAAATATCAGAGGACTATGACTCATAAGAAGCTTTCCTCCGCCTGAAATTCTTACGCAAGTGTGTCGTCCAGTACCATGTGTAAGTTCATGTAGGATGAAAATGTAGCCGCATGCTTGTTATTTAACTCCCCGTGATCCAGATGATTTATTTATTTATTTTTTAAATGTCACGTCATTAATCTGTCATTTTATTTTGGCACTTATGTGCACGGCAATGTTGGATTTATTTATGAAACCTATTTGTTGTGTATTTTATTTATTATAATTTTTTTTTTTTTTTTTTTTTTAAGTTTGTGATGGCAAGATCTCCAAGTCTACAAAGTGGTAGCAGATTTGGCATTCTGTTACTGTGAAATATTACAGAAATTTTAAAAAAGAATACTTCTGCACTCTGCCGGAGGAGAAACCAATACAAAGCCTGCCGGCTTTTCCAGGGGCCAAAACAGATTAAAAAAAAAGTATTTTCATTGCACACAAATGACTTGGAATCCTTTTGTCTTTATTTCTTTTATTTTTAAGCTTTTTTTTAATGACATGAATCCTTTCTGGCCTGTGTCTCTTTGACTGTGTTTATGATCCAGTATGTGTACGTGTATACAAGATAAATAAGATTTTAAACTAAAGCCATAAAACTCAAGCACTATCTCTTTAGAGCTCAGCTGAGTAGCTCGTTTATTTTGAAAAGAAAAAAAAGAAGAAAATCTGACGTTTTCACGTTCGAGAGGAGCAAAAATCCATCCTATTGTACATGTGAGCGTCGAGAACAGCTGTGCGTTTATTCGAGTGAGTGCGTCTTTTTCTACTTCCAGAGCTGTTGATGTCTTTGTTTTATAGCGGTAGCCGATTTTACAGTATTGTGGTTAGTTAGTAATGTACACGCTTTGTTTTTATAGTGTAAACTCCAGATATCACAATAATACATAAGTATATAAGAGTGTGTTTTATTCTAGGGCTGAGTGCAATTTTTGAGCCAAAACGGGGTCACTTTTGAAGTTTCTCTTGCACCAGTGACAACAATCAAATCTCTCTGCTGGTGATTGACAGCTTGAGCTCGCCATTTTTTGTCAGTTCTTTCAGCGTATTGATAAATCTTGTTGGCACTCTGAGGTCATTAACGTGGTTTGGAGAAATGTAACAGCGGCACCTATGTTTTTAGGCCGAAAACTCAAACATAGAACTACTTACTCTGTGTACAGCTCTGATTTTCACACACAAAAAGTGGAAATAAATGTCACATTTATTATTAATATATGTATATTCTGTTGTGCACCTCGCTGAATTATACGTGAGGTTAATGTTAAACTGCCATGCCTGTCCTGGCATTGATGCAATATCTTATTGAGTACATTTTACTCACATGATACCGTTGATTGCGACCAAACAGTTCAAATATGAGATTTAAGCACGATTTCAAAATATTACTCGTAAAACACCTGCACCTGCTGCAGTTTGAATTTACAAAGTGAAAATGAATCATGCTGAGGCAAGCAGGGCAGATTAGACAACAGGATCCGTGCCATTATACGTAAATCTATAGTGAATTTAAGAGGTATATTTTTGTTTGTGTCATGACTGTTGGAATTTCGGGTGTGTGGGTATGTTAAATAGATGATGTCTGGCCCTTTAGCACATACGGTGCAACAATGCACCACTAGATCAGGTTATAGAAACCATACACAGTCCTGAGGGGTGTACTATGAAACAAGATCAATAAACTCGGGCTTTATTCGAGCAGGCTCAACTAACCGTAAGGCTACAATTGGAGTTAACTGTGCCACAACACTGGCTTTGTCCACTATCTACATCATCAGAGTTTTAAAAACTAACATATCAAAGTGACTGTTCTACAAAAATGGACCAATCAATGATCATTTTTGTTCTGCAAACATTCTGCACATTCAGTGCTCTTAAACATTAAAGCTGATGCTGCAGATTTAAAGATTATAAGTGCATTTAGGTCTGACGATTTCAAAAACATGAAGGATGAATGGAAATCAGTTTGTGAAATTAATTTTATAGTTTGAATATTATGTGTGATAAAAATATCAAATATTATTTTCATCACTTTTTTTCCTATTTGAAAAGCATCTTTATTTATACAAAATCTTATCCAACAAATAATGGCTCATTAAATCTATCTGGGTATTTTAAACTATTACTGCCAATATGCTTCCTAGAGATCTTTGCGTTGGCACAGATGTTTAGCAAAAATCCACTAGAGGGCACTGCGTAGGCTCCAAAATTTTGGATACTGTCAAACCTGGTGAGAGTGGAAAACCTTGTAATCATGCATCAGTTTCAATAGAAACACAAGCTTAGGCAGCAGGGTAAAAAGATTTGGTCATTAAAAATGAAAAGATTATATATCTAAAACCTGCAGTAAACTATTCCACCACTGTTAAATGTCTTTATTATGGCCTCTTGCACAGGGTCATGTCTCGTTTTAACTATTGGCTACACTGCCCCATTATTTCCAGTGGCACTGCTTCATTTTGTCTGCATCTATACGCATTCAGAAAGTGGGCACAAATATGTATATATCAAATATAATATATCTGTATTTAATGCTGAGCATAAATGACACTTTACAGTTTAAAGTATGGCATATCAAAACACTGTAATTCTGTAATCAGTTTTTGCTTTTTTAAGTGATTTAACCTGAAACTCTGAACATAACATGCGTCTGACCAGGTTAACATCACAGCTTAAGTTACCACGGTAATCTAGACAGGTTCATGACCCCCGAAAACCACAACTTTAGGCCTAACATGCCTCACTAACCCATGACTCACACTTCATAGTGCACCCCTCGGTTTATGCATGCACGTGGCACATCACTCATTTCTAAACGTGCAACAGTTTGTTTTGTTGTTGTATTTTGAGGACGGCTGTGTGTCATAGAAGTGCTTCTACAAAACTGTGCATGCAGTCGGAACCCTTTGCACTGGCTGCGTGCATGGTGCAGGAGAGGTGCTCTGCAGCACCGTGCATGCAGCCAAAACAGTTTGCATTGCACAGTTTGTGTGTCAGAAGTACCTGTGCAGCCAGTGGCAGATCTAGGAGGAGTTGTTTATATACGGTATGATAAACCATAAAAAAGATCTTGCACAAACAATATTCTGATCGATGAAAAAAAAAAGTATTGAAATCACTGGAGAATCAGTATTTAGTTTCCCAGATTGCCTTCGAATGCAGGAAAAAGGCTATTGATTTAAAAATTTTTTGAGGGAAGCGTTCCCCCTAGTCAGAGTGTGCCACCAGGTCACAACGCCCCCCTTCACCTGAATCTCGGTCCGCCCCTGCAGCACTGTGCACACAGCCAATTGTGCGCTGGTTTTTATTGTTCTATCACAAATGCTGGGATATACAAAGGGAAAGTGTTCAAAGTTCAGCAGATCCTTCACCATCCTGTCACAATGAGTTGAAGAGTGTTTCAGCGGGTAACAACACGATGTCTAGTCTCCTCTATTACTCGTTGGATTCTTTGTGTTCTCGTGCTCGTGTATCTTTGTCAAGCTCCAGTCTTTCATCTTTGATGTCTGCCTATTTTTTTTTTTTTTTGGTCTGTGTGTCATCAGTATGCTGAATACAAAACAGACTTGCTGAGTTCAATCTGCTTGTGCAGAATGTAAAAAAACAAAACTAAACCCAACAAAAACATGGACATAGTGGACCCTACCAAAACATGCAAGATCGAACCAAATCCCTCTTTTGAGTGCTTAGCCCTCCACCTCCCCTCCCTGTTGACTCCTTTCTTTCACCTTTTCCACTTCCTCCCCTCGCCATCTTTCAGAGCATCGGAAGACAGTCAGGTCGCGTCCTCTTGCCGTGTTTCTACGTGTCTCGTGTCGTGGTGCGCGTGTTCATGTCAGTACTTGTGCCTACTGTGGATCGCATGCTTTAGCCCTTGACTGGACACAAACGTTGCTCACAAACTCCTCTTGACCCTTGTGTGGATGTTGGGAATCATTATAAACTTAACAAGGGAACCAAATAAGTTATTACAAATTTATCATATGTGTTACCAGTTCTGTAAAAAAGAAGAAGAAGGAAAAGAAAAAACAAACAAAAAAAACAAATAGGAAATAAAGGCCTTTTAATTACCATAACTGGTTTGTCTTTAATATGCAATGTGTTAAAATGTGAAATGAATGATACACAAGGAATCCCTTTATAGTTTATTGCACAAAGTGAGCACACCAGCATGTGTCTGAAGCTGCTCTACTTTAAGAAGACAGACACGGTTTTGTGAACAAACATAACACCAGTGTTCCAACATGCAGCCTGGTTTGTCCGATTGTTAAAGGGACACAACAACATTTGGGGACTTTGGTCAACTTTGTTGTTTCAGTGATGAAAAGACACCAAAACCATTCATGTGTCTCCAGCATCTTGTTCACAGGACTCACAGCAAAAGCAATTTTAAATTGTGAATAAAAAAAAGTGGAGTTGGCTGCTTGTATCCATTACAAATTAATACGCTGCACTGAAGTCCAACGATGAAGCATTTTTTTCCTTCTAAACTTTTAGAATAAATCAACAGCAGCTGCAGTGGTTTTTCTGCCTCTTCTCTGTTTTTGTAAATGCCACCGTGGAGAATACTTTTCAGCCTGATCTCCACAAAACGCAGTGGAAATATTAATTGGATCAAGTCAAAGAATGCATTGATGTTTGATGCTGATCTGAATTTGTATCTTGATTCTATCTATGTTTTTAACATTTTTTAACATATTGAGATTGATTGACATTTCAATGAATTTCTCACAAATTTATATTTGATTGATAAGGCCTGCCAATCATACAGACAGCAGACAATCTACAAGTGTTTTTTTTGTTTTTGTTTTTTGTTTTTTTGCAAATCTGGGTATCTGGATTCTCTGACATGCAATAAACATTTAGGAGTAGTAAGTTGCAGTCATGTTGTTCATCCCAATGCACGTAGATCTTCAGAATTGTTTGTCAGATGCAGAATTTCCCCATATTGCTTAAGTTGTTATTATGTAAACTATTAATGCAAACAACTGTCAATTTCCACCTTTTGAAATGCCAGTTTTTGTGGACTAAATAGTGAGAACATCTTTCAAAATCATGCAAAACAGTGCGGCAGCACTACTAATAATATGGTCAGCCAAAAAACAAAACAAAGCAAAACAAAACAAAAAAACAACCAAAAAACCCCAAACCTAAAAATTATATCATATTAATTGTAGTTGGACTGAATTGCAAGCAGATAGATGTGAGTTCAGCACAGGTCTGGGAGTATTACACAAAGTTGATGGAATAAAAAAGGAGGAGGAATACTTCAGAAGTCTACAGCAGCACCTCAAACTATCAGCCAGACAGTTGAAACTTGGACACAATTGGGTGCTCCAACAGGACAGTGACTCTAATCCCACATCAAATCCATTGGCATGGTCTTCATAAAGTCCAGACATCAACCCCATTCAAAATCTCTAGACTGTGCTTCAAAATCAGGTCCATGCCAGGCATTGGTGAGGTCAGAACTTGAGACATGTGCTGGTATCACACGTCACCATATACACCACACTACAGAACTGCCTTGACTTTGAATGGCAACCATGCAGGTTGAGATGCGCTCCATTCCTACTTCTCAAAATTTAACCATCTATCTGCCGCAGCCAGGTGGAACCTAGGTGTTCCCTTGACCTTCTCCAACCTACTGAGATTCTCAACACTGGGGCACCTGCATACTGGATCAGGCCCAGAGAAACACGCCACATGTGCAAAATGTCACAACTGATGTTCCCTCACAATGCAAGTGATGCTCCTTATCTTAGTCTCCCTAAGTAACCATTCGCTTGACACAAAGTCTTTCCAGCAGCAACCAAGGATCCCCATAAGAGACTGTATGAAAAACTCCCAGTTTTCACCTTCGGTCACTGGTTAGTGTCCAAGTCCCACAACCATACAGTGAGACAGAAGCAGTAGGACATGAAAGACTTGGACCTTTGCGCTCTTGCAACAATATCAGCATCACCAAATGTCTCTGTGTCCAGCAATCTCATGACTCCATAAGCTCTTCCCACGTGTCTGGCAATGGACTAAGCAACATGAGTGTCACTGCTGACATAAGTGAATGTCTCTCCATAATTTCAACACTTTTAGCACTTATAGAAGCACTTCTCTCCAGAAACCGTTAAATGTCTGAATCTTAATCTTAATCAAGGATTCAGAATCCGTCCAGGATCGCAAACCCAGACACTCAGATTCGTCACTCTGCAAAGAGCATGGACCATGAAGTCAAGGTCAGCAAACGTCTCCTCAACAAAAGCACCTAAATTGCTGGTGTCCACAACCCAACCCAACACGCAGCCCACGACTTCACATTAGGGTGTAATTTATTCATTTCGTCTTTATTTGTATTTTTCTTCAAATATTTTATTTTGCAGTTATTACTGCAGCGTTACATAACAGGCGATTTTGGTGTCAGTTTTCTTCACATAATGAAAAAAAAAAATGACCAAGAGATCAACCAAAATAATGAATGAATTCATTTGAAACAAACAAGGGTAAACAAAGTGTTAAACTCATAAATAAATAAATATTTTTCTATTACCATACAAAAACATGACACTGGACCTTCTTTTTCCAGCACATGAATGTGCACGTGCTGTCTCTTCATCAAACGCTCAACTAATTTCAAAGTGTGTTTCTACATAAGAAAAATCCTCAGTGAATGACACAAAAGCAATAAGCAAGTGTGTTTGCTGAAACAACACAATGAACTGAAAGCAATTTGGAAATTAAGGACTTTTGTTGTCATGGCAACTGGACAGTTTGGAATTGCTGCTTGTGACCCCCCAAAGACATCAGAGATCAGCGCTGCTGCTTGTTATGTGGTGCACGTTCTCCGTTTGTCTTTGAACGCCTGCAAATACAAAGAACTTAAAGGGCAGAATTTCCTCACGTGAGACAAAAAACGATGAAAGTTTGCACCAAGTCCCTCATTAGTGTCTATGAGTCTGTCCATGGACCACAAACTGTCTCGTTATCTTCAGACAAAAAGTCTTTGAGAACCCCAAAATACTTGTAGAGGTACAATCTGAATTTGTGTAAATATTCCAGATCAGTATTTTCTGAGTTGAAGAATAATTTTCTAAATAAGTGCTAACGCACACATTGAAGTGCTCCTGCTACATTAAAGTGTACATGATACTGATGTTTTTCATCAATCTCTTTGTAGTTTTATGGCGTGTAGCTACGTTGTTATGGGCTCTTATGTTTTTTTTAACCTGAGAGTTTATGGGGTGTTGTCTGTTTTTTAGGCCTTAAGCACGTTACGTCTGCCTGCATAATTAAACGTATGTGCACTGACTGTTATTTTTGAGTCGCTGATGTTCTAATTTTAATTTTCATTATGGCTACGCAAGTATAGCGTCAGTAGTATTTACAAAATATTACAGCTTCTCTCAGTTCAAAAATAACGACAAATGGGGAACTTGTTACTGCGGTGCACTTGGAGCAAACATACGTGGTGTCATGACGACTGCGTTTACATTCAGCTTTTTGTGCCAATTCTACTTTGAGACGTCTGATCTCCTCAGATCTGCTTGTGTCCACAAATCATTCGACAGTGTCTTTTTGTTCCCCTTCTCCCATCAAGTCTTTGGCACGAATTCCAAAAACCACGGGATGCAGATGGAAGTTGAGCCTCGAATTGCTCGTAAAAAAGGTTTCATAAAGGTAACATGGCACGCATGTGGTGATTAGATCTGGAATTGCTCAAGTGAGATGAGATTCACCAAAGGAAAATGATTGAGGCCAGTCACTGGGGTCAAGTTAAGTTTTTCCACACTGATTTGAAATAAACATGGGTGTGTGTGTGTGTGTGTGTGTGTGTGTGTGTGTGGTGTGTGTGTGTGTGTGTGTGTGTGTGTGTGTGTGTGTGTGTTCTGGTATGGCCCAGGTGAGGTCAAATTTGCCACGCATATTGGGGACAAACATATTGGCTCAAAGGTCTAAATTTAGGTGTTTCACTCCAATTTATATATGGTGCTGGATTCTGGAATTGCCCAGAGAAGTCAAATTTGACAAATTGGGGAATCAGTGCTGATTTCTACCAAACTTGGCCTAACAGTTAACCCCTTAATGCCCATCGTCACATATATGCTACAATCTCTGACTCAAATATGCAACTTACCAAATTGACCTGTATGCCTGTTGTCGCAAATTTGCAACATACCATCATTATTATTATAACATTATAACATAAAGTCATTACCAGAATACCAATATTACTATCTAGCTTTTGTGCAAAAGTGAAATTAATAATCTAAACATTATTTACTGTCTACTTAAAGGCAAAAACACACACAAACATTTTTTTTATATACAGCATATAAATTCGGGCGTTTAAGGGGTTAAGGTTGACCTCAAAACTGCCGTACAACAATGAATTTTGGTAAAGTTCAAGGAATTTGATTTTCAACACAATTTGGACCAAATGTGGCACACCAGTCAATTGGATTCCACAAATGCCCTGACAAGGTCAGCCACAGATCAGGGGCCTCATGTACAAAGGTTGCGTATGCACAAAAACATGGCATGCGTCCGCTTCTGCTAATGTTCAGATGTAACAAAAGTGAAATGACTGTGGAAATGTGCAGTGCGCCACTCCAAATTCATGGCTGGCTATTGGTCCACTGGGGACACATAGCGGTGATGCTGGGAAACTATAGTGTGAAAGCCATCACAATGTTAATTTGCTCATAAGCTGTTTTTGATTGCCAAGGCCAGTGTTACTGTTACAGTTATGCTGGGCTTCCTGGTGACAGGGGCATTCCAGCGGGAGCTTGCCGATTGGTCAGTAGCGTACCTGTCAACCTTGAGCCAAGCCATGCCAGCTGTGTGGAATGCAATCATCCGAATGTCATCCAGGTACATCACATTCCAACATTAAAGCACAATTTGCAGCGAGAGCCGGTTTCCTTAATGTAACCAGAGCTATTGACTGCAAACATGTTACTATAAAGGCGTCATCACATGATGAATTTGTTTTTGTTAATCAGAAATAATTTCATTCCATCAGTGTTCAAATCATATGTGATGTGCAAATACACTGGGTTGGGACCAGGCTAGAGGGTGGCGCAGTGTGCGATGGGTGGCTGCTTACTGAGGAAATAGTTTATTTGTGTAATTGTTCCGAATCAGGCACATTTCTGCATGTGAGCATTCAAATATGTTTTTTGTTGTTGTTATTATTAATGTTTCTGTGTAGGCTCTCAGTTGTCCAGGTGGTTTCCATAGTAGAGAAGCTTGAATCTTCGACTGGACTGGGTTGCTTGACGCGAGGACGTTTCACTTCAAATCTTGTCTTGACTCTTGTAGAGAAGAATCTTCTGTACAAGAGTCAAGACAGAAGTCAGACTACCAGAGCAAGAATTTTAGCTGAGGAAGCTTCTGCAATTTGAAGCGAAACATCCTTGCGTCAAGCAACCCAGTCCAGTTGAAGATTCAAGCTACTCTACTTATTATTAATGTGTTTTTTTTCTTGATGGTGAAATTCAAGCTGCAGAGCTTCTTACCAGGCTGAAATTGTTTCCTTGTGTTCCATATTCGTCATTAAATGCATGTGTAAAGTTGTGAATGCCACACACTGTCAGCCGTGGTGCACCTTTTTTACTTCAGTGTGTGTGTGTGTGCTGCTCTGAGCCCACAGCGTTTACACACACACACACACACACACACACACACCACACACACACACACACACACACACACACACACACACACACACACACACACACACACACACACACACACACACACACACACACACTCCCACTAATGTTTTTTTTTTCTGTTTCATGTTTACTCCATTTGACAGGGTACCAATTAACTGTGTGTCTCCACTAACATTTCCATCATCTATAGCTCACCCTCGGTATATTGCATATACCGAGGCTTGCATATTAAAATAGGGGCGTGGAAAGGGAGGAGTTTGGTATGTCTGCATTGGCGCTCAATTCCATATTGTTTGGGATGTACAAACGGAATGTGCTTGGATCCATGCGTACGCGCACTTTGATACATCTGGATATTTTGTGTGTACGACAGTTTCTGGGTTTTAGTGTACACCGTGTTTCAGTAAGAAGACATCATCTGCTTCTTGTTATTTGTCTTAAACCAGATTATTTCTACTGTAGTTTGATGACAGCAAACATACCATGCTTTTCTTATTTTTGGCCATTCCAGAGTAGAGGTCACGAGTGTGACGTGCTGATCTTCCAGTAAATGCTCCGTTAGCATTCAGACTACACACTATTCCAATAGGAATAAAGCAGGCTGTTTGGCCTAATCCAGATTTGTCACTTTTTAAGGCAGTCTGTGGAGATCAGACATTACAATTCAGATAAAGTGACAACGTGATGTGTGCGTACAATATATACTCACATATTTTCAACATCTTCATGCAAAAGGATTTGACTCCGTGAACTAAGCTTTAAAATGTCAAACAGTACATCTGGCCCCTGTTTTGTACCTTTTAAAAATATATATTTTTTAAAAACACTATTGTAATCAAGTGGAAACAGTTGTTGCAGCTACATCACACCCAGCTGTAATGACTTCTCGGTGGATCTTCACACATCCCAGCAGGACTTATCAGGATGTGTTTGTGACCCATTGCCAGAAGGCATTAAGCAGTTACAGCTTTGGGACATTATAGAGGATTAAACTGCCAAATGAGGGTTGGAGCCTCCACAGACCCACAGCAGGAGCTTCTGGTTGTGGCTCATTTGGACAGTTTGCTGATGACTCGAATAAGAGCCCCGTTCTCGTCCTTCAGCCGCTGGTTGTCTGACTTGAGCTCTGTTAAGACCTACGACAAAAGAAGAACACATAAATTAAAGTCTGTTTAGTTTTAATGACTTAGTTTCAAGCTTGTCGTTTAAGGCTTTCACCAGAATTATGCAGAACTGCCAGAATGTTGATTCAGTCACACGGACTGTAACTGAACAAAAGGTTGTGTTTGACTAAAAGTTTGAGGCCAAAGAACAAAGACATGCTTTGCTAACCAACCATGCAGTGAGGAGTGACGGTGGCAGTGGGATATGCAAAACCAAAAGGACAAAAAAAAAAAAAAAAGACGACAGAAGGTCAAATTCTCAAATATGTCATCCATCTCAAGAGGGAAACAGCAAAAATAACCAAAATATTCCCCCACCAAAGACAAACAACAATCACTGGTGAACGAGTGAAGGAATCATGATGTTACAATTCAGGAATGCAGTGTTCATGCTTCCAGATGTAATTTGAAGGGGGACACTTGGTAGAGTGTACGCCTCTGCCTTTTATCATAATTACTGATCGCCGTTGACTGAACTTTGACTCTGGTCATGTCTCTGATCGTGATCGTGATTTAACTTTGACTGTGACAGATTACACATTATTTATTACTAATCTTTGATCCTGCTCGCTGAACTTTGACTCTGGCCGTGTCTTTGCTCATGATCCTGATTTAACTTTGTAACTGTTGACCTTTTTTTTTCGTATTACTAATGTTTTGTGAAAGCTGATCTTTGACTCTGATCATGATCCTGATTTAAATTTGATTGTGACAATTGACCGTTTTTGATTACTGATCACTGATCCTGATGGCTGAACTTTGACTCTGGTTGTGTCTTTGATCATGATTCTAATTTAACTTTGATTATGACTGTTGACCTTTTGTCTGATTACTCATCTTTGATCATCATAGGATACTGAAACAGTAAACAGTGAACAATGTTGTTGTTTTTTTTACACAATAAGTACAACAAATTTATATGAAATGACTGGAAGACATTTGCACAAGATGTTTGATAATATTGCACATAACTCTGAGTAACTGAATAACTGTTCATTATGTATTCATCCTGCAGAAGGGGGAGGAATTATACAGTCTGATTGCCACAGGTAGGAAAAACCTCCTGTGGCGTTCTGTGGTGCACCTCGGTGGTCTCAGTCTATGGCTGAAGGTGCTCTGACAAGACGTCAGTGTAGCATGCAGGGAGTGGGAGGTGTTGTCCCGGATACTGAGCAGTTTCCTCAGCATCCTCCTCTCTGACATCTCCGCCACAGACTCCCGCTCAACCCTCAGGACAGAGCCAGCTCTCCTGATGAGCTTGTTAAGTCTGTTCATGTCAGCTGCCTCAGCCTGCTGCCTCAGCACACAACAGCATAGAAGATGATGCTGGAGACCACCGAGTGGTCAAACATCTGCAACAAATTCCTGCAGACATTGAAAAATCTTAGCCTCCTGAGGAAGTACAGTCGGCTGTGACCTTTCTTATATACAGCATCAGTGTTTACAGTCCAGTCCAGTTTGTTGTCTATGTGGACACCCAGGTACTTGTAGTAGTCCACAACGTCCACCTCAGTTCCATTAATGGTACCTGGGTTCAGATGGGTCTTCCATCTTCTTAAGTCCACCACCAGCTCCTTTGTTTTAGATACTTTGAGCTGCAGGTGGCTGAGTTCACACCACTCCACAAACCTGTCGACCACACTCCTGTACTCATCCTCCTCGTCAATGCTGATGCAGCCCTCAATTGCAGATTTGTCCAAAAACTTCTGCAGGTGGCAGGACTGTGACCACAACCTGAAGTCTGAGGTGTAGAGTGTGAACAGAAAGGGAGACATGACTGTCCCTTGTGGTGCCCCATGCTGCTTTTGATGGTGCCAGATGTAATGTCCCAAAGCCTCACATTGATCTGGTAGCTGCAGACCAACAATCATGGTAGAATTTTGATCCTGACTAAGGACTTTTGATCCTGACCTTCGATTGTAAATATTCAAGTGTGATTCTAATTTCTGGTCATTGATCCTGATTCCTGAACATTGTTCCTTATTACTTATACAAACCCTGGCAAAAATTATGGAATCACCGGCCTCGGAGGATGTTCATTCAGTTGTTTAATTTTGTAGAAAAAAAGCAGATCACAGACATGACACAAAACTAAAGTCATTTCAAAGGGCAACTTTCTGGCTTTAAGAAACACTATAAGAAATCAAGAAAAAAAGATTGTGGCAGTCAGTAACGGTTACTTTTTTAGACCATATTTTTTTAAAATATGGAATCACTCAATTCTGAGGAAAAAATTATGGAATCACCCTGTAAATTTTCATCCCCAAAACTAACACCTGCATCATATCAGATCTGCTCGATGTTGGTTGTTCACAGTAAGCTGTGTCTAAACTCTGGACCAAATACAAACAACATGGGAAGGTTGTTAAAGGCAAACATACTGGTAGACCAGGAAGACATCAAAGCGTCAAGACAGAAAACTTAAAGCAATATGTCTCAAAAATCGAAAAATGTACAACAAAACAAATGAGGAACGAATGGGAGGAAACTGGAGTCAACGTCTGTGACCGAACTGTAAGAAAACCGCCTAAAGGAAATGGGATTTACATACAGAAAAGCTAAACGAAAGGCATCATTAACACCTAAACAGAAAAAAAACAAGGTTACAATGGGCTAAGGAAAAAGCAATTGTGGACTGTGGATGACTGGATGAAAGTCATATTCAGTGATGAATCTCGAATCTGCATTGGGCAAGGTGATGATGCTGGAACTTTGTTTGGTGCCTTTCCAATGAGATTTATAAAGATGACTGCCTGAAGAGAACATGTAAATTTCCACAGTCATTGATGATATGGGGCTGCATGTCAGGTAAAGGCACTGGGGAGATGGCTGTCCTTACATCATCATAAAATGCACAAGTTTATGTTGATATTTTGACAATTGAAAGGTACGTTTGGGGATGATGAAATCATTTTTCAAGATGATAATGCATCTTGCCATAGAGCAAAAACTGCAAAAACATTCCTTGCAAAAGACCATAGGGTCAATTTCAATGAGCAGATCTGATTTGATGCAGGTGTTAATTTGGGGGATGAAAATTTACAGGGTGATTCCATAATTTCTTCCTCAGAATTGATGATTCCATATTTTTTTTCCTCTGCTTGGTCTAAAAAGTAACCGTTACTGACTGCCACAATCTTTTTTTTTCTTGATTTCTTATAGTGTTTCTTAAAGCCAGAAAGTTGCCATTTGAATGACTTTAGTTTTGTGTCATGTCTGTGATCTGCTTTTTTTCTACAAATTAAACAACTGAATGAACATCCTCCGGAGGCCGGTGATTCCATATTTTGCCAGGGTTGTATTTGATCTTGTGAGCTCAACTTATCCATCTACAGAATCAAAGTATTTTGAATCAAAAATCCACCATCAAGGATCGCAGTCAGGGATCTACACTTTCAACCCAGAACTGTATCAAAATTTTAATAAGTTAGCAGGGATTTCACTTTGGGTGACCTGTATTGTGTCAGTGTCGTGAGTGAGAGGTCTTTGAATCAAACCACAAGCCACAAAGATGTGTCACTCAGTTACAAATCGGTGTTTTGAATAGTTTGATTACAGGTGAAGGTTCTTAATGCTTAACGTACCTGTAACCTTGGGATGGGGGTAGAAATGCTGTGGTGACCTATGCAGCAAAGTGAATTCCAGACTGAAATATGCTCTACTAACTTTGTATAGGTACACATTTGTTTCCACAATTTACCGGTATTCCAGGCCCACACGAACCATTTCATCAAGTTTTGAGAAGCAGCTTCATTAATTTTCAGTAATCTGTTTAAGACATGAACAGATGCTGGTGAAAACACAACATCCTTTCCAGAGATAATGACATTACATGCATCTGTTCCTTCTCCGATGGGCCGTGTGATGCAAACGTACGAACAGAAACACAGTCAGACACATTCACATGCACACATTGCACCCACAGTAGACGGCGTGTTTGTTTTGAAGTGTAATGGGTTCCATTAGATTGCCTGGGTTGGCTGTTTCAATGCATTCTCAACATGTACACACAGTATGCACGACTTTTGGTTGTTGCAAAGATAAACAACAAGGGCACTGTTTGGAGTACATATGTCCAACAAGTATTAGAGAAAAGTCTTAAAGAGGTGCTTTTATAATAATATAATAATAATAATTTATTAATTTATATAGCGCCAAATCACGAGTAATTGTCTCAAGGCACTTCACAAACATCACTTATCTACTTTGGATAGTTACTTCCATAATGGGGGTTTCATGATTAACAACCTCAATGTCCCACAATTCTGTTTGTGCATAGAGAAACTACCCCAATTTGCTCCAAGCAAAAATTAAGCCTGAAATGGCCAATTTAAAATCTGGTCTTTATTTTATTACAGTGAGAACAGAATCATTACCAGATTTACATTTAAACACTACATTAATTTTTCTTATAATGTTCTGTGCTCTCTCATTAATTTGTCCTTATGACATTTTCATTGATTTATTTACATTTGCACATCTAATTCCTTCCGCTGCTGTGTGTGCACGATGTGGTCTCACACCTCTAACGTGCGTGCACGAGCGTGCACAAAACATTTGCCGCGGTATCGTTCACGCCTGTCTGACCGCGTGTCCCTCCCAGCAGGTGGAATTTTCGTGCTTCCCCAGTTCATTTTTTTTTTGCGGGTTTTTCGGCCAGTTCCTGCTTCTTTCGCCCAACTTTGTGTTGTATGTGTAGGGGCCATTAAACATGTTCAAAGTTCCACAATTCTGTGTCTGCTCTTGTACAAATTATCCAAGCAAAAAAAATCCAAGAAAAATTTTAGCCTAGAAGAAGAAGAGTTTCTTATTTAACATGGGCAGCCAACGAAAGTCTCCAATTTGTTTCCAGAAGGGCCCACGGCACGTGTCACTCCTCCCCTCAGCACTAATGTTAAGAGTGACAGTCGGAAGCATGATTGCCATTGGGAAGCAAACCCGAGTCGCTGGCGTCCTCGTCCAACGTGCAAGCTGTTACGCCACCACGCCTATGGTCCTGTGTCCATGTAGCAATTTTTGCATGGTTGCCAGCATCTTTTTTCCAATTGCTCTCAATGAGGACAGCGTGCAGCCCAGTCTCACGTTTTTTTTTTTTCGTGCTCCCGTGACGAAATGAGTCAAATTTTCGTGACGGGTTTTTTCCTAACCCTACTCCTACCCCTGACCCTAACCTTAACCATAACCTAATCTTACTTTTTCCCTCCACCCTAACCATAATCACACCTGACCCCCCCCACTTCACTTTTAATTTCATGCAGCCATCACGGAATGAATTATAATGAATTTGTGCTGCCTTGACATAAATGAGGCGCTTTTCGTCACAATATCACGAACCAATAGATTAATGTATATTTTGTGCTGCTGAATCACGACTTGCCGTGAGACCAGGTTGCAGCGTGTATGTAGCCACATGCAGTGGTGGGCACACTTCCGATAATCCGATAACAGATAATTATCGAAGATAATGTTTTCATTATCGGATTATCTTTTTAGATAAATTTAAAAACCATCATCAGACTAATTATCTTCCGATGAATCGCCATTCAATCAATCAATCAATCAATTTTTTTATATAGCGCCAAATCACAACAAACAGTTGCCCCAAGGCGCTTTATATTGTAAGGCAAGGCCATACAATAATTATGTAAAACCCCAACGGTCAAAACGACCCCCTGTGAGCAAGCACTTGGCTACAGTGGGAAGGAAAAACTCCCTTTTAACAGGAAGAAACCTCCAGCAGAACCAGGCTCAGGGAGGGGCAGTCTTCTGCTGGGACTGGTTGGGGCTGAGGGAGAGAACCAGGAAAAAGACATGCTGTGGAGGGGAGCAGAGATCGATCACTAATGATTAAATGCAGAGTGGTGCATACAGAGCAAAAAGAGAAAGAAACAATGCATCATGGGAACCCCCCAGCAGTCTACGTCTATAACAGCATAACTAAGGGATGGTTCAGGGTCACCTGATCCAGCCCTAACTATAAGCTTTAGCAAAAAGGAAAGTTTTAAGCCTAATCTTAAAAGTAGAGAGGGTGTCTGTCTCCCTGATCTGAATTGGGAGCTGGTTCCACAGGAGAGGAGCCTGAAAGCTGAAGGCTCTGCCTCCCATTCTACTCTTACAAACCCTAGGAACTACAAGTAAGCCTGCAGTCTGAGAGCGAAGCGCTCTATTGGGGTGATATGGTACTACGAGGTCCGTAAGATAAGATGGGACCTGATTATTCAAAACCTTATAAGTAAGAAGAATAATTTTAAATTCTATTCTAGAATTAACAGGAAGCCAATGAAGAGAGGCCAATATGGGTGAGATATGCTCTCTCCTTCTAGTCCCCGTCAGTACTCTAGCTGCAGCATTTTGAATTAACTGAAGGCCTGTTAGGGAACTTTTAGGACAACCTGATAATAATGAATTACAATAGTCCAGCCTAGAGGAAATAAATGCATGAATTAGTTTTTCAGCATCACTCTGAGACAAGACCTTTCTGATTTTAGAGATATTGCGTAAATGCAAAAAAGCAGTCCTACATATTTGTTTAATATGCGCTTTGAATGACATATCCTGATCAAAAATGACTCCAAGATTTCTCACAGTATTACTAGAGCTCAGGGAAATGCCATCCAGAGTAAGGATCTGGTTAGACACCATGTTTCTAAGATTTGTGGGGCCAAGTACAATAACTTCAGTTTTATCTGAGTTTAAAAGCAGGAAATTAGAGGTCATCCATGTCTTTATGTCTGTAAGACAATCCTGCAGTTTAGCTAATTGGTGTGTGTCCTCTGGCTTCATGGATAGATAAAGCTGGGTATCATCTGCGTAACAATGAAAATTTAAGCAATACCGTCTAATAATACTGCCTAAGGGAAGCATGTATAAAGTGAATAAAATTGGTCCTAGCACAGAACCTTGTGGAACTCCATAATTAACTTTAGTCTGTGAAGAAGATTCCCCATTTACATGAACAAATTGTAAACTATTAGACAAATATGATTCAAACCACCGCAGCGCAGTGCTTTTAATACCTATGGCATGCTCTAATCTCTGTAATAAAATTTTATGGTCAACAGTATCAAAAGCAGCACTGAGGTCTAACAGAACAAGCACAGAGATGAGTCCACTGTCCGAGGCCATAAGAAGATCATTTGTAACCTTCACTAATGCTGTTTCTGTACTATGATGAATTCTAAAACCTGACTGAAACTCTTCAAATAGACCATTCCTCTGCAGATGATCAGTTAGCTGTTTTACAACTACCCTTTCAAGAATTTTTGAGAGAAAAGGAAGGTTGGAGATTGGCCTATAATTAGCTAAGATAGCTGGGTCAAGTGATGGCTTTTTAAGTAATGGTTTAATTACTGCCACCTTAAAAGCCTGTGGTACATAGCCAACTAACAAAGATAGATTGATCATATTTAAGATCGAAGCATTAAATAATGGTAGGGCTTCCTTGAGCAGCCTGGTAGGAATGGGGTCTAATAAACATGTTGATGGTTTGGATGAAGTAACTAATGAAAATAACTCAGACAGAACAATTGGAGAGAAAGAGTCTAACCAAATACCGGCATCACTGAAAGCAGCCAAAGATAACGATACGTCTTTGGGATGATTATGAGTCATTTTCTCTCTAATAGTTAAAATTTTGTTAGCAAAGAAAGTCATGAAGTCATTACTAGTTAAAGTTAATGGAATACTCAGCTCAATAGAGCTCTGACTCTTTGTCAGCCTGGCTACAGTGCTGAAAAGAAACCTGGGGTTGTTCTTATTTTCTTCAATTAGTGATGAGTAGAAAGATGTCCTAGCTTTACGGAGGGCTTTTTTATAGAGCAACAGACTCTTTTTCCAGGCTAAGTGAAGATCTTCTAAATTAGTGAGACGCCATTTCCTCTCCAACTTACGGGTTATCTGCTTTAAGCTACGAGTTTGTGAGTTATGCCACGGAGTCAGGCACTTCTGATTTAAAGCTCTCTTTTTTAGAGGAGCTACAGCATCCAAAGTTGTCTTCAATGAGGATGTAAAACTATTGACGAGATACTCTATCTCACTTACAGAGTTTAGGTAGCTACTCTGCACTGTGTTGGTATATGGCATTAGAGAACATAAAGAAGGAATCATATCCTTAAACCTAGTTACAGCGCTTTCTGAAAGACTTCTAGTGTAATGAAACTTATTCCCCACTGCTGGGTAGTCCATCAGAGTAAATGTAAATGTTATTAAGAAATGATCAGACAGAAGGGAGTTTTCAGGGAATACTGTTAAGTCTTCTATTTCCATACCATAAGTCAGAACAAGATCTAAGATATGATTAAAGTGGTGGGTGGACTCATTTACTTTTTGAGCAAAGCCAATAGAGTCTAATAATAGATTAAATGCAGTGTTGAGGCTGTCATTCTCAGCATCTGTGTGGATGTTAAAATCGCCCACTATAATTATCTTATCTGAGCTAAGCACTAAGTCAGACAAAAGGTCTGAAAATTCACAGAGAAACTCACAGTAACGACCAGGTGGACGATAGATAATAACAAATAAAACTGGTTTTTGGGACTTCCAATTTGGATGGACAAGACTAAGAGTCAAGCTTTCAAATGAATTAAAGCTCTGTCTGGGTTTTTGATTAATTAATAAGCTGGAATGGAAGATTGCTGCTAATCCTCCGCCTCGGCCCGTGCTACGAGCATTCTGACAGTTAGTGTGACTCGGGGGTGTTGACTCATTTAAACTAACATATTCATCCTGCTGTAACCAGGTTTCTGTAAGGCAGAATAAATCAATATGTTGATCAATTATTATATCATTTACCAACAGGGACTTAGAAGAGAGAGACCTAATGTTTAATAGACCACATTTAACTGTTTTAGTCTGTGGTGCTGCTATAGACGTAGACTGCTGGGGGGTTCCCATGATGCATTGTTTCTTTCTCTTTTTGCTCTGTATGCACCACTCTGCATTTAATCATTAGTGATCGATCTCTGCTCCCCTCCACAGCATGTCTTTTTCCTGGTTCTCTCCCTCAGCCCCAACCAGTCCCAGCAGAAGACTGCCCCTCCCTGAGCCTGGTTCTGCTGGAGGTTTCTTCCTGTTAAAAGGGAGTTTTTCCTTCCCACTGTAGCCAAGTGCTTGCTCACAGGGGGTCGTTTTGACCGTTGGGGTTTTACATAATTATTGTATGGCCTGCCTTACAATATAAAGCGCCTTGGGGCAACTGTTTGTTGTGATTTGGCGCTATATAAAAAAAATTGATTGATTGATTGGTGCAGTTGAAGGTGCTATATTATTTTTTCTTTTTGAATTTTTATGCTTAAATAGATTTTTGCTGGTTATTGGTAGTCTGGGAGCAGGCACCGCTCTACGGGGGATGGGGTAATGAGGGGATGGAAGGGGAGAGAAGCTGCAGAGAGGTGTGTAAGACTACAACTCTGCTTCCTGGTCCCAACCCTGGATAGTCACAGTTTGGAGGATTTAAGAAAATTGGGCCAGATTTCTAGAAATGAGAGCTGCTCCATCCAAAGTGGGATGGATGCCGTTCTCTCCTAACAAGACCAGGTTTTCCCCAGAAGCTTTGCCAATTATCTACGAAGCCCACCTCATTTTTTGGACCACCACTCAGACGGCTGTCTGAGTGGTGTCCATAGCAGTTCGTTAACTTTTAGACCGATAACGTAGTAAACCAAGCTGAACAGTGAAAAACAATTTTGAGACCTACCTGTTGAAGGTTTCCTAACAATGTGTAGTTCCACCCTCTGCAAACAGAAAAGAGCTGCATCCAGGAGAAATCTCTCTATCCTCTGCAGGCAAAGAAAACCGGTCACAAAAAAAAAAAAAAAAAAAAAAAAAAAATTTCCTTTAACACCATACTGGGTATAATCGCAATATCACCAAGTCATCCAGAGGCATACATTTTTAAACTTATGGTTCAAACTTTAATTTTCTACTCATTTTGGACAAGTTATTTAAAATTACTGTCATGTCTGAAGCTTTATAAAGTGAAAATATCAAATATATGTTTTTCGGTTTAAAGTAATGTGCTAATTTTTAAGGTTTTGTGAGCAGATGCTGTGCCAGGCAGCAATGCATTATGGGTAGCATAGGGTAATCTCAGACGTTCACGACAAGACAAATGCATTTCAGACAATATTCAGGCTCCATGGATAACAGCATTAAACTCTAGTGCATAAAACTCTCGTGAATATATTCTCTGGGTTTATAGATGTTAGTGTATTTGTGTTTGTTAAATTCCACGCATCTTAAAAGTTAAATGTAGCAGACACGGATTATCTGGAATTTTGTTTGGCAAGTTTTCAAGGCCGCTACTGTCATCTACTGGCCAGTAATGTTCATGGCAGTATTCGCCCCAAGAAGTACTAAGCGTCTGGGTACCAGTAGATGGCAGTGTTCTATTTATTTTAACCCTGTTATATCAGATGGTGGTCAAATCAAATTTTTGGCTTTTTTTTCCTACAAATTAAGTTTAAACAACAACACAAAACATTACAAGACAGCTCTGTGGTTGGATGCATGAAGCTCTTTAGCAGCAGGAGATGGTCGCGAGATGTTAAAGCTTGTTACGTCACTACACGATGCAGGACGCGCGATTAACCTGAAACGCGGTCCAAAAAATTCTCGCACGAATGAAAAATCATCTGAAAAATGGCCAAACATGCACAGTGTAAAGCCAACATTTATGTGTCAAGATAAGGCTTTTCAGAACTGACCAATTGTTAACCTTGTCCTTTGTTTTATCTGTTTTAATTATTTATTATTGCATTTTAACCTGTGAAGTGCTTTTGACTTATGTCTGTGAAAGGCACTATATAAATAAATTTACTTATTTACTTAATAATATTGAGTGCACATTTTACAACATCATAAAAGCTTTAAAACATGCACACATCATCAAACGTGTGCACGGCATTAATAAAACATGCGCACATTCTCTCCACATGCAATACATTTTGTGATGACACTTCCAGGGCTCCGTAAAATGCCTGTTTTTACAAATAAAATGGAATATTTTACAAAAGCACATTTATCTTTAAACCAACACACGACACACCGTCACATTAATGTGTTGGTTTACATGATGAATGACTGAACCCAATCAGTGTTTAGCGGAGGCACCTTTACCCAGAATGCTTTGCGGTCTGTGTTTGTTACAAAACCTCAGAATTAGTGCCTTATTCAACATTAAAAGATATATGTTAGATTTTAACTTTGTACAAATGACAGAACTGACATTAATGGAGTTATTCTATCAGTATTTTCATAAAACCATAAGTTAGTATGACTTTATTTTTCAAGACCCCCGCCTGACCTGTAATTGATAGAGAGCTGCTCTTATGACTGCTCTTTGGGTGTCTCTGTGTTGGGGGTGCTGCAATAAACAAGTGCTTCCAGCAGGAGCAGAATGTTGAAAGAAAATGATTATGATTAGTAGTAGAAAGTTGATTTTGTGGGTACTGTCAGGATTTGTCTGTGCTGTGTTCTACAGGGAGCAGCATAGTTGAACATTCTGGCTCATTCTTTGGGTCTTTTGTTGCTTTTGATGCTTTCAAAAGCGATTGTGTTAAAAATTAATTTCAGCTTCTTAGTAATTGCAAATGTACCAGAAACAACACCAGAATTTATCGGTTATCGATTACCTGTAACTTCCGATACATTTTGGGTGGTTTATCGGTTTATCTTTATCAAGATAACTTTTCAGTTATCTTATCATCTGTTATCGAAGTTAATTTTTTTGGTTATCTGTGCCCACCACTGGCCACATGCAGCTGCCTCCAGGAAAAAAGGCTGCACCCAGCATCTTTATTCACAGCGCACCACTTTTACTAATGTCAGCCCGCTTTGTTTTTAAAGTTGAAATTCCATGCATTTTTTGAGGGTAAATGCTGTGACATCATTGCAGCGTTGTTTCAGGCAAATGGGAGGAGGGGTTTATTTTTGCTGAATTGTCACTCAGACAAAAAAAATTCATCTGTGATAGCAGATTGGACAGATGTTTGGTTCTTGCTGAGGGTGAGTACATTTACCACCATACACTATAAACTAGTCTTTAGCTCTTTATTGTTATAGAACATGCTGTCTTTTTCCCCGCTGAAAATGCTGAAACAGATGGGATGAAAACATTAGTGGGTGCTCTCTTAGCACTTTTTCATTAGAAAAAAATGAAAAATTTTAAAAATGCTTTTTGGACACGGGGCCTAAACAGCTCCCTTAGGTTTTCTGTGACACCTATCTTTTCGTAGGAAAACAAACCTGTCTTACTCTTCATTGTGCAGAATTTACATATGAGTCAGTTGATTTTTGTGAAGTTGATGAGGTTTACATTTTATTATATTTTTGACACATTTACAGAGATTTGTTTGTTGGAAAATGTCTATAACAGGGGGTCACCAACCCTGCACCTACAGATCACCTTCCCGGTATGTTTTCTATGTGAACCTGCTGCAAACCACAGTTGATTCATTTTTGGTTTTTGATTGGGTGGGCACACCTTCGTTAATTAGCAGTGGGTGGAACTAAGAGTTAGAAAACCTGCAGGACAGGTGATTTCCAGGAGCAGAGCTGTCCACCCCGGTTGATAATATGACACTTTTTGTTTTTGTGTATGTGGCAATTGATTATGTGGTTTTTACTGTTAGACTAAACTCCTCAACCAACGCTTGGAAAAACTGGATAATTAGTAAAATGCCCAAATACTCAGTTTTAAATTAAAATCTTCTTGCCTGAAAATGTATAACATCGACTATCAAGTAGACATATTCAATAAATTGAGTGAAAATGAGCTCTCGTCCTGCACAGAACAAACAGATGTGGATGAAAACATGAACTCCTCTGTGGAGAAAATAGCTGCTTGAATATTTGTAGTCCATGGTATATTGATATTACCAAAGGATGAAAGGAAACCCCAGTGCAGTGTTAAAGCCATGCACCATGAACGCAGCTAAAAATACACTCCAAAGGGGGCGTATCAGAAAAGATTTGCAGCGAGGGGTCGGCAGGGGTTACCATAGGAGTCTGGAAATTAATGGTGCAGAGGTGAGAGGGAGGAGCAGGACCTGCCTGAGAGGAACACAGCAGAGGATGGAGGGAGCTGTGGAGGCACCAGAAGGACAGAGGAGTGCAGATGTTTATTCAGCTTAATGGAAGGGGACAGAAAGGAAAGGATAGAAGATGTTAGAGGCTCAGAGGTCCTCTGTCTCAGGAAGGGAGGTTGTCTCAGAGAGGCGGGCGAGACGCGCAGCATGGCTCTATTCTCAGCCAGGAGATGCTCATCACCCTCCGCAAGGCCTGGATCTGAGCCAGAGCAGGGACAAGCCTGCACAGAGGGGCAGAGAAACACAAGGAGGTAAGAAAAAGAGAAGCATGCAGGGAGCACGCGCCCGCATATCAACACACAGATAGAAAACTAACAGGCAAGCACTACCTGGGAGGACAGAACAACAATGTGCATAAAAGTGTAGAACGCTTTGGGCTTGGACATTTTGGATAATCCAGATCAGGACATTTCGGCCAAAGAACAACATCTTTCAAACCCTTAATGAGCTGTAACCTAACTTTATTCCTAATCCGAACCCTAACCCAAACTCGACCACTTATATATACCCCATACCCTTGCCCTAAACCCTTTGTTTTGACAGAAATATTGAAAAATGAAGATAAAGATATTTGGGTTCTAGTACATTTGAATGTAACTATATTATTACACAAGCATTATCTGCATGTAATAGCACGAGGCCAAAACGTCCAAGGGCTAGAATGCCCTTTCTGAAATGTCCACCCACCTATGCATACATACTGAATATATGTTCACTGCTAAATCTACTCAGTGGTATCTGAATGAGAATCAAAAGTAAGGGAGTAGAAATTCAGACACCCATAACCCTCAGATGTCCTGTTTCAGAGTTTTGCACAAGCGCATATTTGGAAATTATTCATTTCCCTCTATTCTTGGCCCGTGTCTTTGAGGTAAACCTCAGTGTGGCTCCACATAGACGTCTGTGGTTTCACGCCATTCCTGTGGGTGAACACACACATACAACACACACAGAGCACTTGGAGTGTTCCAGGCTCTCCATGCTGTTAATGGACACATGAATGTTCAATCATGAGGTATAAAGAGAACATCCAGCTGCTCCTTATGACACAAAAACACATTATGAAAGCCATTTGAAGAGTTTTAGACCGAAGAGCTCAGATGTGTAATTTCTGGGTACTGCTTTGAATCATTGGTGAAAGATGCCTTTTGGAAACAAGGAAGGAAGAAAGAGTTTGAGGCTATAATGTGTTATTGCTATTAACCTCTGTTTATATTCAATTCTTTGATGTTAAATTTGTCTACAGTCTACAATCCTGAAGCAAGTTGGCCAATTATTATTCAAGTTTAGAAGCCGTGAGGAATAATTAAGCTTGTCTAAATGTAAGACAAGGTAAAGCAGTGACATAGTTCAGTTCTAGTTCTTGAATCAGAAAAGAAAGATATAGTGCTGTTAATGCAGAACACCTTAAACCAGGACTATTAGATACTATCTCGAGTTACGTAACTACTGGGTCTAGCCCATGATGTGTAGAAGTGTAGAAGACATAATGTCAACAAGTATGCACTCTAAAAAAAGAACTGCTGTCTCAACAAGAAAAATTGATGTAACAAGTTGCATAGATTTTTTTTAAAAAGTTATTTCGATAGAAACATAGATTAGACTTTATTGATCCCTTGGGAAGACTCCCTCAGAGAAATTGAGGTTCCAGCAGCATTGATTTGCAAATCCTCTTCAACCTATATTCAACTGAATACACCACAAAGACAGATATTAATGTTCAAACTGATAAACTTTATTGTTTTTGTGCAAATATTTGCTTATTTTGAAATGGATGCCTGCAACACATTTCAAAAAAGCTGGGACAGTGGTATGTTTACCACTGTGTTACATCACCTTTCCTTCTAACAACACTCAATAAGTGTTTGGGAACTGAGGACACTAATTGTTGAAGCTTTCTGGTGGAATTCTTTCCCATTTTTGCTTAATGTACGACTTCAATTGTTCAACAGTCCGGGGTCTCCGTTGTCGTATTTTGCGCTTCATAATGCGCCACACATTTTCAATGGGCGACAGGTCTGGACTGCCAGTCTAGTACCCGCACTCTAGTACTACGAAGCCATGCTGTTGTAACACATGCAGAATGTGGCTTGGCATTGTCTTGCTGAAATAAGCAGGGACGTCCCTGAAAAAGACATTGCTTGCATAGCAGCATGTGTTGCTCCAAAACCTGGATGTACCTTTCAGCATTGATGGTGCCATCACAGATGTGTAAGTTGCCCATGTCATGGCCACTAACACACCCCCATACTATCACAGAAGCTGGCTTTTGAACTTTGTGCTGGTAACAATCTTTTTCCTCTTTTGTCCAGACGACACGGCGTCCATGATTTCCAAAAACAATTTGAAATGTGGACTCAACAGACCACAGCACACTTTTCCACTTTGCGTCTGTCCATTTCAAATGACTTCAGGCCCAGAAAAGGCGGCAGCGTTTCTGAATATTATTTATGTTTGGCTTTTCCTTTGCATGATAGAGTTTTAACTTGCACTTGTAGATGTAGTGATGAACTGTGTTAACTGACAATAGTTTTCTGAAGTGTTCCTGAGCCCACGTGGTAAGATCTTTTACAAAATGATGTCAGTTTTTAATGCAGTGCTGCCTGAAGGATCGAAGGTCACGGGCAGTCAATGTTGGTTTTCGGCCTTGCCACTTACGTATAAAAAGTTCTCCATATTCTCTGAATCTTCTGATTATTTTATGGACTGCAGATGATGGAATCCCTAAATCCTTGCAATGAACATTGAGAAACATTGTTCTTAAACTGCTGGACTATTTTTTCACACAGTTGTTCACAAAATGGTGATCCTCACCCCATCTTTGCTTGTGAACGGCTGAGCCTTTGGATGCTCCTTTTATACCCAATCATGACACTCACAATTAGTGTCCTCACTTCCCAAATGCTTATTGAGTGTCGTTAGAAGGAAAGGTGATGTAACACTATGGTAAACATACCACTGTGCCAGCTTTTTTGAAATGTGTTGCAGGCATCCATTTCAAAATGAGCAAATATTTGCACAAAAACAATAAAGTTTATCAGTTTGAACATTAAATATCTTGTCTTTGTGGTGTATTCAATTGAATATAGGTTGAAGAGGATTTGCAAATCATTGTATTCTGTTTTTATTTACATTTCACACAATGTCCCAACTTCATTGGAATTGGGGTTGTACAAATGCACACTATATAAATATCAGACATACTGATCAATACTGGTTTACTGGCTACTACTGGTCCTCTCACTTGGTTCAACTAAGTTATTTCAACTTTCAACTGAGTTAATGCCCCAAGACTTATCTTGTTAAGTAGAGATAACTTGAGTTATTTAGTTAACTTGAGTTAGTATGGGTACCTCAAACTGCAATATTTCCCATGCTGCCTTGCTACACAAGGTGCCAAACAGAGTGTGTCCAATGGTTTACTTTTTCTTTGAAATTTCTGACCCAAAATGCCAGGTTTATCCATCTTTATGACAGAGTGAGAAATATTTCGGACACATAACATAAAATAAGTGTAATCGCATGTCATTTCTCAAGTGCTAACTGGTGTTAGCTTTAATGATTCACTAAAATGTTACCTAAGCACTAGCTAGGCATTAGCTTGCTAGCATGATCATGAATTACTATCCATGGGTAAATCTCATGACCTCAACCAAGTAATGAATACATTGGTTGTCAAACTAACATTTGTTACATTTACAATATTTTATTGGTTTGTCAAAATGAGAAAGTGGGGAGATGAACATTTTACACCCTGTCTAGGTAAACTTGAAACCTTGCACATGGACACGTGCACTTCCTCCTTCATGGTGCAAAGTTACTATGTTTACCATGGAATTCCCTCAAATAAATGCTTCACTAGCAATAGAAATAGCTGTGATTTGGCAATAAACCACAGAAACAGTAGTACTTCTTAATAACTAGATTTGCAAGGGCGCAATTTAGAACTAGAAATTGGGGGGACAAAGTGCGAGGCCTGCAGGGCCGAAGCCCATAGGCCGGGGGGCTGGGGCCAACGGTTTCTAGATAAGCTCAGATGCATTCTGAGCACCCAGAACAGTAATTTTAATGTTTTGAGAAGACCGTGAAGTGGACACCATTTGACTTATACAATTTGAAAGTGTGGATATAAGTACTTTATTCTGAGAATAGTCAACATGATTTTATTAACATCCTGGTGTAAACAAGGTATCACCACATGTAGAACTCAAAAAGAATGAGAGGTTAAGTTTTCATTAAAAAACTGCAATATGGTAAAATGTATTCATAATATGAAAGAACAGCTCTTAATAATTATTAACTATCGCATACTGTATTTTTTTTTCTCAAGATTTCTCAAGATCATAAGTTTAGGATAAATGACTTATCATGAAATTAATTCTCAAAGTAGCACTAATGACAACACTCATACTGAACATAATTTTTGCTTGCATAGACTGATCAAGCAATAATGCAGATGGGCTTTCTGAGGTCCCAGATAGCTTTTCTGATTTCTAACTTTTCTAACTTTCAGAATTTAGTAAATTAGCATATGGTCCATTGACACTTATGTGTAGACACTACTCCCTAAAGGCAACTATTTTGGTTTCAAATCTGGGCAAATGCAGTCCCAGAAAATTCCGAATGTGACAAACAAGAACAGGTGTTGTAAACAAGTCAATGCTGCTAAAAATACAAACTTGCAGAAACAAAGATACTATTCTGACATGGTTTTGCAGATAAGACTGACATAGCATGTTTCAAGTACACACATACGAGGTCTATTAGACAATAAACCGACCCTTTTATTTTTTTTAACTATATGGATTTGAATGACGTGCGATTCCACCAATCATGCTTGAACCCCTCATGCGCATGCATGAGTTTTTTCACGCGTGTCGGTGACATCATTTCCCTGTGGGCAAGGCCTTGAGTGAGATGTGGTCCCGCCCTCTCGGCTGAATTCCTTTGTTTCACACACGCTGCTCGAGACCGGCGTGTTTGTTTATCAAACTTTTTTTCTGGACCTGTGAGGAATATCCAAGTGGATACTATTCGAGAAATTAAGCTGGTTTTCGGTGAAAAGTTTAACGGCTGATGAGAGATTATGGGGTGTTTCTGTCAGTGTAAGGACTTCCCACAGAACGGGACGTCCTGCAGCGCTTCCAGGCACCGTCGTTGGCCTGTTTTGACCTGAAAACATCCTAATTTAAGGCTTAATTCAACCAGGACGTCGTGAGAGAACAGAGAAGATTCAGAAGAGGCTGGCATGGGGACTTTATGCGGACATTCCACTGTTAAGGGGACATTTTTTAATGAAAGACGTGCGCGCAAATTCGTCGAGTCGTTTCCGTGACGACTCGGCAAATCTGTGTGCGCCGCGACAGGAAAAACACCTCCGTGTTGAAAACCATTTGTAAATTCAGGCGGATGGCTTTCAACAAAGTGAGTAACTGAGAAATGTTTAACGCTTGGGCATGTTCCAGCTTGCCCATTAAGGTTTCCAACGGAGGTGTTTTTCCTGTCGCGACCCCCCAGCGGTCAGGTCCGGCCCGACATGCGACTCTGTCCGGCACGTTCTTTCATTACAGAATGTCCGTTAACAATGGAATGTCCGAATAAACTCCTCATGCCGACTTCTTCTGAAAGTTCTCTGTTCTCTGACGACTTCCTGGGTCAACAGAGCCTGAAATGTGGAAGTTTTCAACTTGAAACGGTGAGACGCTGCGGCCTCAAAGCGCAGATCGCCGTCAGGCACCATGGGCCGTCCTTACGGCGACACTACCAGACCAAAATCTCTCATCAGCCGTTTGAATTTATCGAATGGTGTCCACTCAGTTGTGCCTTAGAGTTTTGAAAAAAATTTTGATCAAACAAAGCAGCAGTCTCTGAGCCATTCCTAAACAATGAAAAAAATGACGAGAGGGTGGGCCACTCCTCACTCAAAGACTGCCCACAGGCGAATGACGTAACCGACAGGCGTGAAAAAAACTCTCGCAGGCCCACGAGGGTTCAAGCATGTCTGATGTAATCACACGTAATTCAAATCCCATATGGTTTTTGAAAAAAATAATAAGGTCGGATACTTTTCTAATAGACCTCGTATATGGCAGAAGGTGTGGGTGGGGGGACATACCATACCATATTCTGTCCCCCCTGGTTGAAAAGGTGGGGGGGGGAGCATGTCCCCCCATCCCCCACCAAATTGCGCCCATGTAGATTTGTGAAGTGAAGTAAATTTTGCGAAAATCACAGACTACACCTTTAAATTTGTGCATCTCTCAGTGTAGAAGAGATTGGGATAATTCTTCTTAATTTAAGAGAAACAAGGCTATATTTCCACATAGTGTCCATATGGAAAAAAAACCCCTTCAGAAGGAAATCAATGCACTGTAATTCTACTTATTTTCTGAAATGTCCACTGCTGCTGCCATTACTTTGCTTCCTGTAGATGGAGCTAAAATCCCCCTATGTAGACACTGCAGCCTGCTGAATGTAAATGGAAAGTGAGTTTGTTCCATAAGGTGCTGTGCATCCAAAACAAAAACAAACAAACAAACAAAAAAAAAAAAACCCAGCTTGTCCCATTAATGTCCCATTTACAGCACAGGGTGTGACACCCTGTGCTGTAAATGGCCACGTGTGCTGTATGTGGACATGTGCAATCACATGCGTGTACATGCCCCAGTATCGGACAGAACAGATGCATGTGAAGTGACAGGCAGGTGTCAATCACTCTTCTGTGTCATAGTGGCCACTCACCATCCCCCTCCCCCCTCCCCTCAGACAGCCTGCAATCAGGGCTGGTACCCACAGCGAAACCGCAGGGGGGCATCCTGCTGAAGGAAACAGGGGTCATCAGGGGTCAGACATCCATTGCCGTATGTGTCCCTAATTATAACGCCTTCATCTTTGTTATTACAGTACAGAAACTTTCATAAATATTTAACTATGTGGTCACTCTGCTTGGCGTGAAATGTCTCTGCAGTTCAGCCTGTTTGTTCTGAAGCAGAATGCACAAGACGGTGCTTGAATGTCATGCAAAAGCAGGTCTTTTGCAGTTGAACTCAGTTGGTATTCGCCTGGAAGTAGGTCACAATGTTCACCCCAACAGTGGAATAAGTGGAGCAGGGGAGCTCCTCCTCAGCTGGCAGAAAGCGGAGCAGCAGAAGGCTGCAGGGGAACGAGCATGAAGCATTAACCTTCCCTCTCCCCCTGGTATCCACAGCCCTGCGGGCGTGCTCCATGTGCCTTTACTACTGCAATAATAAAAAAGCATCAGGCGTGCTTGATTTGGCATGAGTGACACTGGCTTGGCTGCAGAATGTCAGACTGCGTTTTAATGTTAGAAACAAAAATCAGAGACACGAACGAACGGCAGCTTTAAAGTAGATGCACATTGTGTTAGTGCGTTTGACAGACCTTTAGTTCCTCCTCCATGTCTGACACTCTTTCTCAAGAGCTTGTTTTCCTGCAAGTGAAGATGAAACATGAAGCCGTAAAGAAAAGACAGTAAACAAACAAAAACTAATGGATAATCATGCATATGTGCAAGGGTGAAGGAGCATGAAAAACCATATTCTAATCCAATTACATTTGTTCCTCAAATCTGATCGGTTAATCGTGTGAGATTTCAGACCACAGGTGTCAACAGTGGTGCTGACAGAAACTAGTGGAGCAACGACGATGCCGAAATGCGTGGATTTAATAGATTTAACTGGATTGATTGGTGGATTTAACTCAGTGCAGGTGATGAGATGGAGAAATTTGTGGGTCTGCTCACAGAATTTCCAGCTTGGCATGAAGACACTGTTGGTATGGTAAACTTTCAAGAGCAGACCACACCCTTTCACAACGATTCGCCGACCAAAATACTTACAGAACAATAAACCGTGCAAATGATGGAATTGGATTAGAATGGGCATAACCCTGTTGTGTCTGATGATTTGCGGACGTTCATGATGGATTATGATCGCAAATATCCGGTAAAACTCAATTTGCAACCCTAAATTCCAGCATGAACGTTCGCAAATCATCAGACACAACAGGGTTATTCCCTAAATGAAGATCATTCCAAAATATGTTACCTTTTTCTCAGATTCAAGTACTGTTGATCTCTCTGATATCCTGTTGTGTTTCTAGAAGTCAAATTGTGTTATTTTAAACATCTGGCAAATATACTGAAAGAATAACATTTATGTATTAGTATAAGTATTCTCAGCAAATATATGAATGCAGCTCCTTTTGTTTTTGCTCCCATTTTCCATGAGTGGAAGGAAACACTCTAAATCTTCTGTGCAACACAAATGTTTATTTTCATTGAATTTTGTTCAAAAAAATTGTTAAAATCAGTGTTAGCGAACTCTTCACCTTTTCCGAGATATCCACTCACTTGGTTGGTGTGGTTTATCGGGATGCTGGTTAATAAGAAGTCCTATAGATGTCATATATGCCCTGAGGCTCATTGGTACCAGAGCTTAACACCGGATTCAATAGCTTGAGACAGATGAAAGTCTACGACTCCCCCTGGATGGGAGACCACTCCAATACAGGCAACTTTCCCAACCAAGGCCTGTACCCATGTACCGCTGGGTCGACTGGGATAATGTTGATGAAGTGTCTTTTCCAAGGACATAAACAGCAGGATGACCAGGACCTCAAACACAGGTCTACATATGGCAGTCCAACTCCTTATCTCCAGAGTTACCTGCTCTATATACTGATTAAACATCAGTAACATCATTAAACTTCAGCTTTCAGGCTCCTCTCCTGTGGAACCAGCTCCCATTCAGATCAGGGAGACAGACACCCTCTCTACTTTTAAGATTAGGCTTAAAACTTTCCTTTTTGCTAAAGCTTATAGTTAGGGCTGGATCAGGTGACCCTGAACCATCCCTTAGTTATGCTGCTATAGACGTAGACTGCTGGGGGGTTCCCATGATGCACTGTTTCTTTCTCTTTTTGCTCTGTATGCACCACTCTGCATTTAATCATTAGTGATCGATCTCTGCTCCCCTCCACAGCATGTCTTTTTCCTGGTTCTCCTCCCTCAGCCCCAACCAGTCCCAGCAGAAGACTGCCCCTCCCTGAGCCTGGTTCTGCTGGAGGTTCTTCCTGTTAAAAGGGAGTTTTTCCTTCCCACTGTAGCCAAGTGCTTGCTCACAGGGGGTCGTTTTGACCGTTGGGGTTTTACATCATTATTGTATGGCCTTGCCTTACAATATAAAGCGCCTTGGGGCAACTGTTTGTTGTGATTTGGCGCTATATAAAAAAAAAATTGATTGATTGATTGATTGATTGATTAAACATCATAATTATTACACAGATGTTCTTTGGAGTGGTCACAATAAAAGACTGCTCTAAAATGTGCAGTCAGTCCTCTTTGTTAGATGTTGAAGCTGGATGCGATGGTCATGGGCTGGTGTGCCATATGTAGATGCTGGTTCAGCAGCATGATTATTGTACATATGTGCCTTAGACAGGTCACAATTAAAGCCCATTCTAAAGGATGTGACACACCAGAGAGCCTGAGGTCAACTCGCTGAGTCTCCAACCAACCATGGGTTTGCGACCATCCAGCCCTTGTTGTCTGAATCTTTGCATTTGAACACACTGGAGACTACAGATGATCTTCTAGCATGTACCCTTTGTGCAGATGCAAACTCGCCATACCAGTAGATGGCGCTAGCCTGTGTAGATCGCTCAGAAAGAGTAACCAGAAGCTGCTCATCACTGGCAGCCTTGGCGGCCCTTGACAGCTTTTGCAAATCTGTCAAACTCTTGATATGGTGCATGCCATCTTGACTAAGTTGTGTGCTTTGTTTTGTCACTTCTATTTGTCTTCTCGTGCACTGATTCTGATGTTGAACAGTCCATCAGAGTATCGTCTCTCACTCATTAAATGTGTTGAATTAACAAAAAAGCCACAAATGGCTGACGGCAAAGAGGGAAGATGTGTGGCAATTTGGGCCACACCGAGTTGACGTGGGGCATCTTCTTCCAGTGAGGCCACGTGGCCGAGCATCAGCTCGGCGTGTTTTTTTACTTAAAATGTGCAGCTGATCTAAACAAACAAACAAAACTTACATATAGTCTGTTTTTGTGAGACTGATTGGAAACATTGGAGATGGCAGTGAAATGAACATTCAGTTCACAGTTAACAGCTCTGGTGGACATGTGTTGAGTATAACTTTATATTTACATGTGCTGTGACCTTCAGCTCTACATTGATGCAGAAGGTTCACCTGAGCGACTTTTTCCAGCTGAGATCTGATGTTGACCAGTTCTTGTTTGCTGTCCTGCAGCCTGGACTTGAGCTTCTCGTTCTCATGCAAAGCTTCCTCATACATCTGAAAAGAGCAGAGAGGAGGAAGGTTTACTGCAAGAATAACATAGTTGAAAGTACAGAGTTGAAAGTAATTCTTTAATCAATAAAACAACAAAGTGATAACATCACACAAATGTTGTTTATGTGGCCACAAACATTTAACATTTAAAGATAAATTAAGTTAGGATTTCATGTTAAACATTCACAGATTTCCACAGTTTTACAGATGACTGTGTTTATTTGTTATGTATGGTTTGAAGACACAACAACTGAATAATTAAATGCACTGGAGAGATTAATTCAAACTATGGCTGGGCCATATGGACCAAATATCATGACCCTGTAATTTTAGGCTAAATGGTGATACACAATATATATCAATATTTTATTCAAAAAGAGATAAATATTTTGTTTGAACTCAATAACACATGTATGATGTCATAAGCACTTTCATTTAAAAACTAATAAAAATGAGAAGCCTTCCAGGTTTTTCTTTCCTGCTCAACAAAGCACAGCTGTGCAAATATCAAATGCAGCTGTTTAATTAGTTATTAAGATCCTATTGTCTCACGTGCAATATGTACATGTTCAATAAAACCCCTCTATCAATCAATCAATCAATCAATCAATCAATCATAAACAATATTTACATTTTAACGGTATCTGCGAGAGGGCGTATGTGTATGTGTACATGAGCTTTTGACAAGAGTGGAAGTTAGCTTTGAGTTAGCGGACATTAGCATGTACACTGATGTCCGCAAAATGTCTTGTAAATCACTCCAGAGGTGTTATGAGGTTACAAAAACAGCGCTTTCAGTTTTTAGATGTGTTTATTAGTGGTTTTATCACTAGTTTGTACATAATATATGAGAAGGGTGTTATATTTAGCCAAAAATGAAGCAAAGTTAGCAGCTAGTGACAGCAGAAAATGACATCACCACGCTAATGTCCATGCAAGCATACCACAAAAATAGGAACAGAATGTGACTTTTAACCTCTTAAAATACATCAAGTTCTGTGTCCCAAAAATGTTACCTGTGAATTTGAAGACTCTGACAGTAATAGGACTAGACTTAAGTTGAGCACAGACAGACAGATGGACAGACAGGCACAAAGTCTTCACAATACCTGATGGCCAAATTTGATGACATCAGGAAAAAATGCAAACAACAAGAGTGAGCCAGTTCTTTTTAGTAACTTTTTAAAGCCAGTGTTGCAATAGGGAACATCTCTTTAGAGATGTGGAAGGCCACCACTTTTATTTTGATGAGAGAAAGAGAAATAGAGAGAGAGAGAGAGAGAGAGAGAGAGGGGAGGATTTTTAAGTGATAATGAATGCATCAGAAAAACAGCACTACCAAACAAAGCTTGCAACAAGCTTTATTTTGGGGCAGACTCGACCAGCTGCGATGACGTGGACACTGCAGATACACACCGATTCCACTCTCTTCATAAAACAGTTTGTGGTGCTGCTGTAGATGATGGAATAGATTGGAAGTGGTTCCATCTTTTGATACAGTTTGCTTGTGGCAGCTTTTGCAGATAACTTTGCTTTGCTCCTCATCTGAAATCTTAAATCTGAATCTTCAAATTACAGAAGCACTGTTATTGTTTTTTCTTAAAAACTAGCTCTTCCACCTTACCAACTACCGTTATTTCTGCCCTGTGTTGCTGAAAAGTTGTGTGAGAAAGAGGCCTGTGGGCACATCCAGCCCAGTCTGACTTTTTTTTTTGGTGTGTGCCGTTCATGAAATGAGTCAAATTTTTGTGACGGGGTTTTTTTTTTTTTTTTAACTCACTATTACTAACCCTACTCATACCCCCAACCCTAACCTTAACCATAACCTAATACTACTCCTTCCCTCCACCCTAACCATAACCACCACCCCCCGCTTCACTTTTAATTTCGTGCAGCCATCACGGAATGAATGAAAATGAATTTGTGCTGCTGTGATGAAAATGAGGCCTTTTTCGTCACAATATCACAAAGCTATAGATTAATGTATACTTTCCGTGAGACCAGGTTGGCACATCAAGCAGTAAGCTTCAATAGTCTCAGATGAAGTTCACCCAGAAAAAGAAAAGCCACAGTTCTTTGACTGGCTCCAAAAATGAGCAGGTTCTCATTCAAATCCATGTTAAAATGTCCAACTTTATAGCATAAATAAACATTTTTGTAAAAAAAAAAAAAAAAAAAAAGTTTTTGTCGTTTGCACAGGGGGTGAATGTTTTTCCTAACTTGTTTACTATTAGAGGTTTGGTTGTTTGAGTGACAGCTGCTGACCTTCAAAGCGTCGGTAGCTCAGACGCAGCTCCATGCTTCTGCTAGCTGTTATGGCAGGCTGTGTCTGTTGTTTGGAGGATTTTATGCCAAATACCCAGAACAATCTGGCTTGTTGTGTTTGAAATGTTCTATCGGATCATTGAAGACATTTTTTTGCAAATTCTCAACTGATTTAATGTTGGATTTTAAAAGTGTTAGCACTTTTAACAGCTATCAGCAGCTTGATCCAGTATTGAAAAACTAAGCGGCTCATAACTTTTAATGTCCGCATCAAAGCAAACTGTTATGAAAACCACTGTGCACTCACCAAAAATGTGATGTAATAAACACCCAAACCCGAGGTTAGCCCGTTAGCTTAGTTAGTTAGGCAGAATAAGCGCCGCCAGTGCTCCCAACATGGTGATGCCCACATATGGGCTTCGTATCAGCTCTTCCTCCATTAAAAAACCCGTGGGTTACACAGGGTTTGTCCACTATGTATTCACTTACAGTGCAGATGCAGAGGGGGTGACTGGCTGAAAGGGAGGTGAGGGAGAACTACCTGCCTACTTTCTATGGACTCAGAGTGTAGAGGAGAAAAAAAAAGCTTTAATTAAAAAAAGTATTCTGGTATTGTCCCATCTACACATTTCCTTCTAAAATATATTAGTATGACTCATAATATCGACATTAAGGGTACAACTGCTCCTTTTCTATTTAAACATAAGTAGTGGACCCAGGTGCCTTCACTCAGCAGATCTCACCCTAGCAATACCTGGACACAAACAATCAAAGACAAGCAAACCATGGAGCCGGGATAGTAGATAATAAGTTGCTAGAAAGGCACCTTGGAAGATTCTGTAAGAGACAATATTGATCTCCATGAACCTGCGTGGTCATTTGAAGTTAGACCTCTGCACCAGATGAATCATGCGCTTGTTAAACAAGAGGTCTTGACCTTTTTGTAGTCTTTGGACATGCCGTCTGGCTCCTGTCTGTTGAGAGCAGCCAGCCTCATCTCTCTTCGTGTGTAGGAGCTGGTGCGGCCCAGTGGTTTCTCTGTGGCACTGTCGCTGCCAGAATCCAACCTGGAGACAACACGTCTTATATTCAGGACACAATGAGTGTGTGTTATTTAAGGAAATATAGCAGAGGGGACAACACAGTGTTGAAATCTTACCTTGACAGTCTGTCGTGCTGTAAAACAAAAGAATAAACAGCATTAATGCTGAATCAATTGTTATTTTCTGGTTATCTGTTGATGTACTTCTTTGTTGAGAACAAACAGAAGCTTGCCAGTGAGTTGCTTTCTTATTCTGAGCCAACAGACACAAATAAAACTCATCACATGGTGTTCAAAGGCCTGGAGTCCCAGAGGAAAGATGTGCATGAAGACGTAAGACATAATTCACTCTTACAGTGTACTCACAGAGTTCACACAGGTCAATCCTCACTGGTGAGCTCAGATAATCTTTTAGTCACCAGTTGCCACGCAGCACGGTGATGATATCAAGACATCAGAAGCTAAAATATGGCCTGTGTGGTGTGTCAACAACTGACCTCAGACTGATGATAGTAGACTGTCTCAGCAGGTTTCGGTCTGGTTTACCATCATTAACTCTGCCGACATTCATTGGAAAGCTTATTGTTTTCACCTGCACGTGTGTGCGTGAATTAACAAAATATCTCCAAAAACCTGTACCTTAGTTAAGTCCCACATAGGGATAGGCCCATTAACCTCTCAGGTTCAGGGGTTGAAGGTCAAGGTCACAGCACATGGTCAACATTTTTGCCAAGTGTAAATTACTTGAGTGGGGGTGGGTGGAGGTGGGGGACTTTGTAATGCTTCTATCTCTTGTATCAGAAAATGATGGACCCATGGTTACTATTAGACATGAATACAAAGTCATATGTAATTTTCAAAATATACCATTGTATTTGATCTTGCATAAACTCAAGGTCACTCAAGATTTGTTTGTTTGTGGTGTCTAAATGGTGCTAGACAGGCCCATGGCTGCTACTATCCAGATAGATAGATAGATAGATAAATACTTTATTCATCCCCTGTAAGGGGAAATTCATCTGCCCGAGAGCAAACATACATACACAATTCATCCATACAATAAAATCCCAATAAATAAGACAAATATAAAAACACATGGAAGTAAAACTACATTAACAAGAAGCGTTAAACAATCTTTTATACCTCTCAGTCCTGCATCTCATGGAGAGGAATCTGTCACTGCGGTTGCTTTTCTGAGCGACCACAGTGTCGTGTAGAGGATGAGATTTGCTGTTAATAACAGAATTCATAATACACCTCAACCTACACTCCAGCAGTTCACCCACAGAGGCCGCCTCCCTCCCATCACTGACACACACTTCCTGACAAATTTGTCCAGTCTGTTACTGTCCCTAACAGACAAGCTGTTCCCCCAACACACAACAGCAAATAACAGAGCGCTGACCACAACAGATTCATAAAAAAGGAAAAGCATATCGCTACAAACATCAACTGATTTCAGTCTTCTGAGGAAGAACAATCTACTTTGTCCCCTTTTATACGCTGCATTTACCTGCACCGACCAGTCCAATCTATTGTCAATGTGGACGCCGAGGTACTTGTATGTGGAGACCACCTCAGTGCCCACATTGTCTATACCAGGGGTGGCCAAGTTCGGTCCTCGAGAGCCACATTCCTGACAATTCCTGTCTCCCTGCTCCAACACACCTGAATCCAATGAAAGACTCATTAATGAGCCATTGTCTATACTGACAATGTGAGCATTTCCTATCCAGTGATATCCACATATGACTATCCAGTGATAGTCATATGTGGCCTTTCAAAATATATTACTGCAATTGACCTTGGGTGCCTTTGAATGCCACATTCAAGGTCACTTAAGGCCAATAAAATGTCACTTATTACCATGCATGCTATCATTGGTTACTATTACTCAATGATAGGAAGTTGTATGCAGTATTTTAATATTCTTACTGCATTTGACCTTGAGTGCCCTTGAAGGTAAAAAAAAAAAACCTCAAGGTTGGTTACTACTACCCAGTAATAGGAAATCTTATGCGGCCTTTCAAAATATACCACTATGACTGACCTTGAGTACCCTTGAATGTCACAATCAAGTTTGCTCAAGCTTGAACCATTTGTACTCATAAAGCAATGCCACACAGTAAATTTTGCAGAGTAAAATTTACTCTGCTGGGATAACATTTGGTCCCATTCCAAATAGAGTTAAACATACTCCTTCACAGTGCTAAATCAACTCTATCACAGTGTCAAATCAGCTCTTATTGGAGTAGAAACACTTGATTTGACAAGATGGTAGAACTGATTTCACTCTATAATAGAGTGTATTTTACTCTCATTAGACTGCGACTAAATGTTATCCCGGCAAAGTATATTTTACTCAGCAAATTTACTGTGTAGATAGGTGCATGGTTACTACAACCCCTGGCAAAAATTATGGAATCACCGGCCTCGGAGGATGTTCATTCAGTTGTTTAATGTTGTAGAAAAAAAGCAGATCACAGACATGACACAAAACTAAAGTCATTTCAAATGGCAACTTTCTGGCTTTAAGAAACACTATAAGAAATCAAGAAAAAAAGATTGTGGCAGTCAGTAACGGTTACTTTTTTAGACCAAGCAGAGGAAAAAAATATGGACTCACTCAATTCTGAGGAATAAATTATGGAATCACCCTGTAAATTTTCATCCCCAAAACTAACACCTGCATCAAATCACATCTGCTTGTTAGTCTGCATCTAAAAAGGAGTGATCACACCTTGGAGAGCTGTTGCACCAAGTGGACTGACATGAATCATGGCTCCAACACGAGAGATGTCAGTTGAAACAAAGGAGAGGATTATCAAACTCTTAAAAGAGGGTAAATCATCACGCAATGTTGCAAAAGATGTTGGTTGTTCACAGTCAGCTGTGTCTAAACTCTGGACCAAATACAAACAACATGGGAAGGTTGTTAAAGGCAAACATACTGGTAGACCAAGGAAGACATCAAAGTGTCAAGACAGAAAACTTAAAGCAATATGTCTCAAAAATCGAAAATGCACAACAAAACAAATGAGGAACGAATGGGAGGAAACTGGAGTCAACGTCTGTGACCGAACTGTAAGAAACCGCCTAAAGGAAATGGGATTTACATACAGAAAAGCTAAACGAAAGCCATCATTAACACCTAAACAGAAAAAAACAAGGTTACAATGGGCTAAAGAAAAGCAATCGTGGACTGTGGATGACTGGATGAAAGTCATATTCAGTGATGAATCTCGAATCTGCATTGGGCAAGGTGATGATGCTGGAACTTTTGTTTGGTGCCGTTCCAATGAGATTTATAAAGATGACTGCCTGAAGACAACATGTAAATTTCCACAGTCATTGATGATATGGGGCTGCATGTCAGGTAAAGGCACTGGGGAGATGGCTGTCATTACATCATCAATAAATGCACACGTTTACGTTGATATTTTGGACACTTTTCTGATGTTTAAGGATGATGAAATCATTTTTCAAGAAGATAATGCATCTTGCCATAGAGCAAAAACTGTGAAAACATTCCTTGCAAAAAGACACATAGGGTCAATTTCATGACATAGGGTTAATGTCAACGAGCAGATGTGATTTGATGCAGGTGTTAGTTTTGGGGATGGAAATTTACAGGGTGATTCCATAATTTATTCCTCAGAATTGAGTGAGTCCATATTTTTTTCCTCTGCTTGGTCTAAAAAAGTAACCGTTACTGACTGCCACAATCTTTTTTTCTTGATTTCTTATAGTGTTTCTTAAAGCCAAAAAGTTGCCATTTGAAATGGCTTTAGTTTTGTGTCATGTCTGTGATCTGCTTTTTTTCTACAAAATTAAACAACAGAATGAACATCCTCCGAGGCCGGTGATTCCATAATTTTTGCCAGGGGTTGTATTAGAAATGGATAGGAAGTCAAATGTGGGGGTGATAATATGCGACTTGTGATTTGCCCTTGAGTGACCTGTAAGGTCACAATCAAGGCTGCTCATTCTTTGATTATTAACAGCAGCTACATGGTGCCAAAGAAGCCAATGGTTACAACTGGACTTGAATAGGAAGTAAAATGTGGGGTTAGAATATGTAACTTCTAATGTGACCCTGAGTGACTTAAACCAAGGACAGACCCAGGTTGCTGTAATGAAGCTTGGAGGCTCTGCAGGCTTTAGAGTGTCCCTGTCTTTTTTAACACAGTTACTTTCATTTTGGTCTGCTGTGAGCATGTTTCCATCTCACCAAGTACTGCAGGTATTGTGTCCAGGGGAAATTACTGAGCTCACTAAAGGCCTCGGCAGGTGTAGTTTTGTGTCTGTTTATACAAGCAAACAGAACATTATCCAGATTTCTACCCAGGGAACCAGACCTGTCATCTGCCTGCAGCCTTGGACCAATGAGTGCAGCCAGCTGATAAATATGGTTTATGAGAGAATGATAGCTCAATGTGTTGACTGTCAGTTTGTTTTCTGTCACAATCATTTAGAAAAAATCTGCCAACAGAGACATGCTGACAGAAACAGAGGGGCGGATCACGGTGGGATGTTGGTGATCCCATAACTTGAGGCAAATTATGGTCTCAGATCATCTTGTACTATTTTGTGCAAATGGAGTATAATTAAAGATTTGAAGGCCTGTGCAGGCCTTAAGTCATAGACTCTCACCTGCTCAGATTCTCCAACATTTGTTTCTGCAAATGAAAGTAGAAACGTTTGCATTACTGAAAATATGTGTATGAAAGAGTATGAAGGAAAATAAATGTGCAGCGTAAGTGCAAGTCTGAATGCATGTGTGGTAGGAAACGTGTAGTTATGAGCATAAGTGTACACACACTTTGTCAACAAAACTTTTCAACTCAATTCTCAACTACTACACATAATCAGTTTTATCAAACAACATGTCTCAGTTAGAATGCCAACTCTGACATAAGAAAAGAATTGGCTAAAGTATTGGTGATCAACTGCAAAATTTTGTCAAACCTTTTTTAGGTTGATTGTAAACTACAACCCCAATTCCAATGAAGTTGGGATGTTGTGTAAAATGTAAATAAAAACAGAATACAATGATTTGCAAATCCTCTTCAACCTATATTCAATTGAATACACCACAAAGACAAGATAATTAATGTTCAAACTGATAAACTTTATTGTTTTTGTGCAAATATTTGCTAATTTTGAAATGGATGCCTGCAACACTCTGGTTAAAGTGATAAGGTTCCATCTCCGGGAACCATCACCTTATCGTGGTGGAGAGGTTTGTGAGCTGCTATAAACCTGAGACCTGTGTTGTCCGCAGCATTGTGCTCCTGGTAGCGTCTCCCATGGCAAATTGGTCTCAGGCGAGAGGCCAGACTAAGAATGGTTCACAAGACACCATGAAAGAACGAGGCAGAGGAAACGTGACCCGGCCTGCAGGAAGCCCGGGGCCCTCATCTGGAGCCAGGCCTGGATGTAGGGCCCGTCAGTGTGCGCCTGGTGGCTGGGGTTGCCATGGAGCCCAGTCGGGCACAGCCCGAAAAAGCAACATGAATTTTCCATCTCCACCCTGTGGGCTCACCACCTGCAGGGGGAACCGCAGGTGTCAGCTGCACTGTCCTTTGGGTGGCAGTGAGAGTCGGGGGCATCAGCGGACCAGACCCGGGCGGCAAGGGCTAGCTCTGGGGGGTGTGGAATGTCACCTCACTGTGGGGGCAGGAGCCGGAGCTTGTGCGGAAGGTGGAGCGATACCAGTTAGATCTGGTGGGTCTCGCCTCCATGCACAGCCTCGGCTCTGGAACCACTCTCCTTGATAGGGGTTGGACCTTATTCTTCTCTGGAATTGACCAAGGGGTGAGGTACTGGGCAGGTGTGGGGATACTTACGAGTGCCCGGCTGAGCGCTGCTATATTGGAGTTATGTTGGGTCACCTCCCTGTGTCTTCGGGTGTTGGTGGTGGTGGTGGGGGGGACTGTTGTTTGTGCGTATGCACCAAACAGCATTTTGGAGTATTCGGCCTTCTTGGAGTCCCTGAATGGAGTCCTGTATGGGCCTCCGGTGGGGGACTCCATTGTTCTGCTGAAGGACTTCAACGCACACGTGGGCAATGACAGAGACACCTGGAGAGGTGTGATTGGGAGGAACGGCCTCCCTGATCTAAACCCAAATCAAATCAAATCAGATCAACTTTATTTATAAAGCACTTAAAAAAAACAGCTGCATTTTCATCAATTTCCCTGGTGGAAATCACTGAGGTAGTCAAACAACTCCACAGTGGCAAGGCCCCGGGGGTTGATGAGATCCGTCCAGAAATGCTGAAGGCTCTGGGTGTGGAAGGATTGTATTGGATGAGACGTCCCTTCAACACTGCATTGAGGTCTGGGGCAGTGCCTAAGGAGTGGCAAACTGGGGTGGTGGTCCCCATATTTAAAAAGGGGGACCAGAGAGTGTGTGCCAACTACAGGGGCATCACACTACTCAGCCTCCCTGGTAAAGTCTACTCCAGGGTGCTGGAAAGGACGGTTCGGCCGATAGTCGAACCTCTGATTGAAGAGGAACAATGCGAGTTCCGTCCTGGTCGTGGAACAACAGACCAGCTCTTTACTCTCACAAGAATCCTGGAGGGTGCCTGGGAGTATGCCCACCCAGTCTACATGTGTTTTGTGGACTTGGAGAAGGCGTATGATCGTGTAGCCCGGGAGATGCTGTGGGAGGTGCTGCGGGAGTATGGAGTGAGGGGGTCCCTTCTCAGGGCCATCCAATCTCTGTACTCGCAAAGCGAGAGCTGTGTTCAGGTGCTCGGCAGTAAGTCGGGCTCCTTTCCGGTGGAAGTTGGCCTCCGCCAGGGCTGCGCCTTCTCACCAATCCTGTTTGTGATATTCATGGACAGGATATCGAGGCGTAGTCGTGGGGAGGAGGGTTTCTGATATGATGGGCTCAGGGTCTCATCATTGCTTTTTGCAGATGATGTGGTCCTGTTGGCTTCAGACTCACTGGATCAGTTCGTAGCTGAGTGTGAAGCGGCTGGGATGAGGATCAGCACATCTAAATCTGAGGCCATGGTTCTCAGCAGGAAACCGATGGATTGCCTACTCCGGGAAGGGAATACGGTCTTGCTCCAAGTGAAGGAGTTCAAGTACCTCGGGGTCTTGTTCACGAGTGAGGGGACAATGGAGCATGAGCTTGGCCAGAGAATCGGCGCAGCAGGGGCAGTATTGCATTCGCTGTACCGTACTGTTGTGATGAAAAGGGAGCTGAGCCAAAAGGTGAAGCTCTTGATCTATTGGTCAACCTTCGTTCCTACTCTCACCTATGGTCATGAGTGTTGGGTCATGACCGAAAGAACTAGATGGCGGGTACAAGTGGCCGAAATGGGCTTCCTCAGGAGGGTGGCTGGTGTCTCCCTTAGAGATAGGGTGAGAAGTTCGGTCATCCGTGGGAGGCTCGGAGTGGAGTCGCCGCTCCTTCGCTTTGAAAGGATCCAGCTGAGGTGGTTCGGGCATCTGGTAAGGATGCCTCCTGGGCTCCTCCCAAGGGAGGTGTTCCAGGCACGTCCATCTGGGAGGAGACCCCGGGGAAGACCCAGGACTAGGTAGAGAGATTATGTCTCCACATTGGCCTGGGAATGCCTCGGGATCCCCCAGTCAGAGGTGGTCAATGTGGCATGGGAAAGGGAAGTCTGGGGTCCCCTGCTGGAGTTGTTGCCCCCGCGACCTGAACCCGGAAAAATGGTTGAAGATGATGCCTGCAACATGTTTCAAAAAAGTTGGGACAGTGGTATGTTTACCACTGTGTTACATTACCTTTCATTCTAACAACACTCAATAAGCGTTTGGGAACTAACTGTGAGTATCACCACTTTGTGAACAACTGCGTGAAAAAATAGTCCAACAGTTTAAGAACAATATTTCTCAATGTTCAATTGCAAGAAATTTAGGGATTCCATCACCTACAGTCCATAAAATAATTAGAAGATTCAGAGAATCTGGAGAACTTTCTACACGTAAGCAACAAGACCGAAAACCACCACTGAATGCCCGTGACCTTCAATCCCTCAGGTGGCACTGCATTAAAAGCCGACATCACTGTGTAAAGGATCTTACAGCGTGGGCTTAGGAACACTTCAGAAAACCATTGTCAGTTAACACAGTTCGTCGCTACTTCTACAAGTGCAAGTTAAAACTCTACCATGCAAAGTGAAAGTCATACATCAACAACATCCAGAAACGCCACCGTCTTTTCTGGGCCTGAGCTCATTTGAAATGGACAGATGCAAAGTGGAAAAGTGTGCTGTGGTCTGATGAGTCCATGTTTCAAATTGTTTTTGGGAATCCTGGAAGTCGTGTCCTCCAGACAAAAAAGGAAAATGAATCCAGATTGTTACCAGCGCAAAGTTCAAAAGCCAGCATCTGTGATGGTATAGGGGGTGTGTTGGTGCCCATGGCATGGGCATCTTACACATCTGTGATGGCACCATCAATGCTGAAAGGTACATCCAGGTTTTGGAGCAACACATGCTGACATCCAAGCAATGATTTTTTCAGGGACGTCCCTGCTTATTCCAGCAAGACAATGCCAAGCCACATTCTGCACGTGTTACAACAACGTGGCTTCATAGTAAAAGAGTGCGGGCACTAGACTGGCCTGCCTGCAGTCCAGACCTGTCGCCCATTGAAAATGTGTGGTGCATTATGAAGCGCAAAATACGACAACGGAGACCCCGGACTGTTGAACAACTGAAGTCGTACATCAAGCAAGAATGGGAAAGAATTCCACCTACAAAACTTCAACAATTAGTGTCCTCAGTTCCCAAATGCATATTAAGTGTTGTTAGAAGGAAAGGTGGTGTAACACAGTGGTAAACATATCACTGTCCCAGCTTTTTTGAAACATGTTGCAGGCATCCATTTCAAAATGAGCAAATATTTGCACAAAAACAATAAAGTTTATCAGTTTGAACATTAAATATCTTGTCTTTGTGGTGTATTCAATTGACTATAGGTTGAAGAGGATTTGCAGATCATTGCATTCTGTTTTTATTTACATTTTACACAACGTCCCAACTTCATTGGAATTGGGTTTGTAAAGTCTATTGCCTATTGAGCCATTCAAGTACAGTACAGCCATGGTCAGCAAACCAGTTACTAGCAGTTTTGACACTGAGGACAGGTGCAAAGTCCTGTTAGGAAAAGAAAAGAGCTTAACATCTGCTGATAGACAGCTGTGTTGACTTTGGACTTGATAAACCAATGTGGACCAACGCCAGTAGATGACCATAGACAGGACGCCAGTCTATCACAGGCCATTACACCTTAGACAACACGTCAGTCTGTCACACAGCCATTACAGTTTAGACAACACGTCAGTCTATCACAGGCCATTACAGTTTCGATATCATATCAGTTGATCACAGGCCATTACACCTTAGACAACACGTCAGTCTGTCACACAGCCATTACACTTTAGACAACATGTCAGTCTATCACAGGCCATTACAGTTTTGATATCATATCAGTTGATCACAGGCCATTACACCTTAGACAACACGTCAGTCTGTCACACAGCCATTACACTTTAGACAACACGTCAGTCTATCACAGGCCATTACACTTTTGATATCACATCAGTTGATCACATGCCATTACACCTTAGACAACACATCAGTCTATCACAGGGCCACTACACCTTAGGCAACACATCAGTCTATCACAGAGCCACTACACCTTAGACAACACTTCAGTCTATCACAGGGCCACTACACCTTAGACAACACTTCAGTCTATCACAGGGCCACTACACCTTAGACAACACGTCAGTCTATCACAGGGCCATTAGACCGCAGACAGGACACCAGCCTATCACAGGGTCACTACACCTTAGACATGACGCCATTCTATCACAGGGCCATTACACCTTAGACAGGATGCCATTCTATCACAGGGTCACTACACCGTAGACATGACACCATTCTATCACAGGGCCATTACACCGTAGACATGACGCCATTCTATCACAGGGCCATTACACCTTAGACAGGATGCCATTCTATCACAGGGTCACTACACCGTGGACACGATGCCAGTCTATCACAGGGCCATTACACCTTAGACAGGACGCCATTCTATCACAGGGTCACTACACTTTAGACAGGACACCAAGTCTATCACAGGGCCATCTGAAATACAAAATGTACTTTCGTCTGGAAAAAGAAGAGCGACATGGTGGCTTCACAGCAAGAAAACTGTGGTATCTCTTCCCATCTGGTACATTTCTGTGTGCAGGTTGTATGTTCCCCCATGTTCACATGGGTTCCCTCCAGGTACTCTGGCTTCCTCCCACATCCAAAGACATGCAGGTGTTACATCAATTGGTGGATGAATTGGAATAGATGAATTAGAATTGGTGTTTGTGCAAAATGTCAATGTGTTTGTTGGTCTATATGTGGCTCTGTGATAGACTAGGCCTCTTCAGGGTGTACCCTGCCTCTCCCCCTATGACTGCTGGGATAGGCCCCAGCAGTCATAGGAGGTTCAGTAGGACACAGACATCCCAGACTCACATTTTTTTTGTGCCCATCATGAATAGCACCCAATTTTCGTGACTTTTTTTATTTTGCTATCCAACCCCTTCTCCTAACTCTAACCATAACAAAAACATGTCTCCCCTCCCCTAACCCTAACCATAACCCCGCAGACCGTCACCCCACATTTCGTACCCCATCACAAAATCTATTTGTGCCGTCATCAGGAAAAGCACCCCATTTTCGTGCCCCCCGTCACAAGCCAAAAGATTCATGGACTTTTTATAATGTCATCACAAATTGCCGTGAGACTGGGTGACTGGGTTGAAACAGATGTATAGCACACGGTATAAAGCACGTACTACGGCTAAATTTAGGGGTGCACCCATCTCCACTTTTTTACTTATAAAACATGTGATCTGAGCACAATGTGAGGTGCAGGGTGCAAAGGTGTCATATTTAGTCTGTTTATTAATTATGGGTGTGTCTTCGGTGTAAAATGAATTGAAATTGACATTGGGGTGCAACCCTTACCTTGGCAGGTGCCAAACATTACAGTAGGGTCCTGAGGTTTTGTCTGGTCTGAAGCTGTAAAACTTCACACACTTGTTATCAAAATCAAAATAATAAAAACAATTTTTTTGGGAGAAACTAAAGAAAAAAGGATGAAAAATGTCTTTGCAAATGTACTCATCCTTAATCGGCCTGCCAAAGGAGTTTGCTGGTGGAACAAATTTTGATGCCAACAATTTCTAGGTTCTTAAGTGGACTTGAAGCCTGATCAAGGGATCTCATCATCATCCTGAACTCTTCCTGGCTCACTGCTTTTTATAATCTGAGGTCACAGAGGCCTGTTTTTTTTTTCCCCCTGGATAGTCTGCTTAAGCACATGACCACATAAGGACAGGCAGCGCGGGTCTATTGTATAAACACTTGCGGAGGAATCGTTCCTTTGACACTGCGTAAAATAAAGTCCTACCCACCAAATGTAGATGCAACAAGAACTGTTTGCTGTGCTCCTCGTGATGCAAACTGTCTTTGTAAAGTATGTGCTGCTTGTGCATCTGCTTCTTCTCTCAAAGGTTTGAGCCGGAGCACATAATGTCAGAAGCAATTCTCAACTGAACTAAATCCTCGAGGAGTAAGCTGTTAAAATACCACTTGAAGCTGGGTCCAAAAGCAAGTCACTTCACACAGAAGCCCATGTTAAAATACCCAACTTTACAGCAGAAATGCATGTTTTCAAGCTGGTACCAAAAACAGATTAGGACTAACTTTAAAAAAAAGCAGAGTTGGCTGGAGGAGGATGTTCACAGAAACAAGACAGACGAGCCTTTATTGCCATATTACATACATGGATACATACAATGAAATCTGTCCTCTGCATTTAATCCATCCAACCCCTAGGAGCAGTGGCAGCCACAGTTTGGCACCTGGGGACCAACTCCAGATGTAGAGATGCTGCCTTGGTCAGGGACAGAGCCAGTTTTTTGACAGTGGGACAAAACCGGAGTGCCCGGAGGAAACACGCATGGACACGGGGAGGACATGCAAACTCCACACAGAAAGAAACTGGGCATGGGTGGAATCAAACCCAAGACCTTCCTGCTTTGAGGCAAGAGTGCTGACTACTGAGCCACCATGAGAAAAGTCTAAATTTGCAAAATTGTACATTTACTAGAAAAAAAGTTGGAAGATACTTCTGTCCCAGATAATGTCTCAAACACAAATTATCCCAATAGCTTACAAAAATACAGGACTTCCTTCATCCACGTGTAGGCTCATTTGTACCAAAAATAAGTTTGGTCAAAGCTGTTAAATGTTAAAGTAGCGTGAGGTCATGCTAATGAGGGGGATAACTGGTGTTAGTATCCACTTGCTGTTGTTGCTGCTGGTTTTTGTACCTTACTGTACTTTTATCTGTGAAGTTTTATTCTCTCATCTGGTGTAAAATAATCTTGCTCTCACTTTTTCCCTGGTATACTTTCAGATGTGTAACTGCATTTGTTTGTTTGATTTTGACAGGTAGAAACCTTAAGCAGACCAGGCTCAATGGGGTGACAGTCTGCTGTAATCATTCTAACAAGACAAAACAAAAAGCACAACACAACAAAGGAATGTTATCACTAAACACCAATATATAAATCATTGTTCATAACTGAACAGACAGCAACAAGGTGTAGAATAGCATCCCAGTGAAAGGCTGTCTTAGTGAGTCAGTGATACTAATGCAGATCAGTCGCTGATGTCAGAAACTTTGGCTGTATTTAAGGGTTATGTGTAGAATCATTTTGTATACCCACTTACTCCAATCAAGGTTAACAGGGATGGGAAGCCTATCCCAGCTGTCATTGTGCAAGGAGGAGGAGTACACCCTGGACAGGGTGCCAGTCCATCGTAGGGCCACATATCGACAGACAAGCTTGTTCACACTCACAGTCAATTTAAAGTCTCCAACTCACCTAACCGGCATGTCTTTGGATGTGGGAGAAAGCCGGAACACCCAGAGGGAACCCACACAAACATTGGGAGAACATGCAAACTCCACACAGAAAGGCCACAAGTGGGAATCATTCCCATGATCTTATTGTTGTGAGTCAATAATGCTAACCACTATTCCACTGTGCACCCCCCCCCCCCCCCCCCAAATTAAACAGAAAACTAAATTCAGGCAATTACATAAAGACGTCCAGTTTTGGGTCACCAGGACCGATGAAGTTAGAGGCCTCAGAGGGAAATGCGGAATCATCCATCCATAAGTCAGTTCATCACAAAGACCTTAAAAGTCTGTTGAACACAGATAAAGCTTTTACAACCCCAATTCCAATGAAGTTGGGATGTTGTGTAAAATGGAAATAAAAACAGAATAAAATGACTTGTAAATCCTCTTCAACCTATATTCAATTGAATACACCACAAAGACAAGATATTTAATATTCAAAACTGATAAACTTTAGATCGACTGTAGATTATGGAATCCCTAAATTCCTTGCAATTGAACATGAGAAACATTGTTCATAAACTGTTGGACTATTTTTTTCACGCAGTTGTTCACAAAGTGGTGATCCTTGCCCCATCTTTGCTTGTGAATAGCTGAGACTTTTGGGGATGCTCCTTTTATACCCAATCATGACACTCACAATTAGTGTCCTCAGTTCCCAAATGCTTATTGAGTGTTGTTAGAAGGAAAGGTGATGTAACACAGTGGTAAACATACCACTGTCCCAGCTTTTTTGAAACGTGTTGTAGGCATCCATTTCAAAATGAGCAAATATTTGCACAAAACAATAAAGTTTATCAGTTTGAACATTAAATATCTTGTCTTTGTGGTGTATTCAATTCAATATAGGTTGAAGAGGGTTTGAAAATCATTGTATCCTGTTTTTATTTACATTTTACACAACGTTCCAACTTCATTGGAATTGGGGTTGTAGATTCTCTATGGGGTATTATCAAGAGGAAGACGAGAGACACCAGAGCCAACAATACAGACAAGCTAAAAGACACTATCAAAGCAACTTGGGCTCCATAACACCTCAGCAGTAGCACAGGCTGATTGCCTCCATACCATCCGGCACTGATGCAGTGATTTGGCTCTACTGGTGGTTGGCTCTCACTGCGGTATTGTATCACTTCCTGTTCCGGAGCACAGCAGTGTTTTGCTGTATCTGTTAGCTGTTTAATCTGCATAGTTAGATTGATCTAGATAACTAGATAACGAATTGTTTCACAGTGTAATCTTCACATGCCTTAACTAAAGCACTCCCTCTGCTGAATCACCTCTAAATTATTTACACATTATTCACTTTGTGTGTTTTTAGGAATCCGCTAGCTTAGCGCATCTACTAGCTTTTAGCCGGTTCAGCATGGCGGCTTCTCCTGTCTCTCCTGTACTTTTCTGCTCTGGGTGTGAAATGTTTAGTTATTCCTCGGCCAACCTTTAGCAGTAATGGTACTTGTAATAAGTGTAGCTTATTCGTAGCTTTGGAGGCCAGGCTGGGCGAACTGGAGATTCTGGTCCGCACCTTGGAAAATCCTACAGCTAGCCAGGCCCCTGTAGTTGGTGCGGACCAAGGTAGCTTAGCCGCCATTAGCTGTCCCCCAGCAGATCCCGAGCAGCCGGGAAAGCAGGCCGGCTGGGTGACTGTGAGGAGGAAGCGTAGTCCTAAACAGAAGCCCCTTGTACACCACCAACCCGTTCACATCTCTAACCATTTTTACCCACTCGGCGACACACCAGCTGAGGAACAAACTCTGGTTATTGGCGACTCTGTTTTGAGAAATGTGAAGTTAGCGACACCAGCAACCATAGTCAATTGTCTTCCGGGGGCCAGAGCAGGTGACATTGAAGGAAATTTGAAACTGCTGGCTAAGGCTAAGCGTAAATTTGGTAAGATTGCAATTCACGTCGGCAGTAATGACACCCGGTTACGCCAATCGGAGGTCACTAAAATTAACATTGAATCTGTGTGTAACTTTGCAAAAACAATGTCGGACTCTGTAGTTTTCTCTGGGCCCCTCCCCACTCGGACCGGGAGTGACATGTTTAGCCGCATGTTCTCCTTTGCTGGCTGTCTGAGTGGTGTCCAAAAAATGAGGTGGGCTTCATAGATAATTGGCAAAGCTTCTGGGGAAAACCTGGTCTTTTTAGGAGAGACGGCATCCATCCCACTTTGGATGGAGCAGCTCTCATTTCTAGAAATCTGGCCAAATTTATTAAACCCTCCAAACCGTGACTATCCAGGGTTGGGACCAGGAAGCAGAGTTGTAGTCTTACACACCTCTCTGCAGCTTCTCTCCCCCTGCCATCCCCCCAATACCCCATCCCCGTAGAGATGGTGCCTGCTCCCAGACCACCAACAACCAGTAAAAATCTATTTAAGCATAAAAATTCAAAAAGAAAAAATAATATAGTACCTTCAACTGCACCACAGACTAAAACAGTTAAATGTGGTTTATTAAACATTAAGTCTCTCTCTTCTAAGTCCCTGTTAGTAAATGATATAATAATTGATCAACATATTGATTTATTCTGCCTTACAGAAACCTGGTGACAGCAGGACAAATATGTTAGTTTAAATGAGTCAACACCCCCGAGTCACACTAACTGTCAGAATGCTCGTAACACGGGCCGAGGGGGAGGATTAGCAGCAATCTTCCACTCCAGCTTATTAATTCATCAAAAACCCAGACAGAGCTTTAATTCATTTGAAAGCTTAGCTTAGCTCAGATAAGATAATTATAGTGGGCGATTTTAACATCCACATAGATGCTGAGAATGACAGCCTCAACACTGCATTTAATCTATTATTAGACTCAATTGGCTTTGCTCAAAATGTAAATGAGTCCACCCACCACTTTAACCATACTTTAGATCTTGTTCTGACTTATGGTATGGAAATTGAAGACAACAGTATTCCCTGAAAACCCCCTTGTGTCTGATCATTTCTTAATAACATTTATATTTACTTTAATGGACTACCCAGCAGTGGGGAATAAGTTTCATTACAGCAGAAGTCTTTCGGAAAGCACTGTAACTAGGTTTAAGGATATTATTCCTTCTTTGTTGTGTTCTCCAATGCCATATACCAACACAATGCAGAGTAGCTACCTAAACTCTGTGAGTGAGATAGATTATCTTGTCAATAGTTTTACATCCTCATTGAGCATAACTTTGGATACTAACTCACAAACTCACAGCTTAAAGCAGATAACCCGTAAGTTGGAGAGGAAATGGCATCTCACTAATTTAGAGGATCTTCACTTAGCCTGGAAAAAGAGTCTGTTGCTCTATAAAAAAATCCTCCGTAAAGCTAGGACATCTTACTACTCATCACTAATTGAAGAAAATAAGAACAACCCCAGGTTTCTTTTCAGCACTGTAGCCAGGCTGACAAAGAGTCAGAGCTCTATTGAGCCGAGTATTCTTTTAACTTTAACTAGTAATGACTTCATGACTTTCTTTGCTAATTAAATTTTAACTATTAGAGAAAAAATTACTCATAACCATCCCAAAGACATATTGTTATCTTTGGCTGCTTTCAGTAATGCTGGTATTTGGTTAGACTCTTTCTCTCCGATTGTTCTGTCTGAGTTATTTTCATTAGTTACTTCCTCCAAATCATCAACATGTCTATTAGACCCCATTCCTACCAGGCTACTCAAGGAAGCCCTACCATTAATTAATGCTTCGATCTTAAATATGATCAATCTATCTTTATTAGATGGCTATGTACCACAGGCTTTTAAGGTGGCAGTAATTAAACCATTACTTAAAAAGCCATCACTTGACCCAACTATCTTAGCTAATTATAGGCCAATCTCCAACCTTCCTTTTCTCTCAAAAATTCTTGAAAGGGTAGTTGTAAAACAGCTAACTGATCATCTGCAGAGGAATGGTCTATTTGAAGAGTTTCATTCAGGTTTTAGAATTCATCATAGTACAGAAACAGCATTAATGAAGGTTACAAATAAAATTTCATTGTTACGCAGATGATACCCAGCTTTATCTATCCATGAAGCCAAAGGACACACACCAATTAGTTAAACTGCAGGAATGTCTTACAGACATAAAGACATGGAAGACCTCTAATTTCCTGCTTTTAAATTCAGATAAAATTGAAGTTATTGTACTTGGCCCCACAAATCTTAGAAACATGGTGTCTAACCAGATCCTTACTCTGGATGGCATTACCCTGACCTCTAGTAATACTGTGAGAAATCTTGGAGTCAGTTTTGATCAGGATATGTCATTCAATGCGCATATTAAACAAATATGTAGGACTGCTTTTTTGCATTTGCGCAATATCTCTAAAATTAGAAAGGTCTTGTCTTGAGTCTTGAGTGATGCTGAAAAACTAATTCATGCATTTATTTCCTCTAGGCTGGACTATTGTAATTCATTATTATCAGGTTGTCCTAAAAGTTCCCTGAAAAGCCTTCAGTTAATTCAAAATGCTGCAACTAGAGTACTGACAGGGACTAGAAGGAGAGAGCATATTTCACCCATACTGGCTTCTCTTCATTGGCTTCCTGTTAATTCTAGAATAGAATTTAAAATTATTCTTCTTACTTATAAGGTTTTGAATAATCAGGTCCCATCTTATCTTAGGGACCTCATAGTACCATATCACCCCAATAGAGCGCTTCGCTCTCAGACTGCAGGCTTACTTGTAGTTCTGTTGTGAAAGTGTTGGAACACGGACCCACAACAGGGGGCGCAATGAACGGACAATGGAGAAAGTAAATAACAAGTTTTACTGTTGTGAAACTGCACAACCAATACAACAATTGACAATTTGGGTTTACACCGAATTCCACTGGTGTCGTGTGGGCAGGCTCGAAGGTAGGAGACGTTCGTCCAAGTCGAGCCGGAACCACCCAGATCTCCCCTGCCACCGAACCCTGGAAATACTGGAACCGCCAAGTCCCGAATTCCCAGGTGGCCACTGCCTCCGCTCGTCGGATCCGGTACTGCTGGCAAGAGAACAAACACACAGGTGTGGATGCGGCTGCACCCAGTACACAGAGAGGGAAGAAGCTGACTCCACCTCACGTCAATACTGCAGAAAGGTGAGTACTTCTCCAAGCAATTTAGCTCACAATAATCAGCTGTCCTGCAAAGGTTTAACAAATCTTTTAGCCAGTTAATCAGAATATTAATGCAGAGAACGTTACCTTTAACATAAGGCGATATCTCGGCACTGAGGTGGAGACGCCGTCCTCCTGATATACCTCTGTGCTGAGTGGAACAGCTGAGTCTGGTGATGGGTGACAGCTGTCACCCAGGCTACTCCCATTAGGCGGCAGCGCCCTCTGGTGCCTGGAGCCCGCACTCCAGGCAGGGCGCCCTCTGGTGGTGGTGGGCCAGCAGTACCTCCTCTTCAGCGGCCCACACAACAAGTTCCTAGGGTTTTTAAGAGTAGAATGGGAGGCAGAGCCTTCAGCTTTCAGGCTCCTCTCCTGTGGAACCAGCTCCCAATTCGGATCAGGGAGACAAACACCCTCTCTACTTTTAAGATTAGGCTTAAAACTTTCCTTTTTGCTAAAGCTTATAGTTAGGGCTGGATCAGGTGACCCTGAACCATCAGAGCAGTTATGCTGCTATAGACGTAGACTGCTGGGGGGTTCCTATGATGCACTGAGTGTTTCTTTCTCTTTTTGCTCTGTATGCACCACTCTGCATTTAATCATTAGTGATTGATCTCTGCTCCCCTCCACAGCATGTCTTTTTCCTGGTTCTCTCCCCTCACCCCCAACCAGTCCCAGCAGAAGACTGCCCCTCCCTGAGCCTGGTTCTGCTGGAGGTTTCTTCTTGTTAAAAGGGAGTTTTTCCTTCCCACTGTCGCCAAGTGCTTGCTCATAGGGGGTCGTTTTGACTGTTGGGGTTTTTCTGTAATTATTGTATGGCTTTTGCCTTAGAATATAAAGCGCCTTGGGGCAACTGTTTGTTGTGATTTGGCGCTATATAAATAAAATTGTTTTGATTTGATTTGTGCAAATGTAACCCCAGTCAAGTGTTGAATGCATAAATGAACATCAGAAGTTCAACATTTATGTAAAGCCCTTTTTTATGGATATTCTAAAATTTTCAAATAACTTTATTCTATTTTATTGAGCTGTAGGTCATAATTGCAAAAAATGTTTGAAAATTAATTCATTCATTTATATGTAATGAGTAGAATATATAAAATTTTGACTTTCTGCCGTAACTGACAAAAAATATTCTCATTTTTGGAGATGTGCCTGTATAAATCTGGTGCACCCCTGAAATTCAACAGCGTAAAGGTTGCAGATCTTGCGGGACACACACCACGTATGTCACAAAAACTACAAATTTCAGCTCTTCAACAATCCAAACAGGACATCAAATAAAGTCTGCCTCAGGAACCCGTTCATCTGCCATCACACTAAAACTGAAGCATAAACCAAATACTGATGACAGGAAAGCCAATCAGATTTTGTTTTTTGGAGCAAACCAGAGTCAGAAGTGGCACATGTGGCTCCGTAAACTGTGTGAAGCAGAACAGATGCAGGAGGAGACGCTCAACCAGAAGAGAAAAACAACAGAGAGATGGAAACCTCAACAGTTTTAACTGAGGGCGTTCTGTAAACACAACTGCCTTCAGATTTATGTCCTGCCAAGACCAACATCAGACAGGCCTGGGATGTGGGGTGTGTGGGGTGTGGGGGGTCGGCAGCACACATGTGATCACTACTATGGATAAACAGAATAGTTAACAGCAATTTGAAATAGTCAGTGAAATCATCCCTAAGAGGCTGTTCTCACCTCATTACGTCACATAGGAAAATATGAGCAAAACCCTCAAGTACACACAAAAACATACACACACATGCACTCATGCTCTCCCTCCACCCCTGACTACACACACAGCCATAAAAGACGATTCTTCCACATTCACCTTTCCTCCTTTCAGCCATTCCTTCTTCTGCTTTTATTGTTTACACTGAATGCAGGAGTTTTTCAAACGCTTGGCACTGACACGCCATCTGTCTGATGACCAGGATGTCATCCAGCAAGGCAAATCTGTTCCTGTTTATAGTTCGGCCTGTTGCTTCCAGCTGCATTGCACATTGTATTTCACTAAAGAGAAGCAGGTTCTCATCAAAAACTCGTGGTGCGTCCTAAAAATACTGCGCCGACCCCTCCGATCCCCTCCGCCTTTTCTCTCTCCCATGAGCACGTTGCCAATTCAAATTTGGCTGACATCATGGAAAATTCATGCTTTGAGTTTCACAGTACAGAGAAACTGACACATCTTTAAAAAAGTAAAGACGTGCAGCCGCATCCACGTGCGGTAATGTAAATATGCGATAAAAAGCAGCACTGCACGATACAGCACAAAAACACACTTTCCTCTAATGCTGCAGGAACTTTCTTTCCACTTATTTGCTTTCAGCCGGGTTAAAATGCGCCCGCCTCGCATTCTGCATGTTCAGCTCAGTTTGATTCACTGACATAACAAAATGGAGTACAAAAGTCAAACAGCACCCATGAGAATAAAACATTTAGGCAGAGAGAGAGAAAAAATAACAGGAAATTACAGAATGGTTCAAATCCAGCAGTCGATTCAAGAAAGTGTGACCAGGCGCTCAGTCAAATACTTCAGGGGTCATGAAATGAAATAATCAGTGTTTTTGTTCATCTGAACATATTAATTCTGCTAATCCAAATGTCAGTGCGCAAAACGACACACTATTTTCTGAATGTCAGACATCCAGTTCACTGTAGGACGTAATTATTTTTTATGGCCTTGGCATAACACACTGAGGAACCTGTGGTATGCACCGGCTCAGGCAGAGGTCTGGCAGTTGTGGAGGTCAGTCCAATCAAGAAAATGTTGGTTTATTTGAGCCTGGTAGATTCTGGGAGGATCATGATAAAAGTTAAGTGTGCAGTGGACACCAGCCAGGGTATAGCTCTATGACAGCTCTGACGGATGGGCATCAAACAGAAGCAAAGTGGGCTGAGGGCTTCTTTGGCAAAGCAGGCTTTTTTTTGTGTACTTTTATTGGTATGTTTGATGACTGGATAGTTACTGTACTATATATATATATATATATATATATATATATATATATATATATATATATATATGTATTCAATTAACCAGATGTACTTAATGATGTATTTTATACATCAAGCTGAACCAAATTTTGCATTTTTTCTGTATCAAATTTATCAAATGTTATAGAATCAAATTAAATGACTGAAATGTGACATTATTATTATTTGGAGTTGAACCAGATTGTTGGATTAAAGCTCCAACATCTGCACCTCAGAAGCACAAAACTAATCAGCCTCCATTAGTTTTACCTTCAGGATGCAAAGAATTTCATAGATTGTGATTCTTCATGAGCTCAAAGAGGCAAAAAAAAAATACCCCAACCACTGCCCTCAACCTGTACTCTGTAAAGTGGAATCAGATAGTTTAAAATCACAGATCTATAAGGTTTTGCTCTTACTCTGAAGTTTTTTTCCATAGCAGACGGAGAGGATGGCGGCGAGTCTGACAGGGACTTCCTGGTGCGGGTCAGATCCTTGGACCGGGAGTAGTAGGATGACATCTCCAACATCTACTTTAACATTCACTGAAGCCGCCAGGTAACAGCTGCACTCGTTCACAGATTCCCTCAAGCAGCAGTGACACAGATGTCCATGACTCTGCCCAATCCTCACCAACAACAGCTGTGTCTATGTTCCAGTCCCACTTCGCAGTCGCATGAGCTGCAAACAGCTTGGAAGGATTTCTGGTCACGCCTCCACTAAAGCTCAGACAATGAGGCAGTAATCAGAGAAAACTGAAAATAATAAAGTGATCTGTGTGGATGACAAGCAAAGACTGTGTCAACACGGAGAGGGAAAAGTCCAAAATAAAACCGCTGCCTCTCTCTCCTTCTCCTTTCACTCCTTGGTGGACCTCCCAGCCCTGTCACCTCCACTCCCCTCCCTGCTCAATCCGGCTCTGGCAGCTCTGTGTGGCAGCCTGCCAGAGGGTCTGCTTTGGGCCGACTCGCCACCGGGGGCTAAAATTGTCGACTGATGTACTGTCAGAGGAGTCCAGAGCTGGAAGGACAGTGGAGGAGCCAACATCATCCTTGGAGATCACTGGTGTTTTTGTTTATTAGTGGGATTATGCAAAAACATTTTTCAGTCAATATCCATGAAACATGATGGAATGAACAATATCGACAAAAAGAAGAGTTCATCCATTTTGGTGTTACTTGGGATCATGTTCCTTGATTATTTTTACTTCCATTTTTAGATTAGATTAGACAGAACTTTATTGATCCCTTGGGAAATTGAGGTTCCAGCAGCACTGAATAGCAGCACATGGGGTAAGAAGCACACAGAGAATCAAAAGTGAAAGTAAAAAGAAAAACAGTTTCCAAATATAAATATAGATGCACAATATAAATACCAGACATACTGATCAATGCTGGTTTACTGGCTATTACTGTTCCTCTCCTTCCCGTCCCCTGTCTTCCTGTTTCTCCTCCTCCCCCTGAGTGAGGAGTTGTACAGTCTGATGGCCTGAGGGACAAAGGAGTTTTTCAGTCTGTTGGTCCTGCACTTGGGAAGGAGCAGTGTACTTTCTGTAGGAAAGCCTTGTTAATATTAAGCTCTGTTCCTTCTAAGTTCTGTTGCTGCTGGCCCTTTAAGAGAGGCGGAGTTTCACCCGAGTTTTTTTTTTTCTGCTGCCTGTGCATGTGCAGCCTGCATGATCAGGGTGTGGCATGAGGAGCAGTTACACAGCTGTGTGTGCTTCTCTCCTCTTGCTGAAAACGTGTGTAAATGAGAAATGTAAGTACCAGCTGATTTATGTTATCACCAACATGTATGCATCCTGGAGATGATTATTTGTTTATCCAGATATTTCTTGGTTTCTTGTTAATGTCAGTTAACTGAATCGGTTGTTGATTCATTTGCACTCCTGATTTCCGTTGCTGTTGGTATGCACTGAAGAGATTTATATTCTGATTTATGTTGTTATTTTTACCTCCTGTTAATGAGGTTTGTTTATTATTATTATTGTTGATGTTATTGTTCGTCATATGATTGAAATGCTAAGTTAGCACCCTGTAACATGCTGTGTGTTAATATTTGTTTATCATTTTACTGATATATTGCATACTGTGTTGTGTTCACAGAACCACGTTCTTCTGATTAAAGCCCATATAACTCCTGAACTGCATCCGTGATTCTCTAACCAGAGTCACACTCCCGTAGTGTCACCGGCTCTAATCCGCACACCCCATGGAGATTCAAACTCTCCATTACACTGGTCCTTCGAGCTGGATAAAGCTCCTCCCCGACACTATGGATTCAGCAGAGCCAGGCGTTACTTTTGCTACCCAGGACGCCATAGAGAGACCGGTTCTTTCCCAGAGAGAGCGGCATCCACCCCGCTACCTAAGTTACTACCTGGTGGGCTCTGTTCTTCAACTAGATGAACCTCCAAATGATCTAGCTCATCCATCCAGATAACGGGCTAGCAATTCGAGGGCCTCCTCTGTGAGGAGCAAGCACATGTCACACTCATCCAGACGCCAACCTTGTGGGTCACAGGCGTCATCTGAAGGTAGTGGGATGTCACGCCACCCTACAAGACTGTCTACCTTCAAGGCTGGTCCAGCTTCCTAGCCGAGCTCCTTTCGCTCAGCAGCGAGTATACACCCCAGACATGCCCTGTCACCAGTTCAGGAAGCGATACTACAAGAGAGCATCCGCCACTTGGAGCTTGTAGAACTGCAGAGCCAGATCATAGAGAACAGCAATGCTGACCTGGAGTGTCAACGCCTAAACACTCAAGCTAGGGAAGTCCAATGCTTACAGCAGGAAGCACAAGAAGCACGGGAAGCCATTGCTAAATGTTTCAACAGGCAGAGATGGCTCAAGAAGAAGGAGAAAGAATTCCAGGTAGCCAAGCTGGTTACCTCCCTACTTCAAGAGCCAGAGAGGGAAGGGACTTGTAGTGGCACAGCATCACCCAGGAGCTGCTAGTCTTCATCAGCTCTGGTTGCTCCACTCCCTGTCAACTATAAAAGCGCAGTCCACTATTCTTCTGCCCCTCATTTATATGCTTTGTCACCTAATCACAATGCAATAGGTGACTTGCCCAGTAATGCCCCTTACTCACAGCCCTCTCAAACTAGAATACCTGATCATGATGTTTCCATGCCCAAGTCTCACCCTCACTACCACTGCCTCTCTTCAAGCATCCCCCTGCACCACAGAACATGCAGCCTCCACCAGCTCAACCAGTGATGCAACACCCATTCCCTCAACCTGGTGGCGTCCCTCCTGCAATGCATCCACCATCGCAGGTGACTCTTCCTGCTGCAGCCACCACAGCATTTCACCCAGCTCGCACCATGCCTGCTAACTCTGAGCTCCCTATGATGCCGCACCAAGCCTTTGCAGTTACTGCTGGTATTCAGGGCCCACAATATTTCGCAGCAGGACCACATTTTACTACCAGTTCTGCTCTCCCATACCAGCACATGAACTCTGCTGCAAACCCCACGGTCCCCATTCAATCTTCACTCCCACCAGAGCATCTAGGCTCAGGCACCATGATTACCCCTCTTTATGGTATTCCTCAGCCAATTGTCCCAGTATTTGAACATGACCGTGAGAGTGACTTTGCCCTTCTCAAAATGGCCCTGGATAACTTGATGGGCAGCCATGGACACCTGACTGAACAATATAAGTATCAGGTGCTTCTTCTCAATGCTGGAGAGCCTCCTAGTGTACCAGAGCCTGTTTGTTCAAAGTCTACCACCTTCAAATCCAAACCGTATTGCCCTCACTGTGGGAACAAAGACCACTACTTAAACAACTGTGAAGCCTTCAAGAAGCTGTCCACCAGTCAAGTCATGAAATGGATCTGAGATGGAAAGCGATGTTTTAATTGTGGTCGCAATCATGCTGCCGAGGACTGCAATCTGAAGCGCCCCTGCAAGATATGCAAAGAGCTACATCTCACCATTCTGCATGACTCCATCCAGCAGACACAGACCAGCATCAACATGGTGACCACACCAGCTGCGAGGGTCTACCTCGATCAGCCCAACCGGTCACAAAATGTGATGTTAAAGGTGGCGAAGGTTATCCTACGTAACGGTGACCAGGCTTTGGAAATCTACGCAGTCTTGGATGATGGCTCGGAACAAAGCATCATTCTCCCTCAAGCAGTGCAGCAACTGAATCTTTGTGGCTGACCAGAGACCCTCTACCTACAGACCATCCAGCAGAATATCGAACAGCTCCAGGGCAGTTCTGTATCGTTTGACCTTTCTCCAAAGTACATGCCCTCCCAGAGGTACCGGATCCACAAGGCCTTCACTGCCAAAGGTCTGAATCTTGCCGAACACTCCTACCCAGTGGCTGCACTCCAGCAAAGGTATAAACACCTCAGAGGCCTGCCCTTACAGCCAATTGACCATGTTTGTCCAATGCTCCTTATAGGTTCTGATATGCCACATCTCTTGGTTCCCATAAAGCCAGTTCATGCAGGACCCCCAGGTGGTCCTATTGGTGTCTGTACCCAACTAGGTTGGTCGCTCTAGGGTCCTACCAGTCTAGCCCAGCCTACCTCGACCTCACAATGTCTCCACATCTCCACTGTTTCCCCTGCTACTGAGCTCTTTATGAACGTTGAGCGCCTCTGGCAAGTTGACACGCTCCCTTATGGAAACAGGAAGGCAGTCACCTGCTCCAAGCAGGACCAGCAAGCCGTTGCCATGCTCCAAGCATCCACCACCAGGGTTGAGGTTGAGGGCGTCCAACAGTATGCTTCCCCCTTACTCAGACAAGCTAATGCTACTCCACTTCACGCAACGAAGGAAGCAGTGCTGCCCTGTCTTTGTAGCATTGAGCAAAGACTTGCCAAGGACCCCAAAAGAGCAGAGGTCTACTGCAAGGAAATACGGAAACTGGAAGAGAATGGTTACGTGGCTAAGGTGCCACCAGAAGAGGCCAATCAGACTGCCGAGTCCTGGTACATTCCTCACCATATGGTGAGCCATAATGGTAAGGACTGGATCGTCTTTAATTGTTCGTTCCAACACCAAGGACAGTCCTTGAATGAACTTCTTCTCTCTGGACCTCCACTTGGACCTACTCTGCTAGGTGTTCTCCTCAGGTTCCACCAACATGCTGTGCCAGTGAGCGGAGATATTAAGGGCATGTTCCACCAAATCCGCCTTGTACCTGCTGACAAGTCAGTGCTACGTTTTATCTGGAACATGGAGAGAGAGCAGGAGCCGACTATTTATGAGTGGCAGGTCCTTCCATTTGCGACAACATGTAGTCCCTGCTGTGCCATCTATGCACTCCAGCAGCACATTCGAGATAGTGCAGAGTGCCGGCCTGGGTTGGCAGAGACAACTGAGTGGTCCTTCTATGTGGACAATTGTCTGCACAGTGCATCCTCTGCTGAAGAGGCCAAGAGCCTGGTTGATGACCTATGCCAGCATCTACGCACTGGAGGGTTTGAAGTCCGCCAATGGGCAAGCAATGTTCCTACGGTCATCGAGCACCTCCCACCTGAGGCACGTTCTGAAAGCAGCGAGCTGTGGCTCTCTAAGAGCAGTACTGATCTTCAGGAGCCTACTCTGGGCCTACATTGGAACTGCCTGAATGATTCTTTCGGGTATAAGCATCGCCCTTCAGAGGCATCAGTGCCTACACTGAGGAGCCTTTACCATGTACTCGCCTGTCAGTACGACCCCTTGGGGTACATCGTTCCATTTACCACCAGGGCTAAAGTCCTGATCCAAGACTTGTGGAAGGAGAGGACTGGATGGGACGATCCAGTTCGACCTCAATCTCTGCTGGACAGATGGCGTACTTGGGAACAGGAACTTCTGCACCTCATCCACCTAGAGTTCCCGCGAGCGTATGTACCGCTGACTATGGACACCTCCATGGTCACCTCCATGGTCACCAGGGAGCTCCACATCTTTTGTGATGCATCAGAACGAGCATATGGCTCCGTCACCTACATGCGGACCTTAAATGACCACCTACAAGTTCACGTCTCTTTTGTGCTTGCCACGTCTGGAGTAGCCCCAAAGAAGCAGTTGTCAATGCCCCGCCTTAAGTTGAGTGCTGCCCTAACTGGTGCACAGCTTGCCAATGTTCTCCAGGCAGAGCTCACTGTGCCCATCCACCGAATCATTCTGTGGTCTGATTCCACCACAGTACTCTACTGGATCAAGTCAGAGTCCTGCAGGTACAAGGTCTTCGTTGGCACGAGAGTCGCATAGATCCAGAACCTGACTGAGCCTGATAGCTGGAGGTATGTGACTTCGAGCACCAACCCGGCAGACGACATAACTCGTGATTTGTTCCTGGGTGAGCTGGCAAGCCCACATCGATGGAGTCAAGGTCCAGAGTTTCTCCAGTTACCTGAGAATCATTGGCCCACCATGCCATTCCCCGATCCTGAGTCTGATGACAGCGAGCTACGGAAGTCTGCTATGGTTGGGAATTTGACTATCTTACCTGATCCTCAGCTCCCAGCTGTCGAAGATTTTTCCACATGGAAAGATCTCATTGAAGTCACAGCCAGGTCCCTTCACGGGCGGTCAATTACCAGACCACCAATCAGCCTTGTGATTACTTCACCGCCGAGTCAGCCCTCCTTGCCAAAGCCCAGATAGACTCATTCCCTGATGAGCTCAAGGCTCTCAAGTCCAACCGGCCACTTCCATCTGACAGTCGCTTAGGTGCTCTATCTCCTGAATACGATGAGGTTACTGGTCTTCTCAGGGTCGGCGGTCGTCTTCGCCGAGCTGAGAACTTGGAGATTGATGCTATCAACCCGATAGTCTTGGATCCGCACCACTGTCTAATGAAACTGATCATCCAACACTATGACAGTGCTCTTCTGCACCCTGAACAAGAGCGGGTACTTGCTGAACTGCGACGGAAGTTCTGGGTTCTGCGGGGAAGAGAAGCGATACGCAAGCATCAATGCTCCTGTCGAGAATGTCAGCTGTGGCGAGCTAAGCCTGACATGCCCAAAATGGCCGACCTTCCATCTTCTCGCTTACATCTATACAAGCCCCCATTCTACTCTACAGGAGTAGACTGCTTCGGACCGTTCCATATCAAGATTGGGTGCCGAAATGAGAAGAGATGGGGGATCTTGTATAAGTGCATGACAACCCGCTGCATGCATCTTGACCTCCTCGAAAGCTTGGACTCTGATGCCTTCTTGATGTCACTCCGACGCTTTATCTCATGCCGTGGCACACCCTTTGAGCTTCTCTGCGACAATGGCACAAACTTTGTTGGAGGAGATCGAGAGCTGCAGGATGCCTTTGCTGCAATGACACCACAATTGAAGGAGCAGTTGGCCAAGCAAAGGATCACTTTCCGCTTTAACCCACCAGCGGCTCCTCACTTCGGGGGAACTTGGGAGAGGGAAGTAAAATCCATCCAAGGTCATTCTCAAAGATCAGACAGTGTCTGAGACTGTTCTCCGTACAGTCCCCATTGAAGTTGAGGGCATCATGAATGCAAAACCACTTGGTTACCTTTCCTCAGATGTGGCGGATCCAGATCCCCTTACTCCCAATATACTCATAATGGGACGCCGGAACTCATCCTTACCACAAGCCATCTATGATTATGCTGACCTACTTGGCACCCGCCGCTGGAAACACAGCCAGGTGTTGGCTGATCACTTTTGGGCCACCTTCATACACCACTACTTACCAGGTTTGCAAGAAAGGCAGAAGTGGAGGAAGGATGGAAAAGAGCTGTCAGTCGGTCAGGTGGTTCTCATTGTCGACTCGCAGCTTCCTCGGGCATTTTGGCCAGTGGGGAAGTCATACAGATGTATCCTGGGGCTGACCATCGTATCTGTACTGTGGCTGTGCAGGTGAAGGACAGAACATACCTGCGACCTGTGTCCAGACTGGTGCAGCTCCCAAGCCTTCCAGATACCGAGGACTCTTAATATGCTTTCCTGTCAATCTTCAAAAGGTCTAAGAAGACTTTTGGGGGCGGCTGTGTAGGAAAGCCTTGTTAATATTAAGCTCTGTTCCTTCTAAGTTCTGTTGCTGCTGGCCCTTTAAGAGAGGCAGAGTTTCACCTGAGTTTTTTTTTCTGCTGCCTGTGCATGTCCAGCCTGCATGATCAGGGTGTGGCATGAGGAGCAGTTACACAGCTGTGTGTGTTTCTCTCCTCTTGCTGAAAACGTGTGTAAATGAGAAATGTAAATACCAGCTGATTTATGTGATCACCAACATGTATGCATCCTGGAGATGATTATTTGTTTATTTATCCAGATATTTCTTGGTTTGTTGTTAATGTTAGTTAACTGAATCAGTTGTTGATTCATTTGCACTCCTGATTTCCGCTGCTGTTGGTATGCACTGAAGAGATTTATATTCTGATTTATGTTGTTATTTTTACCTCCTGTTAATGAGGTTTGTTTATTATCATTATTGTTGATGGCTATTGTTCGTCATGTGATTGACATGCTAAGTTAGCACCCTGTAACATGCTGTGTGTTAATATTTGTGTATCATTTTACTGATATATTGCATACTGTGTTGTGTTCACAGAACCACGTTCTTCTGATTAAAGCCCATATAACTCCTGAACTGCATCCGTGATTCTCTAACCGGACTCACACTCCCGTAGTGTCACCGGCTCTAATCCGCACACCCCGTGGAGATCCAAACTCTCCATTACACTTTCCATCAGTTTATCCAAAAAATAATCCACTGATCTTGATGAAACCAAATCCAGGCAAAGACAAATAATTTGTCATAATGCCTTTAATCCCAACACATAATCCAGTATGGTCTTTGGTTTTTGTTTTGTCTGTGATTCATTGTGTGTTTTTCTGGGTTACTGTTTCTCAAAAATATCAAGTTTTTCTATCTCTCCTTAAAGACACCATAACCACCCCCCCACCCCCCGGCTCGCCCACGCCACCCCTCCAACTTTATTCCCACTCAGCTTTATCTTCCTTTTATAGCGATGTTTGCAGCCTCTTCCTATTCCCATACTCCCTCCTCCATGTGCAGGGTAAAAAGGTAAAGACAAGATGACAGCAAAAACACAAACCATAAAACATGAAGAAAACAGGTAATGAAAGAGGAATGAAAAGAAGGCAATAGCAAGCATTAAATATGCATAATTTGAATACTACTTAAAGCTTCAGTAGGTATGATTTATGGGTGTGTATTCACAGAACTGAAATATAGCATTCATAGCCTTTTGGACATCAGTGTAATTAACTTCAATTGCTTAGCACAACAGAAGAGAAAGGAGCATTGGGGGGGTCCACAAGTCCAGGTCCGGATCCAGACTGTTTTGGACCGATGCAGTTGCATCGGTCAGATTTTTTTACGCATTGTTCGTCATCAGTAAAAAAAAAAAAAAAAAAAAAAAATCTCGAATAATCCCGAATAGTCCCAAACATGTCCCTGCGGTGAACACAGCTTTTGATTTGATCCCACAATGCACCACGCAGGTGTACACAGGAAAATTCAAATCGGATCAAACAAACATAGCGTCAGTCCAGTCGAGTTGATGATCATGGCATCCAGGAAAAAAGTTGTGCAAGGAAAATTGGGCGCTTATGTCAGCAAGAAACGGTGAGTGGTTTATAAATAGTTTTCAGACAATAGTGTGTTTGAAGGGCATTCTGTGATGACTGAAATTACATTTTCGTTGGTTTTCCGACCATACATGTCAATCTATACAGACTGTCCGTAAATTATGTGGCTTTTTCTGAGTTTCAGAGTCATACGGACGTACAAATAAAGTCGGATATTCAGGGTTTGGTCTGCAGCGGGTCTGTAGTCAACCCTTTCTGCAGCGCGACTCCACTTTGAAGCGTGAACCATTGAGGCAATGCTTCGATCCACTAGCTCGTTGGTTCTTCAATTCACTGCTCTTCAGAAACGGCAAGTCGGCTTCTTAACCCCTCTCAAATCCATTAAAATACAGTGAGTCACTTTTGTGTGGATTAAAGTCAGTAAATGGGACTCTTGCCAAGAATCGTCCCCCGTTCTGTTGCCACAGCTCCAAACGCTGCGCAGCTCTCTGCCGAGACAGAGTCCAGTCAGAATTAATAACTTCAAAACTAATTGCTGCTTTAAATAAAATGACACCTCTTACAAACGTTGTAATACAGACAAGAAACTACAATTGACTAAAATGGTTTTTTTCCTCCCAAAATGAGACGTGCTGTATTTCTTTACAAATTACATCCTGACGTGCAACACAGCCAGCTGTAAGAGTTCAGCTCAGATATATGGAAAGACATTCATGCCAGTAATGTCTGAAAGGAAATGCTTTTGACAAAAACTACAGATTTTGTTTATTCCGATTTATGTCCAGAGATCAAGGATCCACCATGTCAATTTTTGTTATGGTGTTGTTTTTTTTAGGACATCATATTTATACAAATAAGAAGTGTTCACTATGGTCCATGAAGTATAATAAATATATTAAAAGAAGTGTGACAGTGTATGTTGCACACAAATAAAAGAATGAAGATTATTGAATAACAAGACGCGTACGATTTTTATTTTATCATTGGGCAAAAATGCATCTGTCAGATTTTCACTCTGGATCCAGCCCTGAAGTCCTAGGGTCCACTGGTTGTAACCTCTTTATATTATTTGGTGTGGTATAGTACAAACCCAAACTGATTTTAAGTTCACAAATAAATGTAATATATTCAAATAGCTAAACCACATCCAGTTGTGTTCAATTTACAAAAATAAAACATGATTCTGTTGACATACACCATTAATCACCTTTAATTGTACTGTATTAGAGAAGCTTGAATCTTCGACTGGACTTGGTTGCTTGATGCGAGGACGTTTCGCTTCAAATCGCAGAGGCTTCCTCAGCTAAAATTCTTGTTCTGGAAGTCTGACTTCTGTCTGACTCTTGTAGAGAAGAATAAAACAGAAGCCAACAAAGCTGGAGTTTTAAACCTAACCAGACCCCTCCTACTGAGAGGCAGACTGCTATAGGCTAGTGACTAAACAATAGCTCTAATTAGCAACTATTGTGCTCTAGTTAGCACACCTAATGACAGGACAGCTGTCCCTCTAATGATGGGATGGATGCCTTTCTGATGGCTCCCTTGATGACGTGAATGACTCATTACCATGAACAAAAGACTAAGACTCCTTTGACCTGAGTACCCCATTGTAAACGGGATAAAGTGTGTCTCAGACCCCCTCCCCGGTTAAGGCTGGGTTTCAAACGTTTCACAAAGAATGCCTCCTTGACCCCTCTCTCAAACCATTTCTTCTCTCTGGCTAATATTTTAACTTCCTTGTCCTCAAACGTGTGCTTAGTGTCTTTAAGGTGGAGATGAACCGCAGACTGAGGTCCACTGGCGCCCTCTCTGCGGTGCTGGTATAGCCTTTTGTGTAAAGGTTGCTTCGTTTCACCTATGTAGTGTTTGTTACAGTTTTCCTGAAATCTGATAGAATACACTACATTGCTCTGTTTGTAACTAGGGATCATGTCCTTAGGGTGAACTAATTTCTGTCTCAAGGTGTTAACTGGTTTAAAGTAAACTGGGATTTTGTGCTGTCTGAAGAACCTCTGTAGTTTTAACCCTACTCCTGCTAAATAAGGGAGAGACACTCCTCTTCTTCTTGTCTCCGTCTCCTGTCTATCTGGTCTCTTTGTTCTCTGGGACTTCTGCACTTTGTCCAGGGACCATCGTGGGTACCCACATACTGTGAGGGCTTTCCGGACACGTTGTTGTTCTTTAGCCCTTTCCTCTGCAGCTGTGGGCACCTGTAGGGCTCTGTGTTGAAGCGTCCTGATCACCCCGAGCTTGTGTTCAAGGAGGTGGTTTGAGCCAAAGAGCAGATATTGGTCAGTGTGAGTTGGTTTTCTGTAAACCCTGTCTGGAGCTGCCTGTTCTCTCCAATCGTAACATCACAGTCCAAGAAGGCTAAATGGTTGTTTCTGGCATCCTCACATGTGAACTTGATATTGGCGTCCACCGAGTTGATGTGTTCTGTAAAGTCCTCAACTTGCTGTTGCTTGATTTTAACCCATGTGTCATCAACATATCTGAACCAGTGACTGAGATGCCCGTGAAAGACGTCAAGGCTGTCTTCTCCACTTGCTCCATGTACAGATTGGCCACAATGGGGGATACCCCATCGCACAACCATGAATCTGCCTGTAGTAATTCCCCCTAAACAGGAAATACGTGGTGTTGAGACAGATCTCCAAGAGTTGGCAGATGTGGTCTGGTGTGAGTTTGGTCCTTTCAAGTAGAGACACATCCTCCAGCAGTCTCTGCCTCACAGCTGAGACGGCCTCAGCGGTGGGGATGCAGGTGAACAACGATGTCACATCAAATGACACCATAGTTTCATCTGCCTCCAGCTGTAGGTCCTTGATCTTGTTCACAAAATCTTGTGTGTTCTCCACATGGTGGTCTGAGTTACCCACTAGAGGAGCCAAAATCCACTTGAGGTACTTGGCCAAATTGTACGTGATGGAATCTGTGCTACATACAATAGGCCTGAGTGGCACGTCCTGTTTGTGGATTTTGGGCAGTCCATAGATGCACGGAGTGGCGTCCCCAGGGTACAGTCTGTAGTATGTCTGCCTGTCGATGAGTCCCTCTTTCTCCAGGTTTTGGAGGTAGCTAATGATTTCTTCTTATAGCCGCTCGTGGGGTCTCTCTTCAGACGTACTATATGTACTGTAGTCACTGAGCAAGTTGTTGATCTTGGCCTCGTAGTCAGATGTGTTCAGGACCACCGTGCATCTGCCTTATCCGCTGGGAGGATAAGGATGCTTTGGTCCTTTTGCAATGCTGACAAAGCTTTCCGTTCTTCTCCTGTGATGTTGGACGGAGGAGGCTTAGCACTGTTCAGCACTGCTGTGACTCTTAGTCGGAGGTCCCCAGCTTCTGACTCTGACAAACTGTTATGTTTAATGGCTGACTCTACTGCAGTGATGTAATCTACTGTCAGTATATGTTTAGGGGTCACTGAGAAATTTAGTCCTTTAGCGAGCACATCCTTTTCTGTCTGTGTAAGAACCCTGTTGGAGAGATTCTTTACCCAATTTTTCCCTATTGTCACTAATTTGTCTGGGTGTATCTTAAAAATACTCCTACTGAAAGTACATCTTTTCTGCACTAAAAGGTTGTGAAACTTCCTGATTTGCCACTCCTTACTTTTTACATGCTCAGCCATTTGAATTTTAACTATGAACTTTGTGATCTTATTATGGGCCTCTTCTCTCACTAAAGTTTCTAACATTTTGTGCAGACTATCCAGGTCTAATATTTTAAAATGAAGCCTTCTAATTCTAAGACCCAAAATCCTCCTAAGGTAACTGTGCTGGATCTTTTCTGCTGTGTGACCTGCTTCTAGTGCCTTTTGCTTCATGCATTTGGGATGGCAACCACTCAGGCAAAAAAAAGTGGTCTACCCCCACCTCCTGAAAGTAGCCAGAGGTGAGGTTGAAAGTCCCAGCTTCAGTACTAAAAAGTCCCATCCAGTAAACCAGCTGTTTCTAATTAGTTCAACTATTCAGGCAGATAGATAAACTTAGACAGACAACTTTATTCATCCCACCAGGAGCAATTAATTTCAGCAGCCTGCATACCGGCACATCACAAAAAAAAAAACATACTACATCCACATAAAATGTGCAACATACTACATCCACATACCCATACATCCACACCTTACAAGGAATTTAAAAGACGGATAGCAGAAGGAATAAAAGATTTTAACAACCGATTCGTCCTGCAGACAGGTGAAACATAACGACGGCCCGAAGGCAACAAAGAAAATTCACCTGCCAGAACATGTCCGGGAGAAGACAAAATACAATTTGCCTTCCTCACCATTTGCTGTTCACAAAAACTAGCTAGGTCTCTGGTTTCCACTCCAATGATCTTTGAACATGTCTTTGTGATACTATGCAAGCTACTTTTATCTTTCAGTGCCAGGCTAGGAAACCAGCAGATGAAAGAAAAACATAAAAGTCTTTCAATAAAGGACTGATAAAAACGACCCATAATAACAGAACTGACAGAGAAGGACTTCAATTTGCGAAGGAGGTACAGTCTCTGTTGCCCTCGCTTCACAATGTCTGCCGTATTTACGTCGAATCTCAACTTCTCATCAAAAAAAGTGCCAGATATTTATATGCAGGAACTTTTTCTACAGCTTTCCCATGAATAATGCTGTCTATAGCAAACCCTTTGTTACGTCTAAAATCAATTATAAGCTCCTTCGTTTTAGATACATTTAACTCCAAGTGATTTGTATCACTATTTGAAGAGTTTCAGTCAGGTTTTAGAATTCATCATAGTACAGAAACAGCATTAGTGAAGGTTACAAATGATCTTCTTATGGCCTCGGACAGTGGACTCATCTCTGTGCTTGTTCTGTTAGACCTCAGTGCTGCTTTTGATACTGTTGACCATAAAATTTTATTACAGAGATTAGAGCATGCCATAAGTATTAAAGGCACTGCGCTGCAGTGGTTTGAATCATATTTGTCTAATAGATTACAATTTGTTCATGTAAATGGGGAATCTTCTTCACAGACTAAAGTTAATTATGGAGTTCCACAAGGTTCTGTGCTAGGACCAATTTTATTCACTTTATACATGCTTCCCTTAGGCAGTATTATTAGACGCTATTGCTTAAATTTTCATTGTTACGCAGATGATACCCAGCTTATCTATCCATGAAGCCAGAGGACACACACCAATTAGCTAAACTGCAGGATTGTCTTACAGACATAAAGACATGGATGACCTCTAATTTCCTGCTTTTAAACTCAGATAAACTGAAGTTATTGTACTTGGCCCCACAAATCTTAGAAACATGGTGTCTAACCAGATCCTTACTCTGGATGGCATTACCCTGACCTCTAGTAATACTGTGAGAAATCTTGGAGTCATTTTTGATCAGGATATGTCATTCAAAGCGCATATTAAACAAATATGTAGGACTGCTTTTTGCATTTACGCAATATCTCTAAAATCAGAAAGGTTTTGTCTCAGAGTGATGCTGAAAAACTAATTCATGCATTTATTTCCTCTAGGCTGGACTATTGTAATTCATTATTATCAGGTTGTCCTAAAAGTTCCCTAAAAAGCCTTCAGTTAATTCAAAATGCTGCAGCTAGAGTACTGACGGGGACTAGAAGGAGAGAGCATATCTCACCCATATTGGCCTCTATTCATTGGCTTCCTGTTAATTCTAGAATAGAATTTAAAATTCTTCTTCTTACTTATAAGGTTTTGAATATTCAGGTCCCATCTTATCTTAGGGACCTCGTAGTACCATATCACCCCAATAGAGCGCTTCGCTCTCAGACTGCAGGCTTACTTGTAGTTCCTAGGGTTTGTAAGAGTAGAATGGGAGGCAGAGCCTTCAGCTTTCAGGCTCCTCTCCTGTGGAACCAGCTCCCAATTCAGATCAGGGAGACAGACACCCTCTCTACTTTTAAGATTAGGCTTAAAACTTTCCTTTTTGCTAAAGCTTATAGTTAGGGCTGGATCAGGTGACCCTGAACCATCCCTTAGTTATGCTGCTATAGACTTAGACTGCTGGGGGGTTCCCATGATGCACTGTTTCTTTCTCTTTTTGCTCTGTATGCACCACTCTGCATTAATCATTAGTGATCGATCTCTGCTCCCCTCCACAGCATGTCTTTTTCCTGGTTCTCTCCCTCAGCCCCAACCAGCCCCAGCAGAAGACTGCCCCTCCCTGAGCCTGGTTCTGCTGGAGGTTTCTTCCTGTTAAAAGGGAGTTTTTCCTTCCCACTGTAGCCAAGTGCTTGCTCACAGGGGGTCGTTTTGACCGTTGGGGTTTTAACATAATAAGGGGTTTACAATATAAAGCGCCTTGGGGCAACTGTTTGTTGTGATTTGGCGCTATATAAAAAAATTGATTGATTGATTATCGCACCATGAAACAAAATCAGCAAGGGCCTCCCCATGTCCTGACTCCTGTCCCTGAAGAAGGGACAGCAAAGCAGTATCATCAGAGAACTGTAACTAAATAGCTGCGTTGCCTGACACTTCTGCATTCATCTGTATATAAGATGAAAAGCAAGGGGGAAAGAACACAGCCCTGTGGTGAGCCTGTGGACAAAACTAAGGAGTCTGAAACGCGTCCATTTACCAAAACTCTCTGTCTCCTATTCGTTAAAAAGTCCGCCAACCATTCAACCATCTGGTGAGGCGATTTAAAATCACACCTTAACCTCTTAATTAAAGGCTAGGCTGCATCAAGTTAAAAGCTGAAGAGAAATCAGCAAATAAAGCCGAGCATGAGCTCGAGGCTTTTCCAAATGTCTGTAAAGACAGTTGAGAATAAAAAGCTTAGCATCTTCTACTCCTTTACCCGCCTGATATGCAAATTGAAGTGGATCAATATTCCCTTTCATATTTGACATTATCATATTCTTCATAATTTTCTCAAAGACCTTCAAACACAGTGATGTAAGTGCCACAGGTCTAAAATCATTAAACTGTTTAGGAAATGACTTTTTCGGGACAGGAATTATAAGTGATTTCCATAAATCTGGCACTCGGCCGCAACTAAGTGACCTCTGAAAGATATAGAGGAGGATATAGAGGTGAAATCACCTGTTTAGGTGCACACCTAGAAGCAAGACATGGTAGGACATTTACTCCTTGAAGTTTGAGTTTTGCACCTTTATCGGCATTGTTCCAAAATGGAGTAAATTCATTTTTTCCCCTCAAAATTCTACGCACAACACCCCATAATGACAACATGAAAAAGTTTTTTTTTGAACTTTTTCCAAATTTATTGAAATAAAAAAAAAAGAAAAAGAAATTACGTGTACATAGGTATTCACACCCTTTGCTCAATACTTTGTTGATGCACTTTTGGCACTTTTGGCAGCAATTACAGCCTCAAGTCTGCTTGAATATGATGCCACAAGCTTGGCACACCAATCTTTGGGCAGGTTTCCCCATTCCTCTTTGCAGCACGTCTCAAGCTCCATCAGGTTGGATGGAAAGCGTCTGTGTAGAGCCATTTTCAGATCTCTTCAGAGATGTTCAGTAAGATTCAGGTCTGGGCTCTGGCTGGGCCACTCAAGGACATTCACAGAGTTGTCCTGAAGCCACTCCTTTGATATCTTGGCTGTGTGCTTCAGGTTATTGTCCTGCTGAAACATGAACCGTCACCCCAGTTTGAGGTCAAGAGCACTCTGAAGCAGGTTTTCATCCAGGATGTCTCTGTACATTGCTGCATTCATCTTTCCCTCAAGCCTGACTAGTCTTCCAGTTCCAGTTGAAAAACATCCCCACAGCATGATGCTGCCACCACTATGCTTCACTGTAGGGATGGTGTCTGGTTTCCTCCAAACATGATGCCTGGCATTCACACCAAAGAGTTCAATCTTTGTCTCATCAGACCAGAGAATTTTGTTTCTCATGGTCTGAGAGTCCTTCAGGTCCCTTTTGGCAAACTCCAGGTGGGCTGCCACATGCCTTTTACTAAGGAGTGGCTTTTGTCTGGTCACTCTACCATACAGGCCTGATTGGTGGATTGCTGCAGAGATGGTTGTCCTTCTGGAAGGTTCTCCTCTTTCCTCAGAGGAATGCTGGAGCTCTGACAGGGTGACCATTGGGTTGTTGGTCACCTCCCTGACCAAGGCGCTTCTCCCCCAATCATTCAGTTTAGATGGGAGGCCAGCTCCAGGAAGAGTTCTGGTGGATCCAAACTTCCTTTTATGGATGATGGAGGCCACTATGCTCATTTGGACCTTCAAAGCAGCAGAAATGTTTCTGTACCCTTCCCCAGATTTGTGCCTCAAGACAATCCTGTCTTCATGCAAGGTTTGTGCTCTGTCATGCACTGTCAACTGTGGGACCTTAAATGTAGACAGGTGTGTGCCTTTCCAAACCATGTCCAATCAACTAACTTTACCCCAGGTGGACTCCAGTTAAGTTGTAGAAACATCTCAAAGATGATCAGTGGAAAAAAAGATGCAACTGAGCTCAATTTTGAGCTTCATGGCAAAGGCTGTGAATACTTATGTACATGCATGTATGATGTTTAGCAAACGTCCCACTGACATTAGAAGGTCCAATGTGTTTTTTGACGGGGAGTAGTTGGAGCTGGTATCTCAATTTAAATATCTTGGAATTATCTTGGACTCAAACTTGTCTTTCAAAAAAAATATTAAAAAAGTCAAAAACACAGTAAATTTTAATTTACTAAATATTAAACATATACGTCCCTCTCTAACAATTAATGCAGCCAAAACGTATCTCTTTTGCATGGTTTTCTCACACATTGACTAGTGTTTCACTAACTGGGCATTTGCAGGCACTTCGGTATTAAAATCCATAGAGCAGCTGTATAATAGAGCAGTTAAGATATATAACTCTTATCATCACTGTAAGGTTCTGGAAAAGCATAAGTTTCTAGACTTTGAAAATCTGAAGGTATTCAAATATGCCTGTTTCATATATAAATGTTTACATGGACCAGCACCAACTCCTGTTAAAGAATTCATACACATAAAAAGACTCACAGGGTATGGTACAAGATCTGACACAAGAGGTGACTGTGAGATTACTCATGGAAGGACCACCTTTGGTCAGAACTGTTGTCCATAAAGGTGGACAAGCTTGGAACAACCTCCCAGTCACAATCAGGGAGAGCACCACTTGCAGTACTTTCAAAGGACAATTGAAAGCTTGGTTACTGACAAATCACACATGCAACCATCTGTAGCCTATAAACAATTCAACTGTGGAGGCACCACTCAAGTTTCTTTTTCAGTTATATGTACATAATACCCTTGTGTATTTTATTTTATTAAACGGTTTAGTAGTCTTTACACAATAAATTGTGTATGAGACTCCCTGTGCAATATTTACACTTGTGCATGTGCAAATGAGTGTTTTGGGCAATGTGCAATATAACCTAGTACTGTAATGTGCAATTACAACCAGGCATTGAAGCACTTTGCACGTAGCACTTGTCACTTTAATACAGTACTTTTGCACCTCAACACCCATCATAAAACTCTTTTGGTTCCTCCACCTGTCGGCTGCTTATTAACTATCAATTATTGCTACTTTGAATTATAAATATTTGTATGTATATTCTGTTTTAATTGTTTTTCTTTCTGTCATGATTAATTTATTTTGGTATGTTGTGTGGTCTTAGTCTGTTTCTATGTTACTGGACTACAGATGGAAATTAGCATCCTGCTATAATCCGCATATTTACATTTCACAATGTTCATTAATATGCATTGTCCCATTTATATGATTTCTTAGTTGTTTTTTTTAAATAAATTAGCAAAAAATAAAAAAAAACTTTTCACATTGTCATTATGTGGTATTGTGTGTAGAACTGTGGTGGAAAAATGAATTTCATCCATTTTGGAATAAGGCTGTAACACAATCAATCAATCAATCAATCAATTTTTTTATATAGCGCCAAATCACAACAAACAGTTGCCCCAAGGCGCTTATATTGTAAGGCAAGGCCATACAATAATTATGTAAAACCCCAACGGTCAAAACGACCCCCTGTGAGCAAGCACTTGGCGACAGTGGGAAGGACAAACTCCCTTTTAACAGGAAGAAACCTCCAGCAGAACAGGCTCAGGGAGGGGCAGTCTTCTGCTGGGGACTGGTTGGGGCTGAGGGAGAGAACCAGGAAAAAGACGTGCTGTGGAGGAGGAGCAGAGATCGATCAGTAATGATTAAATGCAGAGTGGTGCATGCAGAGCAAAAAGAGAAAGAAACAGTGCATCATGGGAACCCCCCAGCAGTCTACGTCTATAGCAGCATAACTAAGGGATGGTTCAGGGTCACCTGATCCAGCCCTAACTATAAGCTTTAGCAAAAAGGAAAGTTTTAAGCCTAATCTTAAAAGTAGAGAGGGTGTCTGTCTCCCTGATCTGAATTGGGAGCTGGTTCCACAGGAAAGGAGCCTTGAAAGCTGAAGGCTCTGCCTCCCATTCTACTCTTACAAACCCTAGGAACTACAAGTAAGCCTGCAGTCTGAGAGCGAAGCGCTCTATTGGGGTGATATGGTACTACGAGGTCCCTAAGATAAGATGGGACCTGATTATTCAAAACCTTATAAGTAAGAAGAAGAATTTTAAATTCTATTCTAGAATTAACAGGAAGCCAATGAAGAGAGGCCATAATGGGTGAGATATGTTCTCTCCTTCTAGTCCCCGTCAGTACTCTAGCTGCAGCATTTTGAATTAACTGAAGGCTTTTTAGGGGAACTTTTAGGACAACCTGATAATAATGAATTACAATAGTCCAGCCTAGAGGAAATAAATGCATGAATTAGTTTTTCAGCATCACTCTGAGACAAGACCTTTCTAATTTTAGAGATATTGCGTAAATGCAAAAAAGCAGTCCTACATATTTGTTTAATATGCACTTTGAATGACATATCCTGATCAAAAATGACTCCAAGATTTCTCACAGTATTACTAGAGGCAGGGTAATGCCATCCAGAGTAAGGATCTGGTTAGACACCATGTTTGTAAGATTTGTGGGGGCCAAGTACAATAACTTCAGTTTTATCTGAGTTTAAAAGCAGGAAATTAGAGGTCATCCATGTCTTTATGTCTGTAAGACAATCCTGCAGTTTAGCTAATTGGTGTGTGTCCTCTGGCTTCATGGATAGATAAAGCTGGGTATCATCTGCGTAACAATGAAAATTTAAGCAATGCCGTCTAATAATACTGCCTAAGGGAAGCATGTATAAAGTGAAATAAAATTGGTCCTAGCACAGAACCTTGTGGAACTCCATAATTAACTTTAGTCTGTGAAGAAGATTCCCCATTACATGAACAATTGTAATCTATTAGACAAATATGATTCAAACCACCGCAGCGCAGTGCCTTAATACCTATGGCATGCTCTAATCTTCTGTAATAAATTTTATGGTCAACAGTATCAAAGCAGCACTGAGGTCTAACAGAACAAGCACAGAGATGAGTCCACTGTCCGAGGCCATAAGAAGATCATTTGTAACCTTTCACTAATGCTGTTTCTGTACTATGATGAATTCTAAAACCTGACTGAAACTCTTCAAATAGACCATTCCTCTGCAGATGATCAGTTAGCTGTTTTACAACTACCCTTTCAAGAATTTTTGAGAGAAAAGGAAGGTTGGAGATTGGCCTATAATTAGCTAAGAAAGCTGGGTCAAGGTGATGGCTTTTTAAGTAATGGTTAATTACTGCCACCTTAAAATCCTGTGGTACATAGCCAACTAACAAAGATAGATTGATCATATTTAAGATCGAAGCATTAAATAATGGTAGGCTTCCTTGGGCAGCCTGGTAGGAATGGGGTGTAATAAACATGTTGATGGTTTGGATGAAGTAACTAATGAAAAATAACTCAGACAGAACAATCGGAGAGAAAGAGTCTAACCAAATACTGGCATCACTGAAAGCAGCCAAAGAGAACGATACGTCTTTGGGATGATTATGAGTCAATTTTCTCTCTAATAGTTAAAATTTTGTTAGCAAAGAAAGTCATGAAGTCATTACTAGTTAAAGTTAATGGAATACTCAGCTCAATAGAGCTCTGACTCTTGTCAGCCCTGGCTACAGTGCTGAAAAGAAACCTGGGGTTGTTCTTATTTTCTTCAATTAGTGATGAGTAGAAAGTCCTAGCTTTACGGAGGGCTTTTTATAGAGCAACAGACTCTTTTTCCAGGCTAAGTGAAGATCTTCTAAATTAGTGAGATGCCATTTTCCTCTCCAACTATGGGTTATCTGCTTTAAGCTACGAGTTTGTGAGTTATACCACGGAGTCAGGCACTTCTGATTTAAAGCTCTCTTTTCAGAGGACTACAGCATCCAAAGTTGTCTTCAATGAGGATGTCAAACTATTGACGAGATACTCTATCTCACTTACAGAGTTTAGGTAGCTACTCTGCACTGTGTTGGTATATGGCATTAGAGAACATAAAGAAGGAATCATATCCTTAAACCTAGTTACAGCGCTTTCTGAAAGACTTCTAGTGTAATGAACTATTCCCCACTGCTGGGTAGTCCATCAGAGTAAATGTAAATGTTTTAAGAAATGATCAGACAGAAGGGAGTTTTCAGGGAGATACTGTTAAGTCTTCTATTTCCATACCATAAGTCAGAACAGATCTAAAATATATTAAAGGGTGGGGGTGGACTCATTACTTTTTGAGCAAGCCATAGAGTCTAATAATAGAGTAATGCAGTGTTGAGGCTGTCTTCTCAGCATCTGTGTGGATGTTAAATCGCCCACTATAATTATACTTATCTGAGCTAAGCACTAAGTCAGACAAAAGTCTGAAAATTCACAGAGAAACTCACAGATACGACCAGGTGGACGATAGAGCAATACCAAATAAAACTGGTTTTTGGGACTTCCATTTGGATGGACCAAGACTAAGAGTCAGCTTTCAAATGATTAAAGCTCTGTCTAGGGTTTTGATTAATTAAGAGCGGGAGTGGAAGATTGCTGCTAATCCTCCCCCCGGCCCGTGCTACGAGCATTCTGACAGTTAGGTGACTGCGGGGGTGTTGACTCATTTAAACTAACATATGCATCCTGCTGTAACCCGGTTTCTGTTAAGGCAGAATAGATCAATACGTTGATCAATTATATATCATTTACCCAACAGGGACTTAGAAAAAGAGACCTAATTTTTAATAGACCACATTTAACTGTTTTAGTCTGTGGTGCAGTTGAAGGTGCTATATTATTTTTTTTCTTTTTGAATTTTTATACTTAAATAGATTTTTGCTGGTTATTGGTAGTCTGGGAGCAGGCACCGTCTCTACGGGATGGGGTAATGAGGGGATGGCAGGGGGAGAGCAGCTGCAAGAGTGTGTAAGACTACAACTCTGCTTCCGGTCCCAACCCTGGATAGTCACGGTTTGGAGGATTTAAGAAAATTGGCCAGATTTCTAGAAATGAGAGCTGCTCCATCCAAAGTGGGATGGATGCCGTCTCTCCTAACAGACAGGTTTTCCCCAGAAGCTTTGCCAATTATGCTATGAAGCCCACCTCATTTTTTGGACACCACTCAGACAGCCAGCAATTCAAGGAGAACATGCGGCTAAACATGTCACCCCGGTCCGATTGGGGAGGGGCCCAGAGAAAACTACAGATTCCGACATTGGTTTTTATTGTTTTCATGTTTTTCCACACAAAATGTGGAAAAAGTGTAGCATTTGAATACTTTCCGGATGCAGTGCACATAATTAATTTCCATTGCTGTCCTATCACAACCCTAAAATTTAGTTGAATGCAATAAAAAATCTTTTGTTATTGAACTCTCAAGTGTCAGTCTGTCCCTGTCTGGTCCCTGTCCCCCCTGCTTTGGTCTTTGTCACTTTCTGTCTGCACCCACTTTACACTTTGACCCTCTGTTTTTGTTTTTCAGTTTAGATTACTTCAGTCACTGGTTTTATTTTGCATTTTACCACTTGTCATTGCTTGTCATTCTGTTAGTTTTTTGCTTTTGTCACATATTAATTTCAGCGCCCCTGCCTTTAATTGTCTTGTTGATCACTTTCCAGTTCTCCCTTTGTTTTTCTTGGTTTTTGTGTCTTTGCTCCTTCCGTGTGTAGATTCTTTTGCATTGTATTTAGGATTGACCTTCAGTTTATTTCTGTCTGCTTAGTGTTCACTCTACTGCACTCTCTTGCACCTGCTCACTTGTTTCCTCCCTCCACACCTCCATTTCTGTCTGCTTTGCTTTTATCTGACTGCACCCTCTTGGCTCTCATCTTCGTCTCTTTGTTCCCCACACCTGTGCCTTGTTTGCAGTAATTGCCACCTCTGTTATTTAAGCCTTGTGTGTTTGGTTCTTCTTGCTAGTTTGTGTTTCTGTAAACCTCGTCCAAGCCTTTTGTCATGGTCCTGATGGCTTTGCTGATTTTTTTTTTTTTTTTTTTTTTTTGACTTTGCTTTGTTTTTGGATTGTGGTTTTGTCTCAACCTTTGAACTCTGTGTACTGTGTTTTGACCACGCCTCTGCCCAATACCTCTGCCAGGCTGACTGCTACTCTGTGTACAGAACACTGCCTACTTATGAGATAACGCTTATTTTGATAAATCCTAACGCTCCTGTGTGTGTCTACCTTTGTGTCCGCACCCTCTCTGAGCACGTCGCCTTACAGCTGACATCAGATTCCATTTGCCCGTCCACTTAGCTATCCAAGTTGATGTTGACCAGCATAGTTTTCAAGTGATCCAAATGCAACCCTAAATGCTATGCTGTGACTTAATTTAGTTTTAGAAAATGCATATGCATATCATACATTTGTCCAACTGATCAGGAATTTAATATTGCGATTGCCATTGTAGCAACCCTGATCAAAATATAGGAGCAAAGCAAACTGTATAGTGTAATATAAATTAAGAATAGTTTTGTATAATTTGTAGTAATAGTAATACGCAGTAATGTGATCTATTCCATAAATTTTGTCTCACCATGGCCAGATAACATTGGCAGCAGACTAACGGAAGAGAGGACGATTCTTCTCCATCTCATTCTGGGATATCCCAGTCTAATCCTAAAGCAGATAAAAAATGTATAAACCTTCTGTATGTTCTGGTTTATCTTTGGTTCATCTCCAGAATGGCTCATGTAGGGGCATTCTAATGAGGTGCCTGATCCACCTCAATGTCTCCTTTTAAACCTGAAGCCCTTGTATACTGGTTCTGAGTGTCTGGGATATTCTAAGGATACTACTGCCAACATCTTGATGGACCTGATTTTGATATTTGCTTCTGTGACCTCATCTGTTTTGTCATTACTCAAAATTATTGACCAAAGTAGGGGATAAGAAGATAATTTACAACGCCTCTTCAACATAACAATCTGAAGAAAAATAAAACAAACAAATGTGGTTTTAAATTTTTTGACAGGTACTTAAATATCAATGTACCACATACTGGTGGTCAGGTAAGGTCTAGGAGCATGTGTTGGTGTGGATCAGTGCCATATTCTTCTCTTTTTGCTCTGTATGCACCACTCTGCAGTTAATCATTAGTGATCGATCTCTGCTCCCCTCCACAGCATGTCTTTTTCCTGTTCTCCCTCAGCCCCAACCAGTCCAGCAGAAGACTGCCCCTCCCTGAGCCTGGTTCTGCTGGAGGTTTCTTCCTGTTAAAAGGGAGTTTTTCCTTCCCACTGTAGCCAAGTGCTTGCTCACAGGGGGTCGTTTTGACCGTTGGGGTTTTACATAATTATTGTATGGCCTTGCCTTACAATATAAAGCGCCTTGGGGCAACTGTTTGTTGTGATTTGGCGCTATATAAAAAAATTTGATTGATTGATATTAACCACCCTACTGAAGCACCTTGAGTCCTGACTGGCATCAGCCTAGGTAGACCCAAGGTCCATCAATATACCCCAAAAGTAGCCATCCATTACAATGTCCAGGTTTCACAAGCATGTGTCCCATGTGTTTAAAATGCTGGGAATGCTCCAGTTTTCATGTTCCATATATAAAATCATGTCATACATGTCCTGATTGCTCTGAAAGAATCACAGCAACTTTCTAAGGTGCTGTCAATCTGTCATGAGTGTAAATGGGAGGAAGCAGCAGTTACTTTGACCAACAGGTTACTTCACCCCATCTCCACTGTGTAAAGTTATAGCACACCACAAATATTAGTTCAGTAGAACTATTTTGTCATCATTAATTTTCATAGTACGGGAGTGTGTTTTATGAGACCTTCACTAGTCTTCCATGGAATAATCAATCCAGGTCATTGCGAGGTTGCTCACAGATGTCCTGATGAAAGCTTGCTGCTTGGCGTGATTATCACAGACGGATTTAGTCTGCTCGGTAACACTGACGGTTCTCATGTTACTGATCTCTGTGTCACATTCCACCACGCAGAACAGCTGAACCAAACGCTGACCTGGAGTCAGCTCCTTGTTCTTTCATTCACTTTGTTTCAGTCCATGTTATCTATGTGCTTTCATCTCAGACAAGTTTCCTTGGTACTCAGTGTGGCTACATGAGCATTGTGAGGAGCATCTTGTGCGGGTTTGTGGACGAATCATTGGATGGCAGAAAGCATAACATTGAGTCATTGAATTTCCAGGTGAAAAAGCAAAGTATGACAAAAGGAGAAGTAAGCCAGTCCCTTTGAGTCCAAAGACAACCAAGCTTCTTAATTTTGCCACATATGGTATGGAATGCTGAGACATCGCAGCCATGTGATGTGAAGAACAAGGCGGCTACAGTGAGGGAGGTGTGGAGCTGCTTCTGCTGGGCTGTCTTCCTCTGAGATATGAACCAGCATAAAGAACCTCCAAGCACATCTATGACAGCTGTTGCACGTACAACAGAAATGTTGCATCAGTTTAGCTCCGTTTGAAGCACGCTTAGCTCTCAAGTGATAACACGGCAACTATGAAGCAACGACACTAATGAATATAGGTTCATAGAAAACTAACTTGTGAAGCAGAAATTTTCTAATGATAACATTCTGCATGCTGTTATTCTGAGTGTAAGTCCGTTTGGCTGCTCTACTGTGGCTGTGCAGGTGAAGGACAGAACATACCTGCGACCTGTGTCCAGACTGGTGCAGCTCCCAAGCCTTCCAGATACCGACTCTTAATATGCTTTCCTGTCATCTTCAAAAGGTCTAAGAAGACTTTTGGGGGCGGCTGTGTAGGAAAGCCTTGTTAATATTAAGCTCTGTTCCTTCTAAGTTCTGTTGCTGCTGGCCCTTTAAGAGAGGCAGAGTTTCACCTGAGTTTTTTTTTCTGCTGCCTGTGCATGTCCAGCCTGCATGATCAGGGTGTGGCATGAGGAGCAGTTACACAGCTGTGTGTGTTTCTCTCCTCTTGCTGAAAACGTGTGTAAATGAGAAATGTAAATACCAGCTGATTTATGTGATCACCAACATGTATGCATCCTGGAGATGATTATTTGTTTATTTATCCAGATATTTCTTGGTTTGTTGTTAATGTTAGTTAACTGAATCAGTTGTTGATTCATTTGCACTCCTGATTTCCGCTGCTGTTGGTATGCACTGAAGAGATTTATATTCTGATTTATGTTGTTATTTTTACCTCCTGTTAATGAGGTTTGTTTATTATCATTATTGTTGATGGCTATTGTTCGTCATGTGATTGACATGCTAAGTTAGCACCCTGTAACATGCTGTGTGTTAATATTTGTGTATCATTTTACTGATATATTGCATACTGTGTTGTGTTCACAGAACCACGTTCTTCTGATTAAAGCCCATATAACTCCTGAACTGCATCCGTGATTCTCTAACCGGACTCACACTCCCGTAGTGTCACCGGCTCTAATCCGCACACCCCGTGGAGATCCAAACTCTCCATTACACTTTCCATCAGTTTATCCAAAAAATAATCCACTGATCTTGATGAAACCAAATCCAGGCAAAGACAAATAATTTGTCATAATGCCTTTAATCCCAACACATAATCCAGTATGGTCTTTGGTTTTTGTTTTGTCTGTGATTCATTGTGTTTTTCTGGGTTACTGTTTCTCAAAAATATCAAGTTTTTCTATCTCTCCTTAAAGACACCATAACCACCCCCCCACCCCCCGGCTCGCCCACGCCACCCCTCCAACTTTATTCCCACTCAGCTTTATCTTCCTTTTATAGCGATGTTTGCAGCCTCTTCCTATTCCCATACTCCCTCCTCCATGTGCAGGGTAAAAAGGTAAAGACAAGATGACAGCAAAAACACAAACCATAAAACATGAAGAAAACAGGTAATGAAAGAGGAATGAAAAGAAGGCAATAGCAAGCATTAAATATGCATAATTTGAATACTACTTAAAGCTTCAGTAGGTATGATTTATGGGTGTGTATTCACAGAACTGAAATATAGCATTCATAGCCTTTTGGACATCAGTGTAATTAACTTCAATTGCTTAGCACAACAGAAGAGAAAGGAGCATTGGGGGGGTCCACAAGTCCAGGTCCGGATCCAGACTGTTTTGGACCGATGCAGTTGCATCGGTCAGATTTTTTTACGCATTGTTCGTCATCAGTAAAAAAAAAAAAAAAAAAAAAATCTCGAATAATCCCGAATAGTCCCAAACATGTCCCTGCGGTGAACACAGCTTTTGATTTGATCCCACAATGCACCACGCAGGTGTACACAGGAAAATTCAAATCGGATCAAACAAACATAGCGTCAGTCCAGTCGAGTTGATGATCATGGCATCCAGGAAAAAAGTTGTGCAAGGAAAATTGGGCGCTTATGTCAGCAAGAAACGGTGAGTGGTTTATAAATAGTTTTCAGACAATAGTGTGTTTGAAGGGCATTCTGTGATGACTGAAATTACATTTTCGTTGGTTTTCCGACCATACATGTCAATCTATACAGACTGTCCGTAAATTATGTGGCTTTTTCTGAGTTTCAGAGTCATACGGACGTACAAATAAAGTCGGATATTCAGGGTTTGGTCTGCAGCGGGTCTGTAGTCAACCCTTTCTGCAGCGCGACTCCACTTTGAAGCGTGAACCATTGAGGCAATGCTTCGATCCACTAGCTCGTTGGTTCTTCAATTCACTGCTCTTCAGAAACGGCAAGTCGGCTTCTTAACCCCTCTCAAATCCATTAAAATACAGTGAGTCACTTTTGTGTGGATTAAAGTCAGTAAATGGGACTCTTGCCAAGAATCGTCCCCCGTTCTGTTGCCACAGCTCCAAACGCTGCGCAGCTCTCTGCCGAGACAGAGTCCAGTCAGAATTAATAACTTCAAAACTAATTGCTGCTTTAAATAAAATGACACCTCTTACAAACGTTGTAATACAGACAAGAAACTACAATTGACTAAAATGGTTTTTTTCCTCCCAAAATGAGACGTGCTGTATTTCTTTACAAATTACATCCTGACGTGCAACACAGCCAGCTGTAAGAGTTCAGCTCAGATATATGGAAAGACATTCATGCCAGTAATGTCTGAAAGGAAATGCTTTTGACAAAAACTACAGATTTTGTTTATTCCGATTTATGTCCAGAGATCAAGGATCCACCATGTCAATTTTTGTTATGGTGTTGTTTTTTTAGGACATCATATTTATACAAATAAGAAGTGTTCACTATGGTCCATGAAGTATAATAAATATATTAAAAGAAGTGTGACAGTGTATGTTGCACACAAATAAAAGAATGAAGATTATTGAATAACAAGACGCGTACGATTTTTATTTTATCATTGGGCAAAAATGCATCTGTCAGATTTTCACTCTGGATCCAGCCCTGAAGTCCTAGGGTCCACTGGTTGTAACCTCTTTATATTATTTGGTGTGGTATAGTACAAACCCAAACTGATTTTAAGTTCACAAATAAATGTAATATATTCAAATAGCTAAACCACATCCAGTTGTGTTCAATTTACAAAAATAAAACATGATTCTGTTGACATACACCATTAATCACCTTTAATTGTACTGTATTAGAGAAGCTTGAATCTTCGACTGGACTTGGTTGCTTGATGCGAGGACGTTTCGCTTCAAATCGCAGAGGCTTCCTCAGCTAAAATTCTTGTCTGGAAGTCTGACTTCTGTCTGACTCTTGTAGAGAAGAATAAAACAGAAGCCAACAAAAGCTGGAGTTTTAAACCTAACCAGACCCCTCCTACTGAGAGGCAGACTGCTATAGGCTAGTGACTAAACAATAGCTCTAATTAGCAACTATTGTGCTCTAGTTAGCACACCTAATGACAGGACAGCTGTCCCTCTAATGATGGGATGGATGCCTTTCTGATGGCTCCCTTGATGACGTGAATGACTCATTACCATGAACAAAAGACTAAGACTCCTTTGACCTGAGTACCCCATTGTAAACGGGATAAAGTGTGTCTCAGACCCCCTCCCCGGTTAAGGCTGGGTTTCAAACGTTTCACAAAGAATGCCTCCTTGACCCCTCTCTCAAACCATTTCTTCTCTCTGGCTAATATTTTAACTTCCTTGTCCTCAAACGTGTGCTTAGTGTCTTTAAGGTGGAGATGAACCGCAGACTGAGGTCCACTGGCGCCCTCTCTGCGGTGCTGGTATAGCCTTTTGTGTAAAGGTTGCTTCATTTCACCTATGTAGTGTTTGTTACAGTTTTCCTGAAATCTGATAGAATACACTACATTGCTCTGTTTGTAACTAGGGATCATGTCCTTAGGGTGAACTAATTTCTGTCTCAAGGTGTTAACTGGTTTAAAGTAAACTGGATTTTGTGCTGTCTGAAGAACCTCTGTAGTTTTAACCCTACTCCTGCTAAATAAGGGAGAGACACTCCTCTTCTTCTTGTCTCCGTCTCCTGTCTATCTGGTCTCTTTGTTCTCTGGGACTTCTGCACTTTGTCCAGGGACCATCGTGGGTACCCACATACTGTGAGGGCTTTCCGGACACGTTGTTGTTCTTTAGCCCTTTCCTCTGCAGCTGTGGGCACCTGTAGGGCTCTGTGTTGAAGCGTCCTGATCACCCCGAGCTTGTGTTCAAGGAGGTGGTTTGAGCCAAAGAGCAGATATTGGTCAGTGTGAGTTGGTTTTCTGTAAACCCTGTCTGGAGCTGCCTGTTCTCTCCAATCGTAACATCACAGTCCAAGAAGGCTAAATGGTTGTTTCTGGCATCCTCACATGTGAACTTGATATTGGCGTCCACCGAGTTGATGTGTTCTGTAAAGTCCTCAACTTGCTGTTGCTTGATTTTAACCCATGTGTCATCAACATATCTGAACCAGTGACTGAGATGCCCGTGAAAGACGTCAAGGCTGTCTTCTCCACTTGCTCCATGTACAGATTGGCCACAATGGGGGATACCCCATCGCACAACCATGAATCTGCCTGTAGTAATTCCCCCTAAACAGGAAATAGTGGTGTTGAGACAGATCTCCAAGAGTTGGCAGATGTGGTCTGGTGTGAGTTTGGTCCTTTCAAGTAGAGACACATCCTCCAGCAGTCTCTGCCTCACAGCTGAGACGGCCTCAGCGGTGGGGATGCAGGTGAACAACGATGTCACATCAAATGACACCATAGTTTCATCTGCCTCCAGCTGTAGGTCCTTGATCTTGTTCACAAAATCTTGTGTGTTCTCCACATGGTGGTCTGAGTTACCCACTAGAGGAGCCAAAATCCACTTGAGGTACTTGGCCAAATTGTACGTGATGGAATCTGTGCTACATACAATAGGCCTGAGTGGCACGTCCTGTTTGTGGATTTTGGGCAGTCCATAGATGCACGGAGTGGCGTCCCCAGGGTACAGTCTGTAGTATGTCTGCCTGTCGATGAGTCCCTCTTTCTCCAGGTTTTGGAGGTAGCTAATGATTTTCTTCTTATAGCCGCTCGTGGGGTCTCTCTTCAGACGTACTATATGTACTGTAGTCACTGAGCAAGTTGTTGATCTTGGCCTCGTAGTCAGATGTGTTCAGGACCACCGTGCATCTGCCTTTATCCGCTGGGAGGATAAGGATGCTTTGGTCCTTTTGCAATGCTGACAAAGCTTTCCGTTCTTCTCCTGTGATGTTGGACGGAGGAGGCTTAGCACTGTTCAGCACTGCTGTGACTCTTAGTCGGAGGTCCCCAGCTTCTGACTCTGACAAACTGTTATGTTTAATGGCTGACTCTACTGCAGTGATGTAATCTACTGTCAGTATATGTTTAGGGGTCACTGAGAAATTTAGTCCTTTAGCGAGCACATCCTTTTCTGTCTGTGTAAGAACCCTGTTGGAGAGATTCTTTACCCAATTTTCCCTATTGTCACTAATTTGTCTGGGTGTATCTTTAAAAATACTCCTACTGAAAGTACATCTTTTCTGCACTAAAAGGTTGTGAAACTTCCTGATTTGCCACTCCTTACTTTTTACATGCTCAGCCATTTGAATTTTAACTATGAACTTTGTGATCTTATTATGGGCCTCTTCTCTCACTAAAGTTTCTAACATTTTGTGCAGACTATCCAGGTCTAATATTTTAAAATGAAGCCTTCTAATTCTAAGACCCAAAATCCTCCTAAGGTAACTGTGCTGGATCTTTTCTGCTGTGTGACCTGCTTCTAGTGCCTTTTGCTTCATGCATTTGGGATGGCAACCACTCAGGCAAAAAAAAGTGGTCTACCCCCACCTGAAAGTAGCCAGAGGTGAGGTTGAAAGTCCCAGCTTCAGTACTAAAAAGTCCCATCCAGTAAACCAGCTGTTTCTAATTAGTTCAACTATTCAGGCAGATAGATAAACTTAGACAGACAACTTTATTCATCCCACCAGGAGCAATTAATTTCAGCAGCCTGCATACCGGCACATCACAAAAAAAAAAACATACTACATCCACATAAAATGTGCAACATACTACATCCACATACCCATACATCCACACCTTACAAGGAATTTAAAAGACGGATAGCAGAAGGAATAAAAGATTTTAACAACCGATTCGTCCTGCAGACAGGTGAAACATAACGACGGCCCGAAGGCAACAAAGAAAATTCACCTGCCAGAACATGTCCGGGAGAAGACAAAATACAATTTGCCTTCCTCACCATTGCTGTTCACAAAACTAGCTAGGTCTCTGTTTCCACTCCAATGATCTTTGAACATGTCTTTGTGATACTATGCAAGCTACTTTTATCTTTCAGTGCCAGGCTAGGAAACCAGCAGATGAAAGAAAAACATAAAAGTCTTTCATAAAGGACTGATAAAAACGACCCCATAATAACAGAACTGACAGAGAAGGACTTCAATTTGCGAGGAGGTACAGTCTCTGTTGCCCTCGCTTCACAATGTCTGCCGTATTTACGTCGAATCTCAACTTCTCATCAAAAAAAGTGCCCAGATATTTACTATGCAGGAACTTTTTCTACAGCTTTCCCATGAATAATGCTGTCTATAGCAACCCTTTGGTACGTCTAAAATCAATTATAAGCTCCTTCGTTTTAGATACATTTAACTCCAAGTGATTTGTATCACTATTTGAAGAGTTCAGTCAGGTTTTAGAATTCATCATAGTACAGAACCAGCATTAGTGCAGGTTACCAATGATCTTCTTATGGCCTCGGACAGTGGACTCATCTCTGTGCTTGTTCTGTTAGACCTCAGTGCTGCTTTTGATACTGTTGACCATAAAATTTTATTACAGAGATTAGAGCATGCCATAGGTATTAAAGGCACTGCGCTGCAGTGGTTTGAATCATATTTGTCTAATAGATTACAATTTGTTCATGTAAATGGGGAATCTTCTTCACAGACTAAAGTTAATATGGAGTTTCCACAAGGTTCTGTGCTAGGACCAATTTTATTCACTTTATACATGCTTCCCTTAGGCAGTATTATTAGGACGCTATTAGCTTAATTTCATTGTTACGCAGATGATACCCAGCTTTATCTATCCATGAAGCCAGAGGACACACACCAATTAGCTAAACTGCAGGATTGTCTTACAGACATAAAGACATGGATGACCTCTAATTTCCTGCTTTTAAACTCAGATAAACTGAAGTATTGTACTTGGCCCCACAAATCTTAGAAACATGGTGTCTAACCAGATCCTTACTCTGGATGGCATTACCCTGACCTCTAGTAATACTGTGAGAAATCTTGGAGTCATTTTTGATCAGGATATGTCATTCAAAGCGCATATTAAACAAATATGTAGGACTGCTTTTTTGCATTTACGCAATATCTCTAAAATCAGAAAGGTTTTGTCTCAGAGTGATGCTGAAAAAACTAATTCATGCATTTATTTCCTCTAGGCTGGACTATGTAATTCATTATTATCAGGTTGTCCTAAAAGTTCCCTAAAAAGCCTTCAGTTAATTCAAAATGCTGCAGCTAGAGTACTGACGGGGACTAGAAGGAAGAGCATATCTCACCCATATTGGCCTCTATTCATTGGCTTCCTGTTAATTCTAGAATAGAATTTAAAATTCTTCTTCTTACTTATAAGGTTTTGAATATTCAGGTCCCATCTTATCTTAGGGACCTCGTAGTACCATATTACCCCAATAGAGCGCTTCGCTCTCAGACTGCAGGCTTACTTGTAGTTCCTAGGGTTTGTAAGAGTAGAATGGGAGGCAGAGCCTTCAGCTTTCAGGCTCCTCTCCGTGGAACAGCTCCCAATTCAGATCAGGGAGACAGACACCCTCTCTACTTTTAAGATTAGGCTTAAACTTTCCTTTTGCTAAAGCTTATAGTTAGGGCTGGATCAGGTGACCCTGAACCATCCCTTAGTTATGCTGCTATAGACTTAGACTGCTGGGGGTTCCCATGATGCACTGTTTCTTTCTCTTTTTGCTCTGTATGCACCACTCTGCATTTAATCATTAGTGATCGATCTCTGCTCCCCTCCACAGCATGTCTTTTTCCTGGTTCTCTCCCTCAGCCCCAACCAGCCCCAGCAGAAGACTGCCCCTCCCTGAGCTGGTTCTGCTGGAGGTTTCTTCCTGTTAAAAGGGAGTTTTTCCTTCCCACTGTAGCCAAGTGCTTGCTCACAGGGGGTCGTTTTGACCGTTGGGGTTTTACATAATAAAGGGGTTTACAATATAAAGCGCCTTGGGGCAACTGTTTGTTGTGATTTGGCGCTATATAAAAAAATTGATTGATTGATTATCGCACCATGAAACAAAATCAGCAAGGGCCTCCCCATGTCCTGACTCCTGTCCCTGAAGAAGGGACAGCAAAGCAGTATCATCAGAGAACTTAACTAAATAGCTGCGTTGCCTGACACTTCTGCATTCATCTGTATATAAGATGAAAGCAAGGGGGAAAGAACACAGCCCTGTGGTGAGCCTGTGGACAAAACTAAGGAGTCTGAAACGCGTCCATTTACCAAACTCTCTGTCTCCTATTCGTTAAAAGTCCGCCAACCATTCAACATCTGGTGAGGCGATTTAAAATCACACCTTAACCTCTTAATTAAAAGGCTAGGCTGCATCAAGTTAAAAGCTGAAGAGAAATCAGCAAATAAAAGCCGAGCATGAGCTCGAGGCTTTTCCAAATGTCTGTAAAGACAGTTGAGAATAAAAGCTTAGCATCTTCTACTCCTTTACCCGCCTGATATGCAAATTGAAGTGGATCAATATTCCCTTTCATATTTGACATTATCATATTCTTCATAATTTTCTCAAGACCTTCAAACACAGTGATGTAAGTGCCACAGGTCTAAAATCATTAAACTGTTTAGGAAATGACTTTTTCGGGACAGGAATTATAAGTGATTTCCATAAATCTGGCACTCGGCCGCAACTAAGTGACCTCTGAAAGATATAGAGGAGGATATAGAGGTGAAATCACCTGTTTAGGTGCACACCTAGAAGCAAGACATGGTAGGACATTTACTCCTTGAAGTTTGAGTTTTGCACCTTTATCGGCATTGTTCCAAAATGGAGTAAATTCATTTTTTCCCCTCAAAATTCTACGCACAACACCCCATAATGACAACATGAAAAAGTTTTTTTTTGAACTTTTTCCAAATTTATTGAAATAAAAAAAAAGAAAAAGAAATTACGTGTACATAGGTATTCACACCCTTTGCTCAATACTTTGTTGATGCACTTTTGGCACTTTTTGGCAGCAATTACAGCCTCAAGTCTGCTTGAATATGATGCCACAAGCTGGCACACCAATCTTTGGGCAGGTTTCCCCATTCCTCTTTGCAGCACGTCTCAAGCTCCATCAGGTGGATGGAAAGCGTCTGTGTAGAGCCATTTTCAGATCTCTTCAGAGATGTTCAGTAAGATTCAGGTCTGGGCTCTGGCTGGGCCACTCAAGGACATTCACAGAGTTGTCCTGAAGCCACTCCTTTGATATCTTGGCTGTGTGCTTCAGGTTATTGTCCTGCTGAAACATGAACCGTCACCCCAGTTTGAGGTCAAGAGCACTCTGAAGCAGGTTTTTCATCCAGGATGTCTCTGTACATTGCTGCATTCATCTTTCCCTCAAGCCTGACTAGTCTTCCAGTTCCAGTTGAAAAACATCCCCACAGCATGATGCTGCCACCACTATGCTTCACTGTAGGGATGGTGTCTGGTTTCCTCCAAACATGATGCCTGGCATTCACACCAAAGAGTTCAATCTTTGTCTCATCAGACCAGAGAATTTTGTTTCTCATGGTCTGAGAGTCCTTCAGGTCCCTTTTGGCAAACTCCAGGTGGGCTGCACATGCCTTTTACTAAGGAGTGGCTTTTGTCTGGTCACTCTACCATACAGGCCTGATTGGTGGATTGCTGCAGAGATGGTTGTCCTTCTGGAAGGTTCTCCTCTTTCCTCAGAGGAATGCTGGAGCTCTGACAGGGTGACCATTGGGTTGTTGGTCACCTCCCTGACCAAGGCGCTTCTCCCCCCAATCATTCAGTTTAGATGGGAGGCCAGCTCCAGGAAGAGTTCTGGTGGATCCAAACTTCCTTTTATGGATGATGGAGGCCACTATGCTCATTTGGACCTTCAAAGCAGCAGAAATGTTTCTGTACCCTTCCCAGATTTGTGCCTCAAGACAATCCTGTCTTCATGCAAGGTTTGTGCTCTGTCATGCACTGTCACTGTGGGACCTTAAATGTAGACAGGTGTGTGCCTTTCCAAACCATGTCCAATCAACTAACTTTACCCCAGGTGGACTCCAGTTAAGTTGTAGAAACATCTCAAAGATGATCAGTGGAAAAAAGATGCAACTGAGCTCAATTTTGAGCTTCATGGCAAAGGCTGTGAATACTTATGTACATGCATGTATGATGTTTAGCAAACGTCCCACTGACATTAGAAGGTCCAATGTGTTTTTTGACGGGGAGTAGTTGGAGCTGGTATCTCAATTTAAATATCTTGGAATTATCTTGGACCTCAAACTTGTCTTTCAAAAAAATATTAAAAAAGGTCAAAAACACAGTAAATTGTAATTACTAAATATTAAACATATACGTCCCTCTCTAACAATTAATGCAGCCAAAACGTATCTCTTTTGCATGGTTTTTCTCACACATTGACTAGTGTTTCACTAACTGGGCATTTGCAGGCACTTCGGTATTAAAATCCATAGAGCAGCTGTATAATAGAGCAGTTAAGATATATAACTCTTATCATCACTGTAAGGTTCTGGAAAAGCATAAGTTTCTAGACTTTGAAAATCTGAAGGTATTCAAATATGCCTGTTTCATATATAAATGTTTACATGGACCAGCACCAACTCCTGTTAAAGAATTCATACACATAAAAAGACTCACAGGGTATGGTACAAGATCTGACACAAGAGGTGACTGTGAGATTACTCATGGAAGGACCACCTTTGGTCAGAACGTGTTGTCCATAAAAGGTGGACAAGCTTGGAACAACCTCCCAGTCACAATCAGGGAGAGCACCACTTGCAGTACTTTCAAAGGACAATTGAAAGCTTGGTTACTGACAAATCACACATGCAACCATCTGTAGCCTATAAAACAATTCAACTGTGGAGGCACCACTCAAGTTTCTTTTTCAGTTATATGTACATAATACCCTTGTGTATTTTATTTTATTAAAACGGTTTAGTAGTCTTTACACAATAAATTTGTGTATGAGACTCCCTGTGCAATATTTACACTTGTGCATGTGCAAATGAGTGTTTTGGGCAATGTGCAATATAACCTAGTACTGTAATGTGCAATTACAACCAGGCATTGAAGCACTTTGCACGTAGCACTGTCACTTTAATACAGTACTTTTGCACCTCAACACCCATCATAAAACTCTTTTGGTTCCTCCACCTGTCGGCTGCTTATTAACTATCAATTATTGCTACTTTGAATTATAATATTTGTATGTATATTCTGTTTTAATTGTTTTTCTTTCTGTCATGATTAATTTATTTTGGTATGTGTGTGGTCTTAGTCTGTTTCTATGTTACTGGGACTACAGATGGAAATTAGCATCCTGCTATAATCCGGCATATTTACATTTCACAATGTTCATTAATATGCATTGTCCCATTTATATGATTTCTTAGTTGTTTTTTTTTAAATAAATTAGCAAAAAATAAAAAAACTTTTCACATTGTCATTATGTGGTATTGTGTGTAGAACTGTGGTGGAAAAATGAATTTCATCCATTTTGGAATAAGGCTGTAACACAATCATCAATCAATCAATCAATTTTTTTATATAGCGCCAATCACAACAAACAGTTGCCCCAAGGCGCTTTATATTGTAAGGCAAGGCCATACAATAATTATGTAAACACCCCAACGGTCAAAACGACCCCCTGTGAGCAAGCACTTGGCGACAGTGGGAAGGACAACCTCCCTTTAACAGCAAGAAACCTCCAGCAGAACCAGGCTCAGGGAGGGGCAGTCTTCTGCTGGACTGGTTGGGGCTGAGGGAGAGAACCAGGAAAAAGACGTGCTGTGGAGGGGAGCAGAGATCGATCAGTAATGATTAAATGCAGAGTGGTGCATGCAGAGCAAAAAGAGAAAGAAACAGTGCATCATGGGAACCCCCCAGCAGTCTACGTCTATAGCAGCATAACTAAGGGATGGTTCAGGGTCACCTGATCCAGCCTAACTATAAGCTTTAGCAAAAGGAAAGTTTTAAGCCTAATCTTAAAAGTAGAGAGGGTGTCTGTCTCCCTGATCTGAATTGGGAGCTGGTTCCACAGGAGAGGAGCCTGAAAGCTGAAGGCTCTGCCTCCCATTCTACTCTTACAAACCCTAGGAACTACAAGTAAGCCTGCAGTCGAGAGCGAAGCGCTCTATTGGGGTGATATGGTACTACGAGGTCCCTAAGATAAGATGGGACCTGATTATTCAAAACCTTATAAGTAAGAAGAAGAATTTTAAATTCTATTCTAGAATTAACAGGAAGCCAATGAAGAGAGGCCATAATGGGGAGATATGTTCTCTCCTTCTAGTCCCCGTCAGTACTCTAGCTGCAGCATTTTGAATTAACTGAAGGCTTTTAGGGAACTTTTAGGACAACCTGATAATAATGAATTACAATAGTCCAGCCTAGAGGAAATAAATGCATGAATTAGTTTTTCAGCATCACTCTGAGACAAGACCTTTCTAATTTTAGAGATATTGCGTAAATGCAAAAAAGCAGTCCTACATATTTGTTTAATATGCACTTTGAATGACATATCCTGATCAAAAATGACTCCAAGATTTCTCACAGTATTACTAGAGGTCAGGGTAATGCCATCCAGAGTAAGGATCTGGTTAGACACCATGTTTGTAAGATTTGTGGGGCCAAGTACAATAACTTCAGTTTTATCTGAGTTTAAAAGCAGGAAATTAGAGGTCATCCATGTCTTTATGTCTGTAAGACAATCCTGCAGTTTAGCTAATTGTGTGTGTCCTCTGGCTTCATGGATAGAATAAGCTGGGTATCATCTGCGTAACAATGAAATTTAAGCAATGCCGTCTAATAATACTGCCTAAGGGAAGCATGTATAAAGTGAATAAAATTGGTCCTAGCACAGAACCTTGTGGAACTCCATAATTAACTTTAGTCTGTGAAGAAGATTCCCCCATTTACATGAACAAATTGTAATCTATTAGACAAATATGATTCAAACCACCGCAGCGCAGTGCCTTTAATACCTATGGCATGCTCTAATCTCTGTAATAAAATTTTATGGTCAACAGTATCAAAAGCAGCACTGAGGTCTAACAGAACAAGCACAGAGATGAGTCACTGTCCGAGGCCATAAGAAGATCATTTGTAACCTTCACTAATGCTGTTTCTGTACTATGATGAATTCTAAACCTGACTGAAACTCTTCAAATAGACCATTCCTCTGCAGATGATCAGTTAGCTGTTTTACAACTACCTTTCAAGAATTTTTGAGAGAAAAGGAAGGTTGGAGATTGGCCTATAATAGCTAAGAAAGCTGGGTCAAGTGATGGCTTTTTAAGTAATGGTTTAATTACTGCCACCTTAAAAGCCTGTGGTACATAGCCAACTAACAAAGATAGATTGATCATATTTAAGATCGAAGCATTAAATAATGGTAGGGCTTCCTTGGGCAGCCTGGTAGGAATGGGGTGTAATAAACATGTTTGATGGTTTGGATGAAGTAACTAATGAAAATAACTCAGACAGAACAATCGGAGAGAAAGAGTCTAACCAAATACTGGCATCACTGAAAGCAGCCAAAGTAACGATACGTCTTTGGGATGATTATGAGTCATTTTCTCTCTAATAGTTAAAATTTTGTTAGCAAAGAAAGTCATGAAGTCATTACTAGTTAAAGTTAATGGAATACTCAGCTCAATAGAGCTCTGACTCTTTGTCAGCCTGGCTACAGTGCTGAAAAGAAACCTGGGGTTGTTCTTATTTTCTTCAATTAGTGATGAGTAGAAAGATGTCCTAGCTTTACGGAGGGCTTTTTTATAGAGCAACAGACTCTTTTTCCAGGCTAAGTGAAGATCTTCTAAATTAGTGAGATGCCATTTCCTCTCCAACTTATGGGTTATCTGCTTTAAGCTACGAGTTTGTGAGTTATACCACGGAGTCAGGCACTTCTGATTTAAAGCTCTCTTTTTCAGAGGAGCTACAGCATCCAAAGTTGTCTTCAATGAGGATGTCAAACTATTGACGAGATACTCTATCTCACTTACAGAGTTTAGGTAGCTACTCTGCACTGTGTTGGTATATGGCATTAGAGAACATAAAGAAGGAATCATATCCTTAAACCTAGTTACAAGCGCTTTCTGAAAGACTTCTAGTGTAATGAAACTTATTCCCCACTGCTGGGTAGTCCATCAGAGTAAATGTAAATGTTATTAAGAAATGATCAGACAGAAGGGAGTTTTCAGGGAATACTGTTAAGTCTTCTATTTCCATACCATAAGTCAGAACAAGATCTAAGATATGATTAAAGTGGTGGGTGGACTCATTTACTTTTTGAGCAAAGCCAATAGAGTCTAATAATAGATTAAATGCAGTGTTGAGGCTGTCATTCTCAGCATCTGTGTGGATGTTAAAATCGCCCACTATAATTATCTTATCTGAGCTAAGCACTAAGTCAGACAAAAGGTCTGAAAATTCACAGAGAAACTCACAGTAACGACCAGGTGGACGATAGACAATAACAAATAAAACTGGTTTTTGGGACTTCCAATTTGGATGGACAAGACTAAGAGTCAAGCTTTCAAATGAATTAAAGCTCTGTCTGGGTTTTTGATTAATTAATAAGCTGGAATGGAAGATTGCTGCTAATCCTCCGCCCCGGCCCGTGCTACGAGCATTCTGACAGTGTGACTCGGGGGTGTTGACTCATTTAAACTAACATATTCATCCTGCTGTAACCAGGTTTCTGTAAGGCAGAATAAATCAATATGTTGATCAATTATTATATCATTTACCAACAGGGACTTAGAAGAGAGAGACCTAATGTTTAATAGACCACATTTAACTGTTTTAGTCTGTGTGCAGTTGAAGGTGCTATATTATTTTTTCTTTTTGAATTTTTATACTTAAATAGATTTTGCTGGTTATTGGTAGTCTGGGAGCAGGCACCGTCTCTACGGGGATGGGGTAATGAGGGGATGGCAGGGGAGAGAAGCTGCAGAGAGGTGTGTAAGACTACAACTCTGCTTCCTGGTCCCAACCCTGGATAGTCACGGTTTGGAGGATTTAAGAAAATTGGCCAGATTTCTAGAAATGAGAGCTGCTCCATCCAAAGTGGGATGGATGCCGTCTCTCCTAACAAGACCAGGTTTTCCCCAGAAGCTTTGCCAATTATCTATGAAGCCCCACCTCATTTTTGGACACCACTCAGACAGCCAGCAATTCAAGGAGAACATGCGGCTAAACATGTCACTCCCGGTCCGATTGGGGAGGGGCCCAGAGAAAACTACAGAGTCCGACATTGTTTTATTGTTTTCATTGTTTTTCCACACAAAATGTGGAAAAAGTGTAGCATTGTGAATACTTTCCGGATGCAGTGCACATAATTAATTTCCATTGCTGTCCTATCACAACCCTAAAATTTAGTTGAATGCAATAAAAAATCTTTTGTTATTGAACTCTCAAGTGTCAGGTCTGTCCCTGTCTGGTCCCATGTCCTCCCCTGCTTTGGTCTTTGTCACTTTCTGTCTGCACCCACTTTACACTTTGACCCTCTGTTTTTGTTTTTCAGTTTAGGATTACTTCAGTCACTGGTTTTATTTTGCATTTACCACTTGTCATTGCTTGTCATTTCTGTTAGTTTTTGCTTTTGTCACATATTAATTTCAGCCCCTGCCTTTAATTGTCTTGTTGATCACTTTCCAGTTCTCACCTTTGTTTTTCTTGGTTTTGTGTCTTTGCTCCTTCCGTGTGTAGATTCTTTTGCATTGTATTTAGGATTGACCTTTCAGTTTATTTCTGTCTGCTTAGTGTTCACTCTACTGCACTCTCTTGCACCTGCTCAACTTGTTTCCTCCCTCCACACCTCCATTTCTGTCTGCTTTGCTTTTTATCTGACTGCACCCTCTTGCTCTCATCTTCGTCTCTTTGTTCCCCACACCTGTGCCTTGTTTGCAGTAATTGCCACCTCTGTTATTTAAGCCTTGTGTGTTTGGTTCTTCTTGCTAGTTTGTTGTTTCTGTAAACCTCGTCCAAGCCTTTTGTCATGGTCCTGATTGCTTTGCTGATTTTTTTTTTTTTTTTTTTTTTTTGACTTTGCTTTGTTTTTGGATTGTGGTTTTGTCTCAACCTTTGAACTCTGTGTTACTGTGTTTTTGACCACGCCTCTGCCCAATACCTCTGCCAGGCTGACTGCTACTCTGTGTACAGAACAACTGCCTACTTATGAGATAAAGCTTATTTTGATAAATCCTACGCTCCTGTGTGTGTCTACCTTTGTGTCCGCACCCTCTCTGAGCAACGTCGCCTTACAGCATGACATCAAGATTCCATTTGCCCTTCCACTTAGCTATCCAAGTTGATGTTGACCAGCATAGTTTTCAAGTGATCCAAATGCAACCCTAAATGCTATGCTGTGACTTAATTTAGTTTTAGAAAATGCATATGCATATCATACATTTGTCCAACTGATCAAGGAATTTAATATTGCGATTGCCATTGTAGCAACCCTGATCAAAATATAGGAGCAAAGCAAACTGTATAGTGTAATATAATTAAGAATAGTTTTGTATAAAATTTGTAGTAAATATAGTAATACTGCAGTAATGTGATCTATTCCATAAATTTTGTCTCACCATGGCCAGATAACATTGGCAGCAGACTAACGGAAGAGAGGCCAGACATTCTTCTCCATCTCATTCTGGGATATCCCAGTCTAATCCTAAAGCAGATAAAAATGTATAAACCTTCTGTATGTTCTTGGTTTATCTTTGGTTCATCTCCAGAATGGCTCATGTAGGGGGCATTCTAATGAGGTGCCTGATCCACCTCAAATGTCTCCTTTTAACCTGAAGCCCTTGTATACTGGTTCTGAGTGTCTGGGATATTCTAAGGATACTGCCAACATCTTGATGGACCTGATTTTGATATTGTGCTTCTGTGACCTCATCTGTTTGTCATTACTCAAAATTATTGACCAAAGTAGGGGATAAGAAGATAATTTACAACGCCTCTTCAACATAACAATCTGAAGAAAAATAAAACAAACAAATGTGGTTTAAATTTTTTGACAGGTACTTAAATATCAATGTACCA